>NC_072411.2:21885000-22510000 GCF_028858775.2 Pan troglodytes | reverse complement strand
GAGAAATGCAAATCAAAACCACTATGAGATATCATCTCACACCAGTTAGAATGGCAATCATTAAAAAGTCAGGAAACAACAGGTGCTGGAAAGGATATGGAGAAATAGGAACACTTTTACACTGTTGGTGGGACTGTAAACTAGTTCAACCATTGTGGAAGTCAGTGTGGCGATTCCTCAGGGATCTAGAACTAGAAATACCATTTGACCCAGCCATCCCATTACTGGGTATATACCCAAAGGACTATAAATCATGCTGCTATAAAGACACATGCACACGTATGTTTATTGCGGCATTATTCACAATAGCAAAGACTTGGAACCAACCCAAATGTCCAACAATGATAGACTGGATTAAGAAAATGTGGCACATATACACCATGGAATACTATGCAGCCATAAAAAATGATGAGTTCATGTCCTTTGTAGGGACATGGATGAAATTGGAAATCATCATTCTCAGTAAACTATCGCAAGAACAAAAAACCAAACACCGCATATTCTCACTCATAGGTGGGAATTGAACAATGAGATCACATGGACACAGGAAGGGGAATATCACACTCTGGGGACTGTGGTGGGGTGGGGGGAGGGGGGAGGGATAGCATTGGGAGATATACCTAATGCTAGATGACGAGTTAGTGGGTGCAGCGCACCAGCATGGCACATGTATACATATGAGCCCAGGATTTCAAGGTTGCAATGAGCCCTGATCACACCACTACACTCCAGCCTGGGTGACAGAACAAGACCCTGTCTCTAAAAGAGAAGAAGAAAAAAGGCCACACAGCAGTGCAGAGCCACTTTGTATGCGGATAAAACACCCAACATGACGCCTTCTTCCAGCAAACAGTCCCTAAGTGCCTACTATGTGCCAAGCACTGTGCTAATCCCTAGGAGGCTGGTGGTGACGCAGCAGAACTCTGCCCTCCTGGAGTTCCCAAACCTCAGAATCCCCCTGCACTAGCACCACTCACCACACCCATGGGCTTCACAATGATGTCCCTGGGTCATTGAGAAAGGATTACGTTACACCTGGTGTATCCTGTATAGGAAGACAAGGGTTTATGTCACCACACCAGAAAGATTTCCATGAAAATATTCTTCATTTCTCTTTTAACATTGGCTACTGAAAGTGGTGCCCTCTCACCCGCCTTGAAAGGCCACTCCCAGAAGTCATTCTGCCAAATCTGGGTCCTCAGGACTCCCTCCCCACTGCACCCTCCTGGCCTCCACATGCCCCATGGGTCTACTCAGTGATGTACTGGTAAAGCTTTACAAACTGGCTCTCTGGAAAAGAGAGAAAAGCCCCAAGTTGTATGTTTGCCAATTTCTGTGGTGTAAATACTCCCATTTACAGGATGCTACCAATGACATCCTGGAACACAAAACTGGGGAGAGATGCACAGTAGCACACACAGTATTTCTGTAACCACCCAGCCACCGTAAATGGAAATAACCTCCAGGGCATTCACTACTACATATGGTAGCAAAATAATGGGGAAGTGATGAGCTTTGAGTATTTGTTATCTTTTTAAAATATAATTTAGGTCAGGCACAGTGGCTCACACCTGAAATCCCACCTCTTTGAGAGATTGAGCCCAGGAGTTCTAAGACCAGCCTGAACAATATAGTGAGACCCCATCTCTATAAAAAAATCAAAAACTAGCCAGACGTGATGGTGCAAGCCTGCAGTCCCAGCTATTCCAGAGGCTGAGGTGGGAGAATCGCTTGAGCCTGGGAGGTCAAGGCTGCAGTAAACCGTGATTGCACCACTGCACTTAGCCTGAGCGACAGAAAGAGACTGTCTCAGAAAAAAAGAAAAGAAGACAAGAAAAAATTAAAATAGAGTTTATATCATTGAAGCTTATATAATTTAATTTTTAATAATGGCTGAGTTTAACAACTGGCTTGCAAAATTCCTGAGCATTTAATAATCATCTCCCACGAGCGGGTATGAGCCTGCCCCAGCACACTCTGGGTGCCACTCAAAGGAAGCCCTTCTGCTTCCACTGGGGCAAAGGATTTTGAGCTTTTTTTCCTAAGGTTTTCCTCTATCCCTGAGGCTTCTTCTTTCACTGGGAGAAAGCTTGCTCCACCCACCGCCACATGACGTCAAACTTCAAAACGAAGGTGAACGAGCCACACATATTACTGACATCATTCCCCTTTGTCGCGCTCGTGTGAATCAATTCATAACGCAGAAATAGGTGCGGAGGCAAAGCTCACTTCAGCTATGGCTCGGAAATAGTTAAGCGGAATGAAAATCATCCCCCTTCCCCCGAGAAGCCTCATATCCCTGCCGAGCCCTCATGGAGGAGTGCTAGGGCTTCAGGAATGATGGAATCTAAAACACAGCCTTCTTTACTTAGCAATATTCATCCCTCATTAAGCAAACCTATATTTAGGATTGCTTATTTCTTCAGGGTGAACATTTTCTCTGCACCTGCTTGGCATGAAAAAAGAGAAATGAGTCATTCGTTTCCAAGAAGGAGCCACTTGGCACTATTTACCATTTCACCACACACACACACACACACACACCTTCCAAATCTACAGTTCATCTGACCAAGAAAAGTTATAAAACCAACACGAAAAGACCCAAACCTCAAATCCTTAACAAGTAATGAAAATCCTCGGTGCTCATCAGGGATTCTTCCATTTGCTGACCATTTGCATGTTGTAAAACCCTCTCTCCTTTTCATTATCAACTCAATTTAACAAATGTTTAAGTAATTACTGTGTCAGGCCCTTGGAGCTGGAAACCCAGTAAAGAGAATCTGTTTAGAAAGACTGAGGTTTATGTAATTCAATTTAGAAAGAATTTCATTCATGTTTTTAATATTTTTCTAACTTTTTTTTTTTTTGAGATGGAGTCTTGCTCTATCACCCAGGCTGGAGTGGAGTGACACAATCTCAGTTCGCTGCAACCTCCACCTCCCAGATTAAAGCGATTCTCCTGCCTCAGCCTCCCGAGTAGCTGGGATTACAGGCGCCTGCCACCACACCCAGCTAATTTTTGTATTTTTAGTAGAGACAGGGTTTTACCATGTTGGCCAGGCTGGTTTCAAACTCCTGACCTCAAGTAATCCACCCACCTCGGCCTCCCAAAGTGCTAGGATTACAGGCATGAGCCACTGCGCCCAGCCAATATTTTTTTAACTTTGGTTCCTGAATGTGGCGAGCTCCTCAGCTATTCTCCCAAGGACTTGGGACCTGAGGATCCCTCTCTTCAAAGAGAATAGGGGAGACAGACATAGAGATGAAGTACTGGTAGCTTAAAAGCATCTGCATTCAAAATCTGTGCAAGTACAGAAGTAGGACAGAGAAGGGAATCATTAACTCTCATAGTCAGGTTCTGGAAGGCCAGGGATGCCTTCCTCAAAAAAAAAAAAAAAAAAAAAGGTGAACCTGAGATGGGTTTTGAAGGATGCATGGAAGTTTGCCAGATGAACTAGGATTGAAAGGCCCTTCCAAGAGAAAAGAATAAGAAGCACTAGAGAGACTGCTCGGAAGGCCATTGAAAAGAATTTTAGGCCCAGCACAGTGGCTCATGCCTGTAATCCTAGCAGTTTGGGAGGCCGAGGTGGATGGATCACTTGAGGTCGGGAGTTTGAAACCAGCCTGGCCAACATGGTGAAACCCCATCTCTACTAAAAATATAAAAAATTAGCTGGGCATGGTGGCACACGCCTGTAGTCCCAGCTACTCAGGAGGCTGAGGCAGACGACTCGCTTGAACCCGGGAGGTGGAGGTTGCAGTGAGCCGAGATCGCAACACTGCACTAAAGCCTGGTGACAGAGCAAGACTCAAAAAAAAAAAAAAAAAAAAAAGGAATTGTATACAAGCGGAGTATCCCACAGTGCTCTAGATCAGGGCTTCTCAACCTCAGCACTACTGACATTTTGTACTGGATAGTTCTTTGTTGTCAGGGCTGTCCTGTGCATCGCAGGATGTCTAGCAGCATCC
The DNA here is from genome assembly GCF_028858775.2 of Pan troglodytes. NCBI lineage: Eukaryota > Metazoa > Chordata > Mammalia > Primates > Hominidae > Pan > Pan troglodytes. Next base: position 22,506,031 of record NC_072411.2, on the reverse strand, counting down.
TTGGCTTCTACCCTTTATATACCAATAGTATCAGCCCCCAGGTTTTATTAACCCCAAATGTCTCCAGACATTGCTGAAGTCCCCTGGGGTACAAAATCACCCCAGCTTGAGAATCACCACTCCAGGCATTATTCTTGCTATAACACTAGGATAGAAATTTAGGCAGAGGGGACACCGTGGGGAAGCAAAATTGATATTCCCCTGTCCTGTGGTCATCATATCTGTAGCTTTCCAAGCATCTCACAGCCTGGGGAGGTTCAGTGACTGCTGCTCTGGGTGATTGAATGGATCAGGGTAATTGGCAGCATCATAAATATCAAGGGCAAATACAAAGGCCACGGGACAGGCCAAGGAACCTGGACTCCGAGGCCGCAGCTCCCTCTCTGCCCACACCATCCATCAGGTGAGGAGCTGCAAAAGGCCCCCATTTCAGAAAGACAGTGATCTGGGGGAGTTGCAGGGAAATTTGGGTGCAGAGCCAGACCGAGGTTAGAGATGCAGTTCATTTATCCCCAGCAGCTTTTTGCTCTGTGAGTAATGGCAGGAATGGCCCTGGGTAGTGCACAGTCTTCAGAAAGAGCCAAAGGGAGAAACAGCTTGTTATTTCAGTGGCTTAGCTCCATCTCTGGGATGTGGGTGGTAACTAAGGACCCATTCGCATTCCCTATCAGCGTGCAGCTCCTGCTCAGAGTCTGGGAAATACTTGTGGCTCTAGAAAAGAAGTCAGTGGCCCTGTGCTAGAAGTGGAGAGAGGGGACAGAGGCTTCAAGATGAGCCAGCTTGTGCCCCTGGGACAGAATCCTGAACCAAGCTTCGGAGTTGCCGGATTCCTGGTCCCTGTTTCCCGCGTGATTAAATCTGAAATTACTTGACACAGTTTCCAAGTTCCTGGGCCTCTCTAGCTTTGTCTCCCATCTCTACCCTTCACGCCCAAAGGTCTCCCTGCCTACAAAAAGCTACTTACGGTTCCCAGAGTGAGCCCCACAGCTGCACTTTGCTCATGCTGTTCCCTCCATTCAAATGCCCTTCCCACTTGCATCTCCACCTGCCTGGCAAACACTGCATAGCTTGAATACTCGTTCAGAGGCTGAGCCCCTCTTGGCCCCACCCTTCAGGTACAATTGTCCCCTCCCACCACTTCCTGTGCAATCTCTGCCAGCACACCATGCCTCTCCTTGTCTGTCCCTCCAACTGTCCCCTGCTCCTGCTCCTGTATATCTCGTGACCATGTCCTCCTCCTCCTGACTGCAGCACCCAGCACAGTCCCTAATGAAGAGCAGGTGCTCCCATGTTTGCTGAACAAATAAAATCACTCCACATCCTCTCACCACACCTCCCTGAGTCCACAGGAAAACAGGAAGGGTAATACAGGCCTGCTGTGTCCCACCTCTACAGCTGGGTGTATGTGTGTGCCCACAGGTGCACACACACTTGCACTCACTCCAGGACTCTCTTAACCTTTGGCTTTTGCTGCATTCAGCTCTCCTACTCTCTCAGCATGACTTTCCTCTAAGCTAATAGAGGTCACTCTTTCTACTTGAAGTGTGAATGGCTAACAGTGCACATGCTCCTACCCCAGATAACCAAGGTATTGTAGTTGGACCTTGGGCACCTTTGCAAAGAGGAGGTGCCAGTGATGTGTGTGAAGTGTGGCCCTGGACTGGCACCGAGGGACAGCCAGCTGTAACATACTCTTTCCTACCCTGCTACAGGGAGTAAACAAGCTGCTTCCTGCAACAGACGGGGCTGGGACAGATGTTGGTTGCCTTGGAAAGAAAAATGCAGGTGTTTTTTCTGGGCATCTGGAGTGTGTGGGGACTAAGTCAGCAACTGACAAGTAATGAATGGTAAAGCTTCCCCTGGGAGTCCATGGAAGACCAAGTGAGGATGATGCTAAAGGCTTCCAGATCCAAGAAAACATATGGCTTGCCCTCGAGTGACTGGTGAGACATCAGGATGCCCCAGAAGGATTCAGTGAGAAGTAGGGTTAGGTGAGGGACAATCTGCAGATGTAGCAGTTTATGCTGTTTTATTCTATTTTTTTTCTAATAACCTTCTCTCTCTACCCTCATTACCAGAAGTTATTCATGAGAAATATAGGGCTCCCCAGGAGGGCTGATATCCCTATGAGGAGGTAATGAAAATATAGCAAAATGCCCCACAGTGAGGACCCCAGGACCTAGTGTCAGGGCATCCCTAACAAAGCTACAGCAGGGATTTCAAGGTGGTGCCAGGCCCACCTTTTGCATCCCATGGCTCACACCTCCATGAGATCAGGGACCCATGACAAGGACTCCCTCCTTGCCCAAACTTCAGTCAGCCCCCTCTGGCCCTCTTTTCAAGCAGGCCTTGTCCAAGCCTCATAACCGAATCCGGTTTTGGCGGAGAATCTTGCTGAGCCGGGTTATTGAAACCCTCCCCAACTTGGCCAAATGAGCTCCTCCTCCTCCACCCTTGAGACTTGATCAAAGGTCCTAGTGATCTTCCCTCCACTCCCTCACCCTGCCCATGGCCTACAAATCCCCATTTGTCCCTGCTGTATTTGGAGTTGAGTTCCATCTCCCTCCCATATTATCATAGCCTTGAAGAAAATATTCCTTGCCATTTTAACAAGTCTCAGAATAATTTCTTTTGTATATCCTGTCTGTCTTATGCAGCACTAGCACAGTGCCTGACACAGAGTCAGACATCCTGATACCTACACCGGTTTAATTAATTCACAAATGCTATGTTAGTGTCTAACAATTTTATCTGTAGTTACTTATAGATAGAATTATTTCTGCCTGGATGCCCCAGAAGGATTCAGTGAGAAGTAGGGTTAGGTGAGGGACAATCTTCAGATGCAGCAGTTTATGCTGTTTTTTTCTATTTTTTTAAATAATCAACCTTCTCTCTCTACCCTCATTACCAGAAGTTATTCACGAGAAATATAGGGCTCCCCAGGAGGGCTGATATCCCTCAAAGGTGGTAATGAAAATATAGCAAAATGCCCCACAGTGAGGCAATGAGAAGGGGAGGAGAATGGAAGCTGAGAATAGACTGAAGATGGTGGGCCAGCTGATAATAAAACATCCTGTGGAAGGAAGTCCCATGGCATGGTCTCTTCTATCAGGGAGACTATTTCACACTTGGTGGCTTCATACATGGTCACATCCATTCTGCTAAGGAGTACCTAATGCCCAAGGCTTCCTGGTCAGAACCAAGAACAACGCTCTGCTAACCAAAGAAGGGAAAGATATCCCAAACTGAAAAAGGGACCCATCTCTATGCTTATATTGTGGCTACTCAGAACAACACCTTTTCTGAAATTTTGATCAGAGAACACCATCTTCTAGCACAAACACCATGAAATGCTGGGTAAATATAATAAGCAGCCTTTTCAATCTTGACAGAGCCCTGAAAGAAGGAAATAGAACTCCCCAGGGGCCAAGAAAATCCTTGAGCTTCTGCTGTGAAACCTGGCCAGGAGGATGGATTCAGGAAGGGGCATGAGCTCGCAACTCCCGGGGGACGGGGGATTGATGCTTACAGGGAGTGGGTCTGATGAAGAACAAAAGTACAAACTAGAAAAGAAAAAATTCTCACCAACTCAGGTGGATGACAAAGAAATTTTAGCTTAGACTTAAAGTGGAAACTAAATAAATAAAATAGTTATCTGGGAATTCATGAACACAAATCTGACTTCACATAGATTTGGGGCTCAGATTTATCCCACCCAACTTGGTCTGGAACCCCCAGGCTAAAAAAGTCACATAAAATTTTGTTCTCAGCTAAATGATGCCCCAGGGGAATTGGCAAAAGCCAACGCTCTGAAGTTGGATATATTATTGGAAGATCTAATCTTATCAACATATCTATTCTCTCCAAATGAATTCATAGATTCAATAAAGTCTCAGTCAAAATCCTAGCAAGTGTTTTTGTGAAAATTGATGTTTATTCTAAAGTGTATATGGAATGAAAAGAGTCAAAAAATAATCAAAATAGTTTTGAGAAAGAGCAAAGTTGGAGGGCTCACACTACCAGATTATCAAGAACTTCTTAAGAAAGTTGTGACATTTAAGACAGTGTTGTATTGGCGCAAGGATAGACAAACAGACTAATCAGACAAAGGAGAAACCTCCACATACAGACACCGGATTTACAGTAATAATAGTGCTGCAGTGCAAAAATAAACCTTGACCCCTACCTCACACCATACCAAAAAAAGGCAATTCCAAATGAATTGTAGATCTACATGTGAATGGTAAAACAACATTTCTATGAAATAATATAGGAGAAAACCTTTATGACTTTAGGGTAGGCAAGGATTTCATAAGGCCTTACATGTGATTGTAATTCTTTTAGAAAATGCAAAAATGTGTGATAAAAAGTTGGGCACAGATTATAGCTCACATTTATAATTCCAGCACTTTGGGAGGCCAAAGTGGGAGGATCACTTGAGGCCAAGAGTTCAAGACAAGTATGAGCAACATAGCAAGACCCTGTCTCTACTAAAAATAAAAATAAAAATTAGCTGGGTATGGTAGCGCCCACCTGTAGTCCTGGCTACTCAGGGAGCTGAAGCAGGAGGATCACTTGAGCCCAGGAGTCCAGGGTTGCGGTGAGTTATAATCACACCACTGCACTCCAGCTGGGTGATAGAATGAGGCCCTGCTTCAAATAAATAAAATAAATAATAAAATGTGTGATAAAATAAATATACCCAATTTCCCTACCACTCAGAAATTAAAGAAAATACTTTTGAATGTTTTTGAAAAGCGGTTGCATCTTCCATCTCCCTCACCCAAACTAACAGTGGATTATCCATCATTTTATACTGTTCTCTTGCTTCATGAGTGAGTCTTTTCTCAAAAAAAAAAAAAAAAAGGCCTGTAGGCTTCTAGACAGCAAAAGCTGAATCAGCACTAATACAGCCATAGGGACCAGGCTGTGGGCATCTCCTGGACAGAGCTACAGGCTGATCTTCTCACTTTACAGATGGGAAAGCAGAAGCCCCCAGGGCTACTTGACTTCGCTGGTAGAGGCAGGATGGTATCCAGAACCCTGATCACAGTGCTCTTTCCAACACATGTCCTCTTGTGGGGGATGGCTAGCAATGCTGCCCCTAAAACAGTGTTCTCGGTGCCTGCTGAGGTCACTGGCTCCACTCCTCCTGCCCCCTGGGGCATCTCAATACATCACCAAGTGGTGGTGATGTCATCCACTGACTGGGTGATGCTCCTGCCTCCACCGAGACTCAACCCTCCTGACACTAAGCCCAGTGGCATCAAGCCACACGGTTCCTTGGTGGTGTTTTCCAAAGTTTAAGGACAGCCAACTATTTCTCTTATGTGAGCAGCTTCCCACTGACGGTGAGAACTGAGTGAGAAACAGAGAGCTGCCTGAGTTTTTTCATTTTGTTTACAATTATTTGAAATCCAATGCTACAGGACACTGGGACAAACATAAATTAATTTTCCTTGATTGGAAGCTGATGAATCTCTTGTTGTGTTGAAAAGGACTCTGACAGCTCTGGGCTTCAGTGAAAGAGAGCTATTGTTTTCTTAATTGGGCACTCATAGAACTTGTAGGTGCAGCCAGGGCCAGCCTGAGGGGCAGAGATGGCCCATCTGAGAGTGGGTTGTGAGATAGACCATTTATAAAACCATGGGCGACGGATCCCAGGAGGCTGCTGAATGGAATTATTCAAGAAGCATCACCATGTGTCCATTTTCTATCTGGTAAAGAGCTTGTTTTTCAGCTTGCATCCCTGTCAGGAGTTCACCCTTCCAGCCCATTGGAAGATATAATCTTCCCCAGTATCCGCCATGTTGAACCCTGAGCGCACCCAGGAACAGAGGCGGCAGACTCAGGCAGAGATGCAGGGCTGTAGGGGATGAAAAAGAGTGGAAGCCACACCCAGGTAAAGGAACAAGTCCCCTCCTCTGTGAAGCATCCTCTGATCACCCTCAGCTACTGCAGTTCTCCCTCTCCTGGGATCCCACTGCCCGGTGGGTAGCCCCAGCACAGCCAGTAGCTCCTTATATGGGAACAGTTGGCTTGAATGTGTCCTACATGACTGAGAGCTGCTTCATCTCTGAACCCAGGGACCCAGTACAGCAGAAAGAAAACATGGGTTTGGAGTAAAACAGCTGGAGGCTTCGTACCAGCTCCATCACTTCTGCTCTGCAGTGCCTGGCAAGTTACATCGCCTTGTCACACCTTGGCACCCAGTGGTAGAATGGGTTTCACACTGGCACTGCCTTGTAGGTTGAAGTAAGTTAAAGGCCAAGTGTGGTAGCTCACGCCTGTAATCTCAGCACTTTGGGAGGCTGAGGCAGGAGGATCGCTTGAGCGCAGGAGTTCAAGACCAGCCTGAGCAACACTGGGAGACCCCGTCTCTACAAAAACAACAACAACAACAACAAAACACTGTATTTTAAAAGCATCTAGCACAATGTCTGGTCCATAGCAAGCACTTAGTAAATGTTAGCAATTAATAATAGATATTATTAGGAGTTCATTAATGTTTGTTTTTGTTGCTGCTGCCGCTACCTAACAGAAGCAATTAACAGAGCGTATCTGAAGAAGCAAAACTCCACGGAAATCAATACAGAGCACACTTAAAGAAATATTTGAGCAGCCCCAACACTATCCTAAATGGGGACTTGGTGCAAATTACAAAAAGGTTCCCACAAGACACTTCCCTACCATCTGCCAAAATTGTAACAGTCACTCTCCTGATCTACAGTGTCTGCAATTTTCAAGCACCCCCTCATCCCACCCCACCAGGTGTGCAATGTGAAGCACAGCCAGCTGTAAATGACAGGAGGAAGTTCACAGTCAGGAAGCAAGAATCAGGGCCTCAGGGAGGGAAGGTGCAGCCGGGTGGCCTGTAGCAGACAAGAGCAGCTCAGGCCCGCAGGAACACGGCTGGTGAACTGGAAGACAGAAACGAGAGGGGAGTCAAGACGGGCCTCTTAGCCCCTGTCTAGGGATCAGTCCACCTCTTTGGAGAAGAGCTTGTATTTTTCAATTTGGGTTATAACTTTGAGAGAGTAAGAAAAAAAGGCAACATGGGTTGATCAGCCTTGTATTAAGAATTTTCTTACCAAAGTAACTCAGGAATGGAAAATCAAATACTGTGTGTGTTCTCACTTATAAGTGGGAGCTAAGCTATAAGAACACAAAAATACACAGTGATAATGAACTATGGGGCCTGAGCGGGAGGAGGCTGGGAGAGGGGTGAGGGATAGAAGACTAAATATTGGGTACAGTGTACACTTGCTCGGGTGATGGTTGCGCCAAGACCTCAGAATTTACTACTGAAGAACTCATCCGTGTAACCAAAAACCACCTGTACCCCTAAAACTACTGAATCTAAAAAGTAAACAATGAAAAATGTTCTTACTGAATAGTGTATGTACTTCTTTCCTTAGAAAAATAGAAGCAGAGAATTTCTAGTTCAGCAAAATGGTGAAGTAAGCTAACACAAAACCCTTCCACTACAAATACATAAGGATTTTAGATAAATCAATAGAAAAAGAAAACTATATTTTAATCAACTTTTTAAAGTTTTCCCCTAATTAGAAACCCCATTCCTAAATGGTGCTGGAAAGGAAATATACCAAGGAGAGAGAAGTAACCACGCCAGATGAGCAGGACCAGGAAACCTCTCTCCTGGTCTAATGAACAGAATGGCAAACACCACATGGTCACCAAGCCTTTTCTTTCTGTCTGCTACAGCCACATACCAAGCCCTCATTTTCTTTGTTTTTTTCAATGCCAAGTATAAACGGAACCCAATTTGCGTGAGCAAATAAGAATGGATTCAAACAGGTCATCTGTAAATTTCCCAAGCTGGTCCAGCAGTCATTCTGCAAACTTCCAACCTCCCCACCCTCTCAATGGATTGTGGCTTTAATGAACATTATTTCTGCCACTAGAGAGCCACATACAAAGTGGAGTTTAAAGGTCTTCCCGCCCCAAAGCATCTCTACCACTAGATAATAGCAGTCTGAAATTTCTCCACCAAAGACTCATTGTTTGGGGTTAAGCATTTAAAAGGCAAAGGTTGAATGGAGGCAGGGGAGAGGCAGACCTGACCTTCCTGTGGGTTCTAGAAGAGCAGAAAGAGGAAGTTGCTGAAGGTGGCAGAAGGGCACAGAAGGCCCATTCTGCAGCTCTGGCCCTTGGCTGGGGCCTGGGGTACAGACACACTTTGGAAGCCCTTGAAACCTGAACTCCAGGGAGAGGGGTGTGAAGTCAAGGCCCAGAGTAAATCAGCAAAAGGAAAATTAAGAGGATCAATAAAAGAGTTTAATGAAACATAAACAGGTTCAGGGAGGGCTTAAATAAATTTCTGGTCCATCCATAGCAGGTTGTTAAGGAGCATCCCTGACTCTTAGAGGTTGATGCTGTGGAAAACAACCATGTTCTCCTCCCAGGCATCCCTGTGGATGGTGCCTGAAGCTGAATTCCTGGCTGCAGAACCCAGGGCTGACCTGCAAAGGGGCAGGGGGTTTCTCTTGTCATTTTTTAATTGTGGGTCCAGAATGGGAGCCAGGAGGCTGACCCAAAAATCTTGGCACGCAGCACTTGTGATGGCTGGAGGAAACTGAGGATGCTGAAATGGGAGTGGCAGAGCCGGAAAGTCCATCTGAGCATGCCTGCGATTTGCAAGCTGGCTGCAGCCCCAGAGGCAGAGGGCGCAGAGCACAGGGCACAGGGCACAGGGCAGATGGGCAGACACCAGCACCACTAGGACCTCACCCCTGCCCCCACGAATTTCCACTGCTCCCCACTCAGCTGCCCCTCCCATAAGGACCCAGGAACATGGGGTCACAGCCATGTCACATGGGAGCCCCAGCAATCCAGGAAGGCTGACTTAGGCCCTCTCTCTGCCCCCAACACCATCTTTGCCCTGATGCAGGTGCTCCATGCCGGTGCAGAGAAGGGGTGCCTACAAGAAAGTCCACCCTGGAGAGAAGGGCTAACCCCTCTGCTTCTCTCTTCCTCAAGCTACTGGACATTTGCCCTCCCAATCCCAACAGCACCAGGATTCCCAGGACTCTGCTGGAGGGGCAAGCCCAGACCCCCCACTCTGACTGCTGCTCACCTGCCTCCCTGGAACTCTTCTCCAGGGGGAAGGAAATGGCTCCTGCCTGGCTAAAGCGCTTCTTCCATCAAATGTTTCACATTCCCTACAGCAGCAAACAAACCTCAATGAAAGACCTCATCTCTTCACCAAGGAGGAAGTCCTGTGATCTGAGGCCCCAGCATTGGGCTCTAAATATGGAGCCACAAAAAAGAAACTACTAAACACAGCCCTGTTACATTTCCCGTAGTAAACTGTGCAGCCCACCAAGGACAGCTACGCTTCTCCGGATGCCTCCTGTTTCTAAGAAAGTAGGAGCTGAGTCTGCTAGACAGAATGTGTTTCTCTCCCAAATTCTCCAAGGTTAGCTAGTTAAAATCTGGCTTCTGGGTGATGTCCCCACCTCCTACCCTTCCTTCCCTGGGCTGATAATCAGGAGACAACACAACCGTCTCCAAGCTTGCTACATGGGGCCGTGGTTCTCATGTGAACATTCTCTTTCTGGCCAACTCTGGAGACCCAACCGTTTCTCCAAACACATCTCTCGGGCCCAGGCCTCCAGATTTGTGGTCTGCTTTGCTTCTCCCCTTTGAGATTGTCCTTAAAATATTCCCAGCCTGAGAAGGGCTTTTTGATAGCTTTCCTTGCTCCCTCCCCAGGCCCCCGCCACTTCTCTCCCTCCTGGTCACTCCCCAATATCTACCTCTGCACACCTTCCCTCTCAGGCCCCAGCCCTGGCCTCATAGTGACCAGGCTCTCCAATTTCAGTCTAGGGTTGTAAGCCACCCACAGTGCTCATAAATGCCACCCCAGCATTTGGGGAAGTCCTGAGAGGGCCCCCAAATAGAGTAGGTATACCCTCACCCAGCTACATACAAACCTAAAACCTTTTGTTTATACTGACTTGACAGTAATTCCACTTTCTAAGCCCCCATTCTCTCAACGATCATGGAGGGGTTGCCTGTGGGAAGCCAGTAGAGAAGGGAAGAAAGCCAAATCTTCCCAAAGAGATATGTCTTTGCCCTTCTGGTAATTTCTCAGCCACTTCTGGTTACAACAGTGCAATGGGTAACCCTATCACAGATAGATACTGTTATAATCATCAGCTCAAAGCCCCATCTCAGAGCCAGAGCGGCTGCCTGCCCTGTCTCTCTTGCCCTTCCACAAAGGGGGCCAGGCCTGGAAGAGAAGCGGGGAAGACCAAGGGAGGTAGTGCTCGTGCCCCCGAGGGGGGACTTCAAAGAGCAGTCCTCTCTCTCAGCCACTGTTCACTTTTCCCTTGACCTTCCGTTATAAGCTTGGAGGACTGCCGGCTCCTCGCAGAGGGCCAGGTCTAATGCACTGTGCCACGGCCAACTGTGGTTTCTTGTCATGGAAGATGCAAGCTGCAGGGGTGCTCCCTCTGCCCTAGCTCCAAGGCACAGACAGCTCAGAGAGGGGCTGCCCATCTCCCCTGCCCACTGCTAGAATGTGCACTCCTGTGCTCCCTTTGGGGCAAGGACTTCTCTCTCTCCAGGGCAGTGCTCTGTGCCTCTCTTAGCCAGCCTCCAGATTCTTCGTGGTGGGGAGCACGAAACCTTCAAGTGCCTCCCGTGGCCCTGCCAGAACCAGGGAAGCTGGTGGAAGGCTGCCCTGCTGCTCTCTTCGGGAGGGTGAATCGAACTATAGGCCTCCATGCCAGCCCTTCCTCGGGCACCAGCTACTAGAAATAGACATCTGCCCCAGGATCCTGAGTCACTCTCAAACCTCATGGGCCATTCTCATGAGTGCGCCCCCTCCATACATGTGCACTGATTTGACTGGAAACAGCCTTTGCCCGCAGGGAAGGGAGGTGAAAGGGACGCTCGTTGCCCTTCTACTCTGCTCCCTTCCTCCCACCACAGCTGTCAAAGGCAAAGGAGGAGGAGCATGGTACGGGAAGATGTCCAGGAGCCTGACGGATGGCCTCTGCTCTACAAGCCTGGAGAGCTGCTCCTCACTGCAGTGGGCCATGCTCCAAATACAGGACACAGAGAACGCAATGCCTCTGTCTGGTGGCATGGAGCCATGTCAAGGAAGGAAACTGGCAACTCAGGTGTGGTGTCTTCATTTATGACTAGCTCTAAATACTTAGATTTTTTTGCCCTCATTCAACCCAAAAATCTCAGAGGCAGCGTATGGCCAGATAAGATAACCAAAAACAATTTGTCTCAACAAGAGCCACTGAGATTCAAGATGTCAGTGTGCAGTTGCAACAGCCCCTTCAGACGAGGAAGGGAGAGGCAGGTTGACTAGGAGGAGGTATAGAACCTTGCACAGAGGGGCCTGGGAGTGGGAGAGCTGGGCCTGAGTTCCCACACAGAGCACAGAAGCCTAACTCAGCCACCCTCTCCCATGGCGCTTTACATCCCTCCCCTGTCCTCCTAGACTCACTGACAGGCAAACCCATTTACAAAACCTCAAGGAATGGCCAGGCGTGGTGGCTCACGCCTGTAATCCCAGCACTTAGGGAGGCCGATGTGGGTGGATCACCTGAGGTCAGGAGTTCAAGACCAGCCTGGATAACATGGTGAAACCCCGGCTCTACTAATAATACAAAAAAATCAGCCGGGCGTGATGGCACACACCTGCAACCCCAGCTACCTGGGAGGCTGAGGCAGGAAAATCGCTTGAACCCGGGAGGCAGAGGTTGCAGTGAGCCAAGATCGCGCCACTGCACTCCAGCCTGGGCGACAAGAGCAAAACTCCATCTCAATAAATAAATAAATTAATTAAATTAAATAAAAATAAATAAATAGATAACACCTCAAGGAACTTCTCACCTCCTACGGAACTGCAGGAAAGGAGCCAGCTGGGTGCTGGGTGACAGCGGGCCAGCCTCTGAGCCTCTGTTTCAACAGCTTTAAGATGGAAGACAATAGGATCAGATGGTTGCAAGCAGAGACCATCTCTCCATGATTAGAGAGGGCAGCAAATGAGCCACCCAGAAAACAGGACTCCTGTGGCAAGGCAAATGGGTCTAGGTTTGGGGCTCTGGCAGCTTCAGGACTAAGCAGATCTAAATATCGGCGGTACCTCCATTCTTGTCCTAACAGCCATGTGGCCCAGCTGCCCAGTTAGAAAGGCGCCCCTCCCACTCGTGGGCGAAGGCTGGATGCGGGTGTGGTCTGGGAGGGGCTCACAGGTTAGATTCAGCCCCCATGGCCACATCGTAGTGCTTTTCTGTAGGAAACAGCCGGCATACGTGGTATGTCTCTGTAATCTCCACCTACTTTTCAGGCTTTTTTTTAAACAATAATTTCAACTTTTATTTTAGATTCAGGGGACACAAATGCAGGTTTGTTACATGTGTATATTGCATGATGCTGAGGTTTAGGGTACGAATGATCCCATCACCCAGGTAGTGAGCATAGTACCCAATAGTTAGTTTTTCGGCCCACATCTCCCTTCCCTTTCTGATAGGCCCCAATGCCTACTGTTGCCATCTTTATGTCCATGACTACTCAATGTTTAACTCTAACTCATAAGTGACAACATTCAATATTTGGATTTCTGTTCCTGAATTAATTTGCTTAAGATGATGGCCTCTAGCTACATCCATAATGCTACAAAGGACATGATTTTGTCCTTTTTTATGGCTATATAGTATTCCATGGTGTATATGCATCACATCTTCTTTATCCAATCCACTGTTGATGGACACCGGACACCTAAGTTGATTCCATGTCTTTGTTATTGTGAATAGTGCTCTGATGAACATATGAGTGCATGTGTCTTTTTGGTAGAATTTATTTTCATTTGGGTATATACCCAGTAACGGGATTGCTGGGTCAAATGGTATTTCTGTTTTAAGTTCTTTCAAAAATTGCCAGACTGCTTTCCATCGTGGCTGAAATAATTTATATTCCCATCAACAGTGTATAAGCGTTCCCTTTACTCTGCAGCCTCACCAGCTTGTTATTTTTTTACCTTTAAGTAGCCATTCTGACTGGTGTAAGATGGTGTCTCATTGTGGTTTTGATTTGCAATTATCTAATGATTAGTGAGCATTTTTTCATATGTTAGCTGCTTGTATGTCTTCTTTTGAGAAGTGTCTCTTTATGCCCTTTGACCAATTTTTAATGGGATCTTTGGCTTTTGCTTATTGAATTAAGTTTCTTACAGATTCTAGATATTAGACCTTTGTCAGATACACAGTTTGTGAATATCTTCTCCCATTTTGTAGGTGGTCTGGTTACTCTGTTGATAGTTTCTTTTGCTATGCAGAAGCTCTTTAGTTTAATTAGGTCCCACTTGTCAATTTTTATTTTTGTTGCAATTGCTTTTGATTATTTAGTCATAAATTATTTGCCAAATCCAATATCCAGAATGTTACTTCCTGGTCTTTTATTCCCAGGATTCTTATAGTTTGAGGTCTTACATTTAAATCCTTAATCCCTCTTTGAGTTAATCTTTGTGTATGGTGAAAGGTAGGGGTCCAGTTTCATTCTTCTGCATATGGCTTGCAAGTTATCCCAGCATCATTTATTGAAGAGGACCTCCCTTCCCCATTGCTTATTGTTGTTGACCTTGTCAAAGATCAAATGGTTGTAGGTGTGTGGCTTTATTTCTGGGTTCTCTATTCTGCTCCATTGGTCTGTGTCTGTGTTTGTACCAGTACCATGCTGTTTTGGTTACTGTAGCCTTGTAGTATAGTTTGAAGTCAGATAATGTGATGCCTCCAGCTTTGTTCTTTTTGCTTAGGATTGCTTTGGCTTTTCAAGCTCTTTTTGAGTTTCTAGTTTTTTCTAATTCTGTGAAAAATGACATTGGTAGTTTGATAGGAATAGCCTTGAGGGAAGAGGCAACACAATAGAGAAAATGGCATTGAATCTGTAGATTGCTTTTCAGGCTTTTAATCTCTTCTCTCTACCAGCAGGATTCAAGCTGGGTTTCTATCCCCCCCTCACTTGAACATCCTAGCCTCTGCCACAGACACCTAGCACCCTTTCCTCATTTCTTAGTTCAAGTTCAAAATGAGAGAAAGAATCCGATTGCTCTAGAGCAGGTTGTGCCAGGCGACAATCTGGGGCCACCCCTGGACCAGTCAGTTGTAGCAGAAGGGTCACATGACAAAACGCTTCACTCACCCACAGCCATCCGGGCTGGTGGCTCCCTGCACCTGGGGCGGGAGTGCCAGCTGGGTGATGATGGGCCTTCCCCCACACAGGCAGAAGTGTCCTTAGGTTTAAGCAAGATGGGGAGTGTGTGGCTGCATGCCTGGGGTATGGCAGGTGCCAAATTCCTGCCAGCTCCCCATCCCCATCCCCTCCACTCCTTTCAAGGAGGGACAACCATACTAGTGGTTCCTGCCCTCCCTGGATGGCATCCCTAAGACACCATCACTACCTGCCTTCCCAACCAGGGCCTCCTCAGAGCACGCTATTTAAGGGCATGGAACTAGGGCAGGGGCAGTGGTAGTGGCAAAGCCAGCCAAGTGGCAGCTGCCTCCTCTCACCCACCCAGAAGGGATGGATGGAGGGAGCTTCCAGAGAAGAAAAAGGGAGCAGCAGGAGAATGCACTGTCGACACCACAGGCTTTGTGCTTCCCTGCCCCACTTGCCACAGAGGGCCAAGGGTGGCCTAATCATTCCTTTTTCTATTCTGCCCAAAACCTCTCTCTCAGAATGCTTTTGAGCAATCCCCAAAAATCCCTTCTCCCTGATGGTGGCCAGGCTTTGACAGGGGCCAAGGGAGAGCCATCAAATGACAAAAGGCAGGAAGAACAGAGGCAACAAGAAAGCAGGGAGGGCGGGAGTGGCAGCAGGACGATTTTTCTGTCTTCTTTTTCCCAAACTTAAGAGCCTGGTTTTCTCTGGATGCTTAGACATATGCATTTGAGCATGAGCAGCAAGATCCATTTCACTACTAATGAAAGCAATATTGGGTGGAGCTTCTGGGGCTGACTGCTGACTTCCAGTCAGGCTCAGTACCAGTGCAGACTCCTCCAGCAAGTTCCATGACCTTAAAGAGCCTCAGTATCCTCCTATGTAAAATGGGGATGACAGTAGAACCTAGCTCATAGAGGCAATGCGTGCTGTCAGTAAAGAGATCTATGTACACGACTTAGCACAGAACTGGCATTTACTAACTGGCCAGTAAGTGATGTTCTTTATCCCCTTTGGCGGAGACAGGCAAAGAGCCCATCACCTTCCCTGTCGAGGAGTCTGCCCAGGGACTGTACAGCTCGGTGGTGTTACAGGAACAGAGCTGCCTGGCTTGAGAAGCTTTATGTGAAGTTGGACTGTTTTCTCATCATTTTGGTTAACATTCCAGGCATCCGCAAAAAGTAAGAAAAGGATTGCTTTATAGGACGGATCTGCCCTTTTTTTCCCCCTTCTTTTGCCCCTAGGAAACGTCTGGTCTTTGAAAGCCAGGCTTTGTGCAGTTCTCCAATTCATTTCCTGCTTTACCTGGTTCTGGAAAATAGGCTCACCGAATATCTAACAATTTTCATTTTTCTCTATTGCTTGGCCTCTTCCTTCTCTGTATTTCATATTCCTCTCCTCCTTTCGTGTCTAGCTGAAGACTTGAATCTTATTAATGTGGCTGGCCCTTCACCTTCTCCACGGAGCCCCTGGCTATTGGAATATCATAACCTGAGTGTCACTCATACCTGCATCAGACGTCACTTGCACCAAGCGCCGAGAGGAATCAGAAGCAGCCCAGACTTGCGACATAACCAATGACAGTAACGTGCAACAGGTGGTGCAAAGTGATGAGGACCAGTCTTGGGGAGGAGGAGGAGGCCACAGCCCACTCTGGGCTCCAACAAGTTCCACCATCCCCTGACCTTTGTCTAAACCTAAACTCTCTCCGTTAGCATCCCCTTGCTTGGGGAAAGGAAATGTTCCCTCTTCCGCAGGGCAGATACACTACCCAGTGGGACAGAAGGACAGCAGTCTACCATGGGCAGCATTTTCAGACCATTGTCCATGCCCTTGGCCAGTTCTCTTTAGCCAGAGAGCATTCTCCACCACCCCAGAGCTACTTCAGTTTCTGGAAAGGAAGCCCTCCAGCTAACAGGTCTCGCTCCACCAGATGTATATACATTAAAAAAAAACAAAGCTCTGGCCAGGTGCGTCGGCTCACACCTGTAATCTCAGCACTTTGGGTGATCACGAGGTCAGGAGGTGGAGACCAGTCTGGCCAACATAGTGAAACCCCATCTCTACTAAAAATACAAAAAATCAGCCAGGTGTGGTGGTGTGTGCCTGTAATCCCAGCTACTCAGGAGGCTGAGGCAGGAGAATTGGGTGAACCCGGGAGGCAGAGGTTGCAGTGAGCCGAGATCACACCATTGCACTCCAGCCTGGGCGACAGTGCAAGACTCTATCTCAAAAAAAAAAAAAAAAAGAGAACAAAGCTCTGCATCATGCCCAGCAGTGATGGCCTTTCCATCCTCTGCAAGGCCTCACTCAGGAGAGAGGAAGGAAGGAAGAGAAAAAAGGAGAACTGGAGAGAGGCCCCGGAAGCCACAAGGCTCACACAGGTGCAATTCTCCATAAGTCCTTGTATTAGTTCGTTTTTACACTGCTGATAAAGACATACTCAAAACTGGGAACAAAAATAAGTTTAATTGGACTTACAGTTCTACATGACTGGGAAGGCCTCAGAATCATGGCGGGAGGCAAAAGGCACTTCTTACATGGCGGCAACAAGAGAAAAATGAGGAGGAAGCAAAAGCAGAAGCCCCTGATAAACCCATCAGATCTCATGAGACTTATTCACTATCACAAGAATGGCATGGGAAAGACCAGCCCCCATGATTCAATTACCTCCCACTGGGTCCCTCCCACAACACATGGGAATTCTGGGAGATACAATTCAAGTTGAGATTTGGGTGAGGACATAGCCAAGCCATATCATTCCACCCCGGCCCCTCTAAATCTTATGTTCTCACATTTCAAAACCAATCGTGCCTTCCCAAAAGTCCCCCAAAGTCTTAACTCATTTCAGCGTTAACCCAAAAGTGCACGGTCCAAAGTCTCATCTGAGACAGGGCAAGTCTCTTCCACCTATGAGCCTGTAAACTCAAAAGCAAGCTAGTTACTTCTTAGAAACAATGGGGGTACAGGTACTGGGTAAATACAGCTGTTCCAAATGAGAGAAATTGACCAAAACAAAGGGGTTACAGGCCCCATGCAAGTCCAAAACCCAGCAGGTGCAGTCAGATTTTAAAGCTCCAAAATGATCTCCTTTGACTCCAGGTCTCACATCCAGGTCACGCTTATGCAAAAGGTGGGCTCCCATAGTCTTGGACAGCTCAACCCCTGTGGCTTAGCAGGGTATATCCCCCCTCCCGGCTGCTTTCACAGGCTGGCATTGAGTGTCTGCGGCTTTTCCAGGCACACAGTGCAAGCTGTCGGTGGATCAACCATTCTGGGATCTGGAGGATGGTGGCCATCTTCTCACAGCTCCACCAGGCAGTGCCCCAGTAGGGACTCTATCTGGGGCCTCTGACCCCACATTTCCCTCCCCCATTGCCCTAGCAGAGGTTCTCCATGAAGGCCCTGCTCCTGCAGCAAACTTTTGCCTGGGCATCCAGGCATTTCCATACATCTGCTGAAATCTAGGTGGAGGTTCCCAAACCTCAATTCTTGACTTCTGTGCACCCACAGGCTCAATACCAAGTGGAAGCTGCCAAGGTTTGGGGCTTGCGCCCTCTGAAACCATGGGCCGAGCTGTACCTTGGCCCCTTTTAGCAATAGCTGGAGCAGCTGGGATGCAGGGCACCAAGTCCCTCCACTGCACACAGCACGGGGACCCTGGGCCCAGCACATGAAACCATGTTTTCTTCCTAGGCTTCCGGGTCTGTGATGGCAGGGGCTGCCCTGGAGACATTTTCCCCATTGTCTTAGGGATTAACATACAGCTCCTTGTTACTTATGCAAATTTCTGTAGCCAGCTTGAATTTCTCCTCAAAAAATGGGTTTTTCTTTTCTACTGTATCATCAGGCTGCAAATTTTCTGAACATTTGTGCTCTGTTTCCCTTTTAAAACAGAATGCTTTTAACAGCACCCAATTCACATCTCGAATGCTTTGCTGCTTAGAAATTTCTTCTGTCAGATACCTTAAATCATCTCTCTCAAGTTCTTTGAACAAATCTCTAGGGCAGGGGCAAAATGCTGCCATTCTCTTTGCTAAAACATAACAAGAGTCACCTTTGCTCCAGTTCCCAAAAAGTTCCTCATCTACATTTGAGACCACCTCAGCCTGGATTTCATTGTCCATATCATTATCGGTATCTTTGTCAAAGCCATTCAACAAGTCTCTAGGAAGCTTCAAACTTTCTCACATTTTCCTGTCTTCTTCTGAGCCCTCTAAACTGTTCCAACCTCTGCCTGTTACCCCATTCCAAAGTCACTTTCACATTTTCAGGTATCTTTTCAGCAACACCCCACTCTACTGGTACCAATCTATTGTATTAGTCCATTTTCATGCTGCTGATAAAGACATACCCAAGACTGGGAAGAAAAAGATGTTTAATTGGATTTACAGTTCCACATGGCTGGGGAGGCCTCAGAATCATGGCGAGAGGCGAAAGGCACTTCTTACATGGCGGCAACAAGAGAAAAATGAGGAAGAAGCAAAAGCAGAAACCCCTGATAAACCCATCAGATCTTATGAGACTTATTCACTGTCACAAGAATGGCATGGGAAAGACCAGCTCCCATGATTCAATTACTTCCCCCTCTGGGTCCCTCCCACAACACATGAGAATTCTGGGAGGTACAATTCAAGCTGAGATTTGGGTGGGGACACGGCCAAACCATATCAGCCCTGGTGGTCAGGAGGGAATAAAGGCAATGGCCTGAGTTTCTCCTCACAAAACCAGCCCCCCCTGTAACTTTCTGAAACTCCTTTGTCCCATCCAGACAAAGGAGTTTTGTTTGCTGTTTGGTTTATTCATTAGCTACTTACAAAGTGCCAATGCTATGACAGCTACATCAGTGCTGACCCCACCACTGTCACCTTCATGCCCAGGGGCTGTGGAGTCCCGTACACCAGAGGGTCCCCAGCCCTGACTCTTGTGGGGAATTACCCTGGAATGACCAGACTCTGCCTGGTGGCAGAAGGCCCCTCGAGAAGATGGGAGAGGAGCCCTGGGGCTGTGTGAGGGCTGCACATGGCTGGACAGATGGGATGTAGGATGCAGCAGACAGGCCAAGGCCATGGTCCCAAGGCCAGACCCACAGAGGGTGTAAGGGTAGCCCTAACAAAGATGCCTCCAAGGCTTGGGACTTTGCAAGGTCTTTCTTAGGAGATGCAGAATGAAAACTTAAGCCACCACCATCTAGCCTACACCCACAGTGCCTGAATAAGACCCTTCTGGATGGAGCTGGGGACAGAGCAAGCAAGCTGCCCTAAAGGTCTCTCATTGCTGTGGGAGCCTGCCTGCTGTGGGAGCCCGCCCATCCTCTGACACACGAGCAAAACCATTTTATTTCTTCTCTCGGCATTGTTCTGTTTGTTGGCTTGCTTTCATTCTGCTTCCTTTCCTGTTTTTGGCATCCTCATTAACATCATGTTCTAGTAAGGATTATGTGCTTCAGAAGCTTAGGAAAAGGCAGGAAGCTCAAGCAGGGTCTGGCTTTGGCGGCGTCCCTGAAAGCAGCGGTGGCCTCGAAGCCAGGTGGAATCATTTGTGTCTAGTGCCATCTTTTGGCTATTTTCGAGAACTTCAACTAACAGAGCTAAAGTAATGCCTGCTGGCCTTCAGCGCTACAAAGCCTCTTTCTTTGCTTCTAGTTTAGGGGAAAGGCCAGTCTAATTTGGTCAAAAATCTAAGCTGGAGATCACTCACGAGTGAAAAGATACTTTTAAACTTTCAATAGCCAGGAGGCAGGGCCAGAGCCTGGCCTATTCTTCTTGAAAACTTTGGAAAGTTTCTTGATGGGTAAGATTCAGCAAGTAGGTCAGTCCTTGTGCTACCCTAGTACCCGGATAAACTCAGCTGTACACGGGAAAATAACTCCCTGGTTCCCCCACTAAAGAAGAGTGCAATGCTCTATCTTTCCAGGCCAGTCCCCTCCGAGGCCCCTCACTCTCTAGCCCTTCACACAAACTCACCATCCAGCACTCCCTGCCTTGGGCTGCTGGGGAGGAAATCAGAATCTTGAGGCCAACAGATCCTGCTGTGGCTGCAAGCATCCCTAAGTGTATGTATTGTCTCTGGGCATTTTAGTGGCCAGATGGAGTTTCTCCAGAAAAGGCCCCATCTCCCATGAGAACCATGAATTCAGACAGCCGGACCCAACAATGCCAGTCTTAGGAATACACTCTCCAGAGGAATACACACGCGCAAAATGGTACTGGTATAACTTGTAATATTATAACACATGGTATTCATAGCAGTGTTGTTTTTAATAGCAAAATATTGATGATATTCTAAATGTCTCTCAACAAGAGGATATTAAATACATTGTGGTACAATGAAACAACAGACTAGGTAGCCATAAAAAAGAACAATATGGGAAGATCTCCAAGATATATTATTATATGAAGAAAGTGCACATAGTATGCTAGCATACATAAGCATATTTATTCCATATATGTGCAGACAGATGTATAGCATATCCACATATAAAATGCTTATATAGGTGATCAAATATTTCCAGGACAGTACACAAGAAACTGGTATTATTGGAGGGAATCAGAAGGCTGTGGATGGGGATGAGAGGGAGACTTTTGTATCTTTCCATTTTAAACCAATTTATTTTAAATCAGTGTATTTACTTTTTCAAAAGTATGTAAAGAAAAAAATGACCTCTGTCACCTAGAAGTTGGTCAAGTGCCTGGAATAGAAGCATCCCATGGTGGACCACAGCAGAAAATGAATAAGATACATTTTGTAAACGGATTAGCATTTCATACGCTTCTCTGTATTTGCTTCTTCTGTTATCCCAAGACTTTTCACAAAGTACTGTTTGAATATTCCAGGTTTGCCTCTCCATGCCGAAGGATTTAGCTCTCACAATAACAAAAATGCTAAAATGCAGGCCCTGCTTTGAAGGAGTTCCCAGTTTCCTGAGCTCAACAGACACCTAGAATACCTTGCAATAAAAAAATTAGTTTGGATAATCTATTGCTATGCAACAAAGGCCCACAAAACTTAGTGGCTTAAAACGACAATTTGTTATTATCCCCTTCAGCACTGTGGGTTAACCGGGATCAACTGGGAGGCTTCTATTTAGAGTCTTTCACGTGGTTGCAGTCCAAAGGTGGCTGAAATCGGAGTCATCTGAAGGCTCAACTTGGCTGTACATCAAAGATGATTTCTTTGCTCACATGTCTGTCTCCACAGCTGGTGCTGGCCCTGTGCCTCTGTCCAGGTAGCCTCTCCACATGGCTGGTTGGGTTTCCACACGGCATGTCTGTCATCATTGGTAGAAGGCTTCTCCCAAAAGCTGCAACCTCAGAAGCCGTGCAGTCTCTTCTGTTTCATTCTATGGATCAAAATCAAGTCAGAGATCTAGCCTGGATTCAAGGGAAGAGGACTATACAAGGGAAGAAATACTGGGAGGCATGGTCATCTTTGGAGAATGGCTACCACAAGCTAGATAAAGACAAGCCCAGGTGCAAAGGCAGCCCAGAACTTGACCCTGACTCACTGTCCATCTCAGCACTTGTTCTAAACTGGAGCCTTCTTATGCTTTTGAAAAAAATGCATCTTGGGAAGTTATTATTAATGTCTTCAAATTTCAAGCCTGAAAAAAATGAGGAAACCCGGCCGGGCACGGTGCTCACGCCTGTAATCCCAGCACTTTGGGAGGCTGAGGCAGGTGGATCGTCTGAGGTCAGGAGTTTGAGACCAGCCTGGCCAACATGGCGAAACCCCATCTCTACTAAAAATACAAAAAATTAGCTGGGCGTGGTGATGGGTGCCTGTAATCCCAGCTACTCAGGAGGCTGAGGCAGGAGAATCTCTTGAACCTGAGAGGCGGAAATTGCAGTGAGCTGAGATCGCACCATTGCACTCCAGCCTGGGCAACAAGAGCCAAACTCTGTCTCAAAAATAAATACATAATGAGGAAACCAATCAGGAAGATTGTAAACCTTGTTTCTTTGTTTTGCTGTATTAGGCCCCAGCCCACAAAAAGCCACATCTCAGAACTAGCTTTGTACAGCTTCTTCAACTGATGAGCTTCTGAAATACAACGGTTGAATCCAAAAAGCCCCATGGATAGCATATGGGGGGACCTCAGGATATCGAGGCCACACACTCTTCACTCCACAAAGATACACACACACATGCACAGCCCCTGTGCAAAAAGACTCACCTTCTCAACCTCTTCTCTATCCTGCTCCCATTGAAACTCAACTCTGCTGGGTTCTTGCTCTACCAAAAAGAAAAAAAAATGGACCCAAATAATCAACAAGAAAGTCATAAGAAACCTTTAAAATACTAGTGAGACTCATTCTTGGTTTCCATCTAGATATAAAGAGAATGGAATATAAATAGAATATCTTATAGAACTAATAAAAATAACATCCTTTGAACACAATTTAATGGTATAAAGAGGCGATCACAATATACCATTAACTGCAAAAAAAGACACCAAACTGTTCACAGTATGTATACATGCAGAAAAAAAAGATTAGTAGAAAATACACGGGAAATATTAACAGCGATTCTCTCTAGTGGTAAAATTATGGGAGACTTTTACTCTTAATACACTTCTATATTTTGGACAATGAACATAGAGTCCTTTTATGATCAGATAAAAGTTCCATATACGCATATGTATCTATTTGGTCTTTTCTCTCAAAATCTCCTTTCCCCATTCTGACATTAGCACTTCCCTCTCAACTCGGGTCTGAACTGTCAGCTTGACCAGGGGCTACTGGGACAGCAAGCAGGGTGTCCCAAAGGCCTCCATCAGCCCTGGCACAGATGACAGTCTCCTAAGTGGAGTCTGCCCTGCACCTGGATTTTGGCATAAAAGGACTGGTTAAAAATTTGAGCTAGGGGCCGGGCACAGTGGCTCACTCCTATAATCCCAGCACTTTGGGAGGCCGAGGCAGGCTGATTGCTTGAGGCCATGAGTTCCAGACCAGCCGGGCCAACATAGTGAAACCCTATCTCTACTAAAATTACAAAAATTAGCCGGACATTACGGTGCATGCCTGTAATCCCAGCTACTTGGGAGGCTGAGTCAGGAGAATCGCTTGAACTCAGGAGGTGGAGATTGCAATGAGCCTAGATTGTGCCACTGCACTCCAGCTTGGGTGACAGAGTGAGACTCTGTCTCAAAAAAAAAAAAATTGAGCTAGTTGTGAATATGTGTGTGGGGCTGGAGCAAGGAGTTGGCGTGTGAGGAGAGCTGCTAAGGTAGAAGTTTGAAAAGAGGCATTTGACTGCTGAGAACAAAGCCAAAGGAAGAGGAAGACCAGAAGACACCAGCAGAAGCCCCCTTTGGGAAACATTCCAGGTCTCTCCCTACTCCACACTCTCCCGCCCAAAGCTTGTGCAGTGCTGACCTCCTGAGCCTCACAAGTGACATCTTTTATTGTTGTCATCATCATCATTACCACGACCACACCTAGGATATTATGTGTTATATCTCACTTAGTCGTCTTATCCAGTAATATAAGGATTAATAGAGATGAGAAAACTGAGGATGATGAAGTTAAGTAACTTGCCTTAGGTCAAACATCATATTAGTCAAATGGACCATCTCTGGAGCCAGAGAGAAAAAGGTTTGTTCCAAGTTGTGCCATTTTCTAACTGTGTGACCTTGGGCCTGAGCCTCAGTCTCCTCACAGGTAAAACGAAGACGATAATAGTACCTACCTGGAATCGTTTCCCATAGCTGCTGTAACAAATTACCACAAATGTACTGGCTTAAAGCAACACGCATTTTATCTTTTACGGTTCTGAAAGCCAGAGGTTTAAATGAAGTGTTACGGAGCTAAAATCAAGGTATCCACAGGGCTGGTTCCTTCCAGATGCCCCAGGGGAAGATTTGCTTCTGCTTTTTGAAGCTGCTCCCAGCCCCTTCCTCCATCTTCAATGCCAGCATCTTCTCTTATCCCTGACCTCCTCCCTCCCTCTCAGAAAGGACCCTCATGATTACACTGAGCCCACTCAAATCCAAAACAATCTTCCCATCTCAAGATTCCTAATTCAGCCGGTTGTTGTGACTCATGCCTGTAATCCCAGCATGTTGGAAGGCCGAGGAGGGAGGATCACTTGAGTCCAGGAGTTCAAGACCAGCCTGGACAATATAGTGAGACTCCTGTCTCAAAAACACAAAATAATCCTTAATTTGATTACATCTGCAAAGTCCCTTCTGCCAACTAAGCTAACATACTCACAGGTTCCAGGGATTAGGATGCGAACCTCGTTGGGGAGCTATTATTCAGCCTGAGAAGGTTGTTAAAAGTATAAATGAGTTAACATACAGCGAGTGCTAGAGAAAACCATCTGGCACAAAATAAATGCTATTAACAGTGTAGCTGTTGTGATTAATAAAAGTCACACACACACACTAAGTGGTGTGGCTGAAACTGAACCCCATGCCAGGCAGAAGCCCAGGATGCCATAGAAACCATAAAATCAGAAAAATTGGGGGCGGGGGGAATCCCAGAAGGGGGAAATCTTGTCTGGTTCTACAACAGACCTAGCAGCGTCTGTCTGGATTCCTTAGAGAGGAAGTTCCCAGTATTTACCAAGTCGATTGGCTTTGACCTCAACCAATAAGATAACACAAAATACTGCATATGATCTCTGAGTGACAAAAGAAACGGGACGCCTCAACTTTGATCAGGGCCCAGTTTCTGAGATGTGAAACGGAAGTCGAGCTGTAAATGTAAATAGAACTACAAGTTGTGTCCTCACGCTTCAGTAACAAGTCTGGGAGCTTCTCCCACTTTTTGAAAGGGAAAATAGGCTCTCGTTAATTTCATTCCATCATGTGGAATTTCTAATGGCTTTGACATTCTAAAAACAACTAAATTGGAGCCTTAAAACATATATCATTTGGAAGGCAGCCTGGTAAGACGGAAGGAGAGGAGGACTGGGTTGGAAACCACCAGTGCTGGACTCCACACCAGGCTCTGAACCAACACCTGCTGCAACCAAGACTTGGCCCCTCCCCTCTCTGGGCCTCAGTTTCCTTACTAGTAAAATGAAGGGAGTGAAATCCCCCCACGTTCTGACATCACATCATCTGTTAATTCATTTCTTCTGAAATTTCTTCCCCTTTCCCGTGCTTTCTCTCTCTTTCCACCAGAGTATCAACAGATTCGTATTTTTTTCTTCTCTCAAGGGAAATGCCTTAATTTGAAGTCACTCATAATTTCTAATTTGTACAATAAATGTAGCTGGTTGGAGTAGATAGTGGAAGATGCATGGATTCAAGTTCTGGCTCTGTAATTTACTAACTGTGTGATCCTGAGTGAATTACTTAACCTCTCTGTTTCCTCAGATCTACGGATAATTCCTGCTCACAGGAATGTTGTGAGGCTCAAATAAGATGATACATGCAAAGCACTTAGAATAGTCCCTCTCATATACAAAGTGCTTAGTAAACAGACACTAGTAGGAGGAGGAGTGGCTGCTGTTGTTGTTATTTCTTTTCTTTGTTGGATCTCCTAGATCCTACTAATAGGTGACTTTAATAAAGGCATTTTGAAAAGACCATTCAGAAGAGACAGTTTCCCCTCCTAATGTCCCTCTCCCAGGAAGAAAGGAAGGAAAGAAAGAAGAAAGAGAAAGAGGGAAGAAAGAAAGGGAGGCGAGAGGAAGGGGGGAGGAAGGAAAGAGAGAGAAAGAAAATTCAAATGCTGCCATTAAATAGACCAAGATCAGAGGCATTTCATCACAAGAAAAGAAAAACATCATTACAAGCTATAATTTTTGGCTTTCAAGAAATTATATTCATTTGAAAAAGAGCATTGAACTTGTGCCTTCTTAGTAGAAAAATAAACAGCTTTCTGAAGAGTTAGGAGATGATTTTACATAAAAATTGAATTTGTTGAATGCCAGAAAAAGTGATTCGAATATTTGATTTCATCCACCAAATGTGTGAACAACTGGCCTAAAAGATTTTCACTCAACTTGCTGATGGCGAATTTGGCTACAATTGAAACGGGCAGAAAAAAAGCCCAGGCCCCTAACGGCCTCTGGCTGGCAGCCAATCAAGCAGCAAAATGATGTCACCCACTCAGTGATGTGCCTCAAACCCCTACCTCCATCCTGGCTTCCTCTTTCAGCTCCCTGCACACACACACACACACACACACACACACACACA
Organism: Pan troglodytes; assembly: GCF_028858775.2. Lineage (NCBI taxonomy): Eukaryota > Metazoa > Chordata > Mammalia > Primates > Hominidae > Pan > Pan troglodytes. Next base: position 22,479,675 of record NC_072411.2, on the reverse strand, counting down.
CAGGAACTCTCAGATGGCACCTTCCTTCCTCATAGAGAACAATTCTGATCAAATCCACACTGAAGATGTTCTGTCTCCAGAAGTATTTGCATTTCATGGGTTCTTGTTTAATTTTAAAGCTAATACCAGTTTATTTAAAACCGTTTGATAATATGAGAATAAAAAGAATAACTTCATTTTAATCACTTGACTCTCCCAGTCCAATTCCATGAGCCAAAGATACCTGAAGTGAATATTTCAGAACTAGGAAGATACTTCTTTTATTACAGAGAACATCATTTCAACCCAACTCCTCGCAGTATACATCCCAGGGAAATTCTAAAGCAGCATTTTCCCAAGTGTGCCCCTAGACAACTGTCTTAGTCCATTTGCATTGCTAGAAAGGGATACCTGAGGCTGGGTAGTTTATAAAGAAAAGAGGTTTAACTGGCTCGTGGTTCTGCAGACTGTATCAGAAGTGCGATGCCTGTATCTGCTTCTAGTGAACACCTCAGGCTGCTTCCACTCGTGGCAGAAGGGGAAGGGGAGCAGGCATCACATAGCAAGGGAAGAAGGAAGAGAGAGATGGGGAGGAAATCCCAGGTTCTTTTCAACAACCAGTTCTCATGAGAACCAATAGAGCTGGAACTTACTCGTCACCACAAGGACAGCACCAAGCCCTTTATGAAGGTTCCACCTCCATGACCCAAACACCTGGCAATAGGCTCCACCTTTCATGTTGGAGATCAAATTTCAACATGAGATTTGGAGGGCCAACTATCTAACAACTGATGCATGAAAGACTCTACAAATAAAGCGAAAAAGAGGAAGGGGCCCTTGCCTGCTGCCCTTACCTCCTGAAAATGCACAGTGAGCACTGTCCTATCTAAGACTCAGAAGCTGTGCAGTGTATATATAAATATATATATAATATATATATTCTGTTTAGCCAAACATTACCAAAACATTCAGAAACCTTAGAACCACATGAAACACACTTTAGAAAACACTACTAGTTAAAATTAAACACAGCTAGTTAAAATTAAAAACAAGACTACTTCCTACAACAGTTATTATTACCCTTTTTCTAGATTTTTTTAGCCAATACTATAAATACATGAAATGGAAATAAGAATTGGACATTTTAGAATGGCATAGAGAAGAACGCATTGTTGGGTGATATTTTGTTTATCTATAAATTACAAAGAATAAGCTCTAAAACTATTAAAATTCATAGGAATTCAGCAATGTAGGTAGAATACAAGCTAAATTTTCAGAATAATAGATTTTCCATAACTTAGCAATAACCAATTAGAAAAGTTAAGATATTTAATCCCAATAATTATTTTTAAGAATTATCTAGACAAAGCTTTAATGAAAAAAAGTTAACATTTCCACTAAGAAGATGAGACTGCAATTTATGAGTAATGCTCATGGAGAAGGTAATGCTTAAATAAAGGAATTAAGAATGGTGTGAGTTGTCTGTAATCCCAGCACTTTGGGAGGTCGAGGTGGGTGGATCACTTGAGGTCAGGAGTTCGAGAACAGCCTGACCAACATAGTGAAACCCCATCTCTACTAAATACAAAAAAATTAGCCAGGTGTAGTGGTACATGCCTGTAATCCCAGCTACTTGGGAGGCTGAGGCAGGAAAATTGCTTGGACCCAGGAGGCAGAGGTTTCAGTGAGCCGAGATTGTGCCATTGCACTCCAGCCTGCGCAACAAGAGTGAAAACACCGTCTCAAAAAAAAAAAAAAAAATTGGTGTGAGTTTAAGGCAGCAGAAAAAGACATTTTGGAGCAAGTCAGCATTTTACTTGAAAAATGTTCCTCTTCCTTCTGGCCTCTGTGTTCACTTATGAGAAATCCTCCATCATCTCCACCTGCCACCACCTCCCAAAGTGTTGGGATTACAGGCATGAGCCACCGCACGCGGCCCCTCCATCATCTCTTGAAAGGTAATGCCTTATCTCCCTAGTTGCTTTCAAGATTTTTCTTTGTCTTTAGTTTTTGACTGATGATTTCAGTGTGGATTTCTTTGGGCTTATCTTGTCTGGGATTCATCAGCCTCTGTTGGTTTGTGTCTTTTGCCAAATTTGGCAAGTTTTCAATCGTCATTTCTCCAAATCTTTTTCAGCCCATACTTCCTTATCTCCTTCTGGAACTCCAATAATACAAATATTCGATCTTTTGTTGTTGTCCCACAGATCCCTGAGGCTCTTGTCATTTTTTTTTCCATCTGTTTCCCCACTGTTCAAATCAGGTAATTTCTTTTGTTCTGTCTTCAAGTTCACCGATTCTTTCATCTTTTTATTCATCCTGCTATTGAGTGCACACAATGAGTTTTTTATTTCAGTTATTGTATTTTTTAGTTCTAAACTTTTCATTTGCTTTTCCTTATACCTTCAGTTGCCTTGCTAAGACTTCATTTTTCATTTGTTTCAAACATGTTTGTAATTGCTTATTGCAGCATTTTAATGATGACTGCTTTACCATCTAATTTCTGTATCATCTCTGTGTTGACATCTATTGATTGTCTTTTCTCATTCAAACTGAGACTTTCCTGGTTCTTGGCGAAACCACATACCTTAGAAGGACATTGTGCGTTAAGACTCTAGATCCCACTTAACCTTTTTTCTTTCTTTTCTGTAGGCAGTCACCCTATTTAGAAAGCGCATGAAGGCCAAAGTGGGAGTGGACATTCAGCTCCCGGCTGGGGCCCACTGACACCAGCAGAAGCCGAGCACACACACTCATCACCTCACTGCCACCAGGTTCAGGTGTAATTTCACTGACTCCAGGTGGGGCCCAAAATGCAGCTCCCCACTCAGCCCCACCAACACCATGGGGTCTGGGTGGGCATAGGGAGCAGTTTTTCTTTCTGTGTTTGGCTGGAATTGGGTGGGTATTGTCTTCTTGGATGGCCATTTCTTGGTCCTTTGGCTAGAATAAACAGGCTTTTCTTGGGGCTTTTTCTTTTTTTCTGTGCCTGTTAATGGTTTCAGGTTGACACTTCCCCCAGCTTCCCATCTGGAATATAAGGGAGGCAAAAAGAAAACCCAGAGTAACACAGGAACAGAAAACCAAACACCGCATGTTCTTACTCATAAGTGGGAGTTGAACAATGGAACCCATGGACACAGGGAGGGGAACATCACACACTGGGGCCTGTCGGGGGGTGGGCGGTTAGGGGAGGGATAGCATTCAGAGAAATACCTAATGTAGATGACGGGTTGATGGGTGCAGCAAACCACCATGGCACGTGTATACCTATGTAATAAACCTGCAAGATCTGCACATGTATCCCAGAACTTAAAGTATGCTAAAATAATATAAAAAAAGAAAACCCAGAGAATTCACCACCATGTCATTCTTCAAGCCCCAAGGTCCCTAACCAGTCTTCCAGGACAACCTATGGAGGAAGATACTCATGCAGACAGCAGAGCAGCTTGAACACCCTGAGAGGGGGAAGCCAGCTTGCGACGGGAGAAAGTAGGGGCCTCCCTAAACACAGACACAGGAACAAATTCAAACACTGATGTGTTCCAAGTAGCCTCCTAACAGGGGCTGTGGAGTCACAAGGTGAAGGTCAGCCAGTCTTTCCTGGGTCATGCATACAGACTCTTCACTGACATTTCATTTTTTTTCTTTTTTTAACAGTTTTATTGATATAATTCACACCACATACAATTCTCCCATTGAAAGTGTACAATTCAATGGCTTTTAGCATATTCACAAAGTTCACCACAATCAATAATAGAACATGTTTATTAACCCAAAAGAAACCCAGCGCCCCATAGCCATCACCCCCAGTTCCTCTCCATGGCCCTCAACCCCAGGCAACCACTAATCTCTTTTCTATCTCTAAAGAGCCACCCATTCTGGACATTTCATATCAGTGAAATCATATAGTTTGTAGCCTTTTGTGGCTGGGTTCTTTCATTTGACATAATCTTTTCAAGGTTCATCCATGTTGCAGCATTTATCAAGTCTTCATTCATTTTTATAGGTGAATAGAATTGATACCCCATATTGTTGACCCATTCATCAATTATAGATGGATGTCTAATTCTATGTTTAACCATTTGAACAACTGCCATACTGTTTTTGCAAAGTGGCTATGCCATTTTACATTCCCATCAGCCGTGTATGACGGCTCCAGTTTCCCCACATTCTTGCCAACACTTATTATCAGTCTTTTTTATTGTAGCCATCCTAGCGGTGTGAAGTGATATCTCATTGTGGTTTTGATCTGCATTTCCCTGATAGCTAATAATGCGAGCATCTTTTCATGTACTTATTGGTCACTCTTTGGAGGAATATCTATTTAGATTTGTTGCCTACTTTTTAATTGGTAACTTGTGTTTTTGTTGTTGCCTTGTAAGAATTTTTTATATCTTCTGGAGACTAGATATTATTAGATGTGCAATTTGCAGTCTATGGCCATACCACCCTGAATGCACCTGATCTCATCAGATATGTAATTTGAAAATATTTTGTCTCATTCTGTAGGGTGTCTTTTCACTTTCTTTATACTCTACTTTGAAGCACAAAAGTTTTTAATTTTGACGAAGTCCAGTTTATCTACTTTTTTTTGTGGATTGTGTTTTTGTTATCATATCAAAGAAATAATTGCCTATCCCAAGGTCATAAAGTTATTCCTAGGCTGGGCACAGAGGCTCATGCCTGTAATCCCAACACTTTGGGAGGCCAAGGCAGGTGGATCACCTGAGATCAGGCATTTGAGACAAACCTGGCCAACACGGTGAAACCCCGTCTCTACTAAAAACACAAAAATTAGCCGGGCGTGGTGGCACACACCTATAGTTCCCAGATACTTGGGATGCTGAGGCAGGAGAATCACTTGAACCCAGAAGGCAGAGGCTGCAGTGAGCTGAGATCGTGCTTCTTCTATTGAGGCTTCTAAGATGCCCAAAGCCCGTGGCCCCCAGTGTTCTCCTGCAGCGAGTGAAAATGCATGCCATCAATGACCAGACACAAAGGCAGGAGTTTGGATTGATACATTAATCATTGATTGATTAATGCATTTGATCAATGCATTAAAGTGCATGGACAATGAAAAATGCTTGTGCTAAGTGATAGGTGAATAAAAACCAAACTTGTGACAATTCCTGGTACATAGCAAGTGTACAAACAATTTGCTCCTGTAGTTTGACTTCAATCATCTGAAATATATGGGTAGAAGCCGAACTATGTGGAGAGATTAAGCTGTTTTTTCTATTTTGCTATAATTTCTATAGAAACTATACACATATGATCTCTATATTCCATGTATACATATATGTATATAAATATTTATGCTCTAATAAGCATGCATTAATTTTATGAACTGCAGCATGGTATATTTACTATACTACATTGAAAAAAGCGTTAACTTCAGAGCATTTGAATGTTTGCTTCACCGTTTACTGTGTTTGTGCCTTTGGCTTTCTAAATCTCATTTTCTTCATCTATAAAATGGGCACAATATCTTCCCTGCAGACTTCTTCTGAAGATAAGCAAAAATTAAAGCAAAGCACATAACACGGCATCTAACACACAGTAAAAGGACAGCTAATGCTGTTTCTTACAATGAAAGAAAACAAACTTTCCTTTAAATTGATGAATAAGCAAATGCATGACAAATATGTGCATGTTACCTAGCAATAGCTCCCATCATCATCTCCTATTTGTTAACTCAATTAAGGTCTATGTGTTGAGTACTAACTATACACCAGGCACCATGCCTGACTCATTAGCCCAGACTGGTTGTTGGATGAATGTCTGGACATTCCTGGATGCTGAGAAGAGGACACTCAAGGCCAGGAAGACTCAGATGAGCAGGCACATTGCAACCACGAGCTCCGGGGAAGGGAGAGAGAAAAGTGAAACCCACCAGCCAAGGAGAGGATACACATGCACCAAAGCCCTGGAACTATCCTGAGGTGAAAATTTGAATTAGGACCTAATCCCAGGCCATCTACCAGACTTTTTCTTCCTGCCTCTGTAGCTGATTCTTGCTCTACTGAACCACAAATACCCAATCCCAAAAGTGTATTAGTCAGGACTGTATTTGGTTGAATGCCTCAAAAAAAAAAAATCTACCTTAACAAGTTAGGAATCATTTGTCTCATGTAACAAGACACCTAGAAGTAGTTGCCTAGGGCTAGTGCTCAAAGATGTTACCAAGGACCCCCTTCCTTCTCTTTTCCTTCCCTGTCAGCCTTAACATTTGGTTGTCAACATGCAGGTCACGGACGGCGGCTGCTGCATTCTCATCCCAGGCTGGAAGATGCAGATGGCAAAGGGCCAATGGTTGTGCCACTGAACATGTGTCCCTTTTCCAAGTTCTCCCAGGGTACTACCTGGTGACTTCCACTCCCACTTTATTAGCCAGAATGGTGTCACATGGCCACCCTCTCCTGCAAGGGAGTCCTGGAAGACGAGCTTTTTTTTTTTTTTTAGACAGAGTCTCGCTTTGTCGCTCAGGCTGGAGTGCAGTGGCACAGTCTCTCGGCTCACTGCAACCTCCACCTCCTGGGTTCAAGTGATCCTCCCACCTCAGTCTCCCAAGTACCTGGGACTACAGGCTCCCACAACCACGCCTGGCTAATTTTTGTATTTTTAGTAGAGATTGGGTTTCACCATGTTGGCCAGGATGGTCTCAATCTCTTGACCATGTGAGCTGCCTGCCTTGGCCTCCCAAAGTGCTGGGATTACAGGTGTGAGCCACCACACCTGGCCTTAAGATGAGCATTTTTTATTTATTTATTTATTTATTTATTTATTATTTTGAGAAGGAGTCTTGCTCTGTCGCCCTGGCTGGAATGCAGTGGCTCGATCTCAGCTCACTGCAACTTCCGCCTCCCAAGTGATTCTCCTGCCTCAGCCTCCTAAATAGCTGGGATTAAAGGCACGCGCCACCACAGTCAGCTAATTTTTGCATTTTTAGTAGGGACGGGGTTTCATCATGTTGGCCAAGCCGGTCTCGAACTCCTGACCTTGTGATCTGCCTGCCTCGGCCTCCCAAAGTGCTAGGATTACAGGCGTGAGCCATCGTGCCCGGCCAAGATGAGCATTTTTAGCTGGGTCATTGCTTCCCAGATGAAATCAGGTGTCCACCAGCTGTGCCTTCCACAGCTAAGCTGGTGAAGAAGTTGCCACTCCAGTGGCAGGCATGAGAAGTCCCCAGGAAGAGTGCTGAGGTATGGGAAAGCTCTGGGGTCATTATCTGGGGAGGAAGCCAACCTTGTGCTCTGGGTGGCAACCAACACCTCTCCATTAGAAGAAGGGGGAAGCTCCCGCTCATAATCAGGAGTTTCCAGAGGCAAAGACAAAAGGAGAAGAGGAGGCCAGCAATAGCCTCTGGGGAACCAGGAAGAGGAAGAGTGAGTGAGGCTGGATGACAATGGACAAAGATCAGCAATCTAAAACTGAAAAAGGAAAAGCCTGCTGGTGGAAGGGCCAAGACGGGACTGTGAAAGAACCAAATACCCAGAGACTCAGCAGTTGCCATGGAGAGTGTGGAGTAAGCCCCTCCTCCTCTCCCACATGGACCTTCTGCAAAGGGCAAGTTGCTCATCGTATGGGCTGAGCTGTGTCCCCCCAAAATTTATGTGTTGAAATCCTAACACCCAGTACCTCAGAATAGGACTATGTTTAGAGACAGTTTTATAAAGATAACTCAGTTAAAAAGGTCACATAGGCAGGCACTCACCCAACATGACCGGTGTCTTCATAAGAAGAGGAAGCGAGGACACTGACATGCACAGAGGAGAGATCTTGGAAAGACGCGGTGAAGACGGTCATCCACAAGGCAAGGAGGGAGGCAACAGAAGGAATAGCCTTGCCACCACCTTGATCCTAGACACCTGCCTCCAGAACTATGAGAAAGTAAATCTGTTGTTGACGTCACCCATTCGAGCCACTTTGCTGTGGCAGCCCTGGTTAGTGTTTAATCAGGGGAGACGGGTTGGAGCACTCTGAAGCAGCAGTGTGTCTCACATAAGAATCTTTGCGGCTGCACAGAAACTGCTCAGAGTCAAACCCAGCAGCTTGAAGCAGAAGAGTAAGACTCCCTGGGAAGCCACAGAAATGACGAACAGGTGTTGGGCTTTTGAAGCCCTGCAGTTAAGGAGGGGCCAAGGGATCTGAGGGCCCCGGCCATCATCCAATCTTCACGAGCTAAGGACACTGGCTGGAAAGAGAAGAGAGACATGATTTCTTTTTTTTTTTTGAGACGAAGTCTCGCTCTTGTCCCCCAGGCTGGAGTGCAATGGCGCGAGCTCAGCTCACTGCAACCTCTGCCTCCCAGGTTTAAGTGATTCTCCTGCCTCAGCCTCCCGATTAGCTGGGATTATAGGCACCTGCCACCACGCCCGGCTAATTTTCTTATTTTTTTTTTTAGTAGAGATGGGGTTTCACCATGTTGGCCAGGCTGGTCTTGAACTCCTGACCTCAGGTGATCTGCCTGCCTCGGCCTCCCAAAGTGCTGGGATTACAGGCAGGAGCCATCATGCCTGACCTAGAGAGACATGATTTCTTTCTGAGATCTCTCTTCCCCTGGAACCTGACCTAGGGGAGAGGAAGCCACTCTATGTGGAGGAGTGGCCCCAAATTCGCCCTCTCCCAGACACCTCTGTCCCCGAAGAGAATCTTCCAAGGATCTGCTCTTGGCCAACTGCCCTGTGGGAAATGACTCCACGAATTCCCCAGTGGAGCTACTCCCCGTTCTCCTCCCCACTTTATTTAATGTCATGTTTCTCACCGTCCAACGTGCTGCACATTTCACATATTTATTTGTTTACCATTTATCTCCCTCCATTTGAAGCTTCCAGAGGGCATGGATTTTGTGTGTTTTTTTCACTACCATATTCCCAGCTCCTAGAACACAGCAGATGCTCAGCAAATATGTCACGTGAATCAATGACATTAATTGCTAACAGCCTATTATTGAAAACTGATGAAATCTCTACACTCTGTCCCTAAGGTATTTGCCTTTTCATATAGGAATCCAGGAGTTTGGAGTAACTTGAGGACTCAGGTTAATTGAGTTTTTAAATGATGGAATCTCAGACAAATTGGCAGACTCGTGTGGAAGATATCTGAAAGCAGACAGAACTTCCTGACCCTCCTCCAGTCACCCCATGGAATTGGCTACTTGCTCCCTAGAGGTAGACCCCATGGGGACACACACGGGAGAGAAGGGAGCTGGGCACGGGGAGAGTGAGGACCCAGGGCCTGGGCTCCCAGGCAGGGCCCACTGCCTTGCTCCTTCTGGAGCTCACTAGCCCCATCCTCAGCCCCTGAGTGCACAGAAGCGAGCCTCTGCATTTTGAGTGGCTGAGATGTCATTTTGGGGGAGTTTATGGCATTATTAATATGGAAATATGCAAGGTTCCATGGCAAGCCACTTGCCCTTTTATTAATAACGGTTATTCACAGTGCAGGAGTCAAAGGCATTTCTGCTTGGGTGCTCATTAAAACTGGCCCCATAAAGAATGGGAGTAAAGCAGTAAATCAGCCGTGGGTCCAACTATCTTGTGTCACTGGGAGTAGGGGGTCTGTATCACCAGAAAGTGGGGTGACTATCTCAAATCCTGCTCACCAAGCTGTGTGCTGGACAGCCCACCCCCCCGCCCCGCCATCATCACCTGTGTGCAACCTGGTACCCCACCCTGCTCCTAAGGAGGGAGCCCTAGGTCCTGGAGTCACTCGTCATCTTCAGATACTCTCCAGCCATCACAGGTGACAAAAGCTGGGGAAAATCTAGAGTCAGCCCAGAAACCGTGACTCCAGCCCAGTTCTGCTCTTCCCAAAAGCCCTGCTGAGATCCCAGGAATGCGCAGCTCCTGCGTTTTTCCAGGGGTGGGTAAATGCTGATTCAGTCTACATTTCTTGAGGAAGACTGGAGGGCTGTTTCCTTGACCTGTCTCAGGGCTGAGGAAATAAATAACACAGGTGTGGGATTCATTGTTTACAAAAGTGTGATGTCATTTATTTTCATGATCTTCATCTCACTACAAACTCCATACCTGCCAAGTCCTAACTCTTTGTGTCACGACGTTCATTGTTATTATCACTGCTACTGTCACCACTATTATTAGAGGTGACTCCTCTAACTGACAGAAACTTCAGCAGGATTACATAGAGAAGTAACCCCAAAATGCATATGTTTCCAAACGATAGTTGACCATAACTTTTGGTTAGCTATGGCTGCATAACAAACTACACCATAATTTGGTGGCGTAAAACAATGATTTATTATTTCTTATGATTCTGTGGGTTGACTGGGCTTAGCTTCTTGACACAGCAACTGGACCTCGAAGTGACCCAGGCCAGGAACGGTGGCTCACATCTATAATCCCAGCACTTCAGAAGGCGGGGGCGGGCAGATCGCTTGATCCCAGCAGTTAGAGACCAGCCTGGGCAACATGATGAGATACAAAAGATACAAAAATTAGGTGGGTGTGGTGGCATGTGCCTACAGTCCCAGCTACTCAGGTAGCTGAGGTGGGAGGATCGTTTGAGCCCAGGAGGTCAAGGCTGCAGTGAGCTATGATTTCTGCCACTGCATTCCAGCCCGGGTGGTAGAGTGAAATCATGTCTCAAAACAAATAAAATAAATAAAAATATAATTAAAAAGATGGCCAAAATAGAAGCTGCAAGGCCTCTGAAGGTCTGGGCCAAGAAGTCCACTGTGTCACTCCAAAACTGTGACATCCAGTCAAAAGATGTCACAGAGCCTGCCCAGTCAAGAGGAGAGGAAACAGTCCCCCGACGCCCCGGCCACTGATGGAAGAAACAGAATGTGCATCCAGGGATAGATCACTGGTGCCATCTTTGCAGTCTATCGGCCTCATCTAAATAACCTTCAACAAAGCAGACCCACTTTCTTCATGGGCGCCTGTGTATATACTACCTAGCTTATGTGAGCCTTGATTTTCTGACAAAGTAAATGAAGATGCTGGTGTCTTGTCTGAACACGATAACCTGTTAAAATTCCTTTCCAGAGCTGTGAGTCTGTGGCTTCTACTATCTCAGAAATGCTTTCAATTACAAACAATACTAATGCATTCTTTGAACTTCAGGACCTAAAAAAGATGAAAATATCTGTCTTCCCTCCACCAGCAGGCCTTAAATCTTAGGCTATGTTTAGTGATCTTTTAATTCCACAGTGGTGTCAGAACCACCAGACTTAACTGAATTTGTTCCTCAAATTTCTTTTGGCATGTATTATTTTTCTATCCTAAAGGAAAGAGAAAAATTTGGGTCAAACGTTAAATATGGACTGGGCGGGGTGGCTCACACCTTTAATCTTGGCACTTTGGAGGCCAAGGCAGGAGAATCGCTTGAGCCCAGGAGTTTGAGACCAGCCTGGGCAACCTCGTGAGACCACCGTCTCAAAAGTAAATAAATAAAAACAATTTTTAAGTTAAGTATAAAAGCCAGGTTCAGTGGCTCATGCCTGTAATCCCAGAACTTTGGGAGACCAAGGCAGGCTGATCACTTGAGGTCAAGAGTTCAAGACCAGCCTGGCCAACATGGTGAAACCCTGTCTCTGCCAAAAAATACCAAACTTAGCCAGGTGTGGTGATGCACACCTGTAGTCCCAGCTACTCAGGATGCTGAGGCACAAGAATCACTTGAACCCAGGAGGCGGAGGTTGCAGTGAGCCAAGATGACGCCACTGCACTCCAGCCTGGGCAACAGAGCCAGACTGTCTCAAAAATAAATAAATAAATAAATAAGTTAAATATGAAGATCCTTTCCCAGTACTTCTGTGAGAAAACATGAAACTGGCATGCAAGAGGAAAAGTTACATTAAACCTAAGGAAAAGAGATCACCAGAGGATCATTGACCCAAAACATACATGCATCATAGAAGATGGGAGGAGAAAAACTGGCCCACCCAATGACAATGAAAAGGACCTTCGGACTGGCCAAGTGGACAAAAAAAAAAATCTTACTTTTCAAAAAAAGAAAATTTAAAAGTATTACAAACACAAATTCTTTTTTTTTTTTCTTTTGAGACAGTGTCTTGCTCTGTCACCCAGGCTAGACTGTAGTGGTAGGATCATAGCTCACTGCAGCCTCCAACTCCTGGGCTTAAGTGATCTTCCCGCTTCAACCTCCCGAGTAGCTGGAACTATAGATACACACCACCACACACGGTTAGTTTTTTTGTGTTTTTATTTTTTTATAGAGACAGGTTCTCACTATGTTGCCCAGATTAGTCTCAAATTCCTGGCCTCAAGCCATCCTCCGATCTTGGCCTTCCAAAGAGCTGAGGTTACAGGCGTGAGCCACCGCACCTGGCCATAAATGCAAATTCTTTTATATGAAATTCCAAATACTGATGAAAAAATGTATTGACATAGCCAAGCAAAACTGCCCTGCAAATTCCCATTTCCTCACATAAATCACTCTTCTCATATTTCTCTGCACCACAGCATGAGGCTTTTCTTTTGCTTTATCTTCACGTAAAACGTCATCAAAGCATCTCATAAATTTGATTTGCAAATTCAACGTGTCACACCCATAACCCTGTCCCTCTGCAAAACAGAATCTCGACCAGCTGCTCTGAATACACCTCTAGAACAATGCCTGGAAGAGCTCATCAGCACAGGACATTGTGAAGACAACAAAACAACTTATGAATAACTGAACTCCCACTACAAAATGGGAAGTGCGTGAAACTGAGTATCGATATGTACAAACTAAACGTATAGCAGGATCCTGATATTAATTTTCAGTCCTTCCACCTAAGGAACCAGTAAAAACTCTAAACTGACCATCCCATTCTGTTCTTTTTTCATGTCTTCTATACAGGGCTGCTGCTTCCTTTAAAATCAGGGTCCATATTGTTACTTGCCAGAAATTTACAGGAAATCTCTGCCAACATTGTAATCCAAAAATTCACCTGACATACCAAGTACTTTCTGCAATTGTAATGCTAAGGGTTGCTTCCTCCAACACAACCTGCTCTTGGTGTTTACATTTCCCTGGGGATGGCTTCCCACTCTCCGCAGCTTCAGAATCACTGTGTTCCGCCCACATTTGACAGAAGAGAGGGAGATTTTAAGTTTTATCTTTCTTGCTAGCTAGTCAAAGGCGTCTCCATATTAGGGTCCAGGGTGAAGATGCTTTCCTCTCTTGCACTGTCTCTCTCAACGTCTTTTAGCCACTGTCACCATCCCCAAGGTCACCATGATACTTCTATGTGACTGCCCTGACCTACGTCTTGAAAGAAGCTGGTCAACACAGGACCTCATGGAACATATTTGTAGCTCCTGTCACACGGGCTACATGAGCACAGAAAGTCCAAATCACGAATTTTTTTAGAGCTGGCAGAGACTCTACAAATCAACTCCATCCCCCTCATTGTGGAAATAAGGAAACTGAGATGAGAAGAGGCGGGGAAGGGAGAGGAGGGGAGAGGAAGGAAGGAGAGGGGAGGGAAGGAGAAGACAGGAGAGATTCATTCATGTTTGCACAGTACAGAGAACAGAAGTTGCATCTCCCAACTCTTTAATGTCTCAAATAGGAATCATTCTGGATTCCAGACTCGCCATGGAGATGGGGCTGCCAGTGAGGATCTCTCTCCTCTACTGCTCTCCTGCAGGCCCATGCCTTCCATCTGTCACTGCCTTCTAAGCCTCCCTTTCCATCCCTTCCCTGGGCATGGCTTACAGGTGTCCAGTGGAAGTGTCCACAGGCAGGGCCAGCTTCACAGGAAAGAAACCTGGACAGTCCCACAAGACCCCACATATAGAAAGACCCTGTGCTTGACTTAAATTTCTGCTGCCACCGTCTTGAAATTCTTAGTAGTTTTTGAACATACAGGGACCCCCCACATTTTCATTTTGCACTGGGCACTTACAACTACATAGCCAGTCCCATCCACAGTACATACCACATGAATTAGTCACCTTTGACTAGCTAGCAAGAAACACAAAGCTTCAGAATCTCCCTCTCACCCTGAGTGTGGGTGGAACCCAGAGCGATAACAATGCTACAGTGACCTCACCCACATTTCTCTTCCAGGGAGGGTCAAGAGTGTGAGCAAGAAGCTCAATAAAAATTATCACTAAGCATCCTCCCTCCCTGGGCTTCGGGTTCCAGAAAACAACCCTTGTCCCCCAGCCCCAACTACCTATCTGTGAATATACAGCAAGTGCCCCCTTGGCCTAATTAACTAACCTCTCTGAGCCCCTGTTCTTTCTTTCCTCCAATTATAAAGGCCATAAATGCTCATTACAGAAAAATTGAAAACTACAGGAAAATAGAAGGAAGAAAAGGTCACCTGCCTTATTTAACACACATATTTTCTCTATAAGGTACATCGCAGCCTTACTATCTGAGTGTCATCACTGTTAACACTTTCGAGTTTTCCTTCTGGCCCTCGTTCCATGCCTACACTTTTTCACATACGTAAGGAAAGACCACATTCTTCCCAGCAAGAAACAGTATTGGTCATCTTGGGAGCTTCTGCTGCTGGTGGCCTAGAGAGCCAGATGAAGGAGTAGAGAAATGGCAGCTGACTGCAGGATGGTACAAGAAGGGGAGGAGAGGAGAGGTGAGGAGAGAGGAGGGGAAGGGAGGGGAGGGGAGAGGGGAGAGGACGGGAGGGGAGGGAAGGGGAGGCAGCACCGTGGTTCTGCCAAGCATCGCATGCTCTCTACATAGTGGTGGGGCTGGGGAAAAGAATCCAGACCTGCTGCAACCAGCCCAGCAGGTGACAAGGACCCCCTCCGCCCCAGCAGTGCCCTGCTCCTGTCACAGTTCCTATTGCAACCAGGATGGCAGGGGGTGGAAGTAAACAGGGACAAGAATCTTCCACAGCTTTGGGGATGAGATCCTCAAGGAGCTGAGTAGACGTGGATTGTGGGTCATTTCTTTCAACCATAGCCCTTGTAGACTAATGGGAAAGAGTGCAGTGGCTGAGACTAGCCTCCCTCCGTGACCAGAGGAAGAGACTTCCAAGGAGGTGCTGGTGGGGGGTGGCAAGAAGGGAGGAAGGCACTGCAGGTGTTCATTGCCCCCTACCCACCCTGCAGGCTGATGGCATTTGGGAAACACCTGCAATGTGAAGGAGTTATCACATCGTACACAGAACTGCATATCCTGGTTTTCCACATGACACTATATCATAAGTGATTTTCAATCTTATGATAAAATCTTGATAAATACTTTATTATTTTCCATTATGTAGTTATACTGTAATCTATTTGGCACTACAATGAACATCTTTGTAGTTAAAGTTTTTCAGTATTTAGGATTATTCCTTCAGGCTATAATCTCAGGAAATAAGTAATTAGATTCAAATACTGTGCATTTTTCAGATACTCAATACACTGCTTTCCAAATTACACTAATTTACAATCCAACCAGATTAGATGACAGTGCTGCACATGGGAAAACACATATATACATATACACTCAATTCTCATTATTCCTGGTAGTTATGTTCTATAAAGTCATTGCAAGCACTGAATTACAAATACTGAACTATGGCTCCTATGGGAAATACAGGGTTAGGTTCCTGCAAGCCTCTGCTCACAAGATTTTCATCAACCAATCAATACATAACCTTTTTTTATGAGTGTTCTCTTTAAAGACACCTCATTTATTACATGTTATTGATTCATTAACATTAAAATTACAGCCAATAGCACTGTAATGCATGACTAAGTGAAGCTTGTCTAATACACATATCTTCTAATACACGTAAGGCACATAACAGCCTTCTTGCACTTAGAAACACTAGACAGCAATTGAGCACTATTCTTGGGGGCCATTTTAACCAGTGAAATCCCTCCCAAAAAAAGCATACAAATGTAAAAAGTGTTAGCTACATGTGGTGGCACACACCTGTACTCCCAGCTACTCAGGAGACTGAGGAGGGAGGATCACTTGAGCCCAGGAGTTCAAGGCTGCAGTGAACTATGATCATACATGACACAGCACTCCAGCCTGGGTGACTGCGTGAGACCCCATCTCCAAAAACAAGTTAAGGCTGGACGTGGTGGCTCACGCCTGTAATCCTAACAGTTTGGGAGGCTGAGGCAGGTGGATTACCTGAGGCTAAGAGTTCGAGACCAGCCTGGCCAACATCGTGAAACCCAGTCTCTACTAAAAATACTAAAATTAGGCCGGGCACTGTGGCTCACGCCTGTAATTCCAGCATTTTGGGAGGCCGAGACGGGCAGATCACCTGAGACCGAGAGTTCAAGACCAGCCTGACCAACATGGAGAAACTCCATCTCTACTAAAAATAAAAAAAAATTAGCCAGGTGTGGTGGTGCATGCCTGTAATCCCAGCTACTCCGGAGACTGAGGCAGGAGAATCACTTGCATCCAGGCGGCAGAGGTTGCAGTGAGCCGAGATCATGCCATTGCAAGCCAGCCTGGG
The DNA here is from genome assembly GCF_028858775.2 of Pan troglodytes. NCBI lineage: Eukaryota > Metazoa > Chordata > Mammalia > Primates > Hominidae > Pan > Pan troglodytes. Next base: position 22,463,282 of record NC_072411.2, on the reverse strand, counting down.
CAACAAGAGCGAAAATCCATCTCAGAAAAAAAAAAAAAAATGCAGCTGGGCATGGTGGCGAGCGCCTATAACCCTAGCTACTCGGGAGGCTGAGGCAGGAGAATCACTTGAATCCAGGAGGCAGAGGTTGCAGTGAGCCAAGATCATGCCACTGCACTCCAGCCTGAGCAACAAAGCAAAAACTCTGTCTCAAAAAAAAAAAAAAGTTAAATTTAAAATTTTTAAGTGTTAAAAAAGTAGCACTAAATAGACCACAAAATGGACACTTGTTTACAGTGTGGGAGCTGAACCAAGAAGGCAGAGTATCCCCTTGTTCACCTCATCTGGAAATGTGCACATTGGAGAACTCAGATTTTTACCACTCTGAGCATGTCTGGGAATGACCATGAAGATTACTTTTGGAGTTACTAGTAAATTTTAACAAGTAGGTGAATTCACAAATACAGAATCTGTGAATAATGAGGCTTGACTGTATTTATACGTGTGTGTACCTATGTATGTACGTGTGTGTGTGCATATATATCTATAGATAGAGATAGACAGACAGATAGATAGATCAATCTTGTCTTAGACTCCAGGAGAGCATGTGAAGTTTTTCTTTTGAAAAAGTAAATCGCTGGGTGCGGTGGCTCATGCCTGTGATCTCAGCACTTTGGGTGGCTGAGGTGGGCGGATCACTTGAGCTCAGAACTTCAAGACCAGCCTGGAAAACATGGCAAAACCTCGTCTCTACTAAAAATACAAAAACTAGCCAGGTGTGGTGGCATGTACCTGTAATCCTAGCTACTTGAGTGGCAGAGGCAGGAGAACTGCCGAAACCCGGGAGGAGAAGGCTGCAGTGAGCTGAGATCACACCACTGCACTCCAGCCTGGGCGACAGAGTGAGACCCTGTCTCAAAAAAAAAAGTATAGCAACAAGACAAACATATGATAAGACAAGTAGAGTAAAATGTTAATGGTAAAATCTAGATGGTGGGTTTATAGGTGTTCACTATAAAAGCCAATTGTTCCAGAGTTTAAAATTTTTCATAATTAAATGTTTTCTTTAGTCATATCTATAGAATAAATAAGGAAGAATATAGTCAAACTGATACAAGCACTTATTTCTGGAGAGTAGAATTGTAAGAGACTTTCACCTTCTTTTCTCCTTCTTCTTTTATTTATTTATTTTTTATTTATTTATTTTTTTTCAGAGACAGGGTCCCACTATCTTGCCCAGGCTGGTCTCAAACTCCTGGGCTCAAGCGATCCTCCTGCCTCAGCCTCCCAGAGTGCTGGGATTACAGGTGTGAGTCACCACACCCGGCCTGAGGCTTTCTCTTTCTACCTGATACATTTCTAGAGAAAAATAAGATTATTCTTTATCCTTACCATTTCATCTTTTCTCATATTCTTTTTTCAGCCAAAGAGGTTAGCTGATGTGTCGATGTTTCTCCAAGCTTACTTGATAAGGACTCAAAGGCAAGGCTGACTGTGGACGGTAGGAGCTAGAATGGGGTGATGCACCCACAGTGTGGCTGACCCCAGGCTGCTCAGACCTACTACACTCACCGTTTCTTAGCCACCCCTGCTATTTTCCTTACACACCCCTGTATTGCTGGTGTCCTACATTGCACCTTACCGCCCTGATCAGACAGCGAATTCCTTGAAAATAGAGACCGCGGCAGCAGCACAGCAAATGGAAGGAGCATCGGCTTTGGACCAGGACTGCTGTGGGCTCAGGTCCCAGTGCAGGGCACGTCTGAGAACCTGTTTCCTTATCTCTAAGATGCTGTACAATTCAAGTCTCAGCTACAGAATGCTTCAACCTGGGAACATTATCTCAATCCTATCCCAAGAGTGCTGGGAATTTTGTCCCAAGCAAGACTTCAGAAATGAGTCGCACCCAATCCTAAAGAAGGAGGAAAAGAACAAGGGCAAGAATGCAGTGCAGGGAGGGGCTAGAGTTGAAGAGAGACTGCTTGTCTGAGTAGGGCATGTTGGTACTCTCTTAGGTGTGCAGCATCCAAATTTGCTTCCCACCCAGATTGTTGCTGCAGCGTGAGCTTGGCTACAGTTTCCTCTGCCTACCTCTCTTTGCTCTAACCCATTTTCCAGCAAAGATGCCTCTTTGAGATCAAAATGGTGCCCTGGGGTACCTTGGCACACAGTTTGAAACCCATGACTCTAGGGAAATAGAAAAAACAGAGTGGGGGAGGCAAGGATAAAATGTAGGCATCTTTGAATGTACCTTGTATAAAGTTAGATTAAAAGCAAAAACAAAGCCATTCCTAAAAATCAAACTCAAGCTGAAACTAATCAGCTTCATAGTATATCAAGTTTATGGCATAAAAATTATGTCAGGTGACTATTAATAGTACCTCCCTAAGGACAAATACAAATACATCCTAAGGACAAAAAAGAACCATAAAGAAATCTTAAACCACATTCAGTAGACTTAATGTTAACAACATCATTGGAATCAGTATTTTGGGTTTTTTTAATTTTTATTTTATTTTATTTTTGTAGAGATGGGATCTCCCCATGATGTCCAGGCTGGTCTCAAGCTCCTGGACTCAGGCAATTCTCCCGTCTCAGCCTCCCAAAGTGCCAAGATCACAGGCGTGAGCCACTGAGCCCAGCCTGAAATGAGTATTTTGAAATTACTGCAGAGCAAGAGATATGGATATAAATATAGAAAATGAGAGAAGGCATGTAAGAAATTATGGTAATATCATCAAGCACAAAAATGTTTAGGGTAGAAAAAAGAGAGTCAAACATAAAATTCACATAAAATGCAAAAAAGTTAAAATGCTATCATCTGTAAATTGGATTGGAAATATCAGAATAAATTCATGAATTATTTTTCTATTTTAAAAAGTATGGGGCCAGGCATGGTGGCTCATGCCTGCAATCCCAGCACTTTGGGAGACCAAGGCGGACAGATCACCTGAGGTCAGGAGTTTGAGACCAGCCTGGCCAACATTGGCGAAACCCCACTTCTACTAAAAATACAAAAATTAGCCTGATGTGGTGTCGGGCACCTGTAATCCCAGCTACTCGGGAGGCTGAGGCAGGAGAATCACTTGAACCCGGGAGGTAGAGGTTGCAGTGAGCCAAGATCGTGCCACTGCACTCCAGCCTGGGTGACTAGAGTGAGACTCTGTCTCAAAAAATAAAAAAATAAAGAAAAAATGAAAAAATAAAAAGTATGGGCTGGGTGCAGTGATTCATGCCTGTAATCTCAACATTTTGGGAGGCCAAGGAAGGAGGATCACTTGAGTTTGAGACCAGAATAGGCAACATAGTGAAATTTTATCTCCACAAAAAATGTTTTAAAAAATTAGTCAGGCGAGGCAGCACATGCTTGTAGTCCCAGTTATTCAGGGGACTGAGGCAGGAGGATCGCTTGAGCCCAAGTTAGAGGTTGCAGTGAGCTATGATCCTGCCACTGCACTCCAGCCTGGGTAACAGAGCACGATCCTGTCTGAAAAATAAATAAACAAATAAATAAATTGTCAAAGCAGTGACCACTGAAAAGGCCAGCAGCAGTGATAACCCAGTAGCAACTAGTAACCCCTTGTGCCCATAATGTGGTCTCTAAATACCGTTTTCCCCTAAAGGGAACCAAGACACCTTTGAGACATGGCTACTCCAGTTCTGTGGCAGAAAATGAATACTGAGTCTAGAGTATCTTGTGTCTAAAAGTAAGAAAACTATCAGACACTCCCAAGTTATGTCAAAATGTTACAGAAATTGTTGCGTTTTGTTTAAGTTCACAAACAGACAAAACTCATGCATCATGAGAGAAGTCAGCATAGGGGTTACTTTTAGGATGAGCAGAGCAGTGGCTAGGAATACACAAGAAGCTTCTAGGGTGCTGGTATCTTATCTGGAGGCAGTTACACAGGCACATATTTTTTCTATGATTTCTTTTTTATGTTTATCATTTTATTTGTCATTTTTATCTTTTTTATATTTATCATCTTAAGCATTTCTAAGTGTACAGTTCAGTAGTGTTAGGTATATTCCCATTGCTGTTCAACCAATTTACAGAATTCTTTTCATCTTGCAAAACAAGCTCCACACCCGTTAAACAGTAACTCCTCATTCTTCTCCTTCCCCAGTCCTCGGCAACCACTATTCTACTACGAATTTGACTACTCTAGGTGCCTTTTATAAGTGGAATCATAAACAGTATTTGTCCTTTTGAGTCTGGTTAATTTCAAGCATAATGTCCTCCAGGTTCATCCATGTTGCAGCGTGTGTCAGAATTTCTTCCTTTTTAAGGCTGAATAATAACCCACTGTGTGTATACACCACATTTTGTTTATTCATTCATCCATCAATGGACGCTTGGGTTGCTTCCACTTTTTGGCTATTGTGAATGATGCTGCTATGAGCATGAGTGTGCAAATATCTCTCAAGACCCTACTTTCAATTATTTTAGACATATGCAGTGATGTGGAATTACTAGATCATATGGTAATCCTATTTTTAATTTTTTGAGTATTTAAATTGTACCTAGCTATATACTTGAGATCTGTGTACTTTTACAGGCATATGTTACTAATTGATCAGTAAGAATCAAAACATAAGCACTTTAGAACACATTTTGACAGTATCTTATAAAGTTAACTATATGCTTATCATGAGTCAGCAATCTCATTCGTGGTTATTTACCCAAGAGAAATAAAAACACATCCACACAAACACCTGTACGGGAATGTTTATAGCAGCTCTATTCATGATATCAAAAAGCTGGAGACAACCCAGATATCCATCTGCTAGTGAGTGGATGAATGAACTGTGGTACATCCATACACATGAATCTGCTCAGCAACAGAAAAGGAACAAACTCCATTTCCTGCAGTGGAGAAAAAGAAAAGGAATAAACTACCACTATACACAAACATCGATGAATTTCAAAAGCAGGCTGGGCTCAGAGGCTCACACCTGTAATCCCAGCACTTTGGGAGGCTGAAGTGGGAGGATCACTTGACGCCAGGAGTTTGAGACCTACCTGGGCAACACAGCAAGACCTCATCTCTACCAAAAAAGTAAATAAATAAAGAATATGAAAGCACTATGCTAGGTGAAAGAAACCAGACACAAAAGTCTACATACTAGTCCATTTATATGAAATTCTAGAGAAGGCAAAATTGTAGTGATAAGGCAGATAAATAGTTGCCAGGAGCCTGGATTCAGGGAGAGCATGAAGGAACTTTTAGAGTTGGTAGAAATGTTCTATGTCTTGATAGTGGTGGCAGTTACCTGAATATATTTAAAACTCACCAAAATTGTATGCTTAAAATTGGTGAATTTTATTTTATTTAAATGATGCCTCGATAAGGATTCCTTAGAGAACTAAAAGTAGATCTACCGTTTGATCCAGCAATCCGCCTACTAGGTATCTACCCAGAGGAAAAGAAGTCATTATATGAAAAAGATACTTGCACACGCATGTTTATAGCAGCACAATTTGCAATTGCAAAAATATGGAACCAGCCCAAATGCCCATCAATCAATGAATGGATAAAGACATTGTGGTATATATATATATACACCATGGAATACTATTCAGCCATAAAAAGGAATGAAATAATGGCATTCGCAGCAACCTGGATAGAATTGGAGACTATTATTACACGTGAAGTAACTCAGGAATGGAAAACCAAACATAGTTTGTTCCCTCATATGTGGGAGCTAAGCTATGGGGATGCAGAGGCATAAGAATGATACATTGGACTTTGGGAACTCAGGAGAAAGATCGGGGGCTGGCGAGGGATAAAAGACTACAAATTGGCTACAGTGCACGCTCCTCAGGACGTGGGTACACCAAAATCTTAGAAATCACCACTAAAGAACTTATTCATGTAACCGAATAATACCTATTCCCCAAAAACCTATTGAAATTTAAAAAAATAATAGAATAAAATAAAATTTATATATATAACAAGAGGAAAAAGATTATACCTCAATAAGGCTGCTTTTTTACGTGTGAGAAGGAAAAGGAAACCCTCATTGGTCACTTTTGGGGGTTGCTAGGGCACCAATTCATCATTCTGGAAACTGATAATTAAAAGGAAAGAATCAAGTAATTATCTGCCTTTCCTGTACAGACTATATTTCAGGGTGCAGCCTCTACTGTGGTTCTTTTCAGATGCTACTAAACATTCAGACTCGCAAGCTGACCGTGAGCCACACCGGAAATGAGAGCCTCTGGGAAGGCCATAGGGCAGGAACCACAGCTGGCCCACTGGCAGCACCAGGCACTCCCCTTCCTTGGCTATAAGGACGCAAAGGCATAAGAATGATACATTGGACTTTGCCATGCAGCAGCCCTAAGGCCACCCCAGGAGCTGTCCTCTCCCCAGGGAGACCCAACATGGCGCAGGAACAGGAACCGTGCTAGGGTAGAAGCCTGGTGCCCACAGGAACCAATGTCTCTTGAAACAAGTCCACAGATAGGAGTTTCCAGAGCCCCTCGAGAATCCCTGCACTCAAGGAAGCTATGGCAGATGGCATTTTCCAAAGAGGGACACGATACTCTTGCCCCATATGTGATTTCAGAAACTTGCCATATAAAGAGGTGAATCAAATTTTTATAATAAACATTACTACTGATGTAATTGTTTTAAGCAATGATAAATTTTAAATAATGAAGTGGATGCAAAGAAAATACAATAAAAGTGAAATTCATCTTATATTTCTAAATTTAAAAGATGCAAATTACAAGCAGAATGTAGACTATAATTCTTTTTTTGGAAAATTTAGAACCACAAAAATATTAGTAGTAAATTTTCTTTTTTTGAGAGCAAGAGATGATCTCACTGTCACCCAGGCTGGAGCACAGTACACCATCATAGCTCTCTGCAGCCTCGACCTCCTGATCTCAAGCAATCCCAACTCAGCTTCTTGAGTAGCTGGATCTACAGGTGCACGCCACCATGCTTAGCTAATTTTTTAACTTTTTGTAGTGACAGCATCTTGCTATGTTGTCCGGGCTGGTCTCAACTGCTGGGTTCAAGTAATCCTTCCACATCAGCCTAGCAAAGTGCTGGGATTACAGGCGTAAGCCACCACACCCAGGTTATAGTGAGTATTTTGAGATATTGGTATTAAGGAAAGAATAAACAATAAAATAGTAAAAAGATACATTGGTAAAAGTAAACAAATTTTCAAACTCATAATAAGCTATGCTAGTGACAGCGTGGTGAGACAGCCACTTTTTTTTCTTTTTTTTTAATTATACTTTAAGTTCTAGAGTACATGTGCACAAAGTGCAGGTTTGTTATATATGTATACACGTGCCATGTTGGTGTGCTGCACCCATTAACTCGTCATCTACGTTAGGTATATCTCCTAATGCTATCCTTCCCCACTCCCCGACACCACGACAGGCCCCGGTGTGTGATGTTCCCCACCCTGTGTCCCAAGTGTTCTCATTGTTCAATTCCCACTTATGAGTGAGAACATGTGGTGTTTGGTTTTTGAGACAGCCACTTTTACATATAGCTGGTGGTAGCATAAACTGGGATGGCTTTTCTGGAAAGCAATTTGAAATTATGTATCTAGTCTTTAAAATATTTATATCCTTTGTTAGGGACAGAATCATGACCCTCTAACATTTCTATGTTGAAGCCCTAACCACCAATGTGACTGTATTTGGAGATTGGGCCTGTGAGGAGGTTATGAAGGTTAAATGAGGTCATAAGTGTGGGGTCTCAATCGGATAGAGATGGTGCCCTTATAGAAGAGGAAGAGATATCAGAGCCCTATCTGTGTCATGTGAAGACACAGTGAGAAGGCAGCCATCTGCAAGCCAGGGAGTGAGCCCTTACCAGAAACCAAATCAGTCAGAACCTTGATCTTGGACTTTCCAGCCTCCAAAACTGTGAGAAATAAATTTCTATTGTTTAAGTCACCTAGTCTATAGTATTTTGTTATGGCAGCCCAAGCTGACTAAGACACCCTTAATTCAAATACATGAGTTTGGCCAGCCACAGTGGCTCACGCCTGTAATCCCAGCACTTTGGGAAGCTGACGTGGGTGGATCACCTGAGGTCAGGAGTTCAAGACCAGCCTGGCCAATGTAGCAAAACCCTGTCTCCATTAAAAATACAAAAATTAGCCAAGCATGGTGGTGCATCCCTGTAATCCCAGCTACTTGGGAGGCTGAGGCAGGAGAATCGCTTGAACCTGGGAGGCAGAGGTTGCAGTGAGCCAAGATCATGCCACTATACTCCAGCCTGGGTGACAGAGCCAGACTCCATCTCAAAAAAAAAAAAAAAAAAGGAAATATATGAGTTCTAGAAATCTTCAAAAGGAAATAACCTCAGAGATGCAATCAATGACTGCATATCAAGATGTTTATCACACTATTATTTGTCATAATGAAAAACTAGAAATTTTGTATCAATATCAATATTACTCTTTATAGTGAAATAGAAAAAAAAATGGAAGACTGTAAACCAAAATTTTAATAGTAGTTTCCTCTGGGTGGTACAAATAAGTATTTTTTTAAATTTCTCATGGGTTCCTATTTTTTTTCAACTTACTAATGAACTTCCATAGCCTTTAAAATTTGTAGGGAGAAAGGATTTTTGTAAAAACACTAGAGATAAGCCAACCACCTCCTCCCACCCCATCCCCCAGGGAACACATACCATCCATTCCCCGGCACCTGACCTATGGACTCATAGCAGAGCATGCCAGTAACGATGGAAGAGCAGCTGCACCTTGTTCATGCAGTAAACATCTGTTAGCTTATCGGAATGCATTCCTCTTACTAGTTTTGCTTTGGGGCCTCCTCTCACATTGGATAGTCCATGGGTGGTGGTGTGGTTGTCAATGAACGTGCATTATTACCAGTCAGAACCCCAAAAGGAAATCAGTGGCACATTCAAACTGGGTAATTTGAGGAGAGTTTAATAAAAGGATAATCTATAAAGGGATGGATAGTGTTTGAAGAAAACATGAGGGCTAATGTCGTGCCCCTTACCTAATAATAGGGCAGTGCTGTTGTCACCGTGGCTGAGAGAAGGGTGTGGTTATCAGAAGCTGAACAGAGGAAGAGAACTGTGAGGACAAAGTCCCCAGGCAGGAGCTATGATCCTGGGTTAACAGACAAAGTCATCCCAGTCTTACTTTCCTCCCTCGTCATTGGCCAGATACATCCAGAAGCTGGAAACTAGTGCAGCCCTTTGATGTCATCCTCTAAGGAGACAGAGCAGAATGGAGAAAACGGGTAAGTAACCCTGAAGGCTATGTCTAGCACAGCCCCTGGGGCTCAGGAACCACAATTCACAGCAAAGCTGAGAATTCAAAGTCTCTTCCTGGAGTTCAGCTTCCGAGCTCTTGGTACAGGCATACTTTATTTTATGGCGCTTTGTAGATATTGAGTTTTGCTTTGCTTTGTTCTTTAGCGAAAGGGTCTCACTCTTTCTCCTAAGCTGGAGTGCAGTGGCACAGTCAGAGCTCACTATAACCTCAAATTCCTGGGCTCAAATGATCCTCCAGCCTCAGTCTCCCAAGGAGCTAGTGTTAGGTTTTGCAGGGAAGGTGAGGGACACCCACACAGAGAGGGCAGCTCGACAGCAAATGCAGGCTTATGTCCAGCATAAAACCTACAGAAGTGAGGAACCATCCTAATGCCAGTGCCCACCACTGCTTATAGGCTGGGGGTACTTATAGGTATGGGCGGGAGGGGTCTGAGCAGCGTGGCTTGCTGCCCGGCAGGATATTGAAAAGATGTTCCCGTGATGAGGTGGTTCTGGCCCTTGTTCCGGTGGGCTGTCATCATGATGTTCCTTGGATCTTTGCCCACCAAGATATGATAGGGATGTTTCTTTAATACGGCCTTTGTCCGCCTTGTGGTCCGGTGGTTAGGCAGAATGTTTCTCATGGCCCAAACCCCTGTAAAATGTTTTGCTTTAACCAAAGTCTGTAAAATAGCAGGGAGCTTACAAAATGGTGAAATTTGGACTAACAGCTAGGACTATAAATGCGTGCCACCATGCCCAGCTAATTTTTTCATTTTTTTGTAAAGACAGGGTCTTGCTATGTTGCCCAGGCTGGTCTCAAAGTCCTGGTCTCCGGCAATCCTCCCACCTCAGCCTCCCAAGTGCTGGGATTACAGGTGTGAACCATTGCACCCAGCCCTAAACATACCTTTTATATGCACTGGGAAACCAAGAAATTCATGTGACTCATTGTATTCTGATATTTGCTTTATTGTAGTTGTCTGGAACTGAGCCCAAAATTATCTCAGAGGTATGCCTATATAAACATGGAGCTTAGAGAAATGCTTCTCTAGCCAGTTTTTCCCCCCCTAGAGAAAGGAGATTAAAACATTCTAAGGATAGAAAAAGAGTTGGAAGACTATTCAGAGTGAGAAATTCATGAGAATCTCGGCTCCTAACCAGTCCCCGAAGGTGATCTCCAAGATAAGAGGATGACAGAACCCCTCAACACATTCCGATCTGACAAAGGAGAGGGGACTTTCACCCCGCCCCTTGTCGAGACTCCCAGGAGGTGACAGCCTTGCAGTACTTTCTTGTACTGTTAAGGCATGGAACAGTTCTATAGAAAGGCAACCAACATGCTGGGGCAACCCCACGAGGCTCCCTTGGCCCCATGTAATGTGTAAGCCAAATTTCCCCACGTCTCCCAGTGGGGTGTAAAAGTCAACCAGTGTCCCAGCACTTTGGGAGGCCGAGGCGGGCGGATCACGAGGTCAGGAGATCGAGACCATCCTGGCTAACACGGTGAAACCCCGTCTCTACTAAAAATACAAAAAAATTAGCCGGGCGTGGTGGTGGGCGCCTGTAGTCCCAGCTACTCGGGAGGCTGAGGCAGGAGAATGGCGTGAACCCGGGAGGCGGAGCTTGCAGTGAGCTGAGGTTGCGCCACTGCACTCCCGCCTGGGCCACAGAGCGAGACTCCGTCTCAAAAAAAAAAAAAAAAAAAAAAAGTCAACCAGTGGAGAAGAGCTGGTCCTGCAGTCAAGAGAAGGGAAAGCCGCAGCAAAGACAAACATGGGCCATATGGTCCGATGCCCGGGAAAGGCGGGCTTCATGATGGATGCCAAGGTAGAATGAGGGAAACACACATTTGCACCTCCGAAGCTGTCAGCCTAAGGCAGAGCATGACTGCAGACCAGCCACACACACGCGCACACACAGTCACACACAGACACACACACTCTCTCTCCCTCTCCCTCTCTCTCTCACACACACATACTCACACACACACACACACTCTCTCTCTCCCTCTCTCTCTCACACACACACACACACTCTCTCTCTCCCTCTCTCTCTCACACACACACACATACTCTCTCTCTCTCTCTCACACACACACACACTGCCATGGCACAGATCCATCAAAGGGATGCGGTCAGAAGGAAAAAAAATCCCAAACTGAATTCTCATCCAAAATCACTGAGGACACCCATATGTCACTGAGGAAAAATACACTGGAATTGTTTATACTATAAGAGAGAAAACATGTTCAAGACAGAAATTAGGTTCTGTTATAGAGAAATTTACTTTTTTGCATACCTCAGTTCATGGCCCATAAAAATCATACCTACGACACGTTGTCTTAAAAGTGCAGTCTGATTCGCCATAGCCAAAACCAAAAGGCAGAGCAACCCAAGTACCCACTGGCGGGTCATAGACAAACAATATGTGGTCTACACACACAATGAAATGTTACTCAACTCTGAAGAGGAAGAACATTCTGACACATGTTACAATATGGCTAAGCCTGGAAGCCATTATGCTAATGAAATAAGCCAGTCCAGTCACAAAAGGATAAATACTGTGGGTTCTACTGACATGCAGAAGCCAGAATTGTCTAATTCATAGAGATGGAAAGTACAATGAAGGTTGCTAGGGCTAGGAAGAGGGGTAAAAGGGAGTTATTATTTAATGGGTACAGAATTTCAGTTGCAAGGCCAGGCACAGTGGCTCACGCCTGTAATCCCAGCACTTTGGGAAGCCAAGGTGGGTGGATCACCTGAGGTCAGGAGTTCAAGACCAGCCTGGCCAACATGGCAAAACCCCGTCTCTACTAAAAATACAAAAAATTAGCCAGGCTTGGTGGTGGGCACCTGTAGTCCCAGCTACTCGGGAGGCTGAGGCAGGAGAATGGCGTGAACCCGGGAGGCGGAGCTTGCAGTGAGCCGAGATCGCGCCGCTGCACTCCAGCCTGGGTGACAGAGCGAGACTCTGTCTCAAAAAAGAAAAAAAAAATTAACTTTTTAAAAGTGTTTTCCACAGCAGCAGCAGATCAGTTTTGAACCCTTGACACTGTCAAGTGGTGACCAGAATTCAAGGCTAAAGAACAAGCCAACAAGCATGTGAGTAGGTGATAGCAGAGAGAGAGGATGGGCTGGCTGAGGAAGAAAAGCAGTGCAACCCCTGGGAACACCTCCTCCTCCAACTGTCTGAGACACAAGCCATCAACCCCAGCAGTCACACAGAATGGGTCACAGAATGGGTCACCCGACAGCTTCAAAAGTCAGATGATGTGATGAATGTAAAAGTGCTTTAACAAAGAAGAAAATGGCATACAACATCATCTAGTTTCATAGGAATATCCAACAGTGATACGCTTTTTTCAATAATGTCAGCTGTTAAATCAAGTTTACCTAAAGCTGCCTCCTTACATATTGTAAGTTCAGCCTAAAGGTTTCCCTGTACATCGTGAACTATAACAAGTGGAGGTGTAAACAGACCATAGCCTACACTTAATGCCAATCACCAAGTTTTGGCCAATCAAATGTAGCCATCCGTTTGAACCATGGTTCAAATAAGGCAAACATCCAGCTGTAACCAACCAGGCTGTTTCTGTACTTCATTTCTGTTTTCTGTCCATCACTTTCCTTTTACTTTTTTTTTTTTTTTTTTTTGAGACGGAGCTTTGCTCTTGTTGCCCAGGCTGGAGTGCAATGGCACGATCTCAGCTCACTGCAACCTCCGCCCTCTGCCTCCCGGGTTCTGGTTTTTTTGTTTGTTTGTTTTGTTTTTGAGATGGAGTCTCACTCTGTTGCCCAGGCTGGAGTGCAGTGGTGCAATCTCGGCTCACTGCAACCTCCGCCTCCTGGGTTCAAGCAATTCTCTTGCCTCAGCCTCCCAAGTAGCTGGGATTACAGGCGCCCGCCACCATGCCCAGCTAATTTTTTTATTTTTAGTAGAGACGGGGTTTCACCACGGTGGCCAGGCTGGTCATAAACTCCTGACCTCAGGCGATCCACCCGCCTCGGCCTCCCAAAGTGCTGGGATTACAGGCATGAGCCACCATGCCCAGCCATGTGGGTTTTTTTGTTTTTTTTTTTTTTTCAGGACAAATTCTCGCTCTGTCACCCAGGCTGGAGTGCAGTGGTGCCATCTCGGCTCACTGCAACCTCCATCTCCCGGGTTCAAGTGATTCTCCTGCCTCAGCCTCCCAAGTAGCTGGGATTACAGGCGCCTGCCACCTGATTTTTGTATTTTTAGTAGAGACAGGGTTTCACCACATTGGTCAGGCTGATCTCGAACTCCTGACCTCGTGACCTGCCCACCTCAGCCTCCGAAAGTACTGGGATTACAGGCATGAGCCACCACACTCGGCCTAATTGTTTGTGTTTTTAGTAGAGACAGGGTTTCACCATGTTAGCCAGGCTGGTCTCGAACTCCTGACCTCAGGTGATCCACCTGCCTTGGCCTCCCATAGTGCTGGGATTACAGTCACGAGCCACCGCGCCCGGCCCACTTTTCTTTTTCTGTCCATAAATCTTCTACCATGTGGCTACGCTAGAGTCACTGAGCATACTCTGGCTCAGGAGGCTGCCCGGTTTGCAAATTGTTTGTTGCTCAATTAAACTCTTTTAAATTTAATTTAGCTGAAGTTTTAATTTTATCACAGCTTTGTACAAAAGGGGCAATGAAAAATGTGCTGCTAAGGGACAGAGGCAGCTTGACTGCAGAACCTGGCATCCACGGAGCTTGCAGAGAACTGCAGACCAACTAAACCCTCTGCACTTTTGCGAAGGCGTTCAGCAAAGAGAAGGGACCATTCACATGAGCCATTAGCTAAACAATATCAAATCAAAAGGTCATAGTAGAATTCACAGGTATCTCAGAAAGTCTTTTAAAAGTCAGTAGTATATTCAGGATAAATCACAATGCAAAAAAATATATACACATCTTTATAATTTTTTGGCAATTTCCCTTTTTTTTTTTTGAAACAGCGTTCTCACTGTGTCACCCAGGCACTGCAGCCTCGACTTCCTGGGTTCAAGTGATCCTCCCACCTTGGTCCCCCTAGCAGCTGAGACTACAGGTGTGTACCACCATGCCCGGCTAATTTTTATATTTTCAGTAGAGACGGGGTTTCACCATGTTGGCCAGGCTGGTCTCAAAGTCCTGAGCTCAAGCAATCCACCTGCCTCAGCCTCCCCAAGTGCTGAGATTACATGCATAAGCCACCATGCCCAGCCAATTTCCCAATTTTCTATGATGATTTCTTATTTCTAATAAAAGTAGCACGAGTCAAAAGGAGGAAAACATACAAAATGTCTCATGAAGCAATGATACAGACATTTAAATATTCCCTGCAACTCTCACCGTACCTCTGACAGAACACCAGGCAGTATCAACTATATTCCCTCCCCTCCTTCCAATGTGTATTTTTTAAATGAAGATTAAAGCCAAGGTTCTCCTTCTCCTTCTGGAGTCAGCTCACAAATGCTTGTGCCAACCCCACTTCCTTTTTCCTCAGTTAAGGCAGTTGGGGAAATATTCCTCTTTCTGTTTTCAGTTTAAGGAAAGGTTACAGCTGCTTGGTGATACAGGCAGGCCACAGCCCAAGAACCTGGGCACCCATTTCACCAGTTTTATAAAACAATATAAAGTTATGTCCTTGTTCTTTGAGGGGGTGGGACAGGACATAAGACAGGCTCCCCAAGTCCCCCGGGCAGGACTCCTGTCGTTAACCCACTCATGCCCACCTCCGGGGCTGATCCCAGGAAGACTGACGGCCTAACTCTCCTGGGAACAGCTGAAGAAAGCGAAACTGGGTCCATCCCTGCTGATCCTTTGTTCTTTGTCTTGGAGATTTGAGAGTTAAGAAATAAAGTCCAAACAGTAACACTGACTGATTTTGAGTCTTTGCTGTGGCGGGGCGCGGTGGCTCATGCCTGTCATCCCAGCACTTTGGGAGGCTGAGGCGGGTGGATCACCTGAGGTCAGGAGTTCGAGACCAGCCTGGCCAACATGGTGAAATGCCATCTCTACTAAAAATACAAAAATTAGCCGGGCATGGTGGCGGGCACCTGTAATCTCAGCTACTCAGGAGGCTGAAGCAGGAGAATCACTTGAACCTGGGAGGCGGAGGTGGCAGTGAGCCAAGATCACACCACTGCACTCCAGCCTGGGCAACAGAGCGAGACTCCGTCTCAAAAAAAAAAAAAAAAATGAGTCTTTGTTGTATTGGTGCTGGGTCTAATCGCGTATCAAAGTAGAAGGGCCCAGTCCATCAACTGTGCTTTCAAAACAACCCTTTAAATGATTACAACAATCTTGCTGTCTTCCCCCAGAAAGTAAAAGCAAACATCCTGCCCTTTGTACTTCCCAACTGTGAAAAACTATCTGGCTTAACTTCCATTGTCAGGGTGAGCAAAGGGTTCCTCAAAGGAAGCTCTGACAGCAGGGACGTGGCAGAGGAAGCTGAAGGGGGATCTTTCTGACTTCTGAACTGGTCTTGCTGGCAGGTCCAGCTGGTGGGTCCAGACAGTGAGGCCAGCATTCTATCATGAAAAAACACAGCTGCAACGGATGAACGCACAACTCTAGCCAGAGCAGATGGCTGTGGGTAAATGTTAATTAGTATTAAATGACACCAGATGATCTTGAGTAACTGATGTAAGGGTCAGGCTAAATAGGTTACTTCCTTTGTCATTTTTTTTCTAACAAGCCCAACTTTCTTCTATGAGGATTCTACATATTTTCATAGATTTATTTTCCTTCAGCCAAAAACCTTAAAGTCTTCATAGTAAGTAAAGGATTTCTAGTGCAGTAGGAGAGAAAGCACAGTGCATCTGTCACATAACGGCCCCAGCTCCTGCTTGGGCAGACCTGGACACAGGCCTCTTGCTCCTCCCATCTTCTTGATGTCTTCAATCATGTCCCTGGGCTCCCTCTTCATCACAGTCACAGTTCCAAGATCCACTCTGTATCTAAAGGACTCCCTCACCTCCAGCCTCAGGCACCCAAAATTCTAGTCCAAAAAGTACAGCCAGCCGTGCAACATCTAGCACAGTAAACTCAACACTTGCAAAATTGAACTTCTCATCTTCTCCTCTTCCCCCAGAAACTAGCTCCACTTTTCCCATGGATATTCTTTCAGAAGCTCAGGCAGCTTTTCACTTCTCTCAGCTACCCCAACTTCTCTGTCTACCCCAACTCCATCAGTCAGCAAGTTTGGCCAGTTCTTGCTCTGCAGTGCACTCCATCTGCCCTTACCCAGTCATGCCTATCACCAGCTACCCAATCTGACCCTTACCTCAAAGACAGCAAGAGCTTGCTCCCAGGTGTCCCTGCCTGTGGTCTCTCCCCATTGGTAACGTGATAGATGCAGGATTCAAAACTAGGACTATCTGACTCTAAAGCTGCTCCCTCCTCGCCTCGAAAAAACCCTTCAGTCCTCCGATGCCTATCATTCGAAGTCCAAACCCCCTAACCCCCCAATTCAAGCTTTCCTAAATCTAACAATCCAACCTTGCCAGAGTTCCCCCTCCACTCACATGGGTGACATCCCTAACCCCATTAAATGTGATATGTTTCCACATTGGTGTCAATTATTCTGCCCCACCAAAATGACCTTCTCCTAGTTCCATGCTTGTCTAAATCTCACCTCTTTCGGTGGTGGCTCATGCCTGTAATCCCAGCACTTTGGGAGGCCAAGGCGAGTGGATGACCTGAGGTCAGGAGTTCGAGACCAGCCTGGGCAACATGGTGAAACTCCATCTCTACTAAAAATACAAAAATTGGCTGGGTGTGGCGACGCACACCTGTAGTCCCAGCTACTCAGGAGGCTGAGGCAGGAGAATTGCTTGAACCCAGGAGGTGGAGGTTGCAGTGAGCCAAGATTTTGCCACTGCACTCCAGCCTGGGCAACAGAGTAAGACTGTCTCAAAAAGAAAAAAAAAGGTGGGGGAGGGGGGAGGGATAGCATTAGGAGATATGTAAATGACGAGTTAACGGGTGCAGCACACCAACATGGCACATGTATACATATGTAACAAACCTGCACGTTGTGCACATGTACCCTAGAACTTAAAGTATAATAAAAATATATATATATAAAGAAAAAAAAACTCACTTCTTTTCATGACCTAGTTCAAGCTACAGCTCCCAAACTATAGCAATTATTCAAAAGTTATTTAGAAACTAAGTGCTGTGACTATGACATCTTGTCTGTTATTGTCTTGAATTTAAACTCCTAGTAGGGAACCCTCATATATTGCTGGTGGGAATTTAAAATAGTGCAGCCACTTTGGAAACAGATTGGCAGTTTCTTTAAAAACTAAACATAAACTTACCATTTTTACCACAGATTCCTAGGTACCTATCCAAAAGAAATAGAAACTTACGTTCACACAGACTTGCATGCTAATGTTCAGAGCAGCATTGTTCATAATAGCCAAAAAAATGGAAACTTAAATGTGTCATCATGTGATGAATGTATAGATAAAATGTGGAATATCTGGCCAGACTCATGCCTGTAATCTCAGCACTTTGGGAGGCCGAGGCAGGCGGATCACCTGAGGTCAAGAGTTCAAGACCAGCCTGGCCAACATGGCAAAACCCGCCTGGCCAAGATGGCAAAACCCTGTCTCTACTAAAAACACAAACATTAGCTGGGCGTGGTGGCGCACACCTGCAATCCCAGCCATTCGGGAGGTTGATGCAGGAGAATCACTTGAACCCGGGAGGCAGAGATTGCAGAGAGCAGAGATCACGCCACTGCACTCCAGCCTGGGTGACAAAGCAAGACTGCGTCTCAAAAAAAAAAAAAAATGTGGAATATCCAAACAATGGAATACTACTTAGCAATAAAAAGGAACAAACTAACATATGTTATGAACCTTTAAAACATTATGCTAAGCGAAAAGACATAAGAGATCATATACTGTAGGAGTCTATTTCTATGAAATATCCAGAAAAGGCAAATTTATAGAGATGAAAATTAGATTAGTGTCGCCTAGGGCTGGCGGTAGGAGCAGGGATATTTTGGGGAGATTAAAAAAAAGTTCTAAAACTGATTTATGGTGATGCTTCCACCACATGGTAAATTAAATCACTGAATCGTACACTTGATATGGGTCAATTTTACATGTGAATGTATTTCAATAAAGCTGTTAAAAATAGATCATAGTAGGCACTCAAATATTAGTTGAATATTTAACCTCTTACCTGCTTAATCTCTTTTCTCACCACCTCCTCCCCTGCAACTAGACCTAAACATCTTGAGGGTGAGGACCAAGTCTATTTATTTTCATGCTTATTTTTATGACAAACCACACTTAGCCCAAAGTTAAACACACACTTTGTGCTCTTAACTATTTGCGGATTTGATGTTTGTCTTGTCAGGCTATGAAGGGATGCCATGCAAGAGCATCCAGGAAGAAATGGTCTGTTGCAATGTCGAGGCAGAATAACTGGGTTCTGAACAGCAGCGCTTTCATTTCCTAACTATGAACTCATAGCAAGTTAATTGCCCTCTCTAAGCCAAGTCTAAAATAGGGAAAATAGTAGTAGCTACCTCATATAGTTGTCTTATATAAGGACAAAATGAGATAATTAAACAAAATGTTTAGCCCAACACATGGAACACATAGAGCTCGCTGAATGTTGGCTTAAAATGTAACACAAATCCAACACAAATGCACACATACCAGAGAACTCTGTCAAACAGGAGAGTGGTCCTGGGGCACCTTCTCTCCCTCCCAAGCCAATTGGTGTTCATGTGTATATGGAAGTATTACAACTATATATTTAACAAATTGAACTAAACATACCCCCAAACTTCAGTATTTTGTCTATCCATTCCTGACTCTCATCCTACAAGATAGGATTTCACTTCCAACCCCCTTATGGTTTAGCAGGGCCACGTGTCTACCTCTAAACAATGAATTGAAGCCAGGTGTAGTGGCTCACACCTGTAATCCCAACACATTGGGAGGCCAAAGTGGGACGATCACTTGAGCCCAGGAGTTTGAGACCAGCCTGGGCAACATAGTGAAACCCTGTCTCTATAAAAAATTTTAAATATTAGCCAGGCATGGTAGCCTGCACCTGTAGTCCCAGCTATTGATACTAGGGAGGCTGAAGAGGGAGGATCGCTTGAGCCCAGGAGGTGAAGGTTGCAGTGAGCCCAGATTGCACTAATGCACTCCAGCCCTGGTGACAGAGCCAGACTATCTCCAAAAAAAAAAAAAAACAATAATTGTCAGAGTGACCAGATCATGTATTTGTGCAAGACACTCCACAGCTCCCTCCCTCTCCCACTAAAACTAGCAATGGTCCAGTTAGTGGCTGCTCTGTCACCCTACATAAGGACAACGTGGAACAGATCCCCAGCTAAGCTGCAATGGAGAGGGAATGTGAGTGAGAAACCTTGTTCTTTGCCTATGAGCTCTGGTGGTGTTCCCACAGGATAACCTAGCCTAACCTGACAGATTAGTCATGGAGCTCCCAGGCTGTAGATTATTTTAAATCCCTCACCCAAAAACTTAAGACCCTTTATTCCCTGGCTTCTGAAACAAGCCACTCTTCCCATTCTGTTAGCCTCTCTGACCATTTCTCCACTTCCTCATGGACTCCATTTCCTCTGCCTACCTTGTTAAGCCATGCTGTTAACCAAGAATTTGTCCCCAGCTTGTGACTCTTCTCATTCTACACGCTCTCCAGGGAGATCTTACCCACTTCTGATTTATCCACCTGCCGCTCCAGTGTCATAAATCCAACACATCCAAAAGCAAATGCATCAGCTGCCCAGCCCCCTCCAGACATGCGATCTTCCTACACTCCTCACCTCAGTAATTGGCACCAAACCTGGGCCAGAAACCTGGCAGCGATGCTAGATTCCTCCCCTTCCCGTCCCATCTCGTCCCACTACCCACACCCAGCCCACTCAACCAACCCACCAGTCCTGGCAATTTTACCGCCTTTAAATGTTTGTTATTGCTGTTGTTGTTGTCCAGGGGAAGGGACATTGTTTATTTCTGCTTGTTTGATGCTTATTACAGTAGATACTTAAAAAAAAAAAAATTATTTCAGGCTCAGGGAAAGTCTTATTTTGCTGTCAGCCCTGTGATGCTCTATCTGAAAAGGAGGACAAACAGTTTAATCCAGACCAAGAAACAAGCAAACTTTAATTTCCGAGTACACAATTATGAAACTATGCCAGTAGCGACCTGCATGTTTGTCTCATCTCTTTAGCCACTTAAGTTCTCAAAACACTGCCAAAGCTTTCCTTCTCTATTAAACTCCCTTAAGCATTACTCATACTATTATTCAAGTTTAAGATGCGGCAAATCTCCCCAAGTGTATATGGCTGGTTCTCTTCTTATAAATGAATCCATAAGACAGTGTCCCCTAATTCATCTCTATTTTCTCTAACCTGCTTGATTTTCTAAAATTGGAAAAAAGTAATTCTGGTATACTAAAACCAGAGCCCAGGTTTCTCAACATCTTCAGTTAAATGACTTTTAATTCCCCAATCAAGGTATAACACACAAATGTTATCTGCGCTTTACAGTATAGAACTCTGAGTGGCTGGTGTCTTTTGGTTAGTGTAACCATTACACAGCAGTATCTGCTTGTCACCCCGGTCTTCTTTAGCCTCAAAAAATATTCAGAATTTGTTATGCACATGGGAGATTTCTTACAGCAGCACACTCACTTACAAAAAGACCAAAAAAATTTTATTGCTTTACAACAAGCCAGCAACAAACACAACTGAATAGTTATAAACATGACACTTCTAAATCCTCAAATGGAATTCCAAGACCAGAGTGTGCTTCTCCACTTTAATAGCATTTGTTAAAACTGAAATCCACAACTTCTGGCAAGTACTTCAATATTCTCAAGCAGAATCAATACTTAAAAAGGTTAAAAGAAAAAACTATTATCAAACGTATTGTCTGTGTGATGATCTAATTTAAAAGCCTTTCATGCTTGATCCTGGCAGTGCTATTACTGCACATTTTAAGTGACCATCATGGGCACTTTTAAGAACCTAACTTCACAAAAAGAGCTGTCACAAGAAAATTGTTCTAAAATCCCAATGCACAGTAACTCATGCCTCATTTCAACTGCTTTCCTCATGATGAAAAAATGTAGTCAGCCTTTAACTTGGCCTGATCAAAGCTGTGAAAGGTATACCAAATGGCCCCTTGTACAAACAGGAAGCCCAAATTGTTGATCAGGCAAGAAAAGGTGACACTTTTGGATACTTCATATTATTCTGGAAAGCACTTTCCTTTCAGTGGGTGCAAAATAACTATGGATTAAGTCACCATTTTAATCATCTCAATTCAATAGCAAGAGTTTCCTGGCACATACTCTTAGTACTACCTGAAAATTGGGGCGCGGGGGGAAGACCACCAACAGTATTTACATGACTTGCCCCAAACTGTACATTTAAAACATGACTGTTGGGATAGTCACCAACAACCTGAAATTTCTTACTCTAAAACACATTACCAAATCCCACTGATTTATTTTGTGTGTGCTTTCGTGGTTTTTGTTTTTATATAGAGATGGAGTCTCACTTTGTTGCCCAGGCTGGTCTCGAACTCCTGAGCTCAAGCAGTCCCCCTGCCTCGGCCTCCCAGTGTGCTGGGATTACAGGTGTGAGCCACCACGCCCGGCCTGACTTATTTATAATTCACTATTTTATCTTTCTTCCAGACAAAGCAAAGCATTTTTCTCTAACAACATAATAGTCAGGATTTTGCTTATTAACTTACGTGGGTGGCTTTATACTCCCAGAACAAATGATCTAGCTGACTACTAGGAAAAAGGTTTCATAGTTTAGGAATATATCACATCACGTGTTAGTTCCAAATGTACATGAAGACAATTTTTAATTGCTGCAATAGCAGAATATTAAGGCAACATCAGAAAGCAGAGGTGTTTTAAAACACTAAGCCCTACTCCCTGCCTGGTGGAAAACCAAATGATGTTACTAAATCCCTTAATACAAAAACTTTCCAAAATAATCTGTTGAGCTTGACTTTGCAGTTTAATCTTTTATAGTTTGATGGCAGTGAGAGAGAACCTGCGGCTATAATTCCCTTGGCAAAAGAATTCAACATGTGATTTACCCACAATGCTTAAAATAAGGAAGGGAAAATATAAAATAAGTTTTCCTTGCTTGGCAACCATCTTTTTAATTATCTATTTTTATACTGTATCCAGGCTATGCCTGGGTGTGGATGGCTAACTCGCATATAGAAAATATCAAGCATCACATCTGGAAGAATCACAAACGAGACAATGAACTTCTCAATCAGTACATCAACAGTCAAGGTAAGCAAGAAAAGGACTTTACCAAGAAACTAACATTTACACTTTCTGACGGAACTGAAATACACTGAATTACAGGCATATTCACTGAAACAACAAAAAAAATTCTGTCCATGTAAAGGCTATATTTTTTACCCCCAAAAAAGTGTTTCAATTCTGATACTCACACCACAACTGGTTAAGAAAATAAAGCGCAGTGTTTAGCAACTGAGCATCCTAACTACCGTAAGAGGCACTCTGTGCTCACCCCTTCCTGGCAACCGCTGAGGTCAGCAAGGCCAGGAGCAAGGAGAGCCTCCTATTTTTCAACACAAGCTGCTGCCGTCTCCTTATTAAAGCCCCGGATGGAGAGATCATAGACCACTTCCTCTACTTTCTTCACGTCATATTTCAATCCGTCGTAGCGCTTCCTCAGGGAGTCATTTTTCAGGTTGAGAAGGCGAAAACCAGAATCCAGCTCATTGATGAAGGTGGAGATGTGGAGGGGTCGGGAGTAGTCTCCAGCAGTCACGCTGTTGACAGACAGCCTCGACTGTACCAGGAGAGAGAAAACAGGGGCTTGTTACAACATGGCTCCTTCTCAGCGCATCTTCCTCTGAATCACAACCAGAAGAACCGCAAGCCTAGACAGCCACGCTGATCTTCTATCTCAGGGTACACGCAAGTACAGACAAGACAGGAGCTTCTCTGAAAAGAATCCCACTGAAAATGAGACCAGTTCTGCCAAGTAAAATTTAATATTACTAACATCTAAAATTTCTCTAATTTCTTAAACTGGCTATTGCATAATAAAGTGTTACATTACACAAGCATCTTTACAGCTCATCTGCTATCATATCGAAGAAAGAAACGACAAAGTAATCACAGCAGCTCTACTACCTCTTCCAACCTCGGCCAAATGATCACATTTCTAGAGCCCACCTACTAAGCTGCAACTCCAGTCACCTAGAATCAAGTAAGGCAGACTTGGGATAAGAATCTAAAATTATGTTAGTGTAACCCTGTCTTGAAGAACTAAGATTGATTTCAAGACCCAACCCAAGACTCCCCTTCTCGGTGTCAGTATACAACCCCCTACTGCTCCATTTGACTGGCTTAAAAAAATATATTAAAATAATAAAAAAGATTCCCCTTTCTGTAAAATCCTCTCCACTTTTCCAGGCTTACCACCCCTTTAGTGCATTCTCAACATACGGGTTGTTTGTTTGTTTTTAATATAGAGAAGGGGTCTTGCTTTGTTGCTTAGGCTGGTGTGGAACTCCTGGCCTCAAGGGATCCTCCCACCTTGGTCTCCAAAACTGCCAGCATTACAAGCGTAAGCGACTGTGCCCGGCCCCAACATGTATGGTCCTAAAGACACCTTACACTTAACTAATACTAACAAGATGCTTCCTGTTTACTGGTCAGGTGTCTCCAACAAGCCAGACAAGTGGTACAGCCTACAAGTGGACCCCATCATCCATTCTCACCATCTTCCTCAGGTTTTCAATGCACACATACCCACTCCAATAGACTCCATTTCTGCCTCCCTGCAGGCAAGGCACCAGAATGTTAACAGAAGTTGTGTGTACAACTTCAAAGAAATGTCCTTAAAGCGGGAGGGCATACCGTTTTCCCTATTTCCTCCTACTGCTGGCTAGAGTGAAGATGTGACTAGAGCAACAGTTCTGGAACATAAGAAAGAAGCTGAAGCTAGAAGAACCTAGGGCCAAAGATCAAGGAATCATCAGACCAGCCCTGGACTGCTTTCCTCTGGAGCAAGGACAAGCAAACTTTTTCTTAACGAGCCAGATAGTAAATATTTTCACCTCTGCAGACTGGCACAGTCTCTATCACAACTACTCAATTTTGCTACTGACAGCTTTTTTTTTCTTTAGACTTTTACAGGGCAATTTCCCTAGATAGTAATTAAAGGAATAAAGGATAAGAATAACTTAGTTATATAGACAAATGAGTGTCCAAAACAATTACATGGATTAACAGTTACCAGGAATAAATGTTTTGCCACTACCCTAAAAGGAAGAGGTCTTATCATCTGTTAAAAATTCTTAACTCAGTAAGTATGCACTCATCATTTGATCTGGCTTTTCTCTGATGCCTAGTAAATTGTAACACATACAGTGCCAGTCAGTGACTACCTGGTGTCCGAGAGATGGCTTAGAAAAGAATTAAGACGTTCTGAATTTTGGTACCCATTTTAAAAACAGACAGTGGGCCAGGCACAGTGGCTCACGCCTATAATCCCAGCACTTTGGGAGGCCGAGGTGGGCGGATCACGAGGTCAGGAGATCGAGACCATCCTGGCTAACACGGTGAAACCCCGTCTCTACTAAAAATACAAAAAAAAATTAGCCGGGTGTGGTAGCGGGCGCCTGTAGTCCCAGCTACTCAGGAGGCTGAGGCAGGAGAATGGCATGAACTCGGGAGGCGGAGCTTGCAGTGAGCCGAGATTGCGCCACTGCACTCCAGCCTGGGCGACAGAGCGGGACTCTGTCTCAAAAAAAAAAAGAACAAAAAAAACTGACAGTGAAGCAGAAAGATCAAAAAGCAAGCAGCAAGTTACTGAGCTTACCAGTTCACTGGCAAGAATTAGAACTCCTGAGAGATAATCTTCTACATCCAGATGAAATCCTTTCTCCCGATCTGGCTCAACTAAAAAACACATGAAAATAAAGTCATGCTGTGAATGCAAGTTAAGCCTCAGAATACAAAAATATACACATAATTTCTCCCAAAGTAAGTGAAGAAAGGATGAATCTTTCAAAAACTGGCTTTTTAATACATTCACAACCTTGGCAACTAGACCTCACTATGGATTTTTTGAGTTCTTAAGCAAAATTCAATTCAGTCTTCCCTCAAAAATACTATCAAAAACAGTATCTAGTTGTGTCACAGAATATACTTCTTGTTAGAAAGCACATGATAAAGCATTTCAGAAAGGAGTTACGATATTTGCAACTTTCAAATGGCTGACAAAGACACACACAAAATGAGAAGATTAAGCAGATGTAGCAAAATGTTAACAAGTGGTAAATCTAAGTGGCATGTAAACAGGTATTCATTGTACTATTCTTTCAATTTTTCTGTAGGCTTGAAATTTTTAAAAATTCAATTTTAAAAACTAAAGCAAGTGCAAATGTGTTTGCCATTGTTATTTTTAGCTTTTACATTTCCAGGTAGAGTCGGCCCTCTGTGCTAACCAACTATGGATAGAAAATATTTGGGAAAAGGCCAGGCGTGGTGGCTCATGCCTGTAATCCCAGCACTTTGGGAGGCCAAGGTGGGCAAATCACGAGGTCAGGAGTTCAAGACCAGCCTGGCCAACATGGTGAAACCCTGTTTCTACTAAAAAAATACAAAAAATTGGCTGAGTGCGGTCACTCACGCCTGTAATCCCAGCACTTTGGGAGGCTGAGGCAGGCAGATCACCTGAGGTCAGGAGTTCAAGACTAGCCTGACCAACATGGAGAAACCTCATCTCTACTAAAAATACAAAATTAGCCGGGTGTGGTGGTGCATGCCTGTAATTCCAGCTACTCAGGAGGCTGAGGTAGGAGAAATGCTTGAACCCAGGAGGTGGAGGTTGTGGTGAGCTGAGATTGCGTCATTGCACTACAGCCTGTGCAACAAGAGCAAAACTCCATTTCGGAAAAAAAAAAAAAAAAAAATACAAAAAATTAGCTGGGCATAGTGGCAGGCACCTGTAATCCCAGCTACTCGGGAGGCTGAGGCAGGAGAATCACTTGAACCTGGGAGGTGGAGGTTGCAGTGAGCGGAGATTGCACCACTGCACTCCAGCCTGGGCGACAGAGACTCTGTCTCAAAAAAAAAAATATTTACATAGCACTTATACTGTATTAGATATTTTAAGAAATCTAGAGATGATTTAAAGTATGTGGGAGGATGTGTATAGGTTATATGCAAATACTACACCAGTTATATAAGGGACTTGAACATCCTCAGATTTGGGTATTAGGAGAGCTCTGGAAGCATCATCCTCAGATACCAAGCTACAACTATAAGTGGTTTTTAGTTAATTCTTGTTTGTTTTAATAAACAAAGTACAACCACCCTTTCCACCAAAAAGTAAGCAACCATGCCTGATTCTGCAGATCCCACTAATAAAGACACTTACTGCCAAGAATTTCTGTAACTGCTTCTCGAGTCACTAGTGTTTCTGTTTCCAAATACACAACAAATGCTGCCAAGAAGACCAAGCGCTGCAACACAAACCTCCAGTGCTCATGAAATCTGCATGAAAATAAGCACATTTAGCCTCCAAGGTTAGGGACCTTCAGAAAGATGGGTTTAATACAGCCATGTTCAAACGGTTTAGAAATGTGATCATTTTTCAAATAAAATCTTACACAAACCCCCAATATATAAAGAGAAATATGACATTTAGCATTAATTTTACAAGTTCAAATTTATAACAATTAAGTTTAATCAGTGACAAATATGGTCTAATTTTGATGAGTATGAAAATTTACGCCGGGTGCAATGGCTCACGCCTGTAATCCCAGCACTCTGAGAAGCAGAGGCAGGTTGATCAATCTGAGGTAAGGAGTTCAAGACCAGCCTGGCCAACATGGCAAAACCCCCTCTCTACTAAAAATACAAAAATTAGCCAGGCGTGGTGGCGGGCGCCCATAGTCCCAGCTACTCGGGAGGCTGAGGCAGGAGAACTGCTTGAACCTGGGAGGCAGAGGTTGCAGTGCGCAAGATCACACCACTGCACTCCACCCTGAGCGACAGAGTGACACTCCGTCTCAAAAAAAAAAAAAAAAAGACAGAAAAAAGAAAACTGAAGATTACAGATGACAAGAGCAATTGTGCCTTCTAAATTTAATCAGTAAGAACAGTGATACTGCTCTGAAAAAAATAAAAATTTGCAACTGATGATTGAAGACAACTGCAGTTATGTATCATCCTCAACGTATTCCTCCATTTTGATTTGAGTGCAGAATACCAAGAAAATTCTGATTCACAAAATTACCATTTGCAATCACTAAACAAATGCACTTAAAATAGAATACTGAGCTAGAAGCCTGAAAAAAGGAAATTTTACAACCTGTGGATATTTATGCAATGCCTCCTGATTCTCAAATGTGGCAATACATTCAAAAAAAAGGTCTCAACATAATGCAGGTCACACAAACCCTTCTGAAGGCCAAATCCAGCCAGAGGGCAGCCTGTGTGTGACCTCCAGAGAAGATGGTCTCTAAAGACCCCACCTGTTCTACTGTCCTACCTCTCTCTGTGCTTCAGCTATTACAACAGCAGTCCCTGACGTTTTCAACACCAGGGACTGGTTTCGTGGAAGACAATTTTTCCACAGAAGGGGGGCGGATGGTTTCAGGATGAAATTGTTCCACTTCAGATCATCAGGTATTAGATTCTCATAAGGAGCATGCAACCTAGATCTCTCGCATGCACAGTCCACAATAGGGTTCGCACTACTATGAGAATCGAATGCTGCCACCAATCTGACAGGAGGTGGAGCTCAGGCAGTACTGCAAGTGATGGGAAGCAGCTGTAAATACAGATGAAGCTTCACTCGCTCACCTACCGCTCACCTCCTTCTGTGCGTCCCAGTTCCTAACAGGCCACAGACCAGTACCAGTCCATGGCCTGGGGGTTGGGAACCCCTGCCTTACAGCAAGGATCAGCAAATCTTTTCTGTAAAGGGCCAAGTAGCAAATATTTTAGGCTTTGTGGGACGCTTTCACTGTTACATATTCTTATCTGGGATTTTCTTTTTTTTAACAACTCTTGAAAAAACAAAAGCAATTCTTAGCTCCCAGAGGCAGCAGCCACTAGTGGTTTGTCAACCTCTCCCTTAAAAGAATATTCTCATAAGGTTATACTACCCACCCCTGAAAATACTCATCCTATTTACTGCTGATATATACGTCTTAAAAGAACATCTTTTTCAGTAAGAAAATTAAAATAAGTAGAAATTCTTGATTCTGGTGCAGTTTTTCCCAGTTTAACACCTATGAAACCAGGAGACATTTCACAATCCATGTTTCACAAGTTGTTTTTTTTTTTTTAGACGGAGTCTCACTCTGTTGCCCAGGCTGGAGTGCAATGGCACGATCTTGGCTCACTGCAACCTCCGCCTGCCTGGTTCAAGCAATTCTCCTGCCTCAGCCTCTGAAGTGGCTGGGGTTACAGGGATAAGCCACCACACCTGGCTAATTTTCGTATTTTTAGTAGAGACGGGGTTTCGCCATGCTAGCCAGGCTGTCTCAAACTCCTGACCTCAGGTGATCTGCCCGCCTTGGCCTCCCAAAGTGCTAGGATTACAGGTGTGAGCCACCACGTCTGGCCCATGTTTCACATTTATGACTGGCAAAATTTTCCTTCCCTACTGGTACATAAAATAATGGTGTATCTTAAAATCAACAGTGTTGATTTTAATAAGAAAACATGGCATAAAATATTAGCTAATTACATCACTTGGCAGTGAAATTCAAGCTTCAAAGTAAAACTCGACTCCATATATATACTGCCACCTAATCTCATTATTTCACTAACTATAGTTCATCCAATTTCACAAGAAACTTGAATATAGCAAAAAGATATTCTCACTTTTGACCCTCATACCACATTTTCTTTTTAATTGCTTTTTCACTGCAAAAGTAATACATGTTCCTTAAGATTTAGAAAGCAAAAAGAAGAAAAAAATAAAATCACCAATTTTTATCATGACCATTATTAGTTCGGTTTTTTCTCTTTTTGTTACTTCTACACAGGATGTTTGCCTAGTTGTAAGCAATCATTTGGTACACATAATTTTTCTCCTTTTTTTTACTTAACATTATAAAATAATGCTATTTTTCTTACAAACCTGTAATACTGTTCAGCAGGAAATTTGGTCTTCAAAGATGTTAGATGTGTTTTTACTGTACCAAAATGTTCTCGAGCTTTCAAACACCTCTTTGGAACTAGTCACAAAAGATAACCAAATGAAAAACTTAACCAAATTTCAAATACAGTTCTTGCTTAATAATCTAAGTAATCTATCTGGAAATTAATCAACAAAAAAACCTCACAACTAATGTACACATCTGTGCTTTTCAACCTGGCTTTCAAAATATCATCCCCAGTTTCCCTACTAATTAGCTATACTGAAAAATAAACAACTTGCTAAAAGGGAATATATTAGGAGACACACTGGTAATTGGTTTGGTTGTCATAAATAACGTCATCCTTAAGGAGATGCACACCAGCTGCTATTCCTGTTCACTCCTCAGAGGATGCCTAAAATTGGATTGCTTCTTCCTCCCATATTTGGCAGAAAAAAGCCTTTACCAAGTATTCACAATCAGGATGACCAACTCCGTATCATTAAGAAAAATCACTTGCCTCTGGCACGTGTAAATGCATTATTATATCATTCTTGTATCTGAAAATATACTTCAGCTCCTTTAGCTGTGCTGGCAATACCTTACAACGAAGGTTCCATGTCTAAACTTGACATATTTTATTTTCATTCAAGAGGCTGATTACAAACACATTAATTTGAGAACATTTTATACTGTTAATCTCATATTAAAAGGTATTCAATCACTGAAAGGCTGGATTCAAATACACACAGGTGCATATACACACATACACACATACACACACACACACAAAGGGCCAAATAAAAGTCGCTAGATAACACAAAAGAGTTACAAACCCTTGGGCCAGGTGCGGTGGCTCACGCCTGTAATCCCAGCACTTTGAGAAGCCCAGCCAGGCGGATCATCTGAGGTCAGGAGTGCAAGACCAGCCTGGCCAACAAAGTGAAACCCCATCTCTAATAAAAATACAGAAAAAAAAAAAGTAGCTGGGCGTGATGGCGGGCACCTGTAACACCAGCTATTCAGGAGGCTGAGGCAGGAGAATTGCTTGAACCCAGGAGGCGGAGGTTGCAGTGAGCTGAGATGGCGCCACTGCACTCCAGCCTGGGCAACAAGAGTGAAACTCCGTCTCAGAAAAAAAAAAAAATTAAAAAAATAATAATAAACCCTTTTCCCGCTTACCCTGAGAATACTGTGCTGGCAGAGAGCTGCACTTTTTTTTTCTAAACAGGAAATGGGTTAAGCAATTGTAATTATCATCAGTAGAATGCCCTCACAATAGAAAACATCTCTGTTTAAACCATACTGTGTGGAAGTGGAAGAAAAATCAACCAAAATTATCAAATCACCTACTTCTTCAATTTTTTACTCACCATAAAGCATGATAGCCATTTTTCATTATAAAATGTCTTCTGGATAGAAACTCTCCCTCTAAATAAGAGACTGATAATTGGATACAAAACAAAGAACTTACTGTCCTGAAACCCAGCACCCTGATGGACCCCTTGCAGTAGAGTTAAAATCTCTCGAGCTGTTTGTTCTAAACTCTGTACAACTTTTCTGATTTCCTAGAGAGAATTAAAAATAAAAATCAGATACTCAACAGATTGTCATACACTCACACAAAACACATTAGATAGCTTATGTGATCTATCATAACCAAGTTTGAATCCTGACTTTTCCACTTATTTCCTCTGTAAGACTTCAAAAAGTCACTAAAAAGCCTTAGATTCCTCAGATACCCTTTGAAGAATAATAGCCACCCACTAACCCCAAGTATTCAATTGAGACATTATAATGGATGACGTGTGTGAACGCAACTTGCAAAATGAAGAGTTAAATGCAATACAAGAGTCGGGTATTTCTAATTCTTTTTTTTTCTTTTTTCTTTTTTCTTTTTTTTTGAGACGGAGTCTCGCTCTGTCACCCAGGCTGGAGTGCAATGGCGCGATCTCGGCTCACCGCAACCTCCGCCTCCCAGGTTCACGCCATTCTCCTGCTTCAGCCTCCCGAGTATCTGGGATTACAGGTGTGCGCAACCATACCCAGTTGATGTTCTTTTATATTTTTAGTAGAGACAGGGTTTCCCCATGTTGGCCAGGCTGGTCTCAAACTCCTTACCTCAGGTGATCTGGCCGCCTCGGCCTCCCAAAATGCTGGAATTACAGGCATGAGGCGCCGCTCCCCGCCTCTAATTCATTTTTAAAATATTCACTGAGCATACTTATGTGCGAGGCACTGTGTAAATACTGGGGAACCAAGCACACAATCCCTTCCCTCTGGCGGTTTAACATACAATGCGGGAGAAGATTTTTTTAAAATAATCAATATTACACACATTAAAAAAAGTTAATGTGCTACTAGAAAACATAACAGGAAACAGATCGCTTAGACTGTGACGCCAATGAGATAAATACGAGACAATCAGGAAAAGAACGGGAAAGAAACAAATTCCAGGAAAAGCAAACAGGCAGGAAGCTATTTGGGGCACTAGAAGAGGTAAAGTGAACATCATACACAAAGACAGACAGCATAAACGAGATTGAAGAGAAACCATGTGAGCCACAGTAGAGTCTGATTTTTTATCCTGTGTGGCATAGGAAACCACAGGAGAGTTTTAAGCAGGAGATCACATGTGCTTTTAAGACACCAACAAAAATACACGAAACGCTCATTCGCTGAAGACCAGGTGCTAATCGAGCCTTCGATATAAACAAGTGCTGAAAAGAAGGAAAACTGACACAAACGAGGCAAGTGATGCTGAGAAGCTGAGACTCGAACACGGGAAATCAGGACAGAGCAGCAAAATTTGGGGCGGGGGCGGGGAGTGCCTAACCTAAAGCCAGAGGGGAAGCAACCCACCCTCGGAGGCGTCCCCACCGCCCGAGACTGAGCGACAGAGGAGGGCCGGGCGAAGTGGCCCAACTAGGCATGGAAAGGCAAAGGAAATGGGGAAGGGAGGGGGCTCGCCTCTCGGATGTCCTGCTCGGCAGCCAAAAAGCCCTGCAGCTCCACGAAGATCTCGCTCACAGACATGGCGCCGGCTGCACAACAATCAGCCAGTGTAGCAAGGGCGGCCAAGGAAGTGGACTCCGCAGGTAACCAGCGCAATCAATCGCAACGGCCGCCGCTACCGCCGCGTCCCCCCGGTCTTACGCCACGACCGTCGCTAGGGTCCTCCGAGGCTCGCGGCGCGCCAGAGGACGGGCTGTCCGCCGCGCTGCCTGAGGCGCCGTCCGCTGCGTTCGGAACCGAGGCGCGCGTCCAAAGGGCAGAGGAGAGGGAGAGTGGGCGGGGCCTCAGTCTGAGGCCTTCAGACAGGCATCGCCAGAAACAACCTGCGAAGGCGGCCCTCGGAGCACGTGGGCCTGAGGGAGGGCGGGGACGGGCGTGTAGGTGGTGCGGGCAAGCGGGGCTGTTTAGCTTATATGTGTGTATTTATTTCATACACAACAGTTGGAAATATTTCACAACGAAAGAGTATGCACGAAAAACAGGTGCAGAAGAATGTAGAGAGAGTTCAGTCTTCATGAGAGAGTAGGGGGCCAGTGCATTTCCAAAAAAAGGAAAATAAAAGTAACGTATGTAGGACTGTAAGTAGGGAATGGATTGGGAGCGAAAATTTTCTGTGTAGATCTTTTATTTTAATGTCTTCTCTGTATGGCTGTATTACCTATTTTTAAATTAAACGGCTTTTTTAAGCGTGTGCGGTGAGATGTTTCTGTTTCCACTCACACCTTGCCCTAATTCCCCTTCCATGCCCTATAACGGTTTCCCCTTTCATGCCCTATAACGGTTTCCCCTTTGTTCTTGAAGAGTTATTTCATACACAAATACAGTGTGTGTGTGTGTTGCACTCGCCAGATGAATTGGAATGATTCTTATCAACTAAATGATAATTGCTTGCTTTGTTTCTGACGTTATTCTAAACTCTTTACATGAAGGATCATATTTAATTCTCATTATATGAGAATAATTTCATGTCCATGAAGAAGACACTAAGACCACTAGCACCTACATTTTTAAAAAACTATCGGCCGGGCGCAGTGGCTCACACCTGTAATCCCAGCACTTTGGGAGGCCAAGGCGGGCAGATCACGAAGTCAGGAGTTCGAGACCAGCCTGACCAACATGGTGAAACTCCGTCTCTACTAAAGATACAAAAATTAGCCGGGCGTGGTGGCGCGCGCCTGTAATCCCGGCAACTCGGGAGACTGAGGCAGAAGAATCGCTTGAACCCGGGAGGCAGAGGTTGCAGTTAGCCGAGATCACACCACTGCACTATAGCCTGGGCAACAGACTCCGTCTCAAAAAAAATAAAAAACCCTTTCTTATCTCGTGTTTGTTCTCCCAAAACCCATTCGTCTGTCCTAAAGAATCCTATTTGTTCTCATACAAACTTTCGTCACCTCTCCGTTTTACCTACTGAGTTAGGCACACAAGCCACTAACTGGTTTTTTGTTTCTTTGTTTTTTTGTGTGGTTTTTGTTGTTGTTGTTTTGTTCTGTTTCATTTTTTGGTCTCATTACGTTGCCCAGTCGGGTCTTGAACTCCTGGGCTCAAGAAATCCTCCTGCCTCAGACTTTCAAAATGCTGGGATTACAGGTATCAACCACTGCGCCCAGACATAAACCTCTAACCATTTAGTAGGCTAGCTACTTATTTTGCTAGCTCCAGCATCCATGCAAATAAGCCTTTTTTGGGAGTGTCCTATAAAAAGTTTAATTAGACCCTATTAGTTGATGGTGTTGTTGAGTTCTTATATGCCCATGCTGATTTTCTGTTCCGTTAATCTGTCTTTTGTCAGTTTAATTTGCAGGCCCTGGCTGGGCATGGTGGCTCACACCTGTAATCCCACCACTTTAAGAGGCTAACGAGGAGGATCACTTGAGCCCAAGAGTTCGAGACCAGCCTGGGCAACATAGTGAGACCGCCATCTCTACAAAAAATGTTTTGAAAATTGGCTGAACATGGTAGCGCATGCCTGTGGTCCCAGCTACTTTAGAGGCTGAGGTGGGAGGATCACTTGAGCTCAGGATGCCACGGCTGCAGTGAGCCATGATTGTGCCACTGCACTCAAGCCTGGGTGACAGAGTGAGACCCTGCCTCAAATAAATAATTTTTTGGAGGCCCCCATAAACTGAACAAAATATAATAAAGAGAAAGCTTTTCCTCCCCAATACTAGCTTCATAAAGAACTGGAAAGTGTTCCCTTCTGGTCTATTATCTGGAAGAGCTTATGCAGATTGCTGTTTGTTCTTTAAGTAGTTGGTAGAATTCTCTGCTGAAACCTTCTCCAACGAAACCTTCTTTGGAGATCTCTTTTGGGGAATTTTTATTGCAAATTCAATTTCCTAATAGTCATAGTGCTACTCAAAGTATCTTTTTCTTTAAGAGATGGGGTCTCGCTCTGTCAGCAGGTGATTCTTCTGCCTCAGCCTACCCAGTAGCTGGGACTATAGGCACATGCCACCACACCTGGCTAATTTTTGTCTTTTTTGGTAGAGATGGGGTCTGGCTATGTTGCCCAGGCTACAAAGTATCTATTTAATATTGGGTGAGCTATGGTAGCTGTGTTTTTTTAAAGGAATTGGTTCATTTAGTCTAAGTCAAATTTATTTGAATAGAGTTGTTTACAGTATTTCCTTATATTCTTTTGTCATCTTCAGGCTCTCTAGTGCCACCCTGTATTTCATTCCTGATAGGAAGAATTTATTCATTTTCTCTGTTTCTCTTTGTCAATCTTGCTGGAGGTTTATCCACTTTATTGATCTCTTAAAATAACTAGTTCTCTTTTTTTGTTTGTTTTTTTTTTTTTTTTGAGATGGAGTCTCTTGTCACTCGGGGTGGAGAGCAGTGACGTGATCTCGGCTCACTGCAACCTCCGCCTCCTGGGTTCAAATGATTCTCCTGCCTCAGCCTCCCGAGTAACTGGGATTACAGGCGCGCTCCGCTGCACCCAGCTGATTTTTGTATTTTTAGTAGAGATGGGGTTTCACCGTGTTGCCCGGGCCGGCCTTGAACTCCTGACCTCAGGTGACCCACCCACCTCAGCCTCCCAAAGTGCTGGGATTACAGGCATAAGCCACCATGCCCGATTCTGTTTCAATTTCATCAATTTCTGCTCTTTATTATTTTCTTTTTTTTTTTGAGACAGAGTCTCGCTCTGTCGCCCAGGCTGGAGTGCAGTGGCGCTATCTCAGCTCACTGCAAGCTCTGCCTCCCGGCTTCACGCCATTCTCCTGCCTCAGCCTCTTGAGTAGCTGGGACTACAGGCGCTCGCCACTGCACCCGACTAATTTTTTGTATTTTTAGTAGAGACGGGGTTTCACCTTGTTAGCCAGGATGGTCTCGATCTCCTGACCTCGTGATCTGCCCGCCTCGGCCTCCCAACGTGCTGGGATTACAGGTGTGAGCCACCGCACCCAGCCGTCTGCTCTTTATTATTTTCTTCTTTCTGCTCGTTTTCGTTTTATTTTACTCTTCTAGGTTCTTGAGATGGAGCTTAGATTATTAAGATTTTCCCACTTTTCTAATGGATGCATTTTAGTGCTGTTAACTTTACCTCTGGGCACTGCTCTTAGCTGTGTACCACAAATTTTTGGTATGTTGTAGTTTCATTTTTATTTAGTTCAATGTATTTTTTAAATTTCTCTTGTGACTTCCTCTCTAATTGATTATCTAGAAGTATATGGTTTAATTTTCAAGTGTTTAGAGATTTTTCTGTTAATTGTGTTATTGATTTCTAGTTTGAATCTATATAGTCAGAGAACGAGCTATGATTCAATTCTTGTAAATGTGTTAAGATTTTGTTTAAATAGTCCAGAATATGGTCTCTCTTAGTATATATTCCACAGGCAATTGAAAGGATCTGTTGTTGGGTGGAGTGGCAATTCGGCCCTTTTAGCTGATGGTGCTGTTGAGTTCTTCTATGCCCTGCTGATTTGTCTAGTTGTTCTATTAATTTCTTAAGGGATTTTCTACAGAATCAGTCATTTCATCTGTGAACAAATAGTTTTATTTCTTCATCCCAATCTATATACTACCTATTTCCTTTTCCTGTCCTAATGCATTATATAGGACTTCCAGTAAGATATTGGATAGGAATGGAAAAAGGGGACATCCTTGCCTTCTTCCCAACCTTAGAGCCAAAGTGTCCAGTTTCTCACCCTTAACTATGATGTTACCTGTAGGGTGTTGTTGTTGTTGTTGTTGTTATTGTTTGTTTGTTAGTTTTTAGAGGTAGGGTCTTACTTTATCACCCAGGCTGAAGTACAGTGGTGTGATCATAGCTCACTGCAGCCTTGAACTCCTGAGCTCAATTGATCCTCCTGCCTCAGCTTCCAGAGTAGTGGAGACTACAGGTATGCACCACCATGCTTTGATAATTTTTTTTTAATTTTTTCATAGACATGGGGTCTGGTCATGTTGCTCAGGCTAGTCTTGAACTCCTGGCCTCAAGGGATCCTCCCGCCTACGCCTCCCAAAGTGCTGGAATTATAGGCGTGAGCCACTGTGCCTGGCCTTGTTTTGGTTTTGGTTTTTTAAGAGACATGGTCTTGCTCTGTCACCCAGGCTGGAGTGCAATGACATGACCACAGCTCACTGCAGCCTTAACCTACTGGGCTCAAGCAATCTTCCCACCTCAGCCTCCCGAGTAGCTGGGACTATAGGTGTGTGTCATCCAGCCTAGCTAAATTTTTTTTATTTTTGGTAGAGATAGAGTCTCACTGTGTTGCTCAGGCTGGTCCTGAACTCCTGGGCTCAAGCAGTTCTCCTGCTTTGGCCTCCCAACGTGGTGGGATTACAGGCATGAGCCACTGCACCTGGCCTTATTCTATCAATTGTCAATAGAGGGGTCTCTAACTATAATTATAGATTTTTTTTTTTTTGAGACGGAGTCTCACTCTGTCACCAGGCTGGAGTGTAGTGGCACAATATCTACTCACTGCAACCTCCGCCTCCTGGGTTCAAGCAATTCTCCTGCCTCAGCCTCCCAAGTAGCTGGGACTACAGGTGCACACCACCACGCCCAGCTAATTTTTGTATTTTTAGTAGAGACGGGGTTTTACCATATTGGCCAGACTGGTCTCGATCTCTTGACCTTGTGATCCACCCGCCTCAGTCTCCCAAAGTGTTGGGATTACAGGCATGAGCCACAGCACCAGGCCATAGATTTCTTTATTTCCCCTCTCAGTTCTGTCAGTTTTTTTTTTTTCACAAATTTGCAGCTCTGTTGCTTGCTACATACACATTTAGGATTATTATGTCTTCTTAGTGGATAGACTTTTTATGATTATATGTTCCTCTCTGTCACTCATCATTTTTTTCTACTGAAGTCTATTTTATCTGATATTTTTATAGCCACTCTTGCTTTCCTTTTATTATTTGCATTATGTTTTATCATTTTTTAATTTCAACCTGCCTCTATCATTGCCTATATCTTTATATTTGAAGTGAATTTCTTCCAGATAGGATATAGTTGGGTCTTTTTTGGAAAATTAACTCACCAATCTCTGTCCTTTAATTGGTATATTTAAACCATTTATATTTGATGTTATTATTGACGTGTTAGCACTTAAGTCTGCCATTTTAGTTTTTTGCTTTCTGTTTGTTCTCTGTTTTTTATTTCTGTTTTCTTTTTCTGCCTTCCTGTGAACATTTTTAAGAATTCCACTTTGCACTGTGTTTGAAAAGATCTCTTTGCATAGCTTTGTGGTTACTCTAAATGTTGCGTGTGTGTGTGTGTGTGTGTGTGTGTGTAGACATTTATCACTGTCTACTGGTATTATCATTTTATTAGCTTAAGTGAAATATAGAAACGTAATTTCCCTATGTCCCTTTACTCTCCCCCATTAATAATAGTTGAATGTTTCCTCTACATACAGTTATAACCACATCAGACAATATTATAATTTTCCCTTCAACAATCCAACATCGTTTAGAAAACAAAAGAGAAGGAAAGTCTATTGAATTTACCCATATTTTTGCTTACTGTGTTCTTTCTTCCTTCCGAATGTTCCAAGGTTTCCTTCTCTTATTGTTTCTTTCCCATTTAGAGAATTTTTTGCCATTCTTTTAGGGTAGGTCTGCTGCAACAAATTCTAATAGCTTTCCTTTATCTGCAAATGTCTTGATTTCCCCTGCATTGCTAAAGTATATTTTCCCTGTGTATAGGATTCTGGGCTGACAGTTCTTCACATTCACCCTTTGAAAAATTTGCCACTTTTCTCTAAACTTCAGGGTTTTTAATGAGAAATCTTCTGTCAATTATTTTTCCCTTACAGGTAAAGTCTTTTTTTTTCCTCTGGCTGCTTTTGAGATTTTTTTTTTTTTGTCTTTAGTTTTCAGAAATGTAATTATATTGTGTCTTCACATGGACTTCTTGTGAGTTTATTCTGTTTGGGGTTTGCTTGCTCACCTTCTTAAATCTTAGTGTCTTCCTAAATTTTGGGAGTCTTTGAACATTTTTTCTTTTTATTTTTTTTGAGATGGAGTCTCACTCTATCACCCAGGCTAAATGTAGTGGCACGATCACAGCTCACTTCAACCTCGGCCTCACAGGCTCAAGTGATCCTCCCACCTCAGCCTCCCAAGTAGCAGAGACCACAGGCATGCACCACCAGGCTTGGCCAATTTTTGTATTTATTCTAGAGGCGGGGTTTCACATGTTGCTCAGGCTGGTCTTGAACCCCTGGGCTCAAGTGATCCACCTGCCTTGGCCTCCCAAAGCGCTGGGATTATAGGCGTGAGCCACGGTGCCCAACCTAAACATTTTTTCTTTGAGTGCTTTTTCAACCTTCCCTTCTCTCTCTTCTTCTTCAGAAACTCTGATGACAATAATATTACATCTTTTGTTATAATCTCAGAGGTCCTTGGTGCTGTGTTCATTTTTTAGCCTATTTTCTCTCTGTTGTTCAGATTTATAATTGTTATTTTTCTGCCTTCCAGTTCATTGATTCTTTCTTCTGTATTCTACATTCTGCCCAAATACTGAGCTTTTATTTTTGTTCACTCTATTTTTCAATTCTAAAATTCCCATTTGGTTTTTTATAGCCTCTATTTTATTGCCAAGACTTTCTGTTTCTTTGTTGAGATTTACTATTTCTTTCATTCAAGTATGTTCAGAATTGCTCGTGGAGGAATTTTAATCATGGTTGCTTTAAAATCTTTATAAGATAATTCTAACATCTCTGACATCTTGGTATTGGCATCTTTCTTGGCCCACTCAGACTGCTATAACAAAATGCCAAAAACTGGGTGGCTTATAATAATGGAAACTGATTTCTCACAGTTCTGGAGGCTGGGAAGTCCAAGATCTAGGGGCTAGCAAATTCAGTGTCTGCTAAGGACACACTTCCTGGTTCATAAATGACCATCTTTTCACTGTGTCTTCATATGGCAGAAGGGGCTAGGGGGCTCTCCAGGGCCTCTTTTATAAGGTCACTAATCCATGAGAGCTATCCCCTCATGACCAAATCACCTTCCAAAGGCCCTACCTCCTAATACCATCACTTTGGGGAGGTTAGGATTTCAACATATGGATTTGGTGGGGGGAAAAAGCAGTATAAACAGTCAGACTATACCAGCATCTATTGATTATCTTGTTTCATTCAGTTTGAGATCTTCCTGGTTCTTGGTGTGACAAGTGATTTTCTATTGAAACCTGAACATTTTTGTATTATGCTGTGAAACTCTGGATCTTATTTAAACCTTCTGTTTTAACTGGCTTCTTCTAATACTTCTCCAGCAAGAGGAGGACACTGCCTTGTGACTTTCTGGTGGAAATATACGGCCAGGTTTCCCATTTGGCCTCTGTTGACACCCAAGCGTAGGGGCTTCTCTTTACTGCTAAATGGGGTTGGAAATCCAGGCTCCACACATGGTCTCCACCAACACCACCATTACCTCTGGCATTATCAGCTGGCAGGTTGAAAGCCGTAGCTTCTCTCCTGGCTTTGTCTGACAGCATCATGGCAGGGGTGTTTGGGTGCATCAGCGAGCCTCATGAGGATGGAAGTCTAGGCTCCCCACTGAGACTTTGCTGGCATATGTGAGGTATGGGGCAGCAGTGTTTTCTTTGTGTGTTTGGCTGGAGTAGAGCCATTATTGTCTAAAAGTTTTCTGTACGGCCAGAGGTGACAGAAGAAAAAAAATGAACAGTTCTCTGTCTTGCTAACCTGCTCCTTTCTTGGTCTTTTGGCTAAGGAGAACAGGCTTTTGTTAGGA
Organism: Pan troglodytes; assembly: GCF_028858775.2. Classification (NCBI taxonomy): domain Eukaryota; kingdom Metazoa; phylum Chordata; class Mammalia; order Primates; family Hominidae; genus Pan; species Pan troglodytes. The sequence goes on along the minus strand of NC_072411.2, from coordinate 22,422,640 downwards.
CATTTTTTTTTTAGAGACAGGGTCTCAATCTATCACTCCTGGAGTGCAGTAGTGTGATCACCACTCACTGCAGCCTCGACCTCCTAGGCTCAAGTCATCCTCTCACCTCAGCCTCCCAAGTAGCTGGGACTACCAGCATGCACCACCACATCCTGCTAATTTTTTTTTTTTTGAGACGGAGTTTCACTCTTGTCACCCAGGCTAGGGTGCAATGGCACGATCTCAGCTCACTGCAACCTCAGCCTCCCAGATTCAAGCAATGCTCCTGCCTCAGCCTCCCAAGTATCTGGGATTACAGGTGCCTGCCACCACACCTGGCTAATTTTTGTATTTTTAGTAGATACGGAGTTTCACCCTGTTGGCCAGGCTGGTCTTGAACTCCTGACCTCAAGTGATCCGCCTGCTTCAGCCTATCAAAGTGCTGGGATTACAGGCGCCCACCACTGTGCCTGGCCTTATTTTTGTATTTTTAGTAGATACAGGGTTTCACCATATTGGCCAGGCTGGTCTCGAACTCCTGACCTCAGGTGATCCGCCCACCTTGGCCTCCCAAAGTGCTGTGATTACAGGCATAAGCCACCATGCCAGCCACTCATCTCAGGTCTTAAATGTTATAACCTGGGAAAACTTTCACAGACATCCCACTCATTCCTCCCATTCCTTTTACATCCCACCTTTCAACTTGTCGTTGAAGGCCCTTACTTCAACGTGTAATCATGTTGTTTGTGCTGTGATCATGTGTTGACGGTGCATGTTCAGCCCACCACTCCATTTTGTTCCTCTTCTGTGTTTTTCAGGCAGAGGGCTGGGCATGCTTGTGGTATTTAGGGAGACAATTATTCCTTATGTTAGGTTATGTATGATAACGACGTGTGACAAACAACCCCCAAATCTCAGTGCTCATGACAAACAGTGATATCCGGCTCACAGGTCTGGGGCTTCCGAATATGGGCTGCTGCACCGTCACATCTCTGAGGGAGCAGTGGCTGCCTGCAAATATCTCATGGTGGATGGCACCAGCAGAAGAGAGTGAGCAAGCACAGAACAGTTAACACCTCACCCAGAACTCACACAATCTCACATCCGCACTCATTCCTGCAGTCAAAACAAATCAGCGGTGTGGGGAGCTCAGCACTGTCTGCAGGAAGGCACAGCAAAGGCAGGGAGCGGGGGAAAAGAAACAATGGATAACAGAAGAAACACAGGGGACTGTCCCACTCAGTGCAGGATGTTCCATATCTCTAACAGACCTATCAGTGGCACCACCAAGTCTGTGTGAAAACCCCAAATGCCTCCAGCCTTTCCACACGCTCCTAAGGGGGCTGAGTCACCCCCCACCTCATGGCATTGTGAACCCTTTTCAATACCTGGCAGACAACAGATCTGTGATAAATGAATCAACTTGGCCAAATTGCCCTCCAGTGTAGTTGTAATGATTCATACAGAGTGTTAATGTGTAGATGTCTTAAACATTAACAATCTCATCAGTGGGTAAAGGAGCCTCACTTAACTTTCCAATGTGTTTGAATGATGTTTCCTACATATATATTGAAATTTGGTGGGGGGTGGGGAGATTCCCCATATTTTCTGAACGTCTTTCCATTAAAGTTTTGACCTTTCTTTTACTCCCAGACTGGTTCTTTAACATAGAGAAGCATGCAAAGGCCAGCTGCAGTGGCTCAGGCCTGTAATCCCAGCACTCTGGGAGGCTGAGGCAGGTGGATCACCTGAGCTCAGGAGTTCAAGACCAGCCTGACCAACATGCTGAAACGCTGTCTCTACTAAAAATACAAAAATTAGCCAGGCGTCACATAGCCAAGACAATCCTAGGCAAGAAGAACAAAGCTGGAGGCATCACACTACCTGACTTCAAACTATACTACAAGGCTACAGTAACCAAAACAGCATGGTATTGGTACCAAAACAGATATATAGACCAATGGAACAGAACGGAGGCCTCAGAAATAACACCACACATCTAAAACCATCTGATCTTTGACAAACCTGACACACACAAGCAATGGGGAAAAGATTCCCTATTTAATAAATGGTGTTGGGAAAACTGGCTAGCCATATACAGAAAACTGAAACTGGACCCCTTCTTTATACAAAAATCAACACAAGATGGATCAAACACTTAAACATAAGACCGAGGACCATGATACCATTCAGGACATAGGCATGGGCAAAGACTTCATGTCTAAAACACCAAAAGCAATGGCAACAAAAGCCAAAATTGACAAATGGGATCTAATTAAACTAAAGAGCTTCTACACAGCAAAAGAAACTATCATCAGAGTGAACAGGCAACCTACAGAATGGGAGAAAATTTTTGCAATCTATCCATCTGACAAAGGGCTAATATCCAGAATCTACAAAGAACTTAAACAAATTTACAAGAAAAAACCCATCAAAAAATGGGCAAAGAATATGAACAGACACTTCTCAAAAGAAGACATTTATGCAGCCAACAGACATATGAAAAAATGCTCATCATCACTGGTCATTAGAGAAATGCAAATCAAAACCACAATGAGATACCGTCTCATGCCAGTTAGAATGGTGATCATTAAAGTCAATAAACAACAGATGCCGGAGAGGTTGTAGAAAAATAGGAATGCTTTTACACTGTGGGTGGGAGTGTAAATTAGTTCAACCATTGTGGAAGACAGTGTGGCGATTCCTCAAGGATCTAGAACTAGAAATACCATTTGACCCAGCAATCCCATTACTGGGCATATACCCAAAGGATTATAAATCATTCTACGATAAAGACACATGCACATATATGTTTACTGTGGCACTACTAACAATAGCAAAGACTTGGAACCAACCCAAATGTCCATTAATGATAGACTGGATTAAGAAAATGTGGCACATATACATCATGGAATACTGTGCAGCCATAAAAAAGGATGAGTTCATGTCCTTTGTAGGGACATGGATGAAGCTGGAAACCATCATTCTCAGCAAACTGTCACAAGATCAGAAAACCAAACACCACGTGTTCTCACTCATAAGTGGGAGTTGAACAATGGGAACACATGGACACAGGGAGGGGAACATCACACACCAGGGCCTGTCAGGGGGTGGGTGACTAGGGGAGGGATAATATTAGGAGAAATACCTAAGGTAGGTGACAGGTTGATGGCTGCAGCAAACCACCATGGCACATGTATAGCTATGTAACAAAACTGCACATTCTGCACATGTAACCCAGAACTTAAAGTATAATTTTTAAAAAAAGAAAAAAAAAGAAATAACATGTGATGTGGAAGACATTCACAACTGAATTAAATGTTATGATTTAAAGTTAAAAAAAGAAAGCTATTTATTTGGTTTAGGTGTGAAGTTAAACTAGGATTCTAGAATTAATTGAGGAGCTTCCCTTTTTTATTTTTCGGGTCTGAAACAGTTCATAGGGTATATAGTATCATTTTTATTCGATAAAAATTTGGTAGAACTTACCCATAAAGCCATCTGGGCCTGTTAACATTTTTAGGGATATGTGCGTCCCCTTCATTTTATTCCATGGTTGTTAGTATATTTAAGTAGTCAATCCTATCTTGACTTTATTTTTTCCACTTTTATTATCTTTAAAAATTTGGCTTAAATGTTCACATTTGTTGCCATAAAGCAGTATGTAGATTACACATAACAACAACAACAAAAATTAGCCAGGCATGGTGGCACATGCCTGTAATCCCAGCTACTTGGGAGGCTGAGGCAGGAGAATCACTTGAAGCCAGGAGGTGGAGGTTGCAGTGAGCCAAGATCGCACCGCTGCACTCCAGCCTGGGCAACAAGAGTGAAAGTCCGTCTCAAAAAAAAGGAAAAAGAAAAAGAAAAAAGAAAGGAAAGGGAAAAGGAAAGGAGCATGCAAAGGATGGGAAATATAGCCAGGTCCTAGACAATGGTCTGGACAACAAGTTCCATGAGGACCTGGAGCAACTAAAGGAGATTCAGGCCCACAGAGGGCTGTGCCACTTCTGGGGCCTTTGTGTCCAGAGCCACCACGCCAAGACCACTGGCAGCTGGGGCAATACTGTGGTCTGTCCAGGAAGAAATAAGTCTGTAGGTCTTGTCTGTTTAAAAAAGTTTATAGAACTAAAATATATTTAAAAAAAAAAAAAGAACAGTTGTGGCCAGGCGCCATGGCTCATGGCTGTAATCCCAACACTGGGAGGCCAAGGTGGGAAGACTGCTTGAGCCCAGGAGGTGGAGGCTGCAGTGAGCAGTGATCGCCTAGCAACACTCTAGCCTGGGTAAAAGAGTGAGACTCTGTCTCTTAAAATAAATAAACGCATAAAAAATAACCCTTGTCACATAAAAATGATCATCTCATTGTGTCTTATAATATTTTATTTTTAGAATCAGGCAAAGGGATTCTAGGGATGGGCCTGAAAGGGGCAGCTCTGTGCTTGTTTATTACATGGGTACACTGCATACTGGTGGAGACTGGGTTTCCAGTGTACTCATCACCCACACAGTGAACATCGTCCCAGCACGTAATTTTTCAAGCCTCTTCCCTCTCCCACCTCCTCTCTTTTGGAGTCCCCAGTATCTGTCATTTCCATTTTTATGTCCATGTGTACCCACTGTTTAGCTCCCACTTATGAGAATATGACGTATTCCGTTTTCTGCTTCTGGGTTAGCTCACCTAGGATGATGGCCTCCAGTTCCATCCATGTTGCTACAAAGGACATGATTTCATTCTTCTTTATGACTGCAGTGGTTTATAAATTTTAAAATAATTTTGAAATGCAAACATTTTTAATGTTTCATGCAGCAAATGCACATACCATGTGTTTTAACCCAGTTCCTTATCATAGGCTGTTTAGATTGTTTCCAGTTCTTCCTATTATAAATGGCATAGTGATGCTTTGTAAGCCCTTATCAGGATTTAAGATCATTTCTTTTGATAGGTCCTATTTTTAAAGTTCTTGACACATTTTGTCACACCACTACCCAAAGAAGTTGAACTAATTTCTACCCCCTGCCCACCAGAGCCTGGGTGAGCCGCTGTGTCTGCCCCTTTCCCAACATGAATATGAACACAGTAGACATTTGGGCTAATTTAAGGGTGAAATGATGCCTCATTTAATAGCCCAGAAGGCCAGATAATTGGAGCTGCACTTCTGCAAGGTTCCTTGAATGGCAGGAGGGGGTGGAAACAAGACTGGTTGGAAGTTGAGGCCTGCAGTAGGAGAACAGAGAAAAGGGTTGGGGACCAGGGTGATGAGGGAGGGTGATGAGCCCAGCAGGAGACAGGCTTCAGGCTGGGAAGAGGGTGCCACAATGAGGACTGCAAGCCCCACAGGACCCAGGACACTCACATCCCTTACTGAAAGGCAGGAAAGGATCCCGTGATGGGGAGGGGATGGGGTGAGTCAGCACAGGGGCCATCAGAGGGAATCCAGGCCCTCTGGGCACCCCACTCTCCACTCTCCCCCACCCTTTCTCGCAGTCCACCAGCCTCCCATGGGACACTGCCAGACTTGGTGTCTAGTCTTGGGGCCGTACATGTTAAACTTCACACAGGGCAGAGCATGGCAGAAATGATGGCCAATCCCAGCAGAAGAGGAAGGAAATTTCCCTCACCGCTTCAGATCACATGGCCCTGAAATTCTCTGCAGACTGGCATTTATGGAGGCCACACTGTTGAGGTGACACAGACAAGGGTTTCTTCCCACTTCTTCCTACAGAGCTGCCCCTTTCAGGCCCATCCCTAGAATCCCTTTGCTGGACTGAATGTGTCCCCCCAAAATTTCTATGTTGAAGCCCTGATCCCCATTCTGATGGTGGGAAGAGATGGGGCCTGTGGGAGGTGATGAGGTCATGAGGTGGAGCCCCATGATGCGATTAGGGACCTTATAAGAAGAGATACCGGGGAGCTTGCTTCTCTCTCAGCCATGTGAGGACACTACTGAAGACACTTCGTACAAACCAGGAAGTGGGTGAGGACACTACTGAAGACACTTCGTACAAACCAGGAAGTGGGTCCTCAACAGACACCAACCTCCCAACACCCTGATCATGGACTTCCAGCCTCCAGAACTGTGAGAAGTAAATGTCTGTTTTTATAAGCCACCTGGTCTATGATATTTTTGTTATAGTAACCCGAACATACTAAGAAATCCTGTGACCAAGTAAGGGACGGCTGGACTGGATATCGGAGTGGCTCATCAGGCAACCCCACAGGGACCAGGCAGAGTGGTGGGGAGGGAGAGGAACACAGGAGGGGGAAGGGAGACAGGGCTGAGCAGTGGGGGGAACCTCAGCCCCACCCCAGAGAGCCCTCTCCCTCCTGGTCTCTCATGTGCCCTGCCCCACCCTGCTGCCTGCCCAGCCCTGCCACCGGCCCTCCTCAATTTCCGTGCTTGGCCCCCAATAGGTGCTCCAGGCCACAGGTGATAAGGGTGGGGTGGTATGGGGGGTGGAGGAGGCCTGGGTGATTCGTGTGGGAAGAGAAGCAGGTGACACACACTGAGGACTCAATAGTCTGCTCGGGGCTGTATGGAAGTGCCCAGAGGCATCTTGATTGTTACAATGAGCAGGGGATGAGGGTACAAAAGTAGTGTGCACAGGACGGTCCAGCTCAGTGAAGAACTGTCCCACCCAAGGTGTCAGTAGCTCCCCATCTACATGCAAAATCAGAAGGAAGAATTAAAAACAAACAAACAAACAAAAACATCAAAAGGAAGAAAGGGAAGGAGGAAGGAAGGGAGAGAGGGAGGGAAGGAGGAGAGGGGGCCTGCCATCCATCTGTGAGCATCCCGGAGGTCCTCCAGGACCTGCCCTAACACGCAACGAGAACCCGACATACCAAGACAGGCCCAGGACCGGTGCTGTCCTCAGACCACGCAGCCTGTGCAGCAACTGTATTTTTCCCTGTGGCTGCCAGGATAACTTACCACAAACGGAAAGGCTTAAAACAACAGAAACAGATTCTCTCACAATTGTGGATGCTGGTGGCAGCATCACTCCAACTTCTGCTTTGCCCATCGCATGGCGTTCTGCATATGTGCACGCCCAAAATGCTCTCTTCTCACAGGACACTAGTCACGGTTCACGGCCAACCCAAACCCAACAGGACCTCACCTTTGTTTTGTTTTGTTTTGAGACAGAATCTTGCTCTGTCGCCAGGCTGGAGTACAATGGCACCATCTCGGCTCACTGCAACCTCTGCCTCCCAGGTTCAGGCGGTTCTCCCATCGCAGCCTCCCGAGTAGCTGGGATTACAGGCACATGCCACCATGCTTGGCTAATTTTTGTATTTTTAGTAGAGACAGAGTTGCACCATGTTGGCCAGGCTAGTCTCGAACTCCTGACCTCGAGTGATCTGCCCGCCTCAGCCTCCAAAAGTGCTGGGATTACAGGCGTGAGCCACCGTGCCCGGTCATGACCTCATCTTAATGTGATTCCATCCTCAAAGACTCTCCAAGTACAGTCTCATTCACATGTACCCATGTACCAGCGATTAGGACTTGAACAAATCTTTTGAGGGTGACAGAATACATTCTGTCCCAGAATTCTGACCCAGTAATCAATGCCACAAATCTCTATTCCTGCTTTGGAATGTGGTCTATGGAGTATCGGCCTCTTCTGGAAGCTTGTTAGGAACACAGAACCTGGGCCACCTCAGACCTACTGAATCAGCACCTGCCTGGTGCAGGCAATCCACATGCTCATTCAAGTTTGAGAAGCCTTGGATCACTACCCCCCTGGGGGGATGTAAGGCAAGACCAGGAACTCATAGAGGTGGAGGTGACTGGGAAAACCTGAAAAAGGATTTCCATAGAGAAGTGCTTGCCGTCATTCCTTCCTGTATCCTCATCTCCCCTAAGTAGCTATGAGACATGTCAAGATTCCACCTTCAGGAAGGAGGGGAGTGTTCACACACACACACAAACACACACACACACACACGCACACACACACGAGGACACGGATGGTACCTTCAGGGAACCAGTGAACTTATCTACATCCTCTGGAATTTGGGGGATACAGGGACTTGTACCTGGTTTATACACCAACATCTGTGATGCCAGCCAGGAGGCCTGCCTGGCAGCAATCCCATGGCAGTGACAGACAAAAGATGTGGCCCTTCTTAAAGCATCAGGATGATAAAGTCCACTTGGAAAGGCCCTTCCAGGAGGAGCCTCTGGGCACAGAGCTGACCTCGGCTGGCAGGCAGGTAGAGTCATGAGCAGCCAGGTGAGGGACACCTCAAAAGTGTGCTTGGAGACAAGGTGCCAGCAACCTGGCATTTGCCGCCTCTGAAACTCCCTGGCCACGTGGCACCTGCCAACAAGGAGCCCCTTTCTGCTTTCTCCTCCCTCTCTTCCCTGTCCTAATCCTGGAAAGCCCAAAAACAGAAACTGGGGTGTACAGAGAAAGTGGAGCCAAGAATAAAGACGATGTGGACTGTGCTCCCCTTTGGGGATTTCTCTGCCAGAGACACTGAGCTGGGGAGAGGAGACATTTGATATTAGATTTTGAACGCGTGGAACATGCTTCTATTGACGGACATCTGAGGAGCAATCACAAGTGCGGAGCTCTCCCCAAGATTTCATCCTGGGGGGAGCAAGAACAAGCCCATGGAAAGGGGCAGCCCTGAAAAAGAATCAAATTGCTCTTGCTCGCTCACTCCCGAAAATCCAGCCTACCCATGAAAACACAATGGGAAGACAGCGCTTAACTGGAAGAACTGACTTTGCTACAGGGTCAGGGATGCCCCCTTGGGGGTGACGGTGGCGCTGAGCCGGAGGGGGCAGGGGTGAAGGAGGCGAAGACTGTGAGCGTGGGAGGCACGTCTGTCAGAGGAAGTGGGCTGGCCTCGCTTGGCACTCCCTCCCAGGGCCTCCACCTCAGGCCCGCAGGCCACTCTTCGGGCACACACACCCTGGGCCGCCTTCACGGCTTCCAGAACACGGCCGCAGCTATCCCCTGACACCAGCTGTGCTTGATCTGTCGCTCTCGCCTCACCTCCCTGCTTCCTGGGCAATCCACTCCCCACCCTTCCTCTCCACTCAGTTACTCACTAGTATAATAGTATCTGAAAGGTACAAACTGGCCGGGTGCGGTGGCTCACGCCTGTAATCCCAGCACTTTGGGAGGCCGAGGCGGGTAGATCACTTAAGGTCAGGGGTTCTCGACCAGCCTGGCCAAAATGGCGAAACCTCGTTTCTACTAAAAATACAAAAATTAGCCGGGAGTAGTGGTGTGCACCTGTAGTCCCAGCTAGTCGGGAGGCTGAGGAAGGAGAATTGCTTGAACCCAGGAGGCGGAGGTTGCAGTGAGTGAGCCAAAATCGCGCCACTGCACTCCAGCCTGGACGACAGAACAAGACTCCGTCTCAAAAAAGAAAAGAAAAGAAAAGAAAGATGCAAACAGCCACAGCCTCGCTTTAAACCCGCCCATCCCCTCGCATTTACAACAAAACCCCAGTTTCATACTTTGACACACAGTCATGGGGCTCCAGCCTGCCGCCTCGCAGCTCTTCCCTCCTGTGCTGGGCTCCAACCCCACTGCCGCGTCCTTCTTTCTAGACCTAGGAACACTGTGCAGGCCTGTCCGGTCCAGCGGACGGCAGGCGCTCAGTTCTCCACACCCCGCTCTTTAGCCTTCAGGCCTCGGTGCTAACGCCACCTCCTAAGGGGGACCCTCCTGCGCCACCCAGTGTGCCTCTCCCCCACAAGCCTCTTCGGTCTCTTAAAGCAGCCATGCTGCCCTCAGGCTGTAAGTTCTCTAAGGGCCGCGGACGGACGGGGCCACACAGGAGAGCTCACACACAAGTGAGTGAAAGAATAACCAAATTAGGGCCGGGCGCGGTGGCTCACGCCTGTTATCCCAGTACTTTGGGAGGCTGAGGCGGGTGGATCACCTGAGGTCAGGAGTTCGAGACCAGCCTGGCCAACACGGTGAAATCCCGTTTCTACTAAACATACAAATTAAGCTGGGAGTGGTGGCGGGCGCCTGTAATCAGCTACTCGGAAGACTGAGGCAGCAGAATCGCTTGAACCCGGGAGGCGGAAGTTGGAAGTTGCAGTGAGCCTAGATTGCGCCATTGCACTCCAGCCTGGGCAACCAAAGCGAAACTCTGCCTCAAAAAAAAAAAAATAATAATAATAATAATAAGCAAATTGAGGAATGAGAGCAGCATCTCAAGAACACAGGTACTGTTTTGGAATTTATTTTAGGCCTTTTTTGAAAGTAGGCGTGAACGTAATTGTTTCAGGCACTCTTAAGCGAAGCCAACCGGCGCCCCGACAGCCGAGGGTGCGGGAGCTCCCCACGGCCCAGCTCCAGCCCCAGACCCCGCTGCCGCGCCTCGGCACGCCCCGCGCCTCGGCGCTACTCACGCCCCGCCCTCCGCTCCTCGTCACGCCCCATGTCGCGCCTCCGCGCGACTCACGCCTCTCCCAGTCTCTCGGCAGGACCTCGTGCCCCGCCCTCGCCCCCTCGGCGCAATTTATGCCCCGCCCCGCGCCTCGCCACACCCCGTGCCCCGCCCCCGCTTCTCCGGGCAACTCCTGCTCCAACCCCGCGCCCGACTCATGGCCCTCCCCGCCCCTCGCCACGCCTCGCCTCGCCTTAGCGCTTCGCCGCGCCCCTGTCTTGCCTCTACTTCCGCCTCGGGGGAGCTGGGAGCCCGACGTTTCCGGGAGCGCCGCGTGCTTAGCGTCGGCGGCTTTTGGCATGGCGACTTTTTCTGGCCCGGCTGGGCCAATCCTGTCGCTTAATCCGCAGGAAGATGTCGAGTTTCAAAAGGAGGTGGCGCAGGTTCGCAAGCGCATAACCCAGGTGAGCAGGCACCCTGGCCCAGGCTGTGAGCGGGGGCGATGGACCGGGTCTAGGGGGTATCTGGGGTTGCACGGTTTCCGGCCCGGGCGCCCCTTGCCTTCGCGCCCGCCTTCATTACCTCCAGGGTCTCCCAGGTGGATTCGACCAAATCAGGGACCGACCTCTTAAGCTTGCAGGCCACGGTTTCCGAGACGAAAGGGTTTACGCTGGTCGGTAAATGATGGAGGGGTTTGGCCGCTGAGGCCTTGGAGCCTTCATGTGGAGGGTAAGGGGGAAATATTGGGGTGACAGAAGCAGTAGAAAGAACCAGCTGGAGGGAATAGGCTCCTATACCACAGGTTATCTCCGGATTAGAGCTGTCACGCTTCCGCGTTTCCCCCAAAAATGGGAGCCCCAGACTTAACACATTCGGGAAGTTTGTATGCCGGGTTGGTGATCTGGGAGTTATTAAAATAGAGTATTTGCCAGGTTCCACTTGCTGACTGGGGCCCCGGACATCGCTTATACTTTGTGGTTTTTACATAAAATACACAGGAAAACTTAGAAGTTCTTGTTACAGAGGTAAGGCTATGATGACTGAGACGTTGAAAGGCTAATCTGTACCGTGAGAGTTAACAAGCGTATCGAAAATTTTTCGATGAAGTGCGAGTAAACAGTAATATGCATACCAAATTGAAGCCTATGTTTATGTAGAGTTCTCTGGGCAGAAGATCTAAAATGGCTTGTTCAAAGATGTCCTTGCTTATCCGTTGATTGACATAGTTATTGAGCACTAATATTATACCGGGTGCTGGGATGCCAGGCTGGAAAGATAGTTGACTACTGCTTGACCATGGCCTTTGTGGGGAGAGAAACACTAAACAGCCAGTTCTTTCATTACTACTGTGGTAAGTGGAAATGCAGAATAGGTTCTTGGGCCGAGGGCTAGGGGTTTTGTTACAATGTGATTTTCTTATTTATATATTTGATTTACCTGGTCTTTACGTCTTCAGCGAAAAAAACAAGAACAACTCACTCCTGGAGTAGTCTATGTGCGCCACCTACCTAACCTACTTGACGAAACCCAGATCTTTTCATATTTCTCCCAGTTTGGCACTGTGACACGGTTCAGGCTGTCCAGAAGTAAAAGGGTAAGATTTTTGCAGTTGGATTTAATGTTTTGTTTTTCAAATGCGTATTATCCTTGACGTTAAAGAGCACGTTCACGCATACATTATTGCTTATCAGATTTCATTCCAAAAAGGAGAGTGGAGGAGGTTTAGAATCCGAAACAGCTACAGGAGCAAAATCAGTATTATTGTAAAAGTTTGTTTTTTACATTTCTCCAAATCCTTACATTAAATTGACAGTCCTGGTAAATGAACTTCAGTATGAGGCCCAGGTTTATACATCTTCTTGTGTTAGCCTTTGGTACAAGCATCCTTATAATAGCAAAGGTTTATATAGTGAATAGTTAAAGATGAGGACTCTGGAGTTGGACTGCTGAGGTTTGGGGTCAGGCTCTACACCTTACTAGTTAGAGTGATATGACCTTACCATGCTTCAGTGTTGTGATCTATTAAATATAAGTAAAACTTCCTGGGAGTATTTAGTCAAAGGTTAAATATAAAGTCTTTAGAGGATTGCTTGGTACACAATAAACACTATGTAAGTATAATTACTATTTGTGTCATACCTGCCTTCTGATGAGAAAACGCTTTACATAGCTTGTTTCAATAGTGGAGGAGTGACCCACTTTCTTTTCTTTCCCTGCACATAAACTTGAATTGGTTGTAGCCATAGACACCTATTTGATTTAGCATGTGGGGATAGGGTGCGCATCCATCATCTGTTAGTTGTCCTAAAGATAGATTGTAGGTAGAATTGAGGTCCCTTTTGTACCCTTCCCAGTGCTCTTCAACTTCTTTAATTAGGGAATTAAATTCACAAATTCAGTTTTCTTTTTTTTGAGACTGAGGCTTGCACTGTCGCCCGGGCTGGAGTGCAGTGGTACAATCTCAGCTCACTGCAACCTCCGCTTCCCGGGTTCAAGCAATTCTCCTTGCGTCACCTTCCCAAGTAGCTGGGATTACAGGCGCCTGCCACCATGCCTGGCTAATTTTTTGTGTGTTTTACTAGAGACGGGGTTTCACTATGTTGGCCAGGCTGGTCTCGAACTCCTGACCTTGTGATCCTCCCACCTCGGCCTCCCAAAGTGCTGAGATTACAGGCGTGAACCACTGCGCCCGGCCACAAATTCAGTTTTCATTGCTATATATGTTTATAAGTTTTTACTAAATATATATATATGTACTAGAATACATATGTGTACATATATAAATGTACATATAGTATTATTTTAAAATTATATTATTCTATCATTCTTCAGCTGAATTTTTTTATTCAATAATCTGAGCTTTATCCGTGTAACTCTATTGCCTTTGTTATCATCATTGCTCATTACTTAGGTTACTAAAGTTTATCCACCCTCCTATTGAACATTAGGTTTTGTTTTGGGGGGTGATCTCGGCTCACTGCAACCTCCGCCTCCCAGATTCAAGTGATTCTCTTTCCTCACCCTCCTGAGTGGCTGGGATTACAGGTACCGGCCACTGCACCTGGCTAATTTTTGTATTTTTAGTAGAAACAGTGTTTCACCATGTTTTGGCCAGGCTGGTCTCGAACTCCTGACCTCAGATGATCCGCCCACCTCGGCCTCCCAAGGTACTGGGATTACAAGCATGAGCGAGCCACTGTGCCCAGCCCGAACATTAGGTTTTTTAATATTTTTAACTCTTTAGATTAAGCTGCTAGGAACAATCTTTGTACAGGTATAGGCAGAATTTTCTAGAAGAGTATTTTGCAGACTTTGGCTCACAATAAGAAGTAAGTTTTTACCATCACAAAGAAGATGAGGGTTTTAAAAAAAGAAGTTTTACAGCACAAACCAGCACACATACACATGCATGTAAGCATAACTGAAATAAAAGCCAAATGAGACAATATTTAAACTTGTTTTGTGTGATGTGCTGATTTTCTATTTCATTCTATTCTTTTTTTTTTTTTTTTTTTTTTTGGTTTTTGTTTTGTTTTGTTTGCGACGGAGTCTCACTCTGTCGCCCAGGCTGGAGTGCAGTGGCACAGTTCCTCAGCTGACTGCGATGTCCGCCTCCCGGATTCAAGTGATTCTCCTGCCCCAGCCTCCTGAGTAGCTGGGATTATAGGTGCCTGCCACCATGCCTGGCTATTTTTTTTTTTTTTTTTTAATGGAGTCTCACTCTGTTGCCCAGGCTGGAGTGCAGTGGCACAGTCTTGGCTCACTGCACCCTCAGCCTCTCGGATTCAAGTGATTCTCCTGCCTCAGCATCCTGAATAGCTGGGATTATAGGCGTGCACCACCACACCCAGCTAATTTTTGTATTTTTAATAGAGATGGGGTTTCACCATATTGGTCAGGATGATTTCGAACTCCCGATCTCAGGTGATCCGCCTGCCTCGGCCTCCCAAAGTGCGGGGATTACAGGTGTGAGCCACTATGCCCGGCCTAATTTTTGTATTTTTAGTAGAGACACGATTTCACCATTTTGGCCAGGCTGGTCTCGAACTCCTGACCTCAGGTGATCCACCCACCTCGGCCTCCCGGAGTGCTGGGATTACAGGCATGAGCTACCTCTCTTGGCCTAGTTTTTCTTTTTTGAGATGGAGTCTTATTCTGTTGCCCAGGCTGGAGTGCAGTGGCGCGATCTCAGCTCACTACAACCTCTGCCTCTCAGGTTCAAGTGATTCTTCTGGCTCAGCCTCCCGAGTAGCCGGGATTACAGGTGCATGTCACCATGCCCAGCTAATTTTTTGTATTTTTAGTAGAGATGGGGTTTCACCATGTTGGCCAGGCTGGTCTCAAACCCCTGACCTTGAGATCCACCCTCCTTGGCCTCCCAAAGTGAATATTTTGTATTTTTAGTAGAGATGGGGTTTCACCATGTTGACCAGGCTGGTCTTGAACTCCTGACCTCAGATGATCCACCCTCGGCCTCCCAAAGTGCTGGGATTGCAGGGGTGAGCCACCACGCCTGGCCTTCCCCTCTCTTTTGAGTGTTGGGATTATAAATGGATTTTGAGGGATTTAAATTTTTCCCAGAATCCACCTGTTGAAGATAATTAAGCTGAGACTCAGTTGTGGAAGTGTCCAAGTTGCTTGTTATTGACACAACTGGTGCTGGAAATGAGCCTCCTGATTCCCACTGTTAAGCCATGTGACTTTTAAGTTGAAGACTTTTTTAATATCACGGAGTGTTGTTACTGAATAAATTCCAGCCATAGGAATTGTGTATTTATCATATGTAACCAAAATCCCAAGAATACCAGAAAATCAGCTGTGTGTTCAGACTCGTGCATCTTTTCTTTTTCCCATAACAGTCCCCAGAATATGTGAATTGAAGTTAGAATTAAGCGTGTCCTATGTAATATTTGATAAGGGGCTAATATACATTATTTAAAATAATGGCATTTTAGGAATTTGATGATGCATTCAAATTTAATTGTTCTACTTTTTGTGGCGGTTTCTCTGTTGCAGACTGGAAATAGCAAAGGCTATGCATTTGTGGAGTTTGAGTCTAAGGATGTTGCCAAAATAGTTGCTGAAACAATGAACAACTACCTGTTTGGTGAAAGACTCTTGGAGTGTAAGTGCTCCTGTCTTACCGCAGGGTTGCCTGGGTGCCTGCTGCTGGTGGGTGACTGTGGTGGGAAGGGCGGCTTGCCTAGCTGCTTGGACATGCCACTTCATCTCTGGGATGAGTCTTACAGAATGGTGCAAGGATTTCAGTGTATGTTGCAGGCAGATTCTAATTGGAATTTTAAAATCTCCTAGCCTGAGAGCTGTTTTTACCCTAAATGGAACTGGACAAGTTACCTTGGGGACACATGGGAGGAGCAGCTAACCCATCCTTATGGGCTGTGAAAGGCTTCTCTAAGGAAGTATAATTGACATTGAAACCTGAAGACTAAACAGGAGTGAGCCAGGTGAAGGGGACAGGAGTGAAGACAGACCATTCCTGGCTGAGGGACAGTGAATGCCAAACCAATGATGCCTAACCATTCAGCTGTGAGAGAATGTGAGGAAAAGTAGCAAGAGATGAAGGAGCAAGAAGAGGCTTCAGGTCAGGTTACTGAAGGCCTTCTAAGTCAGCGAGTTCCGAATTTATCCTGAGGGCAGTGGGGATAGCATCAAAGGTCAGGAATCGCGTTGCAAAATCTGTCTAAATGGCAATGGCTGTAGCTCTTCCACACGAGAGAAGCCAGAGGGAGTGGAGGAGTGACAGCACCAGATGAGTAGTTTATCCTGCAGAAAGGAGCCAGTGCAGCCCCCTACCCTGCAGTCCATAGGGTGCAGACAGCATCCCTGTCCAGATCCTGCTGCCCTTGGGAGGCAAAGCGAAGTTTCTGGCTTCCCTGTGCCCATGGTGGCATGTGGCCATCTTAGGTACCCAAGTTCACAGCTGACAAGGCTGCCCAGGTCGTGTCTCTCTATTCACTTCGCATTGCTGTGAGAGAAGCTGGGATTACAGGTGTGAGCCACTGTACCCAGCCATATCATTTTGTTGTGTGAGGAATGGCACTGCGGAGATTCTAAAGTTAACATTAAAATACCTTTATGTTTTTTTCTTTTGAAAATAGGTCATTTTATGCCACCTGAAAAAGTACATAAAGAACTCTTTAAAGACTGGAATATTCCATTTAAGCAGCCATCATATCCATCAGTGAAACGGTATAATCGGAATCGGACACTAACACAAAAGCTACGGATGGAGGAGCGATTTAAAAAGAAAGAAAGATTACTCAGGAAGAAATTAGCTAAAAAAGGAATTGATTATGATTTTCCTTCTTTGGTAAATATTCGTGAAATCTTTTTTGTGGTTTGTTGTGGGGAGGGGAGGGGGCAGCTTTGTACCTTGTAAAGTACCTAGCCTAGCGCTTATCACAATCTTGGCTCACTGCAACTTCCACATCCTGGGTTCAAGCGATTCTCCTGCCTCTAGCCTCCCAAGTAGTTGGGATTACAGGCACACACCACCACGTCTGGCTAATTTTTGTATTTTTGGTAGAGACGGGCTTTCTCCACGTTGGCCAGGCTGGTCTCGAACTCCTGACCTCAGGTGATCCACCCACCTCAGTGTCCCAAAGTGTTGGGATAATAGGCATGAGCCACGTGCCCAGCCAGTTTTTTGACTAAACTTTTTTTTCTTTTTTGAGATGGAGTTTCGCCCTTGTTGCCCAGGCTGGAGTGCGACGGTGTGATCTTGGCTCACCGCAACCTCCGCCTCCGGGGTTCAAGCGATTCTTCTGCCTCAGCCTCCCGAGTAGCTGGCATTACAGGCATGCACCACCACCCCGGCTAATTTTGTATTTTTAGTAGAGACGGGGTTTCTCCATGTTGGTCAGGCTGGTCTTGAACTCCTGACCTCAGGTGATCCACCCACCTCGGCCTCCCAAAGTGCTGGGATTACAGGCGTGAGCCAGTGCACCCGGCCTTTTTTGTTTTGTTTTGTTTTGTTCTGTTTTGTTTTTTGAGACAGAGTCTTGCTGTGTTGCCCAGGCAGGCTGGAGTGCAGTGGCCCAATCTCAGTTCATTGCAACCTCCACCTCCCAGGTTCAAGCAATTCTCCTGCCTCACCCTCATGAGTAGCTGAGATTACAGGTGCGCACCACCATACCTGGCTAATTTTTTGTATTTTTAGTAGAAATGGGGTTTCGCCATGTTGGTCAGTCTGGTCTCGAACTCTTGACCTCAGGTGATCCATCCACCTCAGCCTCCAAAAGTGCTGGGATTACAGGTGTGAGCCACCATGACTGGCCTGACTAAACTTTTGAAACATTCCATTGTAGGTTCTTCCTAAAACATTATGAGACCAGATTCTGTTATTTCCATTACACAGAAGAGGAAACTTCTTTTAAGGAGATAATCTGATTTGTTTAACTTACATGTTCTGTTTTAAGTTACTGAAGTAAACCCACTATTTAACTAAAGACTATAATACTCTTAGATTGCCATTTATTAGCCAGTTGAGGTAGTGTGTGCCTGTAGTCCTTGCTACTCAGGAGGCTGAGGCAACAGGATCTCCTGAGCCTAGGATTTAAAGTTTGCAGTGAACTGGTGATTGTACCATTGCACTCCAGCCTCAGCAACAGAGCAAGACCGTATCGCTAAAAAAGAAAAAGATTGTCATTCAGAGGTGACACTGCCAGAATTAAGTCTTTGGTTTACTGTATGCTATAAGTAGATACCAAAACACTGACCCTTTCCTCCATCTGTCACAGTGACGAGAGCTATGTCTTTTATTATAGATCAAGAATGAAGCTTATTATGGTATGGCTAGTATAGGTAAAGGTCTCATTCTTTTCTTTTTTTTTTTTTTTTTTTTTTTTGAGACGGAGTCTCCCTCTGTTGCACAGGCTGAAGTGCAGTGGCACTATCTCGGCTCACTGCAACCTCCGCCACCCAGGTTCAAGCAATTCTCCTGCCTCAGCCCCCACGAGTAGCTGGGACTACAGGCACACACCACCACACCCAGCTAATTTTTTGTATTTTTTTTTAGTAGAGATAGGGTTTCACCATGTTAGCCAGGCTGGTCTCGAACTCCTGACCTCATGATCCACCCACCTCAGCCTCCCAAAGTGCTGGGATTGTAGGCGTGAGCCACTGCGCCCAGCCAATTTACTAGGTTTTTAACTTTATCCAGAAACTAGATGACCGTGTTACCCTCCTTTGCCTCAATTCTCGATGGTTAATTTTTTGCCCAAATCCCAAATACTGTCTTTAATAGTATTAGAATATTTCGCCAAGGCCTTAGGCCCTGGTACTCTTGTGAACCATTTGGGAACTGAGACAGTGAAACTTGAAAAGAGGCATGCAAGCACTGCTTTTCCTGTACCCTGTTTGTGACTTAGGAGATGGGGGTGGCCTGCCTTTGCACATTCTTCCTGCTTCCACCCTCCTGAATTCAGGATTCTGTGAATCAGTGAGCTCCAGGTTTTGGCCTTCCCTTCAACCTCTGCAGCTCTGTCAATTCCTCTACTGGGTTTTTCCTAGTTTTGCCCTTTACTTGAGATAATTCACTGTATTTATGAGTTTTGATTTTTTAAATTGAAATGCTCTTGTCATTTAGGGAGGATTTACTGATAATATATATGAGGATCTAATGCTAAGTTTAGAAAGAAAAGATATGAGACTGTCAATTTCTAACTTCTTTATTAAAGATTTTACAGAAAACGGAAAGTATTTCAAAAACTAATCGTCAGACGTCTACAAAAGGCCAGGTAAAATATTTTTTATCATTTTACATGCAAGATATTAGAGAAGGATAAGTAGGAAAACATATTCAAGACTGCTATAGCTGATCAATATTCAAATTGATGTGTTTTAAAATTTAAGGTTTTACGTAAGAAGAAGAAAAAAGTTTCAGGTACTCTTGACACTCCTGAGAAGACTGTGGATAGCCAGGTAAAATGGTTTTCAATACTCCAGACACCAGATATTATAGAAATAATTTGAAGGAGGAAAAGCAGTTTCTGCTACTCTCATTTTAAGATTTCAAATTAAATATTGTGACATTTGGTAGATCTTTATTGTTGATTTAGCAATTTTCTGCCTAAAACCTTATAATGGAACATGCTATATTTGTTAATTGTGAATTTCTGTACCAAGTTTGATAAGCATCTAAGTTCTTTATTCTTTGCAGTAGTATCACCAAAAGATGGTAACAGAGCTAAAATAATGGGGCACAACTTGTAAAAATAGAGGAGAGATGATATTTTTGGGTAAAGTCATAATCATGTTTTACATTTATGTATTATAATCTTTACTTGTTGAATCCAGGGCCCCACACCAGTTTGTACACCAACATTTTTGGAGAGGCGAAAATCTCAAGTGGCTGAACTGAATGATGATGATAAAGATGATGAAATAGTTTTCAAACAGCCCATAGCCTGTGTAAAAGAAGAAATACAAGAGACTCAAACACCTACACATTCACGGAAAAAAAGACGAAGAAGAAGCAATCAGTGATTTTCAATGTATTATATTTCTTTTGAAAAATATAATATTTTTATGAGAGTGGACTTTGTATTTCACTAGGTACAATGAAATACAACCTTTGACAAGATTTTCAGAGGAAAAATACACTGTTTGGTCAAGTTAAGGAAAGCAGTGTGTAATTTTGGATTGCCTGCCCTTGGCTGAAATACAGGGGTGCATACCAGCTTGCAGTGGCTTGGCTGACATTGCCTCTTTGTCCTGGCCTCTAGTTTTCTTTTGATATTTCATAGCTCTCCTTAGTTTACTCTGCCTGGATAGAAAGTTGACCACTAACTGCAGGTTTAAGTACTAAACTGCAGCCTTTTCTGTCGCCAGCAATTAAAGACCACCAATCTTGTTAGTCCACCTACATGGTTTGTCGGGGACATTTAACTCATGGGGGTGCTTTAGATTTCAACATCAGATGGTTGAAGCTGGAAGTTTAATTATATGTAGAGTGAGAAGGCAGTTCCAGTGTTAGCACAGATTTGTTTATGTGTTCAGATTTTAATAGAATTCAAAAATGACTCATTTTTACCAATAATGTTAAATTAGTTTTGGTTGTGCTAGCATGAATTAATAACCACCATTTTATACCAGTATCATCAGTGAAGAATTGTATTTCAAGATTCAAACAATAACCAGCAATTAAACTTTTTTTCTACAATTTATTTGTTTGCGAGTAGGACTTGGGAGTCATTGGGAAAAAAAATAATAAATTTTCCCCTTCATTAACGAATTCAGACTCATTAAAAACATTGCCAGCAGATGTAGTAGCTTGTGCCTGTAATCCCAGCACTTTGGGAGGCTGAGGCAGGAGGATCACTTAAGGCTAGGAGTTAGAGACCAGCCTGGGCAACATGATGAGAGCCTCTTTCTACAAAAGAATTTTAAAAATGAAGCCAGGCACGGTAGCTCGCTTCTGTAATCCCAGTACTTTGGGAGGCCGAGGCGGGTGGATCATGAGGTCAAGAAATCAAGACCATCCTGGCCAGCATGGTGAAACCCCATCTCTACTAAAAATACAAAAATTAAATGGGCGTGGTGGCAGGTACCTGTAGTCCCAGCTGCTTGGGAGGCTGAGGCAGGAGAATCGCGTGAACCCGGGAGGCGGAGGTTGCAGTGGGCCAAGATCACGCCACCGCACTCCAGCCTGGTGACAGAGGAGACTCTGTCTCAAAAAAAAATGAGGTGGGCGTGGTGACACATGCCTATAGTCCCACCTACTTAGGATACTGAGGCAAAGGGATCACTGAACCCGGGAGTTTGAGGGTCCAGTGACCTGTGGTCGCACCACTGCACTCCAGCCAGAGCGGCAGAGCAAGACCCTGTCTCTCAAAAACAAAGCTGGGTGCGGTGGCTCACGCCTGTAATCCCGGCCTGACCAACGTGGAGAAACCCCGTCTCTACTAAAAATACAAAATTAGCCGGCCGTGGTGGTGCATGCCTATAATCCCAGCTACTCAGGAGGCGGAGGCAGCAGAATTAGTTGAACCCAGGAGGCGGAAGTTGCAGTGAGCCAAGATCGCACCATTGCACTCCAGGCTGGGCAACAAGAGCGAAACTCTGTCTCAAAAAACAAACCAAAAAAAATTCATTATCACTCTCTTAAAAAAGATTTTTTTTTAATTCATTGCCACTAAGCATTCTTTCATCTAGCATTTCTTAAGTCTTTAATACGATACAGGGCTAGGTGTTCTGATGCAAAATAGAGTTGGTTTTAAGTACATGCAAAAAGCAGATTAGATCTCTAGAATGGTTCCTGGCACATAGAAGATTTAGTATGTATTTGTTAAATAATGCCCTATTTGAACCATCTCTGAGCTTAGTGGATCTGGACATCTGTCTGGTTTCCCCTGGGAAAGCGTCAGACAAGGTTCTCCATGTGAAGACATAAGTCTGTTGTGTTTGATCTTAAGGGGCATGTGCATTCAAACACATACATGTACATGGCAAGATGAACTGAGTATTTCTCCCTTCCTGAACAGCCACCTGCCACCCCCCTTATTTGTTTGTTTAGAGACGGAGTCTCACTCAGTGTTACCCAGGCTAGACTGCAGTTGCACAATCTCTGCTCACTGCAAGCTGTACCTCCCTGGTTCAAGTGATTCTCCTGCCTCGGTCTCCCGAGTACTTGGGATTACAGGCATGCACCACCACGCCCAACTGATTTTTGTATTATTAGAGACAGGATTTCACCATGTTGGCCAGGCTGGTCTCGAACTCCTGACCTCAAGTGATCCACCCGCCTCGGCCTCTCAAAGTGCTGGGATTACAGGCATGAGCCACCACGCCCAGCCAGCTATAGACATTTTTTGTAAAAAAACTTTTTTTAATGGAAAAGTATATATCAAAATTAATTCAGTTATCTAATTAGGTTTTTCCCTGTTTCTTTTTTGTTTTTTTCATTGAAACGGGTCTTGCTATGTTGCCCACAGTGTTCTTGAATTCCTGGGGTCAAACGGTCCTCTTGCCTCAGCCTCCTA
Organism: Pan troglodytes; assembly: GCF_028858775.2. NCBI lineage: Eukaryota > Metazoa > Chordata > Mammalia > Primates > Hominidae > Pan > Pan troglodytes. The sequence continues at coordinate 22,400,296 of NC_072411.2, read as the reverse complement.
AAGTGCTGGGATTACTAGCATGAGCCACCAGGCCAGCCATTTTTCACTTTCTCAATTTTTAAAAATTAATGAGGTTTTTGTTGCTATTATATATAATCAGACAAAAAGCTATAAAGGAAAAAAAGAATTAGTCCACAGACAAGTTTTGGTTGGAGTCCGACATTTCACAAGCTGTGTATTGGCCATAAGATGGAGTGTCGAGTGAATAGATGCCACAGAAATGGCCTTTGAATGGCGAATGAATGAAGTTGACACAAGTTCAGAACGGGTTTTTCCATTACTATCGTTTGGAATACAGTGTGGCCAAAGCCAAGGCAACTGGTCACTGTGACTGGAAATTGTAGCCCTGGCTGATAGTGGTATGAGACTGCTAATATGAATTCTAAAATCTCACTTTAATGCAGCAAAGCCTATTTCTTGAAGTGGTTGGGGAGAAAGTACAGCACATGAAAATGATAGAGAATTCACATTTCAGTGTATGTAAATAAAGACTTACTGGAGTGCAGACACACTTAATGTGTATATGCTGTCTGCGGCTACTTTTCTGCTATAGGAACTCAGTTGTAACAGACCATATGTGGTCCTCTGCTTAGCGCTGCTGCTGGACGCACTACAGATTGTGCATTTCATCGTTGGAGTAGTCCCAACTCATAGGAAAGCATCAGAAGAGTTAGATGTTTAAAATGGAGTATCAGCTGGGTGCGGTGGCCCACACCTGTTAATCCCAGTACTTTGGGAGGCCAAGGCAGGCATATCACCTGAGGTCAGGAGTTCGAGACTAGCCTAGCCAACATGGTGAAACCTCATCTCTACTAAAAATACAAGAAACTGGGCTGGGCACAGTGACTCACGCCTGTAATCCTAGCACTTTGGGAGGCTGAGGCAGGCAGATCACGAGGTCAAGAGATCAAGACCATCCTGGCTAACATGGTGAAATCCCCGTCTCTACTAAAAATACAAAAAATTAGCCGGGTGTGGTGGCGGGCACCTGTAGTCCCAGCTACTCAGGAGGCTGAGGCAGGAGAATTGTTTGAACCCCGGAGGCAGACGTTGCAGTGATCCGAGATCGTGCCACTGCACTCAAGCTTGGGAAACAGAGTGAGACTCCATCTCAAAAAAAAAACCAAAAATACAAAAAATTAGCCAGGCTTGGTGGCCAGCACCTGTAATTGCAGCTACTCAGGAGGCTGAGGCAGGAGAATCGCTTGAACCCGGGAGGTGGAGGTTGCAGTGAGCCGAGATCACCACTGCACTGCAGCCTGGGCACCAAGAACAAACTCCATCTCAAAAAAAGAAAAATACAAAAAATTAGCCGGGCGTGGTGGCAGGCGCCTGTAATCCCAGCTACTCGGGAGGCTGAGGCAGAAGAATCACTTGAACCTGGGAGGCAGAGATTGCAGTGAGCTGAGACCGTGCCATTGCACTCCAGCCTGGGCAACGAGCGAAACTCCATCTCAAAAAAATTAAAATAAAATGGAGTGTCAGCACCCAATTTCTTGACAGGAAAATGAGGCTGTAACTAAAGTAAGTTTCCAAGTGGCTTGTTAGCCAAGCAAGGAAAGCCATGTAGCAATGATGAGATAATTGTGTTTGATTCCAACAGCAGAAGAAATGTGGCCAGAGAAAATAAACTTGTTGATGTTGTTGTTGTTGTTGTTGTTAGAGACAGGATCTCACTCTGTGGCCCAGGCTGGAGTGCAGTGGCATGATCATGACTCGCTATAGCCTCTGCCTGCCAGGCTCAAGTGAACCTCCCCGCTCAGTTTCCCAAGTAGCTGGGACCACAGGCACACGCCATGATGCCCAATTAACTATTTTTGGTAGAGACGTCTCACTTTATTGCCTGGGCTGGTCTTGAACTCCTGATCTTAAGCCGTCTTCCCTCCTCATCCCAAAGTGTTGGGATTACAGGCATGAGCCACCAAAATAAACTTAGAACTGTTGGCCTTTTGGTGAAAACAGTTGCTTGAGGAAGCAACATCAATAGTTTAAAAACAAGACAAATGATTTTGAACGTTTTCCCTGGCTCCTGAGGGGCTAACAGGTGTTACCAATACTGCTTAGTTGATCATTCAAAGAGTCATTGCCGAGTTGGAAGTGTTAGGGCGATCAGTTTATTTCAGTTTGCCCAGAACCTTTCTGGCTTGAACACTGAAAGTCTCACTTTCTGGGAACCTCCTCAGTTCCAGGAAAATTGGACCTTAGAAGTCACCCTGGAAGTGACTGAACAATTAGCCTCTGAATAGTCTGTGGAGCAGCTGTAAGCAAAAATGTTTTCAAAGTTGAAAGATTTATTATAACCTGAAGCGGGATTTGCCAAGTTGGGCCACAACTGATAGCGGCAAAAATACGTAGATAGTAGAAAAGGGCTTAGTCGAACAAATTTCCCATTTGTGAAAATACAGGGTATTTGAAGGCTAGTCATTGCATGAATTACCAGCAGGTGCTTTTCAGAAAATACATGAACCTATCATGTCATTGAAGCAGTAGTCACCAGTGCACTTCATTTGTTCCCATGGACTTGGCCATCATCAGCAGTTCCGTGGATTGACAGAAATAGAAACAGAACATCCTGACTCACCCTGCCTACCACACAGCAGTTTGATGGCTTAGCAGTGATAAAGATTTACCTAGACTTTCTGAGTTCAGGGCCAAGATTTAAAATTTGTGAGTGAGAACATTCTGTTAACTATTATCATCAAATACTGAACAGGTTCAGAAAGTAGATTTTGCTGCAAACTTGCTGTTTCTTCATGAATTTAAGTCAATGAGTTCAATTTAGAATTAAAAGGCAAAGCCACTTACATTCAAAACTTACAAGGCTGAAAAGTCATTTTGATGACAACATTTGAATCACGAGTAATATCAAGCTACTTTATGTACTTCCTGTGCTGTGGAGAGTTAAAAGCCGTGAGATCTGCATTCCCACACAATATTTACAGCAGATATATTTTCCAACCTCAAACTGTGCTTCCAATAGTGTTTTCAAACTTCAGTAAAAGTGCAAAGGAAATTTCCATATTTCGAAATCTACGTAACTGAGGGACTACAAAGCTTCCACCCATCTTTCAACAGAAGATGACTAGCGGCAGTGTAATAACATGCTAGCACATACCACGACAGAAAGGTAATAGAATTCTACAAATGATTTTCAAGTGAGGAATATACTCAATTGAAATCATACTTGGCCAGGGGCGGTGGCTCACGCCTGTAATCCCAGCACTTTGGGAGGCCGAGGGGTGGATCACCTGAGGTCAGGCGTTCAAGACCAGCCTGGCCAACATGGCGAACCTTGTCTCTACTAAAAATACAAAAATTAGCTGGGCATGGTGGCAGGCGCCTGTAATCCCAGCTACTAGGGAGGCTGAGGCAGGAGAATCACTTGAACCTGGGAGGCGGAGGTTGCAGTGAGCCGAGATAGAGCCATTACATTACAGCCTGGGTGACAGAGCGAGACTCCGTCTCCATATATATATATATATATATATATAATCTTTTTTTAGGTCAACATCAACAGGTGAACATTGCAAGCAATGTTGATTGGAAACACTAGCTTCACACCTTCTACAAAACTGAACTCAAAATGTATCACAGACCTAAATGTAAAACATAAAACTAAAAAACTTTTTAGAAGAAAACAGAAAAATCTTCATGACCTGTGTTTAGGCAAAGAGTTAAACATGAAACCAAAAGCATGATCTATAAAAAGGAAAAGTTGATAAATTGGACTTAATCAAAATTTAAAACTTGCTTGGTGAGGAGTCTTTCTGAACCTATTCTGGTTCAGGGCTGCCCAATTAAAAACAAAAAAAAGGCCAGGTGCCCAGTGGCTCACACCTGTAATCCCAGCATTTTGGGAGGCCGAGGTAGGCGGATCACCTGAGGTCGGGAGTTCAAGACCAGCCTGATCAACATGGAGAAACCCTGTCTCTACTAAAAATATAAAATTAGGCGTGGTGGTGCATGCCTGTAATCCCAGCTACTCAGGAGGCTAGGGCAGGAGAATCGCTTGAACCCAGGAGGTGGAGGTTGTGGTGAGCCAACATCGCACCACTGCACTCCGGCCTAGGCAACAAGAGCAAAACACTGTCTCAAAACAAACAAACAAAAACAAAAATGTGGCCGGGCATGGTAGCTCACCTGTAATCCCAGCACTTTGGGAGGCCAACAACACAGGTGGAACACCTGAGGTCAGGAGTTCAAGACCAGCCTGGCCAACATGATGGAACCCCACCTCTACTAAAAATACAAAAATTAGCTGGATGTGGTTGTGCATGCCTGTAATCCCAGCTACTCAGGAGGCTGAGGCAGGAGAATTGCTTGAACCCAGAAGGCAGAGGTTGCTGTGAGCTGAGATCTTGCCACTGCACTTCAGCCTGGGTGACAGAGCAAGACTCTATCTCAGGGCAAAAAAAAAATTCTTGGTGAAAGACACTTAAGAGAATGAAAAGATAAACTAGATTGAGTGAAAATATGTGCAAAAGACTTTTTATCCAAAATAGACCTCTCAGGTGAGCACAGTGGCTCACACCTGTAATCCCAGCACTTTGGGAGGCAGAGGTGGGCAGATCACCTGAGGTCGGGAGTTCGAGACCAGTCTGACCAACACGGAGAAACCACATCTCTACTAAAAGTACAAAGATTAGCCGGCTGTGGTGGTGGGCACCTGTAATCCCAGCTACTCAGGAGGCTGAGGCAGGAGAATCGCTGGAACCCGGGAGGCAGAGGTTGCAGTGAGCCAAGATCATGCCATCACACTCCAGCCTGGGCAACTGGAGTGAAATTCTGTCTCAAAAAAAAAAAAAAAAAAAAAAAAAAAATCAGCCAGGCGTGGTGGCACGTGCCTGTAATCCCAGCTACTCAGGAGGCTGAGGCAGGAGAATCACTTGAACCTGGGAAGCCAAGGTTGCAGTAAGCTGAGATCATGCCACTGTACTCCAGCCTGGGTGACAGAGCAAGACTGACCCAAAAAAAAGAAAAATCTCTTAAAACAATCAGCCTGAATTGTCATAGAGAAACCTAATTTCTGCCTTTTGACCATAAAATAGGAAGTAATAATGACTTTTCAACGCTTGTACTCCATTTAAGGACTCAGGCGGCCGGGCACAGGGGCTCATACCTGTAATCCCAGCACTTTGGGAGGCCGAGGCAGGCGGATCATGAGGTCAGGAGTTCAAGACCAGCCTGGCCAGCATGGGGGAAACCCCTTGTCTGCTAAAAATACAAAAAAATTATCCACGCGTGGTGGCGGGTGCCTGTAATCCCATCTACTTGGGAGGCTGAGGCAGGAGAATTGCTTGAACCTGGGAGGCAGAGGTTGCAGTGAGCCAAGATTGCGCCACTGCACTCCAGCCTGGGTGACAGGGCGAAACTCCATCTTAAAAAATAAAAATAAAAAAAGGACTCAGGCATAACATGAAGTATGCAATAATAATTAATGTTTATTACATGTTTGCATATGTAAGGTACTATTGTAAACATTTAAAATATTTGAACTCGTTTCCTCAGAACAACCCTATAGATATTACTATTCCCATCTGAAAGATGAGTAAACTGAAGCCCAGGGAGCTTAGGTAGCTTGCCCACAGATTGTCTATGGTGACCCAGTTGAACTGACTCAAGTTCTTACAGTTTACTTTCAGTGAGATTAGCATAAATGCTAGATTATTCGTGGCCATGGAAAGGAAAAGGGCTGGGGGCAATGCTTCATGCCTGTCATCCCAGCACTTTGAGAGGCTGAGATGAGATGGAAGGATTGCGTGAGCCCAGGAGTTTGAGACACCAGTGAGCACTGGAGGGGACCACTGCACTCCAATCTGGGTAAGAGAGCAAGACCCCCCTCTCTAAAAATAAACAAACAAAAAACAGGGAGAAGTAAAAGACAAGACCTAGTGACTTTCCTTTGTTGTTGTTGTTGTTTTTGAGACAGTCTCGCTGTGATGCCCAGGCTGGAGTGCAGTAGTGCAATCTCAGCTCACTGCAACCCTCACCTTCCTGGTTCAAGTGATTCTCCTGCCTCAGCCTCCCGAGTCGCTGGGATTACAGGCGCCTGCCCCCACACTTGGCTAACCTTTGTATTTTTAATAGAGGCAGGGCTTCACCATGTTAGCCAGGATGGTTTCGAACTCCTGACCTCAAGTGATCCACCCACCTCAGCCTCCCAAAGTGCTGGGATTACAGGTGTTAGCCACCGCGCCTGGCCGACTTTCCTTTTTTGCTGTTTTGTTTTTCTTCTCCAAGTTATTGGTAGAGGGACCTAGTGACTTTATGAATTGGGGGCAGAAATGGGGCACTGGGGCACACATGGAATGAAGAAGGCTAACAAGATTTCTATTCTTAAATGCTCAGCCTTGAAATAACTCAGAGCAATATAACGCTAGGTGGCAATAGATCCCAGGCACTTGAAATTTACAGTCAGCCTGGCACGGTGGCATGAACCTGAGGTCCCAGCTTCTGAGAAGGCTGAACCAGGCAGAGAAAATCTACAGTTAACTCATTGTACTTAAAGAGATTGGCAAAAATCCAAATCCAAAATTATTAAAGGGGTTTATACCCTAGTGTTAACTTTTTCTTTTTTTTTTGAGATGGAGTCTTGCTCTGTTGCCCAGGCTGGAGTGCAGTAGCGCAATCTCGGCTCACTGCAACCTCCATCTCCTGGGCTCAAGCAACTCTCCTACCTCAGCCTCCTGAGTAACTGGGATTACAGGTGCCTGCCACCATGCCCAGCCAATTTTTGCCTTTTTAGTAGAGATGGGGCTTCACCACATTGGCCAGGCTGGTCTTGAACTCCTGACCTCAGGTGATCCACCCACCTCGGCCTCCCAAAGTACTGGGATTACAGGCATGAGCCACTGTGCGCGGCTGGAGTCTCACTCTTTTACCCAGGCTGGAGTGCACTGGCACGATCTCGGTTCACTGCAGCTTCCGCCTCCCAGGTTCAAGCGATTCTCCTGCCTCAGCCTCCTGAGTAGCTGAGATTACAGGCACCTGACACGACACCTGGCTAATTTTGTATTTTTAGTACAGACGGGGTTTCACCATATTGGCCAGGCTGGTCTTGAACTCGTGACCTCAGGTGATCCACCTGCCTCGGCCTCCCAGAGTGCTGGGATTACAGGTGTGAGCCACTGCGCCCGGCCTCAGTCCACCAATTTCTACACTACTACAGGACAGAAACTACCACTATCAAATGCCCCTTAAGCAATTTGGTGCTTAGGAAACATCTTTCCAATAATTGACAATTGGTGAAAATATATTTGCCAAATGGGTTTGGATCACCAGCAATACAACATTCCAATGACATGAACCATGAAAATATTTACCTTATGAATTTGTGTATAAAGATGAAGAAATATAACTTCGATTAATTTTACAATATTTATGGGCAAATTATTTATTTATTTATTTATTTTATATAGAGATGGAGTCTCACTATATTGCCCAGGCTGGTCTCCAATTCCTGGCCTCAAGCAGTCCTCCCACCTTGACCTCCCAAAATGCTGGGATTATAGGCGTGAGCCGCTGTGCATGGCCAAAGCAGTTTTGGTTTGGTTTGGTTTGTATTGGTTTTTAGAGACAGGCTCTCACTGTGTCGCCCTGGCTAGAGCGCAGTAGCATGATAATAGCTCACTGCAGCCTCGAACTCCTGGCCTAAGGTGATCCTCCCACCTTGGCCTCCTGAGTAGCTGAAACTATGGGAACTTGCATGAGGCCCGGCTAATTTTTTTTTTTTTCTTGAGACGGAGTTTTGCTCTTGTCACCCAGGGTGGAGTGCAATGGCATGGTCTCAGCTCACTGCAACCTCGGCCTCCCTGGTTCAAGTGATTCTCCTGCCTCAGCCTCCCAAGTAGATGGGATTACAGGCATCTGTAGCCACCACGCCCGGCTATTTTTTTGTATTTTTAGTAGAAATGGGGTTTCACCATGTTGACCAGGCTGGTCTCAAACTCCTGACTGACCTCAGGTGGTCTGCCCACCTTCCAAAGTACTGGGATTATGGGCGTGAGCCACCGAGCCCAACCTTTTTTTTTTTTTTTTTAGAAATGGGTCCTCAGTATGTTGCCCAGGCTGGTCTGGAATTCCTGGCCTCAAGTGATCCTCCTGCCTCAGTGTCCCAAATTGCTAGGATTACAGGCATGAGCCACTGCCCCTGGCCAGCAAATAATTATATATAATTATATACAGTGCATATAATGTTCTTAGGTATGTATTAAAATGATGGCTCTATGTAAAAAGAAAGTTTCGGCTGGGCGCAGTGGCTCACGCCTGTAATCCCAGCACTTGGGAGGCCGAGGTGGGTGGATCACTTGAGGTCAGGAGTTTAAGACCATCCTGGCCAACATGGTGAAACCCCGTCTCTACTAAAAACACAAAATTAGCTGGGTGTCCTGTCAGGTGCCTGTAATCCCAGCTGGGAGGCTGAGGCAGGAGAATCACTTGAACCTGGGAGCTGGAGATTGCAGTGAGCTGAGATCGCACCATTGCACTCCAACCTGTCAACGGAGCGAGACTCCGTCTCAAAAATAAATAAATACATAAATAAATAAATAATTTTACACAAGAGAACTTTGCTTTAGTACCACAATCACTGTAAACACAATCTGTAGCCCTTGGTGTTCAGAGTATATTTCCTGTTTTCCAGTCACTGGGCTATTTTGGTTTTATTTCTTATTCATGAGGCCTGAACTATAAACACGAAGTAAACACTAGACTTAGAAGTTGGAGCATTTTTCTACTTCAGCTAGTAAACCTCAACATTTTGGAAATATTTTTCAAGTTATATGTAAATGATCTATTTCTGTCCTTTTTCTCTCCAAAACAAATAAAAACAAAATAATAAAACAATTTGGCTAGTTAGGGTTTACCTGAGGTCAGGAGTTAATGTCCCGTCCCATTGATCCAATTAGAGAATGTTTCACATACCTGTCTACAAATTTATCCTGTTGCAGTAACCAATCTGTTTTATAATTAAGTAGCTTACCAATTATTGCAGTGGCCTGCTCTGCTTCAATTTCTATTAACAAAAAGAAAATGAACTTGTAGCAGTATCTCAGACATTACTTTTCTTTGCTGATAGGAGCCAATTTTGGAATCTCCCCTGTTATAAATAAATGCTGTCAACCCTACAAGGTCCAGGAAAAGAAATTCAGACATTTGATACTTGCCAAACATAGTTTCCACAGCAGATGTGCCATAAGTAATGCTGTTGTTCTCAGTAGCTTCATTCACAGGTTCTGTGATTTGGCTATTCAAAAGAGGAGTTCGCTGGTTTGGGGGAAAGTAGGACTCTTGCAAGAGGAACCTGGGGAAATATCCTAATTATCTGTCCCCAAAGAGAAAATGTTGAGATGTTTTTTGGCAGTGATGCAGGATACTCATTGGCAGTTTTTTTATTCTGAAGGACTGTGTTAATTTTTCTTCTATTTCTCCTTTAACACTTGGCTAGATGATAAATATTGTGGCTTTTCTCTAATTAACTTTTTTTTTTTTTTTTTTTTTTTAGACCAAGTTTTGCTCCTGTCGCCTGGTCTGGAGTGCAATGGTGCGATCTCGGCTCACTGCAACTTCCGCCTCCCTTGTTCAAGCAATTCTCCTGCCTCAGCCTCCGGAGTAGCTGAGATTACAGGCATGAGCCACCACAGGTGGCTAACTCTGTATTTTTAGTAGAGACGGGGTTTTTCCATGTTGTTCACGCTAGTCTCGAACTCCCAACCTCAGGTGATTTGCCCGCCTTGGCCTCTCAAAGTGTTGGGATTACAGGCATGAGCCACCGTGCCCGGACTTCTAATCAACTTTATAAAAAACAAAAACCGCTGCCAAGGCATGCCTGGTATAATTTTAAAAACTGCACCCAGTAGTTTAGTAAATGCAAACTGTATAACTTCCCTACCTTGCAAATTTGTACTTAGCCAGCTATCTGATTTGATGTTAATGTAGAACCAGCCATAAAAAGGCATGTTATTCAGTCGGCTCCTTATTTTCCTGTGACTTTTTTTTTCCATTTAATTTATTATCTGAATAGGTAATACATGCAAATGGTATGAAAATTCACATGGCTTGAGAAGGTATCTCTGTCCCAGGCATTGCTCCTCTGCCCCAGTCCCCTGACCAGCTTGCTACTCAAGTGGACATGCCACTATCCTCCCCAGCTTCCCAGGCGGTATCCCCAGTGATGGGGACAAGGCTGGCACATCACATTTGTTTAATGAATGAATGCATTCAAAACATTCGTGAGTGCCCACCATGTGTCAGGCACTGGGGATCAGCAGTGAATAAAACAAAAATTCCTGACCCCACGAGGCTTATATTCAGCATTGCGAGACAAGCAATTACCAGATAAAGAAGTAAAGAAGGTCGGGCACAGTGGCTCACACTTGTAATCCCAGCATTTTGGGAGGTCGAGGCGGGCAGATCACTGGATATCGGGAGTTCGAGACCAGCCTGGCCAACATGGTGAAACCCCGTCTCTACTAAAAATACAAAAAAATTAGCCAGGCATTGTGGTGGGAGCCTGTAATCCCATCTACTTGGGAGGCTGAGGCAGGAGAATTGCTTGAGCCCGGGAGGCGGAGGTTGTAGTGAGCAGAGATCATGCCATTGCACTCCAGTGTGGTTGACAGAGGGAGACTCCATCTAAAAAAAAAAAAAAAAAAGAAGTAAAGAAATACATTATGTGGCACAAATGGTAAGTACTGTGGAGAAAAATAAAACAAGAAATGGGCTTAGGGACTTCTAGAGGTGGAAGTGGGACTGCCATTTTCAGTGGGTGATCAGGAAGGCCTCATACTGAACATGACATTTGAGTGATCTTTTTGAGGAATTCGGGGAGCCATGCAGAGATCTTGGAGGAAAAGCTTTTAAGGCAGAGGGAACAGCAAGTGCAAAGGCCCAGAGGCCAACCAGGCTGGGTTATTTTATTATTTTTACTTTTTTAGAGGTGGGGCTCACTCTGTCATCCAGGTGGGAGTGCAGTGGCATGATTATAGCTCACCGCAGCCTCGAATTCCTGGGCTCAAGCATTCCTCCCGCCTTGGCCTCTTGAGTAGCTGAGACTACAGGCGTGGTTATTTTAGAAACAGCAAGGGCACCAGTGTAGCTGGAACAGAGTTGCCAAGGGAGAAGTAGAGAAGGACAGTAAACAGATGCGTCAGGACCATGGAGGCCACTGTAAACCATTGGCTTTGACTCTGAGTGAGTCAGGAGCATCAGTGGGTTTACGGTTTAAGGGATCAATGCTCAATACTGCAGCACTGAGAATAGACTGTAAGGACACACAGGAGGTTGATGCTATTGCAGTAATCCAGATGGGCGTCAGTGGCGGGTTGGACCTGGTGATAGCAAGGAAAGTAAAAAGTGCTCACATTCTGGATAAATGTTGAAAGTAGGCTGGGCCTGGTGGCTCACCCCTGTAATCCCAGCATTTTGGGAGGTGGAGGTGGATGGATCACTTGTGCCCAGGAGTCTGAGACCAGCCTGGGCTACACAGAGAGACCCCATCTTTACAAAAAATAAAAAATTAGCTGGGCATGGTGGCACGTGCCTGTAGTCCCAGCTACTTGGGAGGGTAAGGCAGGAGGATAACTTGAGTCAAAGCTGCAGTGAGCTGAGATCATGCCACTGCACTCCAGCCTGGGTGACAGAGAGAGACTCCTCTGTCTCAAAAAAAGAAAAAAAAAAAAAAGGTGGCTGACAGGTGTAGCTGATGATTTTGATATGAATGTAAGAGGGAAAAAGAGGAGTCGGGTTTGACACCGAGGACTTTGACCTGAGCAACTGGAAGAAGGGAGGTGCCTTGGCTGAGATGAGGAAGGCTGTGAGAAGATGTTTGAAGGAAGAGTGGAGATCAGAAGTTATGCTTTAAAAATGGTAAATTTGATGCTCTTGATAGTTATGGGGTGAGACAGAGTGTGCAGCTGGAGAGAAGCCTGTGGTTCACAGGAGAGTTCTGAGCTGGAGACATCAGTTCAGGAGACAGCCATGAGACCCAGTGAGATCATAAAGGAGCAAGGGCCCTGGAGCCCTCTCATGTCTAGAGGCCAGGAAAATGGGTGGGAACCAGCAGACGACACCGAAAAGCAGAAATAGCAAGGTGAGGAAAAAGCCAGTGCGCTGTGTCCCGGAAGTCAGGGGGAGAAAGTGATCAGCTGGGCCCCATGTTGCTAGACATGTTAAGATGCAGTCTGAAAATGGACAATTGGATTGAGCAATCTGGCAATGACCTTGCAATAGGAGAGCTAAACAAGTTTCCAGCCTTGAAATTGTATAATCCTTTTAGTTTTTTGGGTTTTATTTTTATTTTTTGAGGCTGAGTCTTGCTCTATTGCCCAGGCTGGAGTGAAGTGGCGCGATCTCGACTCACTGCAACTGCTGCCTCTCAGGTTCAACCAATTCTTGTGCCTCAGCCTCCTGAGTAGCGGGGATTACAGGCACTCACCAGCTAATTTTCGTATTTTTAGTAGAGACAGGGGTTTCACCATGTTGACCAGGCTGGTCTCGAACTCCTGACCTCAATCCACCCTCCTCAGCCTCCCAGAGTGTTGGGATTACAGGCGTGAGCCACCGAGCCCGGCCTATCCTTTCAGTTTATACAAGCTATTATATTTCAAATTAAACAATGAAGGAAGAGTCAAATAATGCTAAAGCAGTCCCCTCATCAGAGGTAACATGGCACCTCCCACATCGAAGAGCAAGGGTAGGAAGCATGGGGCCCCCCAGCTGTTTTTGAAACTGTGACTGCCCTCATCATTTTTGGGACATTACTTCTACCTGAGGCCTCTTGATTGGAGTCAAAATTGAAACCCAAGTCAGCCTGGTTCCAAGGGCTATGTCCCTTTCTCCTTATGCCATTTTTATTTCTTTTTAGAGCAAAATGTTTTCACCAGCTTCTGGAAGTTACAAATCCATTTTCTTCATCTTTTGCTCTGCTTTAGAAAAATGTGAAACTGAATGGCCGGGCGCGGTGGCTCACGCCTGTAATCCCAGCATTTTGGGAGGCCAAGGTGGGCGGATCACGAGGTCGGGAGATGGAGACCATCCTGGCTAACGTGGTGAAACCCCATGTCTACTAAAAACACAAAAAGATTAGCCGGGCATGGTGGCGGGCGCCTGTAGTCCCAGCTACTCAGGAGGCTGAGGCAGGATAATGGCCTGAACCCGTGAGGTGCAGGTTGCAGTGAGCCGAGATCACGCCACTGCACGCCAGCCTGGGTGACAGAGTTGAGACTCTGTCTCAAAAAACAAAAAGAAGGAAAGAAAAATGTGAAACTGTACTGTAGGGTAGTTTTCTTTTTCCAAACATTTTTTTGTGCTGCTTACTAGTCTGAAAAATATTCTTCTAATCAATAATAATATATTTGAGACATTCATGGACAGGTTAAGAATGAGAGGATCCCTTTGGAAGGAACAAGGCAACAAAGACCCCAGTTCATAGAAGATCATACTTTTGTTAGGCAGCTTGCCTCAAACTTCTCCTGTGATGCTTAGCATCAAAACTGGTGTAAGGTAAATGATTCCTCCTAGTTGAGTCCTTGTCCTGTCCTTAACCATGCATCCCAGATCAGTCCTGTCCATGGTTCTTATTCTTTTTACTCTCACTTAGTGGGATTGGGAGCAAGGAATGCAGATTTTTTTTTTTTTTTTTAACTCTGTTGCCCAGGCTGGAGTGCAGTGGCATGATCTTGGCTCACTGCAACTTCTGCCTCCCTGGCTCAAGTGATTCTCTCTCGTGCCTCAGCCTCCTGAGTAGCTGGGATTACAGGCGTGCACCACCACGCCCAGCTAACTTTTGTATTTTTAATAGAGACGGGGTTTCACCATGTTGGCCAGGCTGGTCTCAAACTCCTGACCTCAGGTGATCCACCTGCCTCGGCCTCCCAAAGTGCTGAGATTACAAGCGTGAGCCACTGCACCCGGCTGGGGTGCAGATTTTACATCTACCTCTACAGGCCATGGATTTGGCCACAGAAATTCACCTGTGGCATATCAGAGTATAATTGGCAGAGTGTTTTCTTTCTTTCTTAATGGTACATAAATTGTGGAGTGTCTTACATCCACAGGCATCTTGGATTTGATGAATTATGATGCTGGCCACATGCAAGCTATCCATGGCCCTATCTAGGCTGTTGTAGGCGCCATACATTTGCTATGCTCACCTGTATCTCTTTTAGTCCCCAGTATGTCATGTTTTTCTTTCAGTATTAGCTACTTATTTTCTTACTTTCCCCATTCATTCCATGAAAATCTTTCTCCATAACTCATTTTCCTTTTTTTGGAAATGGCATTCTGTAAACCAGAGGCATTGCCTTTTATTTCTTCTCTTACTGGATTAATTTTTTTGCCTCCCAGGAAATGAAATTAACTACATTCCATAAAGCCCCGGCCGCAGTGGTGGGGAAGGCAGGAAACACAAGGCAGAAGTCAGGGATGGCGATTGTCTTCCGGGCATGTGCGAACTTGCTGGGGTGCCATGGTGTAGCCCCCTTCCCTCTCTGAGCCTAGGCACTTGTATCAGGGAGAGAAGGCACTGAATTCGCCAGTCAAGGTCCCTCCTGCCCTAATTTCTAGAGTTCATTTGAGCCCCACAAATCCTCACTGGAAAAGAAGTTCTGATGCAACCCCCAGCCTGCCCTGGTGAGGGACAGCTCCAAGACTGTGCTGACCAGAGCAATCAGTGCCTCCTCTCTGGCAGAGTAAATAGCCACAGTCAACGCACCTCCCACAACCACGCTCCTCCAACCACCTTGACTGATCTGTCCTACCTGTCACAGATCAGTGTCTAACATCAGAGAGCATTTCTGAGGTAAAAAAACTGGGAACACAGGAAGGTGGGCACAAACTTGAAAAGCCAGAGGGACAGACCCCACTGTAATTGTTTACTGTCTGTCTCCCTCAGACTGTGTCCCGTTCAACCTTGTGCCCACCCCCACTGCTGCCCCACACTTGGCAATCAACTGCACAGAACAGGTACCCAGGAAGTGCCAAGGGAGTGAATAGTTCAGATGTGGGCGTGAGAGAAGTGCCCAATGAGTTCATTCATTGGAAAGAAGGAAATTATCTGATGCCACTGTGGGGGTTAGGGAAGACCTAAGATTCAGCACACCATGCTAGGAAATGCCTAAGAAACACAGGAGGACTGTGGCAGACGTCTGCTGTTTCTGGTTTCCAGCCTCGTTGTCCCTGTGTGTTTGCCTCCCAATTTTCTTTGAATTCACCACCTCTCCCCACTCTAGTCAACCCATGCGAGTCTCCCTTTCAAATCAACCCATGTGAGTGACCCCAGCAAGAGGTCCTGCCAGTGGCAACAAGGCCCACGCCGCAGGGACAGACATGTTATAAAGTTTGGGCAAATGAGGGTCCTCCCTAGGACTCTTGCTAGAACTATTGGGATAGGCACACTTCCCACAGTGTCTCCAAACTTGGAGGAGCAGCTGGCGGCCCTTTCATCACCACAGAGAGCCCTAGCCCAAGAATAAAGCCAGCCCCAAAGAAAGCCAAACCAAGAGATGGAAGGAGATGGTTTCCTGAGGCCCTTGTCTGAGTCCCTCAATCTAGCCATGCATGACATTCCCTAGACTTTTCAGTAAGGTGTGCTAATCATTTTCTTTTTCACCCCAAAACCAGTTTGAGTTAGATTTCTGTCACAGGCAAGCAAAAATGTCCTAATACAGGCAACAGATTTTTTTTTTTATTAATTGGCTGATTTGCTGGGCATAGTGGCACACACCTGTAGTCCCAACTATCTGGGATGTGGGAGTACTGCTTGAGTCCAGGAGTTTGAGACCAGTCTGGGCAATATACGAGACTCTGTCTTAAAAAAAAAAAAAAAAGAAAGAAAGGAGGCTGGGCATGGTGGCTCACTCCTGTAATCCCAGCACTTTGGGAGGCTGAGGTGGGTGGATTACCTGAGGTCAGGAGTTCAAGACTAGCCTGACCAACATGGCGAAACCCTGTCTCTACTAAAAATACAAAATTAGCTGGGCGTGGTGGTGCATGCCTGTAATCCCAGCTACTCAGGAGGCTGAGACGGGAGAATTGTTTGAATCTGGGAGGCGGAAGTTGCAGTGAGCCGAGATCGTGCCATTACACTCCAGCCTGGGCAACAAGAGCAAAACACTATCTCAAAAAAAAAAACAAAAAACAAAAAACCTGGTGTGATTCCGTCCTGCGCAGCTATTCTCCCTGTTTAGGGGCTGGTGCAAAGGATGAATTGCACATTGTTGAAGTAGAGGCAATGAATTACAAAGGCAGTCCAATTAAAGTAACACTGGCAACTTTGAAAATGTCTGTACAGCCAAAGGATTCCCTTGGGGGCTTTGAAATCACACCACCAGTGGTCTTACAGTTGAAGTGTGGTTCAGGGCCAGTGCATATTAGTGGACAGCACTTAGTAGCTGTGGAGGAAGATGCAGAGTCAGAAGATGAAGAGGAGGAGGATGTGAAACTCTTAAGTGTATCTGGAAAGCGGTCGGCCCGTGGAGGTGGTAGCAAGATTCCACAGAAAAAAGTAAAAGTTGCTGCTGATGAAGATGAAGATGATGATGAGGAGGATTTTGATGATGGGGAAGCTGAAGAAAAAGCGCCGGTGAAGAAATCTATACGAGATACTCCAGCCAAAAATGCACAAAAGTCAAATCAGAATGGAAAAGACTCAAAACCGTCAACACCAAGATCAAAAGGACAAGACTCCTTCAAAAAAACAGGAAAAAACTCCTAAAACACCGAAAGGACCTAGTTCCATAGAAGACATTAAAGCGAAAATGCAAGCAAGTATAGAAAAAGCGCATTGAACAGTCCTGGGCACTACTGGTAAATTAAGCCCAAAGATGGGGAGAAAGGAAAAGGAGAGACAAATATAGTCCATACTGAGTGTCATCAACAATCCAGACTGAAGTCTTCTATTTTAATTTCAATCCCCTTTTCTGATTTGCCACCCATGCCTCTTCAGGCTGGAAATAATCTCACGCTTGGTTCCCTAAAGCACTTTCTTCTGACTGCTGTGATTCAGTGAACCTTGCCCTTTCCTTTCTATTACTTGTGCATTTGCCTCACCTCTGACAATGTTTTAAGTCGCCTTTGTATCTCCTTAGCTGCTTAATAAATATTTGAATGAATCAAAAAAAAAAAAGGAAAGAAAACAGAAAAAAAAGATAAACTGGCAGATTTGAAACAATTGTAGGTTTAAGAGGAAAAACTTATAACAAATAGCTGGGAATGATACCATCAGAGATGAGCTCAAGAGCAGTGGTGGGAAGAGGCCTGCTGCCAGCGCCACCCCCGCTCCCGCCCTGCTGGTGTGGTCACAGCAAGGGGCTGCAATGGACTCCAGAACATTCCTATCATCCTGATGAAGTCAGAAAATAGAAACCTCACTCTTTTGTCTTCCTGTTAGCAGGTGTTTGGAAGCCTTCAAACAGTTTCCAAAAGTCTCAGCAAGCTGAGGGCAGAGGCTCTCGGAAGCCCACGGGGGATGTTTGGCACCTGTTTTGCTGGTAAAACGCGAGGAAGTCCATATGTACTCTTGCCACCCCCAGTGTGACCAGAGGGAAGTTTCTCCCCTCTTTACGTTGTAAATGTCTTGCATAATTTAGCCCTCTTTTCCTAGTTAAACGTTACCCACAGCTGCCTGCTAAATGGAAAAATGACCAACAAATCACCAGGCAGGTATGTGTCCATGAAGAATTTCCCACGAACCAGCAGGGATGTTGACCTCTCATTTTAACAACCTGGGGTTGTGAGACCATAAAAATCACTTGTGCGGGGAGGGGGGGGGGTATAGGGTTGCAATTAATTGTTCCTCACAGATGCTACTGTGTCAGGAAGTGAGGGCTTTCTCTGATGATATAATGACCTTCATTCAGCCACCAGATCCTTTAAGCAGGTAACACTAGCCCAGTGGCAGAGTTTTTATTGTTTCCTTTCAAAAGCCATGTTTTCGGAGATTAAAAATTTGTTCTGCTTGCATTGAAGTAGGCCTTAAAAACAAAACAAACTTTTTGTTTGTTTTTGAGACGAAGTCTCGCTCTGTCGCCAGGCTGGAGTGCAATGGTGTGATCTCAGCTCACTGCAACCTCTGCCTCACCAGTTCGAGCAATTCTGCCTTAGCCTCTCGAGTAGCTGGGACTACAGGCATATGCCACCATGCCCGGCTAACTTTTGTACTTTTAGTAGAGACGGGGTTTCACCACGCTGGCCAGGCTGGTCTCAAACTCCTGACCTAGGTGATCTGTCCGCCTTGGCCTTCCAAAGTGCTGGGATTACAGGCGTGAGCCACGGCGCCTGGTCCAAAACAGACTTTAATATCAGTTTATTGCACCTCAGCCTCTCAAAGCACTGGGATTACAGGTGTGAGCCCACCATGACCAGCTGTTGAATGAATTTTGACAAATACATACACTTGTGCAACCAGCCCCACAATCAAAATGCAGAATAATTCCATCACCCCAAAGTTCCCTCATGCTCCTTTGCGGCCAATCTCCTCCCACAACCCCTGGTTCCAGGCTACCACTGATCTCATTTCTGACCCTATAGTTTGTCTTTTCTATAACTTCTTTTTTTTTTTTTTTTTTTTTTTTGAGACGGAGTCTCGCTCTGCCGCCCAGGCTGGAGTGCAGTGGCACAATCTCAGCTCACTGCAACCTCCCCCTTCCAGGGTTCAAGTGATTCTCCTGCCTCAGCCTCCCAAGGAGCTGGGACTACAGGCGCCTGCCATCACGCCTGGCTAAACTTTTCTATAATTTCATATGAATGGAATCATACAGCATAGGCTCATTTTTCTCTGTTTCACAGACCATCATCCATGTATCAGTAGTTCTTTTTATTGCTGGGTGAATGAAGCACAGTTTGTCCATTCACCAGCTGATAGACATTTTAATTGCTTCCAGTTTTATGCTATCATTAATAAAGCACTTATAAATATTCATATACAAGGCTTTGAATGAACATATGTTTTTATTTCTCTTGGATAAATACGTACAAGTTGGATCTCTGGGTTATATGATAAATTTATACTAACTTTATAGGAACCTGCCAAACTATTTCCAACAGCAATGTATGGGAGTCCCAGTTGCTCTACATCCTTGCCAATATTTTGTATAGTCAGAATTTTCAATTTTAGCCATTCTGGTGGGTGTTTAGTGATACCTCATTGTAGTTTTAATTTTGGCCTCTCATTTGACAGAGAATCATAGGCAGAAGAGTCAAAGCTTGGACTTCGCACCCATGGTCTTTTGAAGGCCACAGGCAGGGAAGGCAACGCCCATGCACCCAAGTCAAAACATGTGGAGAAAATCTTACCCTGTGGAGGAAAAACCCACTTGTGGATTTGTTTCAAAACTTAGTTTAGATCTTTTGAGTTTTCACATTCGTGTGAGATGTGCCTCCCTCAAACCTTGTTACTACCTTGGCACATTAC
The DNA here is from genome assembly GCF_028858775.2 of Pan troglodytes. Classification (NCBI taxonomy): domain Eukaryota; kingdom Metazoa; phylum Chordata; class Mammalia; order Primates; family Hominidae; genus Pan; species Pan troglodytes. The sequence continues at coordinate 22,380,888 of NC_072411.2, read as the reverse complement.
ATATCTGATGTGAAAATTAAATAAAAAAGAAAAGAAAAAAAAAAGTTTATGAGGGAAACTCATTACCCACCTGTATTGTAATGCAGATGAATCTCCTAGAGCATCTAAACATGCGGCTTTTCTGGTTTTGAAAGGGGAAGAGCTGGCTTGGAGCGCCACACACTGGGCCACGATCTTGACCTCAATCTCGTCAATCCTCCTGGGCATTTCTTCAGGACCGTGGTCAAAGAACAGATAAATGAACAGTGTGTCAGGCACCGTTCCACACATTGGTGACCTGGGCCCTGTCCTTATAGAGCTTACTATCCCATGAGGAAGGCAGATGCCAAACAAGTGATTATAAGTTGTGTGCTATGGAAAGCAGGCGCAGTAAGCCAGGGGCACATGATAAGGGGACTTAACCCAACCCCAGCGGCAGGAAAGTGCCCAAGCCTTCCAGGAAGGGAAAGAACGCACACAAAGCTCTGGGGAGGAACTGGCAGTGTGAGTTAGAGGAAACCAGGGAAGTCCAATATAGTCACGGCCTAAGAAAGAGCCTGACAAGAACACAGAGGCCCAGGCTCATGGCAGCAGGATAGGGCCTGGGCCTTTGTTTTTTCCCAAGTTCCCAAGCTGTCCTGATGGCAACCAAAGTTTAAGAACCACAGCCTCAGAACAATCCTCCAGGCTACCTCTCCTGCACCAAACACAGCCCCTGTTGGATGGAAGTTGATTCCTCCAGAGGGCCCTGTCTTAAGCCTCCACGCTGTGCAATTCTCTATCACTTCTTTAGTCTTTTTTCAGATGGTGGGTTTTTCACTATTATATGGCTTTATTTACTTTATTTATTTATTTATTTATTTATTTTTGAGTTGGAGTCTTGCTCTGTCACTCAGGCTAGAGTGCAATGGCGTGATCTCTGCTCACTGCAACCTCCGCCTCCCGGGTTCAAGCAATTCCGGCCACAGCTTTCCGAGTAGCTGGGATTACAGGCGCCTGACACCATGCCCGTAAAATTTCTGTACTTTTAGTAGAGACAGGGTTTTGTCATGTTGGCCAGGCTGGTCTTGAACTCCTGACCTCAAGTGCCTGCCTTGGCCTCCCAAAGTGCTGAGATTACAGGAGTGAGCCACCATGCCCAGCCTATTTATTTATTTATTTATTTTGAGATGGAGTCTCGAACTGTTGCCCAGGCTGGAGTGCAGTGGTGCCATCTCAGCTCACTGCAAGCTCTGCCTCCCAGGTTCACGCCATTCTCCTGCCTCAGCCTCCCAAGTAGCTGGGACTACAGGCGCCCGCCACCACGCCAGGCTAATTTTTTTTTGTATTTTTAGTAGAGACAGGGTTTCACCATGTTAGCCAGGATGATCTCGATCTCCTGACCTTGTGATCTGCCCACCTCGGCCTCCAAAGTGCTGGGATTACAGGCGTGAGCCACTGAGCCTCAGCCTATTTATTTTTTAAATCAACTTTATTTAAGTATAATTTACAAACAGTAAAGTTTTACCAATTTTAAATAAAATATTCAATGGGTTTCAACAAACCCATACAGTTGTAAAACCACCATTACTCCGACCATCACTCTTGTCCCTTTGCAGTCAAGCCCCTTCCCCCATTCCCAGCTCCAGGTAGCCACTGATCGGCTTTCTGAAACAACGGTTCTGCCTTTCTGTTCTTTCTTGTAAACACAGTATGTGGTGTTCTGTGTCTAGTTTCTGTCATTTAGCGTAATGCTTTAGAGATTCATCTATGTCACCTGTATCAGTAATTCATTTTTTAAAATTTCTAAGCAGTGTCCCACTGTATCGATTACTAAAATTTGTTCACCAATTGGTGGGCATTTGGATTGTTTCCAGTGGTTGGCTATTAGAAATGAAACTTTTGTGAAAGACAAGTACAGGTTTTTTTGTGAACGCTTCCATTTCTTGTGAGTAGATAACTCAGGAGTGAAATGCTAGGTCATAGGTATGTTTACTTTTTTTTTTTTTTAAAGATGGAGTTTCGTTCTTGTTGCCCAGGCTGGAGTGCAATGGTGCCATCTCGGCTCACCGTAGCCTCCACCTCCTGGGTTCAAGCGATTCTCCTGCCTCAGCCTCCCCAGTAGCTGGGATTACAGGCATGTGCCACCACGCCCGGCTAATTTTGTATTTTTAGTAGAGACGGGGTTTCTCCACGTTGGTCAGGCTGGTCTTGAACTCCCGACCTCAGGTGATCCGCCTGCCTCAGCCTCCCAAAGTGCTGGGATTATAGACATGAGCCACCGTGCCCGGCTGGTATGTTTATAAGAATCTGCCAGAAGCCAGGCTTGGTGGCACGTGCCCATAGCCCTAGCTATTCAAGAGGCTGAATTAAAACCCAATTGTGTTTGAATAAAAGCACTGTCAGGCCAGGTGCGGTGGCTCACACCTGTAATCCCAACACTTTGGAAGGCCGAGGCAGGCAGATCACTTGAGGTCAGGAGTTCGATACTACCCTAGCCAACATGGAGAAACCCTGTCTCTACTAAAAATACAAAAATCAGCCGAGCATGGCGGCACATGCCTGTGGTCCCATCTACTCCAGAGGCTGAGGCAGGAGAATCGCTTGAACTTGGGAGACGGAGGTTGCAGTGAGCCAAGATTACGCCACTGCACTCCAGCCTGGGCAACAGAGTGAGACTCAGTCTTAAAAAAAAAAAAAAAAAAAAAAGCACTCTCACTGCAGAAAGGAAAATAGGTTGAAAGGGACCAAAGGCCAGTTAAGCATCTTTTACAGTAATTTAGGTTGGAGGCTTTGAGAGGGAGTTAGAAAATCTCTGGTCAACATTTATATCAGTAGACAAAGGGGCTGCAGGAATAGGGATAGGAAAGAATAATTTACCTTTGCATGTGCTGAGTGCACAGACGAACTGTGAACTTGACCCGTGTTGGGCTGTGAGTGAGTCACAGAGCCTGGCAAAGATCTGCTCCTGACTGTGCTTGGGGACCGGGGATCCCACCAATGGGAACAGATGGGAACAAAGACAAGAGATAGTTCTGTAACCACCAAGAGGTTCACCTTGCCCACTGCCTAGACAGAGCCGATTCATCAAGACAGGGGAATTGCAATAGAGAAAGAGTAATTTACGCAGAGCTGGCTGTGCAGGAGACTGGAGCTTTATTATTACTCAAGTCAGTCTCTCCAAGCATTCGGGGAGTGGAGCTTTTTTTTTTTTTTTTTTTTTTTTTTTTGAGACAGAGTCTCGCTCTGTCGCCCAGGCTGGAGTGCAGAGGCGCAATCTCGGCTCACTGCAAGCTCCGCCTCCCGGGTTCATGCCATTCTCCTGCCTCAGCCTCCTGAGTAGCTGGGACTACAGGCGCCTGCCTCCACGCCCGGCTAATTTTTTGTATTTTTAGTAGAGACGGGGTTTCACCGTGTTAGCCAGGATGGTCTCGATCTCCTGACCTCGTGATCCACCCGCCTCAGCCTCCCAAAGTGCTGGGATTACAGGTGTGAGCCACCGTGCCCAGCATTGGCCATACAGAACTTTTAAAGATAATTTGGTGGGTGAGGGGAAGCCAGTGAGCCAAGAGTGCTGATTGGGCAGGTCAGAGATGAAATCATAGGGAGTGGAAGCTGCTTTCTTGTGCTGAGTCAGTTCATGGATGGGGACCACAAGATCAGATGAGCCAGTTTATTGATCTGGGTGGTGCCAGCTGATCCATCAAGTGCAGGGTCTGAAGAATATCTCAGGCACTGATCTTAGGAGCAGGGTAGGGAGGGTCAGAATCTTGTAGCCTCCAGCTGCATGACTCCTAAACCACAATTTCTAATCTTGTAGCTAGTGTTAGTACTACAAAGGCAATCGTAGCTAGTGTTAGTACTACAAAGGCAATCGTAGCTAGTGTTAGTACTACAAAGGCAATCTAATCCTCAGGCAAGAAGGAGGTCAGCTTGGGAAAGGGCTGTTACCATCTTTGTTTAAACTATAAACTAAGTTTCTCCCAAAGTTAGTTTAGCCTATGCCCAGGAAAGAACAAGGATAGCTTTGAAGTTAGAAGCAAGATGGAGTCAGTGAAGTTAGATCTCTTTCACTGTCTCAGTCATAATTTTGCAAAGGCAGTTTCAGTTCTTATCTCCTTGGCTGAGACCAGGAAATATATTATCACAGGAATGGAGTTGTAAGTAGTGGCTGGTTGTCTTTTGAAATAACACCATGTCACAACAGCCCGGCCCATTCAATTATTATTAATTTACAAAGCAGCTAATCTTGATGGGCACTGTCAGATATGGGTATGGATATGGGTGAGACACTTACCCTTCCTTCAAGTTGCTCATAGTTTAGTAAGTGAGCAAACTGACTGTGCTGACTTTGGTTTTTTTGTTTGTTTGTTTGTTTTGAGACAGAGTCTTGCTCTTGTCTCTTGTCGCCCAGGCTGGAGAGCAACGGCACAATCTTGGCTCTCTGCAACCTCCACCTCCCAGGTTCAAGTGATTCTCCTGCCTCAGCCTCTCGAGTAGCTGGGATTACAGGCACCTGCCACCACGCCTGGCTAATTTTTGTATTTTTTTTTAGTAGAGACAGGGTTTCGCCATGTTGGCCAGGCTAGTCTTGAACTCCTGACCTCATGATCCGCCAGCCTTGGCCTCCCAAAGTGCTGGGATTACAGGCGTGAGCCACCGTGCCCAGCCCCGACTGTGGTTTCTAACACTGTCTCTACAGGAAGCCGTCTCTCTAACAGTCTCTCAGATCTTAACCTATTTATTTGTATCCCCTTACTGAGTGGGCCCAATACCTGTGAAGGGCAGCTGTGTAACAGCATCACCACAACTCTGTTGTACGAGTTGAAGTTCATTGCATTAACTTTGAAGGATTAATTAATATAGTGTCTCTCTTCCAGGATTCCTATAGGGCATGCTGCTAAGGGCTCAGGCCAGGAGTGGGCTCCATCCTCAGCTTTTTTTCAGAAGCTACAGAAGCAACTGTTTTCACCCCCATACTCAGAGCGAGTGAAATGGGGGTTGCCGGAAGAAAGTGCTTCACGACGACAGAGTGGTTATCAAAATATGCCAATCAGCCACACAGCTCCCAGCTCACCAGATTTGTCAAAGGGCCAATCAGCTCTAAGGGTTTCTGTGGAGAAAAATGCTCATTTATTGGGAGACAGAAAGGAGAGCTTTGGCTGAAACCACTTTGCCTTCACCAGCAACTTTTTAATCCCTTTGTCTGGTGCATGAAATCAGTTCCCAGAACACGGAGGTTATTAATAACTGTGGGACCTTTTCCCAGTCTCCAGATCAATTGGCAGAAGCCTCTGGTTATTTCCTTCTGGATGCTTCTATTATTTGGAGCTGAGAAGTGACCTCCTCCTCAAAACCTGTACAGATTTTCACCTGGCTTGGGAATTACACAGTCACCCACCAGCCCCCAGCCTTGCCTCCTCTCCTCTCTTCCCTGGCTGGGCTGGCTCGGTGCAAGGCTGGTGTCTTTGCTTCCACCGAGAGACTACGTGCTGTCCAGTGGAGTCCAGCACGTGCCTCTCTTCCCACTGGTTCCTCACTGCCAGGTGAGGTCCAGGGCGTTGATCCAGATCCATGGAGCCAGCCTGATGTACAATGAGTCACTCTGAGCTGGTTCCTCTCCTCATGCGTGGCAGAGGTCCTAGCATCAGCTGCTGGGCAGGTGCTGAGCAAGGCCGAGGTCTTAACTTGGCGACTCTGGGGTGGACATTTCTCCAGGAGGAGCTGCTGTGATCGGCAGGACTCAGTAGAGAGAGTGTCTTACATGTAGGGCTTCCCCCTTCTCTCCCTCTTGCTTCCTTCCTGCGGGGGCCAAGCCATGCCTGTGGCTTTACCAGGATCTCGGTGCAGGAAATGTTGCAGCTCCTCTGACTCTCATTTGCTCTCTCAGCTCCAGGTCGCCCCTTGCTTGCTAGCCGCATCACAAGGAATGGCCCTCAGCACCCGAACCCAGACGGGCACAGTGGGCTGGACAAATCTGGGTCATACTGGCTAAACACCGTTAGCTTCCCTGTGAAATGAAAGCAAGAGCCTTCGCCTTGCAAGGCTGAGGGAGGTGGGGGCAAAGCACCTCCCATGAGGGCACAGTGGGCCTCTACTGAGGGTTTGATCATTAGGAGCGTTGTCACCTCTGAGAGCTGACCTCATCTCTCCCCACAAACCTGCTCACCCGGTCTGCTTCCTGTCTGGGTGGATGGCATCATCACTCTTAGTCACTCAGACTGAACGAAGCAGCTCTCTTCTGGCTCATCTTGCACTGGCCTATTTGTATGTGTGTGTGTGGTAAATATACCTAAAATGCATATTTTTTTGAGGCAGGGTCTCACTCTGTTGCCAAGGCTGGAGTACAGTGGAACCATCTCTGCTCACTGCAGCCTCCACCTCCAGGACTCAAACCATCCTCCCACCTCAGCCTCTGAAGTAGCTGGGACTACAGGTGCATACCACCACGCCCAGCTAATCTTTGTATTTTTTTGTAGAGACAAGGTTTCACCATGTTACCCAGGTTGGTGGGGTTTGTTTGTTTGTTTGTTTTGAGACAGAGTCTCGCTCTTTCTCCCAGGCTAGAGTGAAATGGCATGATCTTGGCTCACTACAATCTCCGCCTCCTGGATTCAAGCGATTCTCCTGCCTCAGCCTGCTGAGTAGCTGGAATTATAGGCGCCCACCACCACGCCCGGCCAATTTTTGTATTTTTAGTAGAGACGGGGTTTCACCATGTTGGCCAGCGTGGTCTCGAACTCCTGACCTCAGGTAATCCACCTGCCTTGGCCTCCCAAAGTGCTGGGATTACAGGCATGAGTCACTGTGCCTGGACCCAGGCTGGTTTTGAATTCCTAAGCTCAAGCTACCCACCTGCCTCAGCCTCCCAAAGTGCAGGGATTATAGGCATGAGCCACCGCACCTAGCCTAAAATGTAGCATCTTAACCATTTTTAAGTGTGCAGTTGAGTGGCATTAAGTACATTCGCATTGTTGTGCAACCATCACCACCACCTATCCACAGAACTTTTTCACACTCTCCAACTGAAACTCTGCGCCCATTAAACACTCACTTCCCGTTCCCCTCTCCTCTCAGGTCCTGGCAACCACCATCTTACTTTCTATCACTGCAAATTTGACTACTCTAGGGACCTCATGTAAGTGGAATCATACAGGATGTGTCCTTTTGTGTCTGGTTTATCTCACTTATCACAATGTTCATAACGTTCATCCGTGTAGTAGCACGTGTCAGAATCTCCTTGCTTTTTCAGGCTGAATAATATTCCATTGTATGTATATACCACATTTTGTTTATCCACTCATTGGTCTATTTTTTTTTTTTTTTTTTCAGACGGAGTCTTGCTCTGTCTCCCAGGCTGGAGTGCAGTGGCACAATCTCGGCTCACTGCAACCTCCGCCTCCCGGGTTCAAGAATTCTCCTGCCTTAGCCTCCTGAGTAGCTGAGATTACAGGTGTGTGCTACCATGCCCGGCTAATTTTTGTATTTTTAGTAGAGACGGGGTTTCATCATGTTGGCTAGGCTGGTCTCGAACTCCTGACCTCAGGTGATCCATCCACCTCGGCCTCCCAAAGTGCTGGGATTACAGGTGTGTGCCACCGAGCCTAGCCTCGTTGGTCTATTTTTTTGTTTCGAAACGGAGTTTTGCTCTTGTTGCCCAGGCTGGAGTGCAATGGCATGATCTCGGCTCACTGCAACCTCCGCCTGCCGGGTTCAAGCAATTCTCTTGCCTCAGCCTCCCGAGTAGCTGAAGTACAGGCATGCGCCACTACGCCCAGCTAATTTTGCATTTTTTGTAGAGACAGGGTTTCTCCATGTTGGTCAGGCTGGTCTCGAACTCCCGACCTCAGGTGATCCACCCGCCTCAGCCTCCCAAAGTGCTGGGATTATGATCTATTTTTTAAAAGGACTTTTGGATAGGAAATTAACACACAGAGCTTTAAAACCCACCCACTACAGAACAGGATAGGGTGCCTCTTGTCTCCCGGTGGCCCGAAGGCAGGGCCTCCTTTGGGCCTCTCTCCCCTGCCCTCTCCCTGTCCACAGTCTTCTGTCTTTCCCTCAGCAGTGTCCTTCCTGTTGGTCTTCCTCTCTGTTCCCACTGCCCAGCTCTGGTTTCTGCTCTAATACCTCCTCATCCTCAGGTGTTCCCGCCCAGACTCTGCCTCCTAGAAGCTGGCCTACAAGTGCTGCCAGGGAAGCTGCCTAAGGTTCAGCCCCTGCCCTACCAGCCCTTAGCCTCTGAGGCTGCCCTCCAGCTTGTCCCAGCTGACCATGACTGATGTGTGTCCCCCTGCACTGGATGGACTTCCTTGCCAAACTGCTTGGAGAGCCCTTCTTTCTCCCAAGAGTCAGCACAAGTTCTCCTTCCTTAGAAAGGGCCCTGAACTCTTCCTGCCAGCCCTACCTGAATTTATTTCTCTCCTTTGTGCTCCTACAACAGTGACCCTATTCTGACTCGTGCTCTGTAGCCACTTGGCTACTTTCCAATCTCTTCTAAGATAAGCAAACTCCTGGAAGGAAAAAACAAGGCCCATTTACCTTTGAGTGTCCCCAGGGCTAGCCAGTGCCCTGCCTAGAGGAAGCCACAGTCCGCAAGTGTGGAATCTGGAAAGCTCTCGGAGGAATCTTTGCCAGGCCCAGGTGCAGAGACTGAACTGGGGGGTTGTTATTTAGCTTATCGGAGCCTCCATTTCCTCAGACTGGGAAAATGGTTTTTCCTCACAGGCTGGCAGAGAGAATGCAACCAGTGTAAATTAAAGACAGTATTTGATAAATGTGGGTCCCCCTAGGTGGGAGCAGGACTGTTTGTTAGGTGTCAAGGGTCTGTGAAACAATCCCCTCCCTAGGGCAAGCGGCTGGTGCAGTGCTTGTCCAGAATCATTGAAGGCAGGGAAGCCTGGCTTGGGAGAGGGAGGTCCATCCTCCAGCAGGAAAGGAGAGGGGCGTGCGTGCTTCCGTGGTGTCCCGTCCACAGATGCTCAAGGCCCCTGTGCATTTGGGCTTAGGAACAGGGTCACATGCAGAGGTCTGCACTGAAGGTGCAGTCAGCCAAGTTTCATCCTTGCTTCCCAGCCCCAGCTGTTCCTCTTCCCTCTGTCCCAGCCATTTCCTTGGGCTCTTCCTATGGACTGAGGGCAGGGGGCAGCAGCAGCAGCCACACCAAGGGAGGCTTGACACTGAACGCGGGGTGCGTGTGCATTTAGCCCTTGAGTGCCAGTACCATAATGTGGTCTTGGCCCTGGGGGCACAGATTCAATGTCTCAATGTGGAAAGGTTCTTCTGATGTGCCCTCTTAACAGGGCAACCAGAGAGGCCTCAGTTCCAACTGGAAGGCCATTCCTTTATTTACCCTTTCACCCATTCATTAACAAACGTTTATTAAGCATCATTAACAAATGTTTATGAAGCATCTAGATGGGTCAGGCCCTGTTCTATGGGGCACAGCCTGCTTCTAAACAGACTAACAAGCAGTCCTGCTGTTAGCCCCATCCTGCCCTCCCCTGTGCCTGTTCCTTCCCACTGGACTCCTCGACCTCCAGGCCCTGCAGCAGCCATAAGGAACAGCTTTCTCTTCCCTGCCACTCCCCCACCACAGACAGAGTCTTGCTCTATTGCCCAGGCTGGAGTGCAGTGGTACAATCTCGGCTCACTACATCCTCCACCTCCCGGCTTCAAGCAATTCTCCTGCCTTAGCCTCCCAAGTAGCTGGGATTACAGGTGCACGCCACAACACCCAGCTAATTTTTGTATTTTTAGTAGAGATGGGGTTTCACCATGTTGGCTGGGCTGGTCTCGAACTCCTGACCTTGTGATCCACCCGCCTCAGCCTCCCAAAGTGCTGGGATTACAGGCGTGAGCCACAGCGCCTGGCCAGCGGCAGCTTTCTCTGTGTAGTGCTAGTTCTCTGTGCCTTACTTTTTGGCTTCCTCTACTTTGTGGACATCTCCAAGCTATTGTCATCTTCTTTCTCCTATGTCTTTGTCTTTTGGATTTATGCCTGCTTTAATACTTTTGTTAACATTAGTGATGTTTCAAGTAGGAAGAAGAAATAAATTCTGATGTTCCATCTGCCATATTTAACTAGAATTTCCTTCCAATTGAGTTTTCACTTAAAGTATTTTTACAATGATTTATGGAGTCTGGATGTTTTCAATTTGAAAATGGTAGTTGTTTATTTTAGAAATTTACAAATAATATACAAGTATAAAGAAGAATATAAAGATGACTCATCATCTCAGAAATTCAGAAATAACCCCTCTTAACATTTATATATATATGTGTGTATATATATATATATATATATGTATATACACCCATATAGATACACATTAGTTAAAGGGAATTAAATAACCTCTTTCTGTTTGCTTAAGTTCGATGCTGACTTTTGGATGCTGCCAGCTTTGTAGAAGCCTTTTGCTGTGGGAGGCACTTGCCAAGCCTTGCTGCGACAGAGGAGTATCCTTTGTCATGCTGACATTGATGCCTCTCACCTTCCCTCAGGCCTGCCTCTCTCCCCTAGTGAGCCTCGGCCTAGACTGCCCACTTCCACTGGAGATGTTCATCATCAAGTCATTTACAGGTCAAAACCACAGTTCTTACCTGCAGTGCCGGAAGGAGGGTAAGAAACAGAATCTGGGTGTGCCCTCCCCAGCTCTGTCATCCCTAGGAATATTCTCCCAGGTTGTGACAGAGCCCGGAAAAAAGCCATTTGCGATGACCTCACTGTACCCGACTTCTACCAGAGTCCCTGGCCTTTTTCTGGCCTTTGGTGATCCCTGATGGGGAATTGTCAGTGGGGGAAAGGTGATTTGTTTCATTTAATCCGCCAAATGCAAATGACCAACATTTTGGATCTTAGCCAATTTTGAGGTTTTGGATTCAGAATATGTTCTGTTGGGGCTCGGGACACACCATCCCAAAATATGACACCACCTCAGAAAATCTTCCACCCCAATAAATTGCAGATATTTTCAAAAAATAATTACAAGAGACAGAGACTTATATTGCCGGTGGGCATGTATACTAGCAAATGCTTTTGGGAAGTAATTTTTTAAATCTTTTTTTTTTTTTTTTTAAATAACAGAGGCAGGTTCTTGCTATGTTGCCCAGGCAGCTCTCAAACTGCTGGACTCCCAAAGTGCTGGGATTATAGTCATGAGTCACCGTGCCCTGCTGGAAAGTCATTTTTAAAGTGTCAAGAACCTTAAAAATGTTTGTACTTTTTGATCTTTGTTCTGGGACTCTAGCCTAAGGAAATAATTCTAAGTACAATAAAAGCTTTCTGTACCAAAATACCAATTGCAATATTATTAATAATGTAAAAAATGATACTAAAACACTCAACTATAGGAGAATAGTACTGTGAAATAGTACTGTAATCATGAAAAACTCATTATAATAAAGCCAAATGATTATTGTTGAAATAAATGAAAACAACTAAACTCAGTATTTAATATAGAGTTCGATGATGGCTGTGTTAAAACTAGAGTAATGTATGGCTAGGCGTGGTGGCTCATGCCTGTAATCCCAGCACTTTGGGAGGCCAAGGCTGGAGGATCACCTGAGGTTGGAAGTTCGAGACCAGCCTGACCAACATGGAGAAACCCTGTCTCTATTAAAAATACAAAAAATTAGCCAGGCGTGGTGGCGCATACTTGTAATCCCAGCTACTCGGGAGGCTGAGGCAGGAGAATCACTTGAACCTGGGAGGTGGAGGTTGCAGTGGCCTGAGATCATGCCATTGCACTCCACACTCCAGCCTGGGCAACAAGAGTGAAACTCCATCTCAAAAACAAAAAAAAAAAACAAGAGTAATGTATACAGTGAGACATTTTAATACTAGTTATCTTTGGATAATGAGACAGAGAAAATTTTATTTTTTTCTACTTTGTTTGGTTGAGACGGAGTTTCACTCTTGTTGCCCAGGCTGGAGTGCAATCGTGGCTTACCACAACCTCCGCCTCCCAGGTTCAAGCGATTCTCCTGCCTCAGCCTCCCTAGTAGCTGGGATTACAGGTGCCTGCCAACACACCCAGCTAATTTTTTGTATTTTTAGTAGAGATGGGGTTTCACTATGTTGGCCAGGCTGGTCTCGAACTCCTGACCTCAGGCAATCCACCCGCCTCAGCCCTGCAAAGTGCTGGGATTACAGGCATGAGCCACCGTACCTGACTACTTTCTTTTTAATAACACAAACTTTGTTCATAAATAAGACTTCGGCTGGGCAGAGTGACTCACGTCTGTAATCCCAGCACTTTGGGAGGCCGAGGCAGGTGGATCACCTGAGGTCAGGAGTTTGAAACCAGCCTGGCCAACATAGTGGAACAGCCTGACCAGCATCGTGAAACCCCATCTCTACTAAAAATACAAAAATTCACCAGTCGTGGTGGCAGGTACCTTTAGTCCCAGCTACTCGGGAGGCTGAGGCAGGAGAATCGCTTGAACCCAGGAGGCAAAGGTTGCAGTGAGCCGAGACTGCGCCACCGCACGCCAGCCTGGGTGACAGAATGAGATTCCGTCTCCAAATAAATAAATAAATAAATAAATAAATAAATAAATAAATCAGACTTCATAAAATTAAATGCAGGGTTGGTTCCTGTTTTAAAAGGGGAATAGTAGGCTGGGAGCCGTGGCTCACGCCAGCACTTTGGGAGGCTGAGGCTGAGGCAGGCAGATCACCTGAGGTCAGGAGTTTGAGACCAGCCTGGCCAACATGGTGAAACCCCGTCTCTGCTAAAAATACAAAAATTAGCCAGGCGTGGTGGTGCGCACCTGTAATCCCACTAACTCAGGAGGCTGAGGCAGGAGAATCGCTTAAACCCGGGAGGCAGAGGTTGCAGTGAGCTGAGATTGTACCACTGCACTCCAGCCTGGGCAAAGAGCGAGACTCCGTCTCAAAAAATAAAAAAATTAGCCTAGAATAGTGGCGTGTGCCTGTAATCCCAGCTACCCGGGAGGTTGAGGCAGGAGAATCGCTTGAACCCAGGAGGCAGTGGTTGCAGTGAGCTGAGATTGTGCCACTGCACTCCAGCCTGGGTGACAGAGCAAGACTCCGTCTCAAAAAACAAAAAGAGAATAGTAGAAGGCAACATGCCATTTTATTTAAAATTGCAAATTAGGTTTTTTAGATGGATGACAGTTGAGATCATTAAATCCCATTTCTGCCTCTCAGATTTCCACAAAATAGTATATTAAATACTCAGTCCTAAGAAATGGCAGAGTTTCCAAATTGCCTCTCAATACCAGAGGGAATGGCCCAGTTTCTTCCCTTACGATAAAGGTACATCATTTGATAAACAAAGGAGTGTAGCATTAAGACCCTTACAAGGTTGTATTGCAGAAGTTACTTCCATGTCTTCACTCACAATGTGTATTCCCACCTTTATTTCCCATTCAGTAACACTGCCAGTTTCATCATCTCTCCTTTCAACTTCATTGAAAAGAGGATGCTGACTGGAATTTGGCTTAATGGTATCCACCACAGCCAGGTGCCTATAGTCCCCGCTACACAGGAGGCTGAGGAGAGAGATTTCCTTGAACCCAGGAGTTCGAGACCAGCCTGAACAAAACAGGGAGACTCCACCTTTGCAGACAACACACAACAGAGGCATTTCAGATGGGACAGTAGAGTTTCCTGAGATACACTTGATTTTAGTTTTAAGCAGAGGAATTTTCCTGGAGAGTTTCAGTTACAATACCATACTCATGAGGATGGTAAAAAAAAAACTCATGGTAAACATTCAGCAAAACATAGGTTATAGGGCAGTCATCTCCTTTAACACTTTATTGGGGTTTGTATATGAATTCTGAAATATTGTAGGCCTAATCCTGGTACAGAACCAAAACTGGGTGCGTTGTACTTGAACAGCTGACAAGTCCCCAGTACGGGTCCGTATAAAGTAATGGAGAAGAAACAGCCCTCTTAATCCCAGAAAAGTCTTTATTTGCCCTGATTGAAAACCAAATCTCATTCAAGAAACTTTTTCTACTGTTCTATAGTTTACAAATAATCTTATTACTTTTATAATTGGAAAAACAACAGTAAACCCACTGTTCAAGGGAAACAGCCAGTTGTACTTTCCATTAGTCAGTGCTACTGTTTGGAACACAGATTTTTCCTAGAAATGGAATTAATATGAGCTTATCTTCTGCAATCATTTATTTGATTTATGAGGAAACTGAGGTTTGAAGAAAGGCAATGTCTCCAAACCAATCCTGCCTCCTGGCCCTCTGGCCCTCACTCCACACTGTCTTGGAACATGACTGTGGCACAGTGTGGCACCTACCAGGCACTTCATAGTATCTCAGTGAGTTACAGAGGATTGGGCTCAAGGAAGCTGATCCTGGGAGTGATGGGTATCCTACATTCTTGTGGAGAGGAGGGAGCTGGAGTTGGGAATATGCTGTGTGATATGGTTCAGATGTGTGTCCCCTCCAAATCTCATGTTGAAATGTGATTCCCTCCCATGGGGCATATACTCAAAGGAATATAAATCATTCTACTATAAAGACACATGGCTAGGCATTGTGGCTCACACCTGTAATCCCAGCACTTTGGGAGGCTGAGGCAGGCAGATCATGAGGCTGGGAGTTTGAGACCAGCCTGGCCAACATGGCAAAACCCCTTCTCTACTAAAAATACAAAAAATTAGCCGAGTATGGTGGCGTGCGCTTGTAATCCCAGCTACTTGGGAGGCTGAGGCAGGAGAATTGCTTGAACCTGGGAGGCGGAGTTTGCAGTGAGCTGAGATCTTGCCACTGCACTCCAGCCTGGGCGACAGAGCGAGACTCTGACTCAAAAAAAAAGACACATGCACATGTATGTTTATTGCAGCAGTATTTACGATAGCAAAGACTTGGAACCAACTCAAATGCCCATCAATAATAGACTGAATAAAGAAAATGTGGCAAATATACAACATGGAATACTATGCAGCCATAAAAAAGAATGAGTTCATGTCCTTTGCAGGGATATGGATGAAGCTGGAAGCCATTATCCTCAGCAAACTAACACAGGAACAGAAAACCAAACACCACGTGTTCTCACTCATAAGTGGGAGTTGAACAATGAGAACACATGGACACAGGGACAGGAATGTCACACACCAGGGTCTATGGGGGAGGAGTAAGGGGAGGGAGAGCATTAGGGCAAATACCTAATGCATGTGGGGCTTAAAACCTAGATGACAGGTTGATAGGTGCAGCAGACCACCATGGCACATGTATACCTATGTAACAAACCTGCATGTTCTGCACATGTATCCCAGAACTTAAAGTACAAAATGAAAAAACAAAGAAAAAGAAATGCGATTCCCAGTGTTGGAGGTGGGGCCTGGTGGGAGGTGTCTGGGTCTTGGGGGCGGATCCCTCATGAATGGCTTGGTGTCCTCCCCATGGTGATGAGTGAGTTCTTACTCTGTTAGTTCACATGACAGCTGGCTGTTTAAGGAAGGCTGGCTCCTCCTCCCTCCTTTGCCCTCTCTTGCACTCTCTCTCTCCCTGTCTCTGTCTCTCTGTCCCACTCTCACCATGTGACACACCTGCTCCTCCTTCACCTTCCGCCATGATTGAAAGCTCCCTGAGGCTTCACCAGGAGCAGATGCCAGCGCCATGCTTCCTGGCGCCTACTAAACTGTGAGCCAAATTAAACCTCTTTTCTTTACAAATTACCCAGCCTCAGGTATTTCTTTATAGCAACGCAAAAATAGACTAACACAGAAATGGGGCATCACCTGAACTACAAGGCCCTCTGAGCTGGCTATTGCTTCCTCCTCAGCAACAGGTCAGGCCACAAGGTTCCTAGTAACTGCCTGTAACCCGGCCTTTCTCCTCACCCTGACCTTCCTTCTGTCAAGGTACCTGCATTAACCAGGCTTCCTGCTTGGAATGACATCTCCACCCACAGAGCTCTGCCTCCAGTTAATTCATGCTCAGCCTCAGGCCTCAACTCCATATCCCTTCCTTGAGGAAGTCTTCCCTGACCCCTATACCAGGTTAGACCTTTTTTTTTTTTTTGCTTTTCCTTCATTGACAGTTCACCACTATAATTAAGTAACCATCTCCCTATTGTGCGTTAATGTCTGTTTCTTCCTCCAGACCACAGGAACCTTATGGGATTGTTTACCCGGTATCCCTGGCAACAAGCTGATCCTGGCAGATAGGGAGCGTGCAAAGCACATTAGATGAATAAATAAATGAAAATTATTGATTCTTCCAGCTCCACCAGGGGGCAGGGGCTGTAGCCTTCTTTCCCTGTCTGCTCCCTGGATCTGCTCCCATGGTGCTGGAGAAAGCAAGTGTAGCATTGCTTGTTTATTTATGCTTCCATTTGTTCAATAGATATCTACTGAGAGCCCGCTATGTGCCATTTTGGAGTCAGTGGTGAACATAGCATCAAAATCCTGCCCTCACAAGATTACTTTATTTTTTTTGAGATGGAGTCTCACTCTGTCGCCCAGGCTGGAGTGCAGTGGTTCGATCTCAGCTCACTGCAACCTCTGTCTCCCGGGTTCTAGCAATTCTCCTGCATCAGTCTCCTGAGTAGGTGTGACTACAGGCTTGTGCCACCATGCCGGACTAATTTTTTTGTATTTTTAGTGGAGATAGGGTTTCACCACATTGGTCAGGCTGGTGCTGAATTCCTGACCTCAAATGATCCACGTGCCTCAGCCTCCCAAAGTACTGGGATTACAGGTGTTAGCCACCATGACCGCCACAAGATTACATTCTATACTGAAGGAGACAGACACTAAGCAAATAAACAGGAAACTATGCTGTATGCTGGTGCTAGGGCCAGAACAATTTATGAGAGAAGTGGAGGTGGGGGAGCCATACTAAATAAAATGGTTGGAAAAGGCCTTCATGATAAAATATAATTGAGGAAAGACAAAGGATATAGCAATATGATGAAAGGGCATGTCAGATAAAATTCAGGATGCCCAGATAATTTTGAATTTTATTTTATTTTATTTATTATTATTTATTTTTTTTTTGAGACTGAGTCTCACTCTGTCACCCAGGCTGGAGTACAGTGGCATGATCTTGGCTCACTGCAACCTCTGCCTCCCGGGTTCAAGCGATTCTCCTGCCTCAGCCTCCTGAGTAGCTGGGACTACAGGCATGCACCACCACACCGGGCTAATTTTTGTATTTTTTTAGTAGAGAAGGGGTTTCACCATGTTGGTCAGGCTGGTCTTGAACTCCAGACCTCAGGTGATCTGCCTGCCTCGCTCGGCCTCCCAAAGTGCTAGGGATTACAGGCATAAGCTACCATGTCCAGCCAAAATTTTTTCAAATTCTAATGTTTTTAATTCACAAATTGCAATTCATATTGCCATGGAGGAAACAAAATTGTAACTAATGAAGAATTCTAAGAGCTGGTTTTTGTTGTTGTTTTTTTTTGAGATGGAGTCTCAGTCACCCATTCTGGAGTGCAGTGGTGCGATCTCGGCTCACTGCAACCTCCACCTCCTGGGTTCAAACAATTCTCCTGTCTCAGCCTCCCGAGTAGCTGGGATTACAGGCACCCATCATGATGCCCGGCTAATTTTTGTATTTTTGTAGAGACACGGTTTCAACATGTTGGCCAGGCTGGTCTTGAACTCCTGACCTTAGGTGATCTGCCCGCCTCGGCCTCTCAATGTGCTGGGATTACAGGCATGAGCCACTGTGCCAGGCCAAGAGCTGTTAAAAGTAGTACCTGATCTTTGGCTTTTGGGGTACCAGGAATTACTTTTTACTATGAGAGAGAACTTGACTTTTGCGTGTGCAGTGGCTGACGAGTCACTGGCAAAACCTGGAAAGTGGCTGACAGGGTTGTAGTGAATGATTATTATTGCAATGGGCTATTTGTTCTTTACGCACTTAGATTAAAAGGCAGGTTTGAACACCTGGAGGTTGTGGGAACATTCACTACCAATGGTTAAGACTCTGATGGAAGATGAGCTGATCACAGAGTGGGCTGATTTGCATTGGGTTGCCCACTAGCCTCAGGGGAATGTCTTTACAGAAAGGTGCGCTGTGGAAGCACTGTGTGGCCTGGTCTCATGGTGTTCCTGTCTTTGGGAACCCAAGATTAAATGTAAATGTGGGATACTGGCAGGCACAAGTGGAAGCCAGCACAACTAATGATGCAGAATTTTTTGTTCCTTGGTTCAGCTAAATCCAGAAAAATTAGGCACGCAGAAACATTGAAAGGTGAGGATGGTGCCAGGTGCGGTGGCTCACACCTGTAATCTCAGCATTTTGGGAGGCTGAGGTGGGCAGACACTTGAGGTCAGGAGTTTAAGACCAGCCTGGCCAAATTAGTGAAACCCCATCTCTACTAAAAATACAAAAAATTAGCCAGGCATGGTGGTACATGCCTGTAGTCCCAGCTACTCAGGAGGCTGAGGCAGGAGAATCACTTGAACCTGGGAGGCAGAGGTTGCAGTGAGCCAAGAGCATGCCATTGCACTCCTGCATGGGCAACAGAGCAGGACTCAGTCTCAAAAAAAAGAAAAGAAAGGTGAGGAGGGCGGAATTTATTAAGCAAAAGGAGGGTCCTATATGCAGGTATCCACCTCACAAATTGAATACAAGGCCATCACATGCAAGTTGAAAAGGCCTGGCTCCTCTCCAGCATTAGGCATGAATTCCTGGTGGCTCCACCCCATTCTTCCAGTGTGCATGCTGGCCCTTAGTCTTAAGGAAGGAGACCACTACTACTCCTGCTGCCCTCCTCCCCCCACCTTGCCTAGTTCACAAGACAGGAGGAGAGAAAAAGCAAAAAGTTGGAAAAAAACAAAAGTAAGATAAATAGCCAGACAACCTTGGCACCACCACCTGGCCCTAGGAGTTAAAAAAAATAATAATAATAACATCAACCCCTGACCTAAACTACTTGTGTTATCTGTAAATTCCAGACACTGTATGAAAAAAGCACTGTAAAACTTTTTGTTCTGTTAGCTGATGCATGTAGCCCCCAGTCACATTTCCCACGCTTGCTCGATTTATCACGACCCTTTCACATGGACCCCTTAAAGTTGTAAGCTTTTAAAAAGGCCAAGAATTTCTTTTTCGGAGAGCTCGGCTCTTAAGACATGAGTCTGCTGATGCTCCCGGCCGAATAAAAACCTCTTCCTTCTTTAATTCGGTGTCTGAGGAGTTTCGTCTGTGGCTCGTCCTGCTACATTTCTTGGTTCCCTGACCGGGAAGTGAGGTGATTAACTAACGGTTGAGGTAGCCCCTTAGGCAGCTTATGCCTGCCCTGTAGAGCATCCCTGTGGGGGACTCCGGCTTGAGCAATGCGGATCCTGAGAGTGCTCCTGGGTAGGCATTTGCCCCAGTGGAACGCCTTGCCAGAGCAGCGCGTGGCAGGCCCCGGTGGAGGATCAACGCAGTGGCTAAACACCGGGAAGGAACAGGCACTTGGAGTCCGGACATCTGAAACTTGGTAAGACTGGTCTTTGGAACTTGCCCACTCCATTTGAGTGGAAGCGTGGCCTGATCACCCACAGCGTGTCTGTACTGGCACTTTGGTTTTTGTTTTTGACTTGACTTGAATTGCTTGATACTTTGGTTTTAACCTTGATTTTGACTTGACTTGAATTGCTTGATAAACAGGCATGCCTTTATTGGTACTTTGGTTTTGGTTCTGATTTTGACTTGGCATAAATTGCTTGACGAACAGGTGTGCCTTTAACAACACTTTGGTTTTAATTTTGATTTTGATTTAGTGTGAATTAGACGAGTGAGTGACCTTTTACCCTTTCCTTCTTGTAGTGTGAATGTTTTTTCGTTTCAAGAGAAAAATAGGTCAGACACAAAGTAAGCCCACTCCGCTAGGAACTATGTTAAAAATTTTCAAAAAGAAAAATAAAAGGAAAGTCATCAAAGCATCAAAACTTACTCTATTAAAATGCACGTTACAGAACCTTAAGAAAGGTTTTGCGGGAGATTATAGAGTTAAGTTAACCCCCTAGAGGTTAAGAACTCTGTGTGAATTAGAATTGCCCTCTTTTGGTGTTAGATGGCCCACCGAAGGAACTATAGACAGGGAACTATTGGCCATGTATTTAAGGTGGTGACAGGGGTCAGAGGGCAGCCAGTGTACCTAGATCAAATTCCTTTATATTGACTCATGGTTAAATATAATATAGACAAAACCAGCATAAATTTAGCCCTGTTGAACAGCTTATTGCAAAAAAGCCAAAAGTAAAAGAGCAGCTTCGCCGGCAGACACAGAGTTAAAAAGGGAGTTCCAGAAACAGCAAGAGAAGCCAGTTTTGCGGGAGCCGCCAGAGATAACAGAAATTCTTTCTCCATATATCCCAGCCTACCCCGCTTTACTGAGGCCAACAACCCCCTCAGAAACGAGATTCAGGAGCTAACACGCAGGCCAACAACCCCCTCAGAAACGAGATTCAGGAGCTAACACGCTCCAGGTCTCACCTTGAAGGGGAGGATCGGAGCTTCGAGAGACCAAGGAAGGAAATCAAGATAGTCAAGTGGGCCATCTCAGATCTGAGAGGCTATGCAAATGCCTCTCAGGGAGACACGAGGACCTGTCTATTATAATGACCAGGCCCACATCCGGGGGGGGGTGGGGGGACAACAGACTTTCATCTATCAGCCCTTTTCAACCATTGATCTACTAAACTGGAAACACCCTGAACCCACCACCTTGCTCCCGGCAGCTAAAGCCCTGTCGAGCATAACTGTGTAGAGGTGTTGGACTCAAGTTTACTCTAGCAGACCTAACCTCCAGGACCAGCCTTGGGCATCAATAGACTGGGAGCTATACGTGGACAGGAACAGCTTCATCAACCCCCAAGGAGACAGAGGTGCAGAATATGCGGTGGTAACCCTGGACACTGTTGTTAAGCTGAGCTCATTGCTTTAATTTGGGCCTTAGAACTCAGTGAAGGTAAGACTGTAAACATTTACACTGACTCTGGGTATGCCTGTTTAACCCTCCAAGTGCATACAAAATTGTATAAAGAAAAGAGCCTGTTAAACTCTAGAAAGAAGGGAAAAAAAGACCCAGAGAATGCAATTCAGCTTCAGCGTTTGCAGAGGTACTGAGAAGCACTTCTGCAGAGTCTAAAAGTTGGTAGAAAAAAGCAAGTAATATAAAAAAGATTTCAGAAATCCTTCAAGGAGCTGACAAGAGCCTAAGTCAGTTTTATAAGAGACTCTATACAGCATTCTGGCTTTATACCCCACTTAACCCTGAAGCTGCTGAAAATCAGTATGCACTGAATATTTTATTTGTAAAGCAAGCCCAGGGTAACATCAAGCAGAAGCTGCAGGCATGAATACCACCTAGTCTATAAAAGTGGCCACCAAGGTGTATGTTAACTGTGACCAAGGAACAAAACTGGGAAAGAGCAAAGGAAAAAGAAACACTAAGAGTAAGTGTGAAAAAGAGAATCAGAAGAAAACAGGAGAGACAGACAGCAGTGCGCGGGGGCAAGGCCCGTGCCGTTGCCCAGCCCCGCCAGCTGGCCGTAGGAGCAGGAGAACTCAGAAAAAAAAAAAAAAAAAAGTAAATTAAAGACTTAAGAAAAAAAAGCCAATCTGTTAGCAACAGCTCTCATAAAAAGAAAAATTAGCACCGTGAGAGGACATGGATGTGGATGTAGATGTGAAAGAAGTCAAGTTAGGCAAGGATTCAAGAGCCAGATGAGGCTAGAGATTAATGTGCGAGATGCAAAAAGAAAGGACACTAGAAAGGTAAATGTTCAGAAGGCAATAAAGGAAATGGCCACTCTGCATTGATTTATTTCTCTTACTGTGCATGTGTTAAGGGATGGAATTTTCCACTGTGGGCATGTTTAGGCAAGCTCCCTATATATAATGACATAGATGGCATTTGCCTGTCTCCTGCCTCTATCACTAGGGGAAGTTAGCTAGTTGTGCCGGCTTCTACTTGTGTCTGCTTTCCACATATTAAAAAAAAATTTTTTTAAGGTCGGGTGTGGTGGCTCATGCCTGTAATCCCAGCACTTTGGGAGGCCGAGGTGAGAGGATTGCCTGAGCTCAGGAGTTCGAGACCAGGCTGGGCAACATGATGAAAACCTGTCTCTACAAAAAAATACGAAAATTAGCTGGGCAGGGTGGTGCACACCTGTAGTCCCAGCTACTCATGAAGCTGAGGTGGGAGGATTGGCTGAGAGGTTGAGGGAGTGGAGATAGCACCACTGCACTCCAGCCCAGGCAACAGAGAGAGACCCCATTTCACAAAAAAAAATTTTTTTTAATAAGATGGGGTTTTACTATTTTGCCCATGCTGGTCTCAAACTCCTGGGCTCACGCAATCCTCCTGTCTCGGCCTCCTGTTAAATATAGTGAACCCTAAGTTTCTCTTCAAAGAATCAGTATGTCAGTATGTCCAGCTCTCTTATTCTTTGATTCTTCATTTTAAAGTTTAACTTCCTAGTTCTCTTCAACTCCTTGCCTCTAGTTTCAGTAAACAACTTTCCCGCCAGTCCAAATCAGTAGTTCACATCTGTTCCCTTGGTGGTCACCTGCTCTGACCTAAGTCACCTTTAGTTACCTGTTCCTAACTGTCCTTCCCACCAAACTACTCACCTCACCACTCCAGCTCATACTCCTGCTCTTTTTAACATAGCCAATCAGAATTAGCTTAGACTGTGCGGTCCAATCCTAGCCATTAGGGCAACAACACAGCAGTAGGGGCTACTAGCGTCAGGAATAAGAACTCCTGCCCCTCCCCTGTCCTGGTATGATCTCACCATTGTTCCATCTGTGAGGAGCACCCTTTCTGCAGAAAGTAAAAATTGCTTTGCTGAGAAAATTAAATGTATGTTTGAGTGCTATTTCTTTGCAGCACCAGGGAACAAGCATTTTGCATTTCTAACAGTTTGGTGGCCCATACAGGGACTCACTCTTCTCTGGGCGGTCTCCAGTCCTCTCTTGTAAGGAGGCGCCCCGCCGCCTCATTTCGGCAGCCTCAGGGGTGAGGAACCGAGACCTACCTGGTGTGATGAATAAACCCAGACTCTCAGCAATGTGAAAAGAAACTGGCCGGTGACCTGGGGTAAAGGATCCTCACATACCACGTGGACCAGACAACCTCATGCACAAGCCAAAGAAGGAAACAGCGGAGGAGCTGGTAAAGTATTCCTTTGGTGGTAGGGACTAAGGAAAGAAAAACTGCAGGGGCAGTGAAACATTCCTTGGTTGGGACATACCAAGGAAAAAGAAGCCGTAGGGGTGGTAAAGCATTCCTTAGCCGGGACTAAGGAAAGAAAAACCACAGGGGGCAATGAAGTATTCCTTGGTCGGGGTATCTTGGGGATTAAAAAGAGGCAAGACATTTCCGGTAAGGGAAATTGAGCCTCGCCCCAAAAGGTGAGACATTTCCAGTGAGGGAAATTGAGCCTCACCCCAAAAGGTGAGACATTTCCAGTAAGGGAAATTGAGCCTCACCCTAAAAGGCAAGACATTTCCAGTGAGGGAAATTGAGCCTCACCCCAAAAGGTGAGACATTGCCAGTAAGGGAAATTGAGCCTCCCTCCAAAAGGTGAGATATTTCTGGTAAGGGAAATTGAGCCTCACCCCAAAAATGGGAAATACCCCAAGTAAGGTAAAGGATAAAAGAAATAAAGCTAGCAACAATAATATTCCCCCAATAATCCCCCAGGACTAATGTTAAAATATTAGAAGGATAAAAAAAAAAACTTGAGAGTCAGAGAGAGAGAGAGAGACAGAGAGTCAGAGAGAGAGAGAGAGAGAGAGAGAGAGAGATAGAAGTAGTAAAGAGAAAGCAATGTACCCTATTCCTTTAAAAGCCAGGGTAAATGTAAAACCTATAATTGAAAGTCTTCTCCGTGACCCTATAAAACGCCAATACTGCCTGTAAAGAAGCCAGACGGGTCACACCAGTTAGTGCAAGACCTTAGAGCTATTAATCAAGTCCAAACTACCCACCCTGTTGTTATGGTAATAGATTTAAAAGATGCCTTCTGGGTTTGTCCATTCACGGAAGACAGCCAGGACCTATTTGCCTTTGAGTGAGAAGACCCTCACTCTGATTGAAAATAGCAATACAGATAGACAGTCTTACCTCAAGGGTTTACGAAGTCTTCAAATATATTTAGTCAAATATTAGAACAAGTCATTTAATTAGCAAAGGTAAATGGCAAATTGAGCTTGAATGGACTGAAAGTATCATATCCTTGCCTCTGCCGGAGACTAAACAAGAACTTAGAAAACTTTAAGATAAGTCAGATACTGTCGTCTATGGATAGCCTCTTATGTCCTAAAAACAAAACCCTTATACAAAAAGCTCACGCAAGATGGGCAAAACCCCCTCCTCATTTGGCAGTTACCAGAAATCCAACAGGTGGAAAGGTTAAAACATCTATTAGTAACTGCCCCTGTCCTAGATTTACCCTCAAGTAGCTATTCCATCTTGTTGTCAGTGTAAACAAGGGCATATCCCAAAAGCACGGAGGCCACTGACAACAAGTAGCCTTCCTATCAAAAATCCTTAACCCAGTAACCCGGGGATGGCCCAAATGCATTCAATCTGTAGCAGCAACTGCTTTGCTAACTGAAGAAAGTAAAAAAATAACTTTTAGAGGAAACCTCATTGTGAGCACACCTCACCAGGTCAGAACTATCCTAAGTCAAAAAAGCAAAAAGGCAGCTTACTGACTTAAGAATATTAATGTATGAGGCCATTCTGTTAGAAAAATATGATTTAACATTAACCACTGATAATTCCCTTAACCCTGCAGGTTTCCTAACAGGGGATCTAAATCTTAATTAACTACCATACAAAGGTCCGACCAGACCTAGGAGGAACTCCCTTCAGGACAGGATGATGGATGGTTTCTCCTGGCTGATTGAGGGAAAAAGACACAACGAGTATTCAGTAATTGATAGGGAAACTCTCGTAGAAATAGAGTTAGGAAAATTGCCTAATAATCGGTCTGCTCAAACGTGTGAGCTCTGCACTCAGCCAAGCCTTAAAGTACTTACAGAACCAGGAAGGAACCATCTATACTAATTCCAAGTTAATTTGGACTAAAGAGGTCTTAGTAATAGCAAAGGATAATTAAAAATCCCAAACTTACATGGTTTTCAACAAAAGTAAAGTTTGCTAAAAGTTAACAGTGTAACATGTATTATCCTAACTTCAAATCTTGTGGCCTTAGGGAAGTGGAGACTGCAGGAGCCAAAATTGCACCATTGCACCCCAGTCCAGATAACAGAATGACACCTTGTCTAAAAAAACGAACAAAAAACCCCACAAAACTCTTAAGGTGGGGAAGACATTGGTTTAAAGTTTACATAACAATCCCTGCCTTTGTTTAAGATACTTTTCCTGGCAATCTCACTTCGACTGAATCTTTATCCATATCCTTCTTCATCTCAGCAGATAATGGTGCTTAGATCTAAGTGCTGTGGCTTTGGGATGTAAATTTTCACTTAAGAGTCATGTCTTTGGAAGTGCAAATTAAGGGTTATGTTGCTAACAGTTGTTTAGGGCTCCATAGTCTAAAGAGGGGAGAGAAACTATTTAAAAACTGGCAAATGGTTTCTGGGTGCTGTGGCTCACGCCTGTAATCCCAGCACTTTGGGAGGCCAAGGTGGGCGGATCATGAGGTTAGGAGTTTGAGACCACCCTGGCCAACATGGCAAAACCCCATCTCTACTAAAAATACAAAAATTAGCCGGGCACAGTGGCAGGCGCCTGTAATCCCAGCTACTCGGGAGGCTGAGGCAGGAGAATCACTTGAACCCAGGAAGTGGGTGTTGCAGTGAGCTGAGATCACGCCACTGCACTCTAGCCTGGGCAACAGAGCAAGACTCCATCTCAAAAAAAAAAAAAAAGAAAAAGAAAACCAAAACCAAAACCAAAACCAAAAAACCCCTGACAAATGAAGAAGTTTATCAAGCTACAGACTCTGCTTTTGTTTGTATGTCTGTATATATGTTCATATATGCCATGTGGATGTGATATTTCATTACCAAAATACATGAAAACTAATTAATTGGGTTAAAGAAAAAGTAAGCACTTAAATTATATATTTTATGAGAAAAAATATAAGCTAACTCAAATGCCTTTTAGTTCAAATGATTTGTGTAAATTGTTGGTAAATAAGACTAGTTTAATACTGTTGATTTGCTGAAAACAACTGTGTCCTCTGATCAACAAAATACCCGTGTATTTAACTTTAGAGTTCTGGCTAAAGTGCTAAGTTCCTAACATTTGTGGAATGTAAACATGATTACAAAGAAAAAACTGAAGATGATGGTGTAAGCGCCCAATGGTTTCACCTTGCCCACTGCCTAGACAGAGCCGATTTCTCAAGACAGGGGAATTGCAATAGAGAAGGAGTAATTCACACAGAGCCAGCTGTGCGGAAACCAGAGTTTTATTACTCAAATCAGTCTCCCCGAGCATTTTGGGAGCAGAATTTTTAAGGACAACCTAGTGGGTGGGGAGAACCCAGTGAGCCAGGAGTGCTGATTGGTCAGGTCAGAGATGAAATCATAGGCAGTTGAAGCTGTCTTCTTGCAATGAGTCAGTTCATGGTTAGGGGCTACAAGATCAGATGAGCCAGTTTATCAATCTGGGTGGAGCCAGCTGATCCATCAAGTGCAGGGTCTGCAAAATATCTCAAGCACTGATCTTGAGAGAAATTTAGGGAGGGTCATAATCTTTTAGCCTCCAGCTGCATGACTCCTAAATCATAATTTCTAATCTTGTGTCAAATGTTAGTCCTACAAAGACAATCTAGTCCCTAGGCAAGATGGAATGAACAAAGACAGCTTGTATGCTAGAAGGAAGATGGTCAGTTAAGTTAGATTTCTTTCACTGTCTCAGTTATAATTTTGCAAAGGCAGTTTCTTTTTTTCTTTTCTTTTCTTTTTTTTTTTTTTTGAGATGGAGTCTTGCTCTTGTTGCCCAGGCTGGAGTGCAACGATGTGATCTCGGCTCACTGCAACCTCCACCTCCTGGATTCAAGTGGTTCTCCTGCCTCAGCCTCCCGAGTAGCTGGGATTACAGGCACCCACCACCACACCTGGCTAATTTTTTATATTTTTAGTAGAGAAAGAGTTTTACCATGTTGGCCAGGCTGGTCTCTAACTCCTGACCTCAGGTAATGCACCTGCCTGGGCCTCCTAAAGTGCAGGGATTACAGGCGTGAGCCACTGCTCGGCCCTGCAAAGACAGTTTCAGTAGCTAACTTTGTTTAATGAGCTACTCAAGCATAATTCCTAAGAATAAATAAAACTTCATTTACTTTTTTATGTTTTTTATTATTTACCATAATGTTTACTTGCAAAAGAGAATAAATAGAAGTTTATAAATGAGCTTTACATTGTTTAAAAAATCTTTTTCAATAACTTAGAGTCATGTTATGTCAACTTGGGTAATAGCTAATCATAAAATGTCTGAGTCATCTATATGATACAGAAAAGCTAAATATTTAGTTCTGTTAAGAAACAAAAAATTGTGGAAACATCTTTCTAAACATTAGAAAATAGTTTTCATCACAAAAACTGACATAAACCATCTCAAATTACTTGCTTCCAAGGTTTTTCTTTTTTGTTTGTTTGTTTGTTTGCTGTTGTTTTTCTTTTACAAGCCCACAACTAACATTATAACTTCCTAGGATTTCCACTGGAAATCAGGGTTAGGCTGGTTCCATATTTTTGCAATTGCAAATCGTGTTGCTATGCACATATGTGTGTAAGTCTGTTTCATACAATGACTTCTTTTCCTTTGGGTAGATACCCATTAGTGGGATTGCTGTATCAAATGGTAATTCTACTTTTAGTTCTTAAAGGATTCTCCATACTGTTTTCCATAGTGTTTGTACTACATTCCCACCAGCAGTGTAAAAGTGTTCCCTTTTCACCACATCCACATCAACATCTATTATATTTTGATATTTAAATTATGGCCATTCTTGCAGGAGTAAGGTGGTATTGCATTGTGGTTTTGATTTGCATTTCCCTGATAATTAGTGATGTTGAGCATTTTTTTCATGTTTGTTGGCCATTTGTATATCTTCTTTTGAGAATTGTGTATTCATGTCCTTAGCCCACTTTTTGATGGGATTTTTTTTTTTGCTGATTTGTTTGAGTTCCTGGTAGATTCTGGGTATTAGTCCTTCGTTGGATGAATAGTCTGTGAAAATTTTCTCCCACTCTGGGGGTTCTCTGTTTACTCTGCTGATTATTTTTATTTTATTTTATTTTTATTTTTATTTTTTTTGAGACGGAGTCTTGCACTCTCGCTCAGGCTAGAGTGCAGTGGCGTGATCTCGGCTCACTGCAAGCTCTGCCTCCAGGGTTCATGACATTCTCCTGCCTCAGCCTCCCGAGTAGCTGGGACTACAGGCGCCCACCACCACGCCCGGCTAATTTTTTGTATTTTTTAGTAGAGATGGGGTTTCACCGTGTTAGCCAGGATGGTCTCAATCTCCTGACCTTGTGATCCACCCACCTTGGCCTCCCAAAGTGCTGGGATTATAGGCATGAGCCACCACGCCTGGTCTTATTTTATTTTATTTTATTTTTGAGACAGGGTCTCGCTCTGTCGCCCAGGCTGGAGTGCAGTGATGCGATCTCGGCTCACTGCAACCTCTGTCTCCCAGGTTCAAGCGATTTTCCTGCCTCAGCGTCTCGAGTAGCTGAGATTACAGGCATGCACCACCATGCTCAGGTAATTTTTGTATTTTTAGTAGAGATGGGGTTTCGCCATGTTGGCCAGGCTGGTCTTGAACTCCTAACCTTAGGTGATCCACCCACCTTGGCCTCCCAAAGTGCTGAGATTACAGGCATGAGCCACCACGCCCAGCCAAGTCTGCTGATTTTTTTTTTTCTCTCTGTGGAAGCTTTTTAGTTTAATTAGGTCTCATCTATTTATTTTTGTTTTTGTTGTATTTGCTTTTGGGTTCTTAGTCATTAACTCTACCTTAGCCAATGTCTAGAAGAGTTTTTCCAATATTATATTCTAGAATTTTTATGGTTTCAGGTCTTAGATTCAAGTCTTTGATCCATTTTGAGTTGATTTTTGTATAGGGTGAGACATGAGGATTAAGTTTCATTCTTCTACATGTGACCTGCCAACAATCCCAGCACCATTTGACCATTTGTGGTTAGGGTGCACCCTTTGTTGAACAGGGTGTCCTTCTCCACTTTATGTTTTTGTTTGCTTTGTTGAAGATCAGTTGGCTTTAAATATTTGGCTTTATTTCTGGGTACTCTATTCTGTTGCATTGATGTACATGCCTATTTTTATACCAGTACCATGCTGTTTTGGTAACTATAGCCTTGTAGTATAGTTTGAAGTCAGGTAACGTGATGCCTCCAGATTTGTTCTTCTCACTTAGTCTCGCTTTGGCTATGTGGGCTCTTTTTTGGTTCCATATGAATTTTAGGATTTTATTTTTATAGTTCTGTGAAAAATAATGATGGTATTTTGACAGGAATTGCACTGAATTTGTAGATTGCTTTTGACTGTATGGTCATTTTCACAATATTGATTCTACCCATCCATGAGCATGAGATGTGTTCCCATTTGTTTGTGTCATCTATGATTTATTTCAGCAGTATTTTGTAGTTTTCCTTGTAGAGATCTTTCACATTCTTGGTTAGGTATATTTCTAAATATTTTATATTATTTTTTACAGCTGTTAAAAGGGTTGAGTTCTTGATTTGATTCTCAGGTTGGTCACTGCTGGTGTATAGCAGGGCTACTTATTTGTGTACATTGATTTTATATCCTGAAACTTTACTGAATTCATTTATCAGGTTTAGGAGCTTTTTGGATGAATCGTTAGGGTTTTCTAGATATACAATCATATCATCGGCAAACAGCAACGGTTTGACTTCCTCTTTACCAGTTTGGATGCCCTTTATTTCTTTCTCTTGTCTGATTGCTCTGGCTAGGATTTCCAGTACTATATTGAATAGCAGTGATAAAAATGGGCATCCTTGTCTTGTTCCAGTTCTTAGGGGGAATGCTTTCAACCTTTCCCTGTTCAGTATAATGTTGCCTGAGGGTTTGTCATAGATAGTTATTACCTTGAGGTATGTCCCTTCTATGCTGATTTTGCTTAGGGTTTTAATCATAAAGGGATGCTGGATTTTGTCAAATGCTTTTTCAGCATCTATTGAGATGATCATATGATTTTTGCTTTTAATTCTGTTTATGTGATGTATCACATTTATTGACTTGCATACGTAAAACCATCCCTGCATCCCTAGTATAAAACCCACTTTATCATGATGTGCTATCTTTTCGATATGCTGTTGGTTTTGGTTAGCCAGTATTTTGTTGAGGATTTTCACATCTATGTTCATCAGGGATATTGGTCTGCATTTTTGTTGTTGTTGTTATGTCTTTTCCTGGTTTGGGTATTAGAATGATACTGGCTTCATAGAGTTTTTTTTTTTTTTTGGACAAAGTTTCGCTCTTGTTGCCCAAGCTGGAGTGCAGTGGTGCAATCTTGGCTCACTGCAATCTCTGCCTCCCAGGTTCAAGCAATTCTCCTGCTTCAGCCTCATGAGTAGCTGGGATTACAGGTGCCTGCCACTACGCCCAGCTAATTTTTGAATTTTTAGTAGAGATGGGGTTTCACCATGTTGGCCAGGCTGGTCTTGAACTCCTGACCTCAAGTGATCTGCCTGCTTCAGCCTCCCAAAGTGCTGGGATTATAGGCATGAGCCATTGCACCTGGCCTTCATAGAATTATTTAAGGAGGATTTCCACTTTATCTTTTGGAATAATTTCATTATGATCAGTACCAATTCTTCTTCAAATGCCTGATAGAATTCATCTGTGAATCCATCTAGTCCTGGACCTTTTTTTTGCTGTTGGCATTTTTTTTTTCATTACTGTTTCAATCTCACTACTTGTTATTGGTCTGTTCAGAGTTTCTATTTCTTCCTGATTTAATCTAGGAGGCTTGTATATATCCAGAAATTTATCCATCTCCTCTAGGTTTTCTAGTTTGTGTGTGTACAGGTGTTCACAGTAGTCTTAAATCATTTTTTATTTCTGTGGTATCAGTAGTAATATCTCCCGTTTCATTTCTAATTGAAGTTATTTGGATCTTCTCCCTTCTTTTTTTGGTTTATCTCACTAATGGTCTATCATTTTTTTTGAAATAACTAGCTTTTTGTTTCATTTATATTTTATACATTTTTGTATTGCAATTTCATTTAGTTCTGCTCTGATCCTTGTAATTTTTTTTCCCTCTGCTGGGTTTGGGTTTGGTTTGCTCTTATTTCTCTAGTTACTTGATGTGTGACCTTAGATTGGCTATTTGTGCTTTTTCAGACTTTTTGATATAGGCATTTAATGCTATGAACTTTCCTCTTAGAACCGCTTTTGCTATATGCCAGATGTTTTGATAAGTTCTGTCACTATTATCATTCAGTTCAAATAATTCTTTAATTTCCATCTTGATTTCATTGCTGACCCAAAGATCATTCATGAGCAGTTTATTAAGTTTCCCTGTATTTGTATAGTTTTGAGGGTTCTTTTTGGAGTTAATTTCCAGTTTTTTTCCAGTATGGTCTGAAAGAGTACTTGATATTACTTCAGTTTTCTTAAATTTATTGAGACATGTTTTGTGGCCCACCATGTTTTATCTTGGAGAATGTTCCATGTGTTGCTAAAAAGAATGTATACTCTGTAGTTGTTAGGTAGAAGTTCTGTAAATATCTGTTGAGACCATTTGTTCTATGGTATAGTTTAAATGCTTTTCCTTCCTTCCTTCCTTCCCTTCCTTCCTTCCTTCCTTCCTTTCCTTCCTTCCTTCCCTCCTTCCTTTTGTGACACAGAGTCTCACTCTGTCATCCAGGCTGGAGTGCAGTGGCATGATCTTGGCTCACTGCAACCTCCACCTCTGGGGTCCAAGCGATTTTCCTGCCTCAGCCTCCCGATTCACTGGGATTACAGGTATGTGCCACCACACCCAGCAAATTTTTTTATTTTTAGTAGGGACGGGGTTTCACCATGTTGGCTAGGCTGGTCTCAAACTCCTGACCTCAGGTGATCTGCCCACTTTGGCTTCCCAAAGTGCTGAGATTACAGGTGTGAGCCACCATGTCCAGCTCCATTGTTTCTTTGTTTACTTTTTGTCTTGATGACTTGTCTAGTGCTGTCACTGGAGTACTGAAGTCCCCAACTACTATTTTTTTATTTTTTTGAAATGGAGTCTCGCTCTGTCTCCCATGCTGGAGGGCAGTGGCACAATCTCAGCTCACTGCAACCTCTGCCTCCTGGGTTCAAGCGGTTCTCCTACCTCAGCCTCCTGAGTAGCTGGGATTACAGGCATGTGCTACCACACCCAGCTACTTTTTGTATTTTTAGTAGAGACAGGGTTTTGCCATGTTGGTCAGGCTGGTCTCAAACTCCTGACCTCAGGTGATCCACCTGCTTTGGCCTCCCAAAGTGCTGGGATTACAGGTGTGAGCCATTGCACCTGGCTGTCCCTGACTATTATTGTGTTGCCATCTATCTCATTTCTTAGGTCTAGTAATAATTGTTTTATAAATTTGGGACCTCCAGTGTTAGGTGCATATATATTTAGGATTGTGATATTTTCTTGTTGAAATGATCTTTTTATCATTATATAATGTCCCTCTTTGTCTTTTTTAACTTGTTGCTTTAAAGTCTGTTTTGTCTGATATAAGAATAGCTACTCTTCCTCACTTTTGGTTTCCATTTGCAAGGAATATCTTTTTCCACTCCTTTACATTAAGTTTATGTGAATCCTTATGCATTAGGCCAGTCTCTTGAAGACAGAAGATATGTGGTTGGTAGATTTTTATCCATTCTGCCATTCTGCAATTTTTTTTTTTTTTTTTTGAGACGGAGTCTCGCTCTGTCACCTAGGCTGGAGTGCAGAGGCACGATCTCGGCTCACTGCAAGCTCCGCCTCCTGGGTTCACACCATTCTCCTTCCTCAGCCTCCCGGTTAGCTGGGACTACAGGTGCCTGCTGCCATGCCTGGCCTATTTTTTTGTATTTTTAGTAGAGACGGGGTTTCACTGTGTTAGCCAGGATGGTCTTGATCTCCTGACCTCGTGATCTGCCAGCCTTAGCCTCACAAAGTGCTGGGATTACAGGTGTGAGCCACCACACCCAGCCCATTCTGCATCTTTTAAGAGGAGCAGTTAGGCCATTTATATTCATTTTATTATTGAGATGTGAGGTACTATTTTATTCTTCATGCTAGTTGTTGCCTGAATACCTTGTTTGTTTTTCATTGTTTTATAGGCCCTGTGAAATGTATGCTTTAAGAAGGTTCTATTTTGGTATATTTTGAAGTTTTGTTTCAAGATTTAGAACTCCTTTTAGCATTTCTTGTAGTGCTGGCTTAGTAGTGACAAATTCTCTCAGCATTTGTTTGTCTGAAAAATAATTTCTCTCCTTTTCATATATGAAAGTTAGTTTTGTTGGATACAGAATTCTTGGCTAGCAATTATTTTGTCTGAAGATGCTAAAGATAGGACCTCAATCACTTCTGGCTTGTAGAGTTTCTGCTGAGAAATCTGCTGTTAATCTGACAAGTTTTCCTTTATAGGTTGTCTGAGACTTTTGCCTCACAGCTCTCAAGATTCTTTCCTTCGTTTTGGCTTTAGATAACCTGATGACTGTGTGCCTAGGTGATCTTTTTGCAATGATTTTCCCAGGTGTTCTTTGAGCTTCTTCTATTTGGATGTTTAGATCTCTAGCAAGGCCAGAGAAGTTTTCCTTGATTATTCCCTCAAATAAGTTTTCCAAACTTTTAGATTTCTCTTCTTCCTCAGGAATACCAATTATTTTTAGTTTTGTCTATTTAACATAATCCCCAATTTCTTGGTGGCTTTCTTCATTTTGTAAAATTCC
The DNA here is from genome assembly GCF_028858775.2 of Pan troglodytes. NCBI lineage: Eukaryota > Metazoa > Chordata > Mammalia > Primates > Hominidae > Pan > Pan troglodytes. The sequence goes on along the minus strand of NC_072411.2, from coordinate 22,347,056 downwards.
TTTTTCTTTGTCTTTGTCTGATTGGGTTAATTCAAAAGACTTGTCAAGCTCTGAAGTTTTTTCTTCTACTTGTTCTAGTCTATTGTTGACACTTTCCAGTACATTTTGTATGTCTCTAAGTGTGTCTTTCATTTCCAGAAGTTGTGATTGTTTTTTCTTTTTTTTCCTTTTTTCTTTTTTTTGAGACAAGAGTTTCACTTTTGTTGCCCAGGGTGCAGTGCAATGGCATGATCTTGGCTCACCACAACCTCTGCCTCCTGGGTTCAAGCAATTCTCCTGCTTCAGCCTGTAGCAGGGATTACAGTAGCTGGGATTACAGGCATGCACCACCACGCCCAGCTAATTTTGTATTTTTAGTAGAGACGGCATTTCTCCATTTTGGTCAGGCTGGTCACGAACTCCTGACCTCAGGTGATCTGCCTGCCTTGGCCTCCCAAAGTGCTGGGATTACAGGCATGAGCCACCACGCCCGGCCCAATTGTTTTTTCTTTATGATATCTATACCTCTGGGGAATTTTTCATCCATGTCCTGTATTGTTTTTTAACTTTTTGTTTTGAGACAGGGTCTTGCTTGTCACCCAGGTTGGTGTGCAGTTGCATGATCTTGGCTCACTGCAACTTCTACCTCCTATGTTCAAGTGATCCTTCCGCCTTAGCATCCTGAGTAGCTGGGACCAAAGGGATGTACCACCAAGCCAGGCTAATTTTTGTTTTTGTTTTAGTACAGACAGGGTTTTGCCATGTTGGCCAGGCTGGTCTCAAACTCCTGGCCTCAAGTGACCTGCCCTGGCTTCCCAAAGTGCTGGGATTACAAATGTGAGCCACCGCACCTGGCTTGATTTTTACATTTCTTTAAGTTGGTTTTCACCTTTCTCTAGTATCTCCTTCAGTAGCTTAATAATCAACCTTCTGAATTCTTTATGTGGCAATTCAGAGATTCCTTCTGGGTTTGGATCCATTGCTAGGAAGCTAGTGTGGTCTTTTGTGGGTGTTATAGAACCTTGTTTTGTCATATTACCTGAATTATGTTTTTGATTTCTTCTCATTGGGTAGACTATTTTAGTGGAAAAATCTGGAACTCAAGGGCTGCTGTTCAGATTCTTTTGTCTCACAGGGTGATCCCGTGATGTTGTGCACTCCCCCTTTCCTTAGGGATGGGGCTTTCTGAGAGCCGGACTGTGGTGATTGTTATTGCTCTTCTGGGTCTAGGCATCCAGTGGGGCTTCCAAGCTCCAGGATCATGCTGGGGAGTGTCTGCAAAGAGTGTTGTGACGTAATCCATCTTCAGGTCTCCCAGCTATGGATACCAGCACCTCCTCTGGGGGAGGTGGCAGGGTAGTGACATAGACTCTATGAGAAGCCTTGGTTGTAGATGTTTAGTGTGCTGGCTTTCTCAAATGCTGGTTATGATAGCAGTGATGTTGCCACATGGACAGGACCTCTGTTTAGCCAGAATGTTGCAGATAGTGGAATTAGCTGTTTTTTCCTTCCTTGGAGCAGTGTTATTTTGTCATGAGTTGCTGTCATATCTTGAGTTGGTTGGCCTCCAGCCAGGAGGTGGTACGTTCAGGAAAGCACCAGCTGTGATAGTAGAAGGGGGATATAAGCTTGCCCTAAGTTGGTCAGGATAAGTGTTCAGGTTTCTCACATGATGAGTAGGGCCATAAAGCTCCCAAGAGTTTGTCTTTTGTGACTGGGCACTGGGGTGGGTAGGGAAATACAATCAGGTTGGGGCAGGATTAGGCAGGTCTGAGCTCAGACTCTTTTTGCCACAGCCACTGTGGGGGATAGGGGGCTGATTCTCAGGCAAATGGGGTTATGTTCCAGTGTGGATTATGGCTGCCTCTGTCACCAGGGAAGTGGGGGAAAGTAAGTAGCCACAGGGCTCACCCAGCTCCCACACAGTTGGCAAGGCCAGTTTCACTCCCACTGTGCCCCGCTAACAGCACAGTTTATCTCCAGGCAGCTGGTGTGCAGGACTCAGACCTAGCCCCAGGGTATAAGTTTCCCCACTGAGAAAGCAAGCATGGCTTTCAGGCCTTGCCCCTCCCTGTCTGCCCACACTGTCAGCTGTGGCTCCTATGCTCCTTTCTGCAGCAATTCACTTTCACCCCCGATTTCTGCTCGACAGAGTTTGCGCCCAGTCAAAATTATTACACAGTTCAGTTGGAAGCTTATTTCACCCTGCGACCCTGCCCAAATTCTGCCAACTGTCTTCCTCAATGGCCTCTGTGAGATACAGTCAGGGATGGCTTCCCTGGCCCAAGCTGGAGAATGGGAGCGCCTACAAGGCTTTTCCTGCTACTATTTGTACTTTTATATTTTATACTAAATCCATTTCAGCTCTAGGCAAGGTTAAATCCTTCTTCCATTATCTGGGTTTTGAGGTTCCCCAGTGGAGATGTGTGTTCAGAGGCAGGTTTCCCCCTTCTCACACGTTGGGAACTCATAGTTTTTCACCCATCTCATGGAATTTGCAGCAGTGTGCTGTGAGGCTGAGGTGGGAGGATCACTTGAGCCCAGCAGTTTGAGACCAGCCTGGGCAACATGGCAAGACCCAGTCTTGGTCTGTACAAAAAATTAAATAATAGCTGGGCATGGTGGCATATGTCTGTAATCCTAGCTATCAGGAGGCTGAGGCAGGAGCATCACTTGAGCCCAGGAGTTTGAAGCTGCAGTGAGCTATTGTTGTGTCAGAGTACTCCAGCCTGGGTGACACAGCAAGACCCTGTTTCTAAATAAATAGGCTATTTTTTAAAGCAGTTTTAGTTTCATGTAGATTTCTACATATGGTGTGAGGCAAGGGGTCTAACTTCATTCTTTTGCATGTAGCTATCCAGTTGTCCTAGAGCCATTTGTTGAAAGGATGTTTGTTTCTCACCGAATTGGCACCCTGGTTGAAAATCAATTCAACACAGATGTATGGGTTTATTTATAAACTCTTAATTCTATTCCATTGGTCAATATGTCTATATGTAGGCCAATACCATGCCGTTTTGATTATTTTGGTTTTGTAGTAAGTTTTGATTATTGTAGCTTTGAAATTAGAAAGTGTGAGTCCTCCAGGAACTTTGTTATTTTTTTTTCCAAAATAGTTTGGCTTTTCTTGGTCTCTTGCATTTCCATATTAATTGTAGGATTAGTTTGTCAATTTGTACAAAGAAGCTGGCTGGGATTTTGTTTGGTCTTCTTTAATTTCTTTCAACAGTTTTCAGTGTACAAGTCTTGTACTTCTTTTGCTAAATCTATTCCTGTTTTATTCTTTTTGCTGTTATTGTAAGTACAATTTTCTTTCTTTCTTTCTTTCTCTCTCTCTCTCTCTCTCTCTTTCTGTCATGGAGTCTCGCTCTGTTGCCCAGGCTGAAGTGTGTGGCATGATCTCAGCTCACTGCAACCTCCACCTGCCAGGTTCAAGGGATTCTCATGCCTCAGTCCCCCAAGTAGCTGGGACCACAGGCATGTGCCACCACACCCTGCTAATTTTTGTATTTTAGTAGAGACAAGGTTTCACCATGTTGGCCAGGCTGGTCTCGAACTCCTGGCCTCAAGTTATCTGCCCATCTCAGTTTCCCAAAGTGCTAGGATTACAAGCATGAGCCAGCACGCCCAGCCATTGTAAGGAGAATTGTGTTCTTAACTCCACTTTCAGAGAAAGTGTCTTTTTACTTCACTGGAAGCAACTGGAGTCCTCTGCTGGTTGCTGTTGTTCTACTTAATAACACTGAAGGACCACAGAGGCCCTTTGTGGTCAGGTTTCCAAGGCCTGGATGTCTCTCAGGAGACACACATGTGAGTTCTTAGAGGGCCCCACAGGTCTCCACAGAGCACAGTTCCTTGATGTGGGACACTGATCTCCAGTTCCAGGATTCCCACTTCCCCACTCAGCTACTGCAACAATGGCTGACCCCATAGTCTCCGATATAGTTTTCATGTCCCCCTAAACCTCATGTTAAAATGTGGTCCCCCATGTTAGAGGTGGGGCCTAATGGAAGGTGTTTTGCTCAGTCATGGGGCAGGTGCCTCATGAATGGCTTGGTGCTGTCCTTGTGGTACTGAGTTCTCACTCTATTAGTTCCCAGGAAAGCTGGTCACTAAAAACAGCCTGGAACCTCCTCCCACTTCTTGCCACCCCTCTCACCATATGATCTCTGAATCTGCCAGTTCCCCTTACCCTTCTGCCACTGGTGGAAACAGCCAGAAGCCCTTGCCAGAAGCAGATGCTGGCATCATGCCTTTTTTTTTTTTTTTTTTCCCTGAGATTCTGTCGCCCAGGCTGGAGTGCAGTGGCATGATCTTGGTTCAGCAAATTCCACCTCCCAGGTTCAAGCAGTTCTCTTGCCACAGCCTCCTGAGTAGCTGGGACTACAGGCGCACCACCATGCCCGGCTAATTTTTGTATTTTTAGTAGAGACAGGGTTTCACCATGTTGGTCAGGCTGGATCATGCTTCTTATACGGCCTACAGAACTGTGAGCCAAATAATCCTCTTTTCTTTATAAATTACACAGCCTCAAGTATTCCTTTATAGCAACACAAAAGGGCTAAGATAACATCCTTCTGGGTTTCCTTCCCCACAGTATTCATACCTCTTGGGTGGTATTCAAGAAGGATAGTGCAAATCCATCTAGCTCCCATTGCATCCACTTGACAAATAGGGGCTTTCCAGATATTGAGACTTACCATAAAGATATAGTAATTAATATGGCATAATAAGGCACAGGAATAATAACCTGACTGATAGAGAGTCCAGGATATATGATGAAAGTGCCATTACCCAACTGTGGGGAAGAAATGTAATATTCAATTAATGGTTTCTAAACAATTGTTTGTCGATGTAGAAAAAAATAAAACTAGCTCCTGACCTCACACTACACACAAGTTAATTCCTGGCACATAAAAGACTTGAAGATTGTAAAAAAATAAAACTTTAAAAAAACTAAAGAAAAATATTGGGGAATATCTTATGACCTTAGAGTGAAAAAATGATGTTTTAAAGAAATAATAAGTATAAATAAAAAATAAAAGATTGATAAATACATTCATGAAAATATATCATTATAAAAGTGAAAAGTCAAGCTCCAGATTAGGAGAAGATATTGGCAATGCATATAATAAGGATTTACATAATGACTATAGAACATTTTTCAGAATGAACAATAAAAAGTTCAGCAGCTCATCTGAAAAGTGAGCTAGGGAGAAGAGGAGATCCAAATTGTCTGTGAACACATGGAAAGGTACTCAGCCCCACAAGGAATCAGAGAAATTAAAACCAGAAGGAAACAGTATTTTACACTTTTCAGATTCACAAAAAATTAAAACTCTAAAAATACACCGTCCTCATGTTAGTCTCATAACCTGCTATTTTGAGATATTTTTGCTAAATTCAAGATTTGCACACACACACTGAGACCTTGTAAATGTCACTAGACAAACTCTTTCACACATGCACCAGTTTTATAAACATGTTTACAGTAGCAACATTAAAATAAAACAGCAAATGAAACAAAGCAAATAAAAAAACTGGAAACTCACTAGATGTCAATCAATAGGAGATTAGCTAAATGTTGAAACATTCATACAATGGAACACCATAAAGCAGTTAAAATGAATTAGCTGGCCTGGTGCAGTGGCTGGGGCCTGTAGTCCCCAGCTACTCAGGAGCCTGAGGCAAGAGGTCACTTGTGTCCAGGAGTTCAAGGCCACATTGTGCTATGATTGTGCCTGTGAACTGCCACTGCATTCCAGCCTGCACAACATAGCGGGACCTCATCTCCAAAAAATAAAATAAATTAGTTAGAGAAATCCTATTTATCAATAGGATAAATCTCAAAAATGTAGTATTAAGCAAAAAAAAAAAATGCAAGTGGTAGACACATATATACAATATGATAGCATTTATGTAGCTTAAAAGATGAAAATAATGCTAAACATCACTTAGGGATACATTTACCTATAGGAAAACTACATGAATAGGTATGGAAATATAAGTACCAAATTCAGTGGGGAGGGAAGAAAATGGGGTCTGGTGGGGCTACACAAGGAGTTCATTGTAGTCACTATTCTTTTTTGTGTGCCTGAAATATTAAAAGCAAACAAAAACAGAATAACTCCCAGTGTTGTGAGATAGCTCCAAATTCAATTTTCTCTAAACTCTTGTATTCAGTTCTAATTTCAGCCTACTGCTTCCATAGCATGTCTGCTTTCAGCCTGGTGACACAATCGTTTTTAACTTTAACCAGATGACTAAGACTTTTCTTTGTCTTACGGAAGCCAAATACTTCCAGTCAGCAAGTCTACACAGGTATTTCTTGTGACTTTATAATAAATGTTTTCTATTCTAAATATTCCAACCTGTTTGCCTAATTTTATGTGAAAGGGGTGTTCATACAGAAAACCAAACACCGCATGTTCTCACTCAAAAGTGGGAGGTGAACAATGAGAACACATGGACACAGGGAGGGGAACATCACACACGGGGGCCTGTCAAGGGATGGGGGGCAACAGGAGGGAGAGCATTAGGACAAATACCTAATGAATGTGGGGCTTAAAACAGGATGGCAGGTTGATGGGTGCAGCAAGCCACCATGGCACATGTATACCTATGTAACAAACCTGCATGTTCTGCACATGTATCCCGGAACTTAAAATATAATAAATAAATAAATAAATAACATAAATTTAAAAAGCGGTGTTCATAAGCTCGATATAAAATACCTTTTGGAACATGGGTTCAATGTGAGTTGTCAAATTTGTCGGCCAGCTCTAAGACTACTGAAATGCAGTCAGGATGATCTAGTTCTAGCTCTGAATCTGTCACTAACTATGAGTGTGAGACCTTAGGCAAACTCTTTAACTTCTCTGGCCTTCAGTTTTTCACTGTAAAATAAGAGCAGTGGATTAAATGATCTCTGTTACCTTCTAGATCTAACTTTTCATGATTCTAAGGCAGAATTTGAGGCTCTGCCAAGAAATTCCTTGGCTCTGAAGTTTCTCTCTCGTAACAGTTCCACTAAGCTGGTTGGCTCAGTACTGGTCATCCCCAGGCAACTTTTAGGGATGCTGTTTTCCATGTGCCTAAGTTGAAGGTGTGGAGTCCAATTACCCCATCTGCCATTAGACAAATGTCCTGGCGGCTCATCTAGGTATACACTAGTTATAGGTTAGCATTGTCTTTGTAACTTACACAGGCAGTTACCTGATAAATCCCTTGAAGTGGTTGATAGTCTCTTTACAATAACATTTTTCTACTTTTCCCCTGTTTTGCACTAATAGTAATCTAATTTGTTTTCTGAGGTATGGTACAAATACTTTTTGTTTATATTGCAATATTATGTTATCAATGGACAAAGAGGACCCATTGATAAGAAAGGTATGATTTTGCTTTTTGAATTTATATAAATGTAAAATACTAAGTTCAGTGGGAGTAAGAAGTGTCAGCTTCTAGTCAAATCTGTTCATTTCAAGAGGTGGCAACTAACTACCTGTTGCAGTCAGGAATTACAGGTTAAAAGCAACCAACGTTAGTTTAATTCATGCAGTGTTTGAATACGAAATAAAGGAGATGGGCAAGTGGGGAAGTTTAAATATTATATAGTTAATAGCAGGAAGGATACCTAATCCCCGATGACTCGGAATGCCAATGCAGTGTGGTGGTAATGTAGAGAAATACAGTTCATGAGCGAGGGCAGAGCTGGGGAAGTTAGGTAACTATATTATGAACCAGCAAAGGCAAATTTTGGAAAGTGATAGAATCAAATACATTTGAGGATTAATTTAGTGACTGTGAACAGACTAATGAGAAACTATGCTCAATATTGTATATACTCTATTTAAAAATTAGAGGAAGCAATAGGAAAACTAGAAAACTTGGCATGAATATAAGCAGATTATCTGAAGAGATGAAAAAAGACTCAAATTACTGCAAACAGCAAAAGACAAGAGAATTTCACCCACAATAGGAAACTCTAAATAAATAATACTAGCTTGGAAATATGGCAAATACAAATCTTGAAATAATTTTAAAATGTGTTGATTTTTTTTAAGACAAAGGGTCTCACTATGTTGCCCAGACTGGATTCAAACTGCTAGGCTCAAGCAATCCTCCTGACTCAGTCTTCCGAGAAGTTAGGACTACAGGCACACACTGCCTTCCTGGCAAAATTTGTTGATTTTTTAATGCATCATCTAACTTTTTAAACTGCAGGCTGACAGAGTGACAGACTCCACCTTCGTTTCAAGTACTGCATGATATAACTAACGTGGTAAAAAGAAAAATAGAAGAAACACAGTCATGAAATTGCTGTAGTAGCAGTCCAAGATTCCCATGCACGACAATCAGGCAGTATGCCAAGATCTGCAACAAACAGCAGGAATTATTTTATGCCCAGTATAAGTGAACAAATACTGACCAGAATCTGTTGTTTTTACTAAAGCAGAAATAATAGGGCAGTTTCATTTACACATTGTTTTTTTGAGACAGTCTTGCTCTGTCACCAGTCTGAAGTGCAGTGGCGTGATCTTGGCTCACTGCAACCTCCACCTCCGGGTTCAAGGGATTGTCCTGCCTCAGCCTCCTGAGCAGCTGGGACTACAGGCGCCTGCCACCATGCCAGCTAATTTTTGTATTTTTAGTAGAGACAGGGTTTCACCATGTTGGCCCAGCTGGTCTCTAACTCCTGACCACAGGAGATCCACCCACCTCAGCCTCCCAAAGTGCTGGGATTACAGGCGTGAGCCACCACACCCGGCTTCATTTACACATTCTCATCTAGCTAATAAACTCTTTCCTCACTTTGCTGTATGAAAGTGACCTTGAAGTGTGTGTGCAGGTGATGGTCCACAAGTCAAAATATGCCCATTTTTGGAGATACTATCTGTGAAGCTCCATATGCCCTTGTTAAAATGGGAAGATTAAGGGGTGCTCGAAACTATAAGAGTAAATAAACCCTGTCCAAATGAGAACTAGTCTAAATCATTATTGTAGTTCTAAGAGTTTGAAATAGGTCATAATTGTGAGTTGCAATGTTGTGTTTATTTGGTTTAGCTCAAGAATGTTGCCTGCGTTCCTCCCCAGCTCTCTTTGACTCACCCACACCTGTTAGGCGCTCCCTTTTATGTTCCTACAGCAGCCTGCACACATCTCCATCACTGTAGTAACTGTATAGTTTAGTAATAGTTGATTTTTTCCTATGAAACTTCCTTGAGTGTAAAAATTGTGTTTTTTCAGGTATGCATACCCAGAATCAGGTTAATTTTTGGTGAAAGAGAGGCTAACAGACAGCATATAAATGAAAGAAAATTGCCCCTCATTTGGTTTTGTATGCCTTCAAATGGTTCTCTGCATTTGGATAGGTCGATTGAGCCACTGGCACAAGAGTCCATTTGCAAATTGGCATGGACCAGTGTTGCTTGAGAAATCTCCCTGAGGGCAATTCAAAAGAAAATCTCCAAACTAAAACTCTATGTCAGGTTACTTTTTGCTATTTGCCCTTGGTCCTCACTAGGTGTAAGAAGAGTCTTCAAAATGCCTGAGCAGGTGCACATTATAACACACTGGGAAACAGTTAATGTTCAAATGGCTATTCAATCATTTGTTTTACATAAACACTGTCCACAGAACTGCCTGTATTTGTCATGCTTCTCACAACAAGAACGCTTTCAAACTGCCTTCCTTACTGAGAAGTGGATTTTATAATATCAATTTTACTAGTCGTGATAACACTGGAAACTAGAACTATCCCCTCCATTAAAGATAAGTAACCTTGGAGCTTGCGACCAGGCTACATTACTCGTCTGGATCACACAGTGAGTTGACAGCTGTGAGGGCACCCCTTACTCTACCATTCTCCAGTAACTGCTACTACAGTGTTTAAAGACGAGCATAGCAGCAGCATAACATCTTTGCACATGGGGAAACCCATAACAGTGAACCAAACATCTGTATTTTCTCCTACAGTGGGTGGTACTTACCAGGTAAGTCAAGTAATCAGAGTAATTGCTCTCCAGGGAGTGGTTATGAACATGATTTAGCAAACTTGTTTTTAATCTTCTGTTTTCATCATTTACAAAAGACACACCCTGCCTTTGCCCATGTTTCTGTCACACCACTTCTCTAGCAGACACTACCTGTTCCCCAAGTAGCGCAAATCCAGATTCCATGAGTTATGACACACATGTTGATAGCATGTATGTGCTACTGTTCTTTCCGAATCTTAATTTCTGTAGGCATAAAATATTTTTTCACTTAACATCTAATCTAGATGATTAAGAAGATTAAGTAAAGCTGACTATCTAATTAGATACATGTAAGTCTTTATTACTAAAGTATTTAGGTTAACTTAGAATGGAAGATGCTGCCAAAATGAATTATAGGAAGAGAAAGAAATCTACCGACCTAAAGTTTAGTGATTCCTCTTTGCTGGGGCATGCAATCAGAAATATGCTATCAAATGCCTTAAGAATAACTTTTAAAATATTATAAAAATATGCCTTAGTTGGGCGTGGTGGTGCACGCCTGTAATCCCAGCTACTTGGGAGGCTGAAACAGGAGAACTGCTTGAACCTGAGAAGTGGATGTTGCCAAGATGACGCCATTGCACTCCAACCCGGGCAACAAGAAAGAGAGACTCCATTTCAAAAAAAAAAAAAAAAGTGCCAGCCATAGTGGCTCACATCTGTAATCTCAGCACTCTGGGAGGCTGAGGTGAGAGGATCCCTTGATCCCAGGAGTTCAAGACCAGCCTGGGCAACATAGCGAGACCTTGTCTCTACTAAAAATAAAAAAAAAATTTTTAAAAAAATATATACATATGTGTGTGTGTGTATATATATATATATATAGAGAGAGAGTGTGTGTGTGTGTGTGTGTGTGTGTGTGTGTGTGTGACAGAGGGTCTCAATCTGTCGTCTAGGCAGGAGTGCAGTGGTGGGATCTCGGCTCACTGCAACCTCTACCTCCCGGGTTCAAGTTATTCTCCTGCCTCAGCCTCCCAAGTAGCTGGGATTACAGGCGCCCATCACCACGCCTGGCTAATCCACCTGCCTTGGCCTCCCCAAGTGCTGGGATTACAGGTGTGAGCCACCGTGCCTGGCCAAAAAAATATATGTTTGTAGAATAAAATAAAGAATACAAATGTAAGTTTTAAAATGACCAATAATCTTACCACCTAGAAATAATAAATTGCTAATATTTTGGTGTATTTGCTTCCAGAAAGTTCTTTATGCTCAACCTGAATTTGCTATACAAACTGACACCTGGGGCAGGCCTATGCCAGTTAGTTGCTGAGTAAAGCATAATCAGAATGCAGATAAAAACAAGTAGTGCTAAAGATATTAACAAAAATAGGGTGGGGGAGGGGGGAGGGATAGCATTAGGAGATATACCTAATGTTAAATAACGAGTTAATGGGTGCAGCACACCAACATGGCACATGTATACATATGTAACAAATCTGCACGTTGTGCACATGTACCCTAAAACTTAAAAGTACAAAAAAAAAAGATATTAACAAAAATAGCATCCTCAAAACTGCGAGAAAAATCAAGAATAGGCATAAAATCATAAAGCTTACAGGCCTTTAGAGCTACTCATGCAATCTTTTACTCTATGGACAGGACCCTGAGAGTGCATGTTGATTAGCCGCAGAGCCAGAACTAGAATCCAGAAAACAACGCTTTTGGCCTTGGCTTCCTGCTCTCCTGATACTTTTCACTTTGTTTGTCTGTTTGTACTGAGACAGGGTCTCACTATGTCATCCAGGCTAGAGTGGAGTGGCACACTCATGGCTCACTGCAGCCTTGACCTCCTGGGCTCAAGCGATCCTCCCAGCTCAGCCCCACCAAGTAGCTGGGACTACAGGCATGCACCATTGTGCCCGGCTAAATTTTGTAATTTTTGTAGAGATGGGGTCTTGCCATGTGGGCCAGGCTGGTCGTGAACTCCTGGACTCAAGCAATCTGCCTGCCTCGGTCTCCCAAAGTGCTGGGGTAACAGAATTGAGCCACCATACCTTGCCTCATAATACTTTTAATGGACTCTGTTATATACTTTACTGGATTTAATGACTGATAAATGTTGGCTTTGAAATAAACATTTTTGGTATGAAATGGGAATAACAACACAAGGTCAGCAGTTCCTTTTTAACTCACCCAAATCATCTCTGGTAAAGATTAAGTCCTCTACTTGTTTAGTCAGAGAATGTTAGAATAGCCAAAAGTCCTAGACATTGTATTAGTTTATTCCCCCATTCTACAGATGAGAAAACAGGTGCCAAAGAGGATGCTTAGCTAGTTGGTGGCAGAGTTGGGAGTAGATCCCATCTCCTGACTCCGAGGTTATTTATTTATTTATTTTTGAGATGGAGTCTCGCTCTGTTGCCCAGGCTGGTGTGCAGTGGCACGATACCTCCACCTCCCGGATCCACGCAATTCTCCTGTCTCAGCCTCCTGAGTAGCTGGGACTACAGGCACAAGCCACCATGCCTGTCTAATTTTTGTATTTTTAGTAGAGACAGGATTTCACCATATTGGTAATGCTGGTCTCAAACTCCTGACCTCAGGTGATCCGCCCGCCTGGGCCTCCCAAAGTGCTGGGATTACAGGCCTGAGCCACTGCGCCCAGCCCTGATGCCAAGGTTCTAAGAATAGTATAGAATGTAGTTCTCATAATCATCAAAAGTCACCTCCCAAAAGTTCTTATAGTCTGGACTGATTGATGCCCATACTCTGCCTTCTATTGAACTATTTCAATTGTAATAATGAACCTAGGCAGTGGTCATCAATGACTGCCAACTTCACGAAAAGAGAGAAAATTGGAAACTATGTGCCTGATAATCGATGTATAAATAGTTTTGCTGCTTTCTGATCTGAGCTCGGAGGAGGCCAAGGTGCAACTTTCTTCGGTCGTCCCGAATCCGGGTTCATCTGACACCAGCCGCCTCCACCATGCTGCCAAAGTTCAACCCCAAAGAGATCAAAGTCGTATACCTGAGGTGCACTGGGGGTGAAGTTGGTGCCACGTCTGCGCTGGCCCCCAGATTGGCCCCCTGGGTCTGTCTCCAAAAAAGGTTGGTGACGACATTGCCAAGACAATGGGTGACTGGAAGGGCCTGAGGATTACAGTGAAAACTGACCATTCAGAACAGACAGGCCCAGATTGAGGTGGTGCCTTCTGCCTCTGCCCTGATCATCAAAGCCCTCGAGGAACCATCAAGACAGAAAGAAACAGAAAAACATTAAACACAGTGGGAATATCACTTTTGATGAGATCATCAACATTGCTCAACAGATGTGGCACCAATCTGGAGAGATCCAGAGAACTCTCTGGAAACATTAAAGAGATCCTGGGGACTGCCCAGTCTTTGGGTTGTAATGTTGACGGCCGCCACCCTCATGAAATCATAGATGACATCAACAGTGGTGCTGTGGAATGCCCAGCTAGTTAAGAAGCACAAAGGAAAATATTTCAATAAAGGATCATTTGACAACTGGTGGAAAAAAAAGAAATAGTTTGCCATAAAAAAATCAAACCTAAATCACAATAAAGAACTACCTATCAACTAGCTAGGGGATAGAAGAACATGTTAATGACTTCCAAGAATACAATCAGAAAAATATAGAATGTGAGAAACATACAAGTAATTTCATTTCTTCAATAAATAAATATCAAGAAAAAATGAGATGGAAGGAAATCTATATATTACAAGAGACCACAGAGACAAATAAATTGAATATTGTGTATCAGAATTATTTGGCCTGATTTGAACAAACTGGAAAAAAACAGTATTATGAGACAGGTACATTAATACTGACCTTACAAAAATAAAGAGAATCAAAAAAGAATACTATGAATAGCTAAATGCCAACAAAATAGATAACTTACATAAAATGGACAAATTCCTAGAATGACATAAACTACTGAAACTGACTTGAGAAGAAATAGAAAGTCTGAATAGGCTTATAATAAAGAGATTGAATTAAGAAGAAGAAAGAAAGAAAGAAAAAAAAACTACCCACAAAAAAAAGCCTAGGCCCAAATGGCTTCACTGGTAAATTCTACCAAACATTTAAAAAATAATCAACAATGGCCAGGTGTGGTGGCTCACGCCTATAATCCCAGCACTTTGGGAGGCTGAGGCAGGTGGATTATGAGGTCAGGAGCTCGAGACCATTCCCTGCCCAACATGGCGAAACCCTGTCTCTACTAAAAATACAAAAAACAAAAATTAGCTGGGCTTGGTGGCAGGTGCCTGTAATCCCAGCTACTCAGGAGGCTGAGGCAGGAGAATTACTTGAACCCAGGAGGCAGAGGCTGCAGTGAGCCAAGATCGCAACACTGCACTCCAGCCTGGGTGACAGAGCAAGAGTCTGTCTCAAAAACAAACAAACAAACAAACACAGAATGCAGGCTGGGCATGGTGGCTCACACCTGTAATCCCAGCACTTTGGGAGGCCGAGGTGGGTGGATCACTTGAGGCCAGGAGTTTGAGACCAGCCTGGCCAACATAACGAAACCCTGTTTCCACTTAAAATAAAAAAATTAGCTAGGCATGGTAGCTCATATCTGTAATCCCAGCACTTTGGGAGGCCGAGGTGGGTGGATCACTTGAGGCCAGGAGTTTGAGACCAGCCTGGCCAACATAACGAAACCCTGTTTCCACTTAAAATAAAAAAAAATTAGCTAGGCATGGTAGCTCACATCTGTAATCCCAGTACTTTGGGGAGGCCAAGGTGGGTGGATCACGAGGTCAGGAGTTCGAGACCAGCCTGTCCAACATGGTGAAACCCCGTCTCTACTAAAAATACAAAAATTAGCCAGGCATGGCGACACGCGCCTGTAATCCCAGCTACTCAGGAGGCTGAGGCAGAATTGCTTAAACCTGGGAGGCGAAGGTTGCAGTGAGCCAAGATCACGCCATTGCACTCCAGCCTAGGAGCCTGAGCAATAGAGTGAGACTCCATCTCAATAAATAAATAAATACATAAAATACAAAAATTAGCTGGGCCTGGTGGCACACACCTATAGTCCCAGCTACTCGGCAGGCTGAGGCACGAGAATCGCTTGAACTCAGAGGTGGTTGCAGTGAGCCAAGATGGTGCCACTGCACTCTAGCCTGGGTGACAGAGTGAGACTCTGTCTCAAAAAAGAAAAGTAATAATAATGAATGCAAAACTTCACAAATTCTTGAAAAAATAGATGAGGAGGGAACATTTCCCAACTCATTTTATATGGCCAGTATTATCTTGATACCAAAATCAGACATCACAAGAAAATTAGAGACAAATATCTCTTATTTACTTATTTATTTTTTGAGACAGGGTCTCACTCTGTTGCCCAGGCTGGAATGCAGTGGTGCAATTTTGGCACACTGCAGCCTTGACCTCCAGGGCTCAAGTGACCCTTCTGCCTCAGCCTCCCAAGTAGCTGGAACTACAGGCATATATCATCATGCCCAGCTAATGTCTGTATTTTTTGTAGAGACAGGGTTTCAATGTGTTGCCTGGGCTTGTCTTCAACTCTTGAGCTCAAGCAATCCTCCCGTCTTGGCCTTCCAAAGTGCTGGGATTACAGGCATTCATCACCATGCCCTGCCTCAATAGCTCTTATTAACAAAGATGTAAAAGTCTTCAACAAAATACTATCAAATCAATTTCAGTGACATATAAAAAGGATTATACATCATAATCAAGTGAGATTTGCTCTGGGAATTCATACAAGCAATGTAATGCCCCATATTAACAAAGAATAAAAAACACATGATCTACTGGGTGCAGGGGCTCACACCTGTAATCCCAACACTTTGGGAGGCCAAGGTGAGAGGATCACTTGAGCCCAGTAGTTTGAGACCAGCCTGAGTGACATGGCTAAATCCCGTCTCTACAAAAAAATTAAAAAAATTAGCTAGGCATGGTGGCACATGTCTGTAGTCCTAGCTACTTAGAAGGCTGAGGTGGGAGGATCGCTTGAGCCCAGGAGGTGGAGGCTGCAGTGAGCCAATATTGTGCCAGCCTGCGCACACACCAGCCTGGGCAACAGAGCAAGACCTGTCTCAAAAAAAAAAAAGAAAAAGAAAAAGAAAATTGGCCAGGCATGGTGGCTCAGGCCTGTAATCTCAGCACTCTGGGAGGCCAAGGCAGGGGTTCACTTGAGCTGACTTCAAGACAAGTCTGGGCAACATGGTGAAACCCTGTCTCTACAGAAAATACAAAAATTAGCCAGGCATGGTGGTGCGCGTTTGTTGTCCCAGCTACTCAGGAGGCTGCGATGGGAGGTTGAAGCTGTGGTGAGCTGTAATTGTGCTACTGCATGCTAGCCTGGGTGACAGAGTGAGACCCTGTCTCTCTCTCTCTCTCTCTCTCACACACACACACACAGAGCAAATCAAAATCAGTCACCCCATTATCAACATCCCTCACCAGAGTGGTTACAATTGATGAACCTACACTGACACATCATTATCACCCTAAGTGCACAGTAATGTTTCTTTTTGGGGTGCTGAAAATGTCCTAAAACAAATTGTGATGGTGGTTGCACAACTTTTTTTTTTTTTTTTGAGACAGGGTCTCACTTTGTTGCCCAGGCTGGAGTGCAGTGGCGCTCCCTGCAATGTCTGCCTCCTGGGCTCAAGTAATCCTCCCACCTCAGCCTCCCAGGTAGCTGGGACTACATGCGCACAACACCACGCCTAGCTAATTTTTGTAGAGAAGTGGTTTTGCATGTTGCCCAGGCTGATCTCGAACTCCTTGGCTCAAATGATCCTTTTGTCTTGGCTTTTCCCAATGTGCTGGAATTACAGGCATGTGCTGCCGCGCCCATCCTGCACAACTCTTTGAATGTACTAAAGTTGTTGAATTGTATACTTTAAATGAGTGAATAGTATGGTATATGAATTATATCTCAATAAAGCTGGTAGCAAAAAATTTTATAAGACAGTTGGGTTAATTTGAATAACAGGGTAGTTGATATAAAGGAACAATAGCAGTCTGAAGTTATTTTTATTAAAAAAAGAATTCTTTTAGAAATACTAAAAAATTTGTGAAGTAATTTTAAAACCACTGTCTTGACCCCTTGCAGTTATCACTTTTCTACCCGCTATCCTTACAACCAACTCCATACCCAAATTATCTATTCTCCCTCTCTCCAATTCTGTTCCCACTATTCTAAATCCATTCCAATCAGGCTTTTATCCTTACTACTCCACTATCATAAGCAGTGCCCAGTTAGAACCCAGCAATTGACATGGTTGTTCTTCCTTGAGCCATCCTCCCCACCCAGTTCAACTGGGATTCTTTTCCTGGTTTCCTCCTATTTCAGTGCCTAAGATACCTTTCTCAAAATTCTGTCTACACTTTATATGTAGATTATTTCATGGCTTCAAATACTCTGTACATGCTCTCTCCCAGATTTACATCTCCAGTCTGGAAGTTTCTAAATTCCAGACTCCTACATATCTAACTCTCTTCTTGATCTTTTCATGTGGCATTCTAACAGGCATCTCAAATTTAAGCTCCAAAACAGAATTTTTGTGACTTTTTGAGACGGGGTCTCATTCTGTCACCCAGGCTGGAGTGCAGTGGTGCCATTTTGGCTCACTGCAACCTCCACCTCCAGGGCTCAAGTGATCCTCCCAAGCAGCTGAGACTATGGGCATCTGCCACCACGCCTGGCTAATTTTTGTAGAGATGGGGTTTTACCCAGTTACCCAGGCTGGTTTTGAACTCCTGAGCTCAAGCGATCTGCCTGCCTCGGCCTCCCAAAGTACTGGGATTACAGGTGTGAGCCACCCTGCCTGGCCCAAAATGGAATTTATCTCTTCCCATCCCCAACGTGCTCCTCCATCTTTCCCATTTCAGTAAATGACAACACTATTCTTCAAAATGCTCAGGCCAAAAATCATAGTCACCTTGGACTCCCTTCATTTTCTCACATCCTATATAAATTGTCATCAAATCCTGTGTGCCACCCTGAATATATCCAGATACCTCATCCCTCCACTGCTTGCACCTTTTCTATGCCACTTATCTCTCACCTGGAGTATTACAATAGCTTCCTAAGTGGTCCCCCTTGCTCCTCAATAATCTAGTGTCAAACTAGAAGTCAATGTGATTCTTTAAATATATAAGTAGAATTTCACTATTTTTCTACTCAACGATGGCTTCCCATCTCCCTCAGAAAAAGCCAAAGTCCTTACAATGGCCTGTAAGTCCATGCCCAATTTCAATTCCTCTTACCTCTCTGACTTCATTTCCTACTTTTACCCTCCTGTACTCTGCTTCTATCACTCTGGACTGCCTTCTGTTCTTAGAATGTAGTAGGCATCTTTCTGCCTTAATGATTTCTGCACTTGTTATTCCACCCGGAATGTTCCCTGTCTACCCAAGGCACATTTCTTGTTCCTTTGCCTCCTTTAGATCTTTGTACAGTTTGCCTTCTCAGTGGGGCTCCTCTGCCTCTGGTATAAACAAAAACTTCCCTCCCTACTCTCGGCTCACCCTATTCCCCTCTCACTGCTTCACTTTTTCTTGCCAACACTTATCCTACCTGTCTTAGTATATATTTTACTTATTAGTATTTTTAGTCTCTGCTATGAGGACAGGGATTTTTCCCTGCTTTGCTAAGTGTTTGGCACAGTATCAGCACACAATATTTTTGAGTGTATGAATGCTATTTATAATGCACTATATTCTCTGCCTCTTTGTTTAACTATCACTAGCTCCATGGGAGTCTGGATATGCATCCCTGAGGAAGATCAGACTGACTGAATAGAAGAATTGTCCACTCACTCTGACTACTGTTATCTATCTCTCTAAGGGAGATGAAAGCATAGCAGCAATTCTGGAGGCTCAGGTTCCAGTCAAAGCTTTGAGACCAATTAGGCATGTGGCATTGGGAAGATAATTTTTCCTCTCTGGCCCTCAATTTCCTCATCTGCCAAAAGGAGATCATTTCCTTAAAAGACCTCACAATATTTTTGAGAATATAAAATCAAAGATGAAATGTTGAGTAGGGAAGGGTATGTCTTATTAATTTCTCTACTATATACAAAGATATATTTACCTGGCATTTTATATTTGTTAAAGGTAATAAACAAACCTAAAAGCAAACCCCAGGGTTCTTTTACGAACCTTGAAAAATGTACTTCTGTTGTGTTGTGCCCTTATACATACCACTAATGTGACAGCAAAGACTCTTGATGTCAGCCTATTCTTTCTCCTGAGAAAAGTCACTCTTACATGTCATTTTTTTTCTTTCAGTATCCTCATTCAAACCAATGAATACTCAGTGCTTACCGGGGCCTGGCTCCAATGGCAGTTTTCTTTCCTAATCTCTTGTGTGTACATGTGGTTGGTGAGCCTTTTCTCAGCCCATCTGCAACTCAGAACCTTGATTTTCTTGCCTGTAAATTGGGGTGCATAACAACTGGCTCACATTTATTTTAATGGATTCATGGACCCATCAATAATTTACGTAAAGCAGCAGTACAATGCCTGGCACATCTAGAGGCCTCCATAAATGCTTTATAGAAATGGAGTATGTATTCAGCTTCCACTGCCAGAGTTGCTTTCTGAAACAGATCTTTCTAGCTGGGCGTGGTGGCTCATGCCTGTAATCCCAGCACTTTGGGAGGCTGGATCACGAGGTCAAGAGATCGAGACCATCCTGGCCAACATGGTGAAACCCCGCCTCTACTAAAAATACAACAATTAGCTGGGCGTGGTGGCATGTGCCTGTAGTCCCAGCTACTCAGGAGGCTGAGGAAAGAGAATCGCTTCAACCAGGGAGGCAGAGGTTGCAGTGAGCCGAGATCGCACCACTGCACGCCAGCCTGGGCAACAGAGTGAGACTCTGTCTCGGAAAAAAACCAAACAAACCAACAGTTCTTTCATCATGTTACTATGCCTAGTCAAGGACCTTAAACAATATAAAGTATGAATTTCTATACTTGGTTTCAAAATCTCCCACATTCTATTAATACTAATTTTTGAGACGGAGTCTCGCTGTCGCCCAGCTTGAGTGCGGTGGCGCAATTTCCGTTCACCACAACCTCCACTTCCTGGGTTCAAGCATTTCTCCTGCCTCAGTCTCCTGAGTGGCTGGGATTACAGGTGTGTGCTACCGCACCCGGCTAATTTTTGTATTTTTAGTAGAGACAGGGTTTTACCATATTGGCCAGGCTGGTCTCAAACTTTTGACCTCAAGTGATCCACCCACCTCGGCCTCCCAAAGTGTTGGGATTATAGGCGTGAGCCACTGCGTCTGTCCCCACAAGCTATTAAAATTAGGGTTTTTCTTTTTTTGTTTAAGACTAGCCAAGTGCAGTGGTTGAGAAGTGGAGCACAAGGAGAACAAGGAGTTTGGTCTGTAACTGGCAGTGAACAATCAAGATAACTTACTATCTCTGTATCACCCTAAAAGAATCTTGAAGAGTTATCTGTACACTCATGTTTGAAGCAGTATTATTCACAATAACCAAAAGGTGGAAATAACACAAGTGGTATATACATACAATGGAATATTATTTAGTCTTAAAAGGGAAGGAAATTCTGACACATGCTACAAGATGGATAAACCACAAGGAGATTATGCTATGTGAAATATGCCAGTCACAAAAAGACAAATACTGTATGATACCACTTACACGGGGTACATAGTCAAATTCATAGAGACAGAACTAGAATGGAGGTTACCAAGGCTAGCTGGAAAATGGCGAATGAGAAATTGTTTAATGGGTTCGGGGTTTGTTTTGCAAGATGAAAAGAATTCTGGAGACTGGCTGCACAAGGTAAATATACTTAATACTAACGAATTATTCACTCAAAAATGGTTAAGATAATAAATTTTGTTGTGTAGATAAAAAAATTTAAAAATCGATTCCATCTTTCTCATCAAATCTTACTTTTTACTCTGTTTCTTTTTTTCCCATTTCAGTTAGATTGCTCTCTTCATTGTACTTCCAGTATGCCTCTTGAGCCTTTGCACCATGGTGTTTCTTCTCTGGAATGGTCTTTCATTATCACCCATCCATTTTCAAAAGGTTGCATGTGCTTTCGTTCCAAAGACATTAGTTTATAGATCCAACCAGGAGTCGCATCCTCCATGTCATCCCTACTCTTTCAAATCACATACCTCTCCCTTTTCTGCACTACACAGAAGGGCCTACACACGGCTTTCATACTTTAGCTCAGCCTCTCCGACCATACCTCCTAAGACCCTGAGGATCAGGGGGCATTATCTCATAGTTCTCCCGCACTTCTCTCCCATCCCAACACATACACATACACTAGCAAGGAGCTCCGCACACAAGCTCCTCCAGTAAAAACAACGCACTGGGCAGTGCATCTTAACACATCAAATTACCGGCGTGCATAGGAGCCTGATGCGGCAAATCTGTGGGTCCTTCGGGATCCTTGAAGGCAGCCCTATAATTTGCATTTTTCTACGCTCCAAAACACTTTCCGGGCCAGATGCGGTGGCTCACTCCTGCTGTCCCAGCACTTTCGAAGACCCAAGACGGCGGATCACTTGAGGTCAGGAGTTTGAGACAAGGCTGGGAAACATGGTGAAACCCATCTCTACAAAAAAATACAAAAAGTAGTTGGGGGTGGTGGTGCACGCCTGTAATTCCAGCTACTCGGGAGGCTAAGGCAGGAGGATCACCTAAGCCTGGGAAGTCGAGGCTGCAGTGAGCCGTGATCGCGCCACTGCACTCCATCCAGCCTGGGCGACGGCGGTGAGACCCTGTCTCAAAAAAATAAAAGCCACCACTTTCCCACTTATTATCCCAGGGAAACGCACGCGACGGAGGAGCGAAGGAGCGTTTATTTGTGGAGGCGCTCAAGTAAGAAACCCTGCTCGCTGGCCGACTCAAGGGTCTCCGAAGCCTTCTCTGGGCTGTCTCCCCTCCCCAAAAGGCAAAGAACCGTTAACAAGTTTACTTCCGGCACAAGCGTCCGCGCCTGCTCGGAAAAGGGGGCGTGGACACACAGCTCTGTTACGGGAAGTCGCAGGGCACAATTTCCTTCATTGCAGTCGCCCTGTGGGCGGACGCCCTAACCCAGAAGTGAAAGACCGTTTCCTTCGAGTATCAGACCCCCGACCAAAGGAAGTTCCACTTGGACGACTTTTACCCAGGGTTTCCCGATTCCTCTTTAGCTCTTCCTATCACGCTCCCTGCTTGCTGGTGCATTGTTGCTGTGGCCACTTAGTTCCGACCTTCCTTGTCTAACTCGAGTTTTGTCGCAACTTTCCAAGGGGCCTAACCACACTCAGGCCACCTTTTCCGTAAAAAAAACAAAAACAAAACCTTTACCCTACGGGTCCCCATCAGGGTCAACTAACGTTCTCCGTGAGGGGCAAAGCTCCCGGGGACTTTACGCCAGCGAAGCCTAACACGGCCAGGCCAGCGCCTGCGCGGGGCGTTACCATAGAGAGGCAGCCGCCTCTCTGGTCTCGGTTTACGCTCTCTATGGTGTACCCGGGTTGGTGGCGGTAAGAAGAAAAAGGGTGACCGCACTGCGCAGGCGCCCTCGGCGTCTCTCTCGCTCTCTCGGTCTTTTTTTTTTTTTTTCTTTTTTTTTTTTTTTTTAATCCCCGCACCAAGCGCTTAACCTCATTGGGGTGGAGGAGAAGGCGGCGGCTCTCTGGTCCGCAGCGGCAACAGTAACGAAAAACAGGGCTGTAAGTACCCGGTCAGGGGGCGGAGGGTCAGACCCGAGCCCTCCCGCGGCCCTGGCCCCTCCCGCGCAGTGGCGGGCGCCGGGTCTGGGTGGGGGCGATGTCCAGCGCTGTCATCGGCTCTTGGGTGCACTTTGGGGGGATGGGGCGGCGCTGAGGTGGGAGCCTGGCGAGGAGCGGGATGCGAGGGTTGTTTATCCAACCAGTAGGTCGCTGAGCCCAGGCTGCTTTGCAGAGGGAGGGGATCGGCCCTGGGGTCAGTCGGGCTTTGTGTGCCCCTCTCTGTTTCCCTTTTCCAGACCCCACCCGGGCCCCCTTCCTAACCCGAGTCTCCCCTGCCGGGTGGGAGAAGCCAGCGAGCCCGGGGCGCGTTTGAAAGGAAGGGAGGGGGCGAGGGAGAGAAACCCACAACAACTAGTCATTGGCGAGTGATGGGTGTGGAGAAAGATCCAGAGAGAAGGGGTGCCGGGAGGCGGGCGGCCCGGGCTCCCGTCCTGGGCTCCCAACCGGGCCAGACAAAAGCTGCGCGAGCGGCGCCGAGCGGAGCGGCCGGCTTGATGGGATGCACAAGGTCCCCTTGGTTCCCCGGGCCTTCGAAGAGCTTCTTTCCGAAGCTGGGAAAGCGAACAAGTGCTGAGTTAAGCCTGTGTAGACTTCTCAACTTGCCTTTGTTGTTCTTTGGTATTGGCAGAGACGCTCTGACGAAGATGAGTGTGTGATCTCGCACGTTAGCCTGGCTAGGTACAATGGAGCTAATCGAATTTTGCTTTCCGTTTTCCGAGCTGCTGGGATGAGTATGGGACTTTCCAGAGTTTAAATTATTACATAATATTTTTAAAATAGTTGTTTGTTTCTAAAATTAAAAAAAATTAATGTGGAGTCTGAAAGCACGCTGTGGTGAGTTTGCAGCTGAGTTTGCAGCTGGGTGAGTTTCTGTGTAGTGGGGTGCGTTCATTAAATACTGACCATTCGTAGAACCTGTGAGCTCTTTAAACATGATACTTTCATTTGTAGATGTGGCAATGAGAGCTTCAGATTCTCTAGTCCTTTGGGAGACAGTGATGCAGAAGAGTCAGAAACGAGAAATAGTTTCATGCCGCCATGTACCTTGGACCCTATTTGGGTGCCACAGTCCGTTTTCAATTCTGGCATTAGAAATTGTTTTTATTACTACGATTATTTACGACGGTAACTGACCTCTCGATATGAGGGATCCTGGATATTGGCTCCGTTTGCTCATCAAGGGATTGGGAGATTAGCAACATTGATGTTGCGACCATATAGATAAAAAGTAGCACAGTGCCTCAGAGTACTGAATATTATTTATTTTTTACATTTGTTAAGAAATTTAAATTTTGATGATCTGGTTATCTTGTTAAATTGTGTAATACACCTTTTTAGCAGTTGTTACTGAAATCTCAGTTTCTATAATTCATTGTTTATTATGGGCTACCTGGTAACACCATTTTAGACTTCTAAAGTTTTAGTTTTTATGAAGGAGTTTTCAGCCATAGCTTTTGATTCTCCCAGGTAAGGTTAACCAAAGTCAGGACTCCTTAGAGGAGACTTTGTTGGTGGTGGAGGTGTCAAATATTGTATCTCTGTGTTACAACTGAATTGGCAAATACAGAAAAGGCTTTTGCTAAGTTTGCACCATAAATTTGTGTGAGAACGGAAAACCCAGATCTCCTACTATGTCAGGCTTTTGAATTAACCCACAGATTCCACTTTATTTATGTAAAAGAGGTAAACTTTTTTTTTAACTGATAGCAAGTAAAACTCTGAAGCCTGGTGTATTATGCTTCAGTAACTAGTGGGATAGAATCTCTTTAAGTGTAGTTCAGATGATGGGAACTTGCTTTTTATAGAGCAAGATTTCAGACCCTTAAAATAGTTTGACAGGGATGTTGAGAAATGATTGGCCAGAAGAACATGTAGTTTGTCATTTAAGTGTGTTATATTTTGTTTACTGGTTTTATTTATTATTTTTATTTTTGAAACAGAGTTTCACTCTTGTCGCCCAGGCTGCAGTGCAATGGTGCAATCTCAGCTCACTGCAACCTCCGCCTCCTGGGTTCAAGCGATTCTCCTGCCTCAGCCGCCTGAGTAGCTGGGATTACAGGCACCCACAACCATGCCCAGCTAATTTTTGTATTTTTAGTAGAGACAGGGTTTCACTATGTTGGCCAGGCTGGTCTTGAACTCCTGACCTCCTGTGATCAGCCTGCCTTGGCCTTCCAAAGTGCTGGGATTACAGGCGTGAGCAATCGCGCTCGGCCCGTGTTTACTGGTTTTAGATTTAGATTTTTTTTTTTTTTTTTTTTGAGATGGAGTCTCGCTGTGTTACCCAGGCTGGAATGCAGTGGCGCGATCTGGGCTCACTGCAAGCTCCGCCTCCCAGGTTCATGCCATTCTCCTCCCTCAGCCTCCCGAGTAGCTGGGACTACAGGTGCCCGCCACCATGCCCGGCTAATTTTTTTGCATTTTCTTAGTAGAGACGGGGTTTCACCGTGTTAGCCAGGATGGCTTTGATATCCTGACCTCATGGTCCGCCTGCCTCAGCCTCCCGAAGTGCTGGGATTACAGGCGTGAGCCACCACGCCTGGCCTAGATTTAGATTTTTGCTTCCGTCTTGTTTATTTTCTTAAGTAGCTTAGTGTCTTGATTTATAAGTTGAATGAGATGGCTTCTTGGGCCTGGGACTTAAATTTACTGTTTGAGACCCATCTATTCTTCATAATCTTATACTTAATAATTTTTAGATTTTTTTTTTATTTTGTAGTACTATTGGTAAATATAAACATTTAAGTGATTACAAATGTTAGGTTCAACTGAGTTACTGAAACTGTCATTTTTGGTAACTAAATCTAGTTGTCAAATAGTGGAAATAGTAGATAGAAGTAAAACTTAAATGTTTAAAAACAGAACATTTTAAAGATTTCCTAGAAAACAAGAGAAGAGGCTGGGTGCAGTGGCTTACATCTGTAATGCTAGCATTTTGGGAGGCCAAGGCGGGCGGGTTGCATGGAGTTTGAGACCAACCTGGGCAACATGGTGAAACCCTGTGTCTCTACAGAAAATACAAAAATTAGCTGGGGATAGTGGTGTGCACCTGTAGTCCCAGCTACTTGGGGGGATGAGGTGGGAGGATCTCCTGAGTCTGGGAGGCTGAGGCTACAGTGAGCCGAAATCGTGCCACTGCATTATAGCTTGGATGACAGAGTGAGACCTTGTCTAAAAACAAAAACAAAACAAGGGAAGGATCTGTTAGTCTTAAAAACAAAAACTAAGCGAAGTAGAAATCATCGCTGATACAGTTTTTGGTTTGTAAGATGTAATTTTAAAAAATGAACTAACTTTTTTACCCATTGCC
This sequence comes from Pan troglodytes, assembly GCF_028858775.2. Classification (NCBI taxonomy): domain Eukaryota; kingdom Metazoa; phylum Chordata; class Mammalia; order Primates; family Hominidae; genus Pan; species Pan troglodytes. Next base: position 22,321,012 of record NC_072411.2, on the reverse strand, counting down.
AGCGGGGCATCATCAACAAAGTACGGGTATAGGTGTTTGACTAAATGACCTCTAAAATGCCGGCATTTACTGCTTGTTTCTAGCTTGTTCTTCACCTCCCCAGGGCTTTTCTGCCGGCTTTATGCCCAGACCATTACTGCCACACAATGGTTTTCCTCCCCAAATTCTTATGACAGCCCTCATCCCACCTCCCCTCATAGATCCTAAAGATCTAGCTCAGGTGTGCTCAAATGGTGACGTTTCTTCCATAACACCTTTGTTAACTTCTGTCTTGTTTCCTGCCTGGAAGTTTCCTCACTCCTTGCTGCTTCCTGTTGTATATATCACCTTCCTGCTTGCTTAGATTCACTTTTGTGCATTTACTTTTCTCTAGATCCTTGATGGCACAGGGAGTTTGTAGAACACATTGTGTGTCCTCTGTTGCTTACTAAGTGACTAAGTGACTTGTATAACTAATGGAAACTGTAGAATGTATGAAAGAATAAACAAATGTATCCTAATGTAGACTAATAGAATTTGAGCTTAGGAGGAGTTGTTAGAGGCCCAGTAGTCCAGCATCCTTCCTTATGTTTGCTACATTCTGATCATCAGTGTCAAACTGCAGGCATCTGTCCCTGGACAGGTCTTGGTTGCCAGAAATGTTTTTAGATTACTACTACAGTCTGCTCCCTCCCTTTCACGTATTGACCTTAGTTATACTTCCTGAAGGAACCTGAATTAAGTCTGTTTCTTCTTCACATAATAGCACTTCATATTTCCCGTGACAGATATCACACTTCTAGAATTATTGATTAATTTACTTATTAAACTCTCTCTTGAATTGAGCATCAGGTACCAAGAAGGTACAGTTGAAGAGACATCCATGGCCCCTGCACTTCAGGGGCTTGCAGTCTACTTAGGGAGACAATAACATGAATCGATGGCTGATTATAGTGAAGGTATGCAAACAGCCCTAAATGGTTAGTCCTTTCCTGGTTTGATATGGCTCACCATGCTTTCTTTAGGCAACTCTTGTTTTTTTTTTGAGACGGTTTTGCTCTGTTGATCAAGCTGGAGTGCAGTGGCATGGTCATGGCTCACTGCAACCTTGACCTTCTGGACTTAATCAATCCTCCTGCTTCAGCCTTTTGAGTAGCTGGGACTACAGGCATGCACCACCACACCTGGCTAATTTTCTAAATTTTGTTTTAGAAGTGTTTTGTAGAGATAGGGTCTCACCATGTTGCCCATGCTGGTCTCGAACTGCTGGGCTCAAGTGATCCTCCTGCCTTGGCCTACCAAAGTGCTAGGAAGCCTGGCCCAACTATTCCCCCCCACCGGCCCCCAAGGTGGAGTCTTGCTCTGTCACCAAGGCTGGAGTGCAGTGGCGTGATGTCAGCTCACTGCAGCCTCCATCTCCCAGGTTCAAGCAATTCTCCTGCCTCAGCCTCCTGAGTAGCTTGGGACTACAGGCGTGGTGGCACACGCCTGGCTAATTTTTGTTGTATTTCTAGTAGAGACGGGGTTTTACCATGTTGGGCCAGGCTGATCTCAAACTCCTGACCTCAGGTGATCTGCCTGCCTCCGCCTCCCAAAGTGCTGGGATTGTAGGTGTGACCCACTGCCCCCAGCCATTGTTTTTTTTTTTTTTTTTTTTTTTTAATGTCCTTTAAATGCAGTGTCTGAAACAAAACAGAAGATATGACCTGACCAGAATATACAGCTGTTTTCTTAGGTTAGGAAACTGAATCAATGATTTTCAAATTTCCTTGTGCATTCTGTCTCTGCCACTTACAAGTGCTGTGATTTTAGGCCAGTTAAATAATCTCAATATTTTAGTGTCTTCATCTGTAAAATGAGGGTGAGGGGAGGGCAGTGTTAATTGTAGCACCTACCTATAGGTTGTTGTCAGGATTAAATGAGATAATACGTGTAAAGTGTTGAGGATAGTGACTGGTATGTGTTAAGTCGGTAATACATGGTAGGAGTTAATAACCATGTAGTAGTAGTTGCAGTAATCAAGTCACTGGAATCTCTTTGGGACCTTGTTAAAATACAAGCAGCCTGGCCTTATTTTATTATCTTCCACCCAGGGAATTTGTAGGGGACCTGGGTAGCCACAGTTTGAACAGTCTTTAGATGGTTCTTAGATGAGCCAGAGGTGGAGAACTCTGCACTTTACATTCGTGATATCATTAGCTTTTACAAATTAAAATTTTAAAATTCCCCAAGTAATAGATGAATAGAAGTTCCTTCAAGATTCAAACAATGCAGATCTAGGTAAAGGCATGGCTCCCAATTTCAGACTCCTGGAGAAACACCCACTTACCAGTTTGGAATGTATCCTTCCACACACTGTTACCCTTTTTTTGTAGATTTATAAATAAATGTCTTCATAATAATAATGGCCAGATTTAAAAGATAAAAATGATTTTTAATGCACTTTTACAGTCATAATCTTTGTTCCCTTCCAAGTCTTATGAGATGGGTAGGGGAGATAGCATCACGATCCTATCAATTTGCAGATGAGAAATCAAGGCCTGCAAATGAAATTCACCCTGATTGATCTAGATTGAGAACTGGGCCTTCTGTCTCTCAGCTTAATGTCCTTTTCATGTGAACCACGCTGTTTCCTAGCTACATCATCATGGCTTATATTGAAGTTGTGGCTTATGAAGTCTTCTAGTCTTTTTGCCATGCCAATAGCTGTCAAATCAGATTTCCTCCTTTCCTTTAGTGCATATATACTTGCTTTTAGAAAAATACTACTTTTAGAGTATTTAAAGAAAAGAATAAAAGGAAAAAAAGTAAATTCAAGGTTTTATATTTTTGTGTATCTGTTAAGATTGATCTTTTGGGGACAGAAATCTAGAACTGGCCTTGTGGCCATCTGATAGCATGGTGCGTTTAGGTGAGCCTGTCTTCATTCAGGATAGCTGAGGTCAGTGTAGGACTTTCCCTCACTACTGTCCAATTAACTCTCCAGGCAGAATCAGTTAAATTTATTTATAGTCTTACTGCAATAATGTAGCAATAATATGGAAAGTTGAGAGACCAGTGCAGGAAAACCACATCAAACCATTTCAACATGAGCTATTACTTCCCGATATATCACTCTTTGAGACTGTCCATGTGTCCATTCTTTTTGTAAGTAATTTTAGGTCTTGCATGTTTTATGGATGGTTTTCTTATAATTACATAGTATATGTAATTTTAAGTTTTAATAGCTTTGTCATTTTGAGTTAATATGGCAAATTTTGGTAAACTGTTTGAGATTTTTTTTGGGACAGGGTCTCACTCTGATGCCCAGGCTGGAGTGAAGTGGCACAATCTCAGCTTACTGCAACCTCTGCCTCCCGGATTCAAGCGATTCTTCTGCCTCAGCCTCCCATGTAGCTGAGATTACAGGTGTGCGCCACCACGCCTGGCTCATTCTTGTATTTTTAGTAGTTACAGAGTTTCACCATGTTGGCCAGGCTGGTCTCGAACTCCTGACCTCAAGTGATCTACCTGCCTTAGCCTCCCAAATGCTGGGATTACAGGTGTGAACCACTGCACCTGGCCTGAGAGTTTTGACAGGAAGATTTTCTTTTTTCTTTTTTTTTTTTAGCAAAAAGATACCTGCTCTGTCACCCAGGGTGGAGTGTGGTGGTATGATCATGGCTTACTGCAGCCTTGACCTTCCACCTCAGCCTCCTGAGTAGCTGGGATTAGCCAGGTGTGCGCCACCACCCTTGCTAATTTTTGTATTTTTTGTAGAGACAGGATCCCACTATATTGCCCAGGCTGGTCTCAAACTCCTGGACTCAAGCAATCCTCCTGCCTCACCATCCCAAAGTGCTGGGATTATAGGCATGAGCCACTGTGTCTGAGTAGTTATCTTTTTTTTTTTATTATTATATGTAATCCAATAGTGACTATCTTTTTTGTATAGTTTCTTTTGTGTTATTCCCTTAGGATAAATTCAAATAAGTGGGATTATTGAATTTAAGGGTATTTATGAGCTTTTTTTGTTTGTTTTTAAAGAGGCAGGGTCTTACTATGTTGCCTAGGCTACTCGAACTCCTGGGCTCAGTGATCCTCCCACCTCAGTCTCCTGAGTAGCTGGGACTGCAGGTGCACACCAGCACATCCAGCCTCATAGTTATGATTTTTAATATGTATTGCCACTGGCTAACCAAAAATTCGTACCATTTAGTAATTTTCCCAGCAATGTAAGAATGTGTTAGTTTCACAAAAATGTTAACCAACTTCTGGTGAATATAATTTAAGTATATTTTTTGCTATTATATCAGGTGTAGCTGGTACATTATTTTTATTTTTCATTACTTTTTGTGTTTATTTTAAAAAAGAATAAGCAATCATGAGGGCCTTCAGTATGATGAAACTGTATGAAACTCACATTGGGTATTACATGCAGGTGGTCTCTGTTACTTCCTTGGTTTCCAATCCTGTCTGGCATGACCAAAACTATTCCATTTCTAGATGGGCATAGAGGAAAATGCAGCCTTTGCTTTGTGGGACAGATTGTTGTAGTTGTCCACATCAGAATGTGATCTTATTACATTTTTGTGGCCTACCTTCTAGTGTTTCTTTAAACAGTTGTGTGCTAGGCTCCTGTGTAAAATATTTAGTAATCAGAATATCTGTGGGTGTGGGCGATACCTGTTTTTTTTTTTTTTTAACAGGTTCCCCAAGTGCTTCTGGGGCTACACAAGTTTGAGAGCAGCCTCTGGGGACTACCTTTTAGCAAATTTTCTTCACAGACTGTGTCTTTCCTGTGGGTAGAGGCAGACTCTGTTACGAACAGTAGCCCGGACATGCTAACAGAGGCCTGTTGTATAGAGAAAATGAATTGTGTAGCAGTGCCTTCCTAAATGAAGAGTAGCTGGGTTCGTTCTTGGAACAATAAGCCAGTCTTTCCTAAGAGAGTTGAACTGCATAAAAACAGCTCCTTCTCTGATGTTTTTCTGTGGTGCTGGTGGCTGTTTTATTTAAGTTCTGGTAAGTCATAGTGTTCTCCCAGCCCAGGCCATATCCTGCTCAGCCTTTGGTTAGCTGAAAGGTGGCACATAGACCTATTGTCACACTAGCAATTACCATGAGATAGAACACTCACCATTTGCCAGGCAGTTGGATGGGTGCTAGAGGTATACTTCTGCCAATTCTTACAGTAACATTTAAAGGCAGGTGCTATTGTCATTTTATAATGAGAGAAAGCAGAGACTTGGAGAAGTTGAATAATTTGTTCATTGTCACACACCTGCAGAATAGCAGAATTTGGCTTTTAAAATCTTCAGCATGCTTTTCATTTATCCCTTTTTTTTTTTTTCCAGCTCAGGTTGTTCTTCCTTCATGAAGGTCAGTGGGCTGCCTTGGGGAAAGGTATGCTGCCACTATCTGGCAGCATCTGGAAACCACTCACTAGTCAGGAGGGATGTAGAGATGCAGACTTCCCACTAGGGTTTCCACGAGGATTAGATCAGGTGACTGTACAGTCCTTTTTAGATTTGAGCTCCTGATATGAAATCTAACCTTAGACAATCCAGATAACTGAAGACCTGATAAAGTTTTTTTTTCTTTCAAGTGTTTTATTGTAGTAAAATATACATAACATAAAATTGTCCATTTAAACCATTTTTTTGTATTATACTCTAAGTTCTAGGGTACATGTGCACAACGTGCAGGCTCGTTACATAGTTATACATGTGCAATGCTGGCCCGCTGCACCCATCAGCCTGTCATTTACATTAGGTATTTCTCCCAATGCTATTCCTCCCCCGGCCCCCCACCCCATGGCAGACCCTAGTGTGTGATGTTCCCCACCCTGTGTCCAAGTGTTCTCATTGTTCAGTTCCTACCTGTGAGTGAGAACATGTGGTGTTTGGTTTTTTGTCCTTGCGATAGTTTGCTCAGAATGATGGTTTCCAGCTTCATCCGTGTCCCTACAAAGGACATGAACTCATCCTTTTTTATGGCTGCATAGTATTCCATGATATATATGTGCCACATTTTCTTAATCCAGTCTATCATTGTTGGACATTTGGGTTGGTTCCAAGTCTTTGTTGTTGTGAATCGTGCCCCAGTAAACATACGTGTGCATGTGTCTTTATAGTAACGTGATTTATAATCCTTTTTTTTTTTTTTTTTTGAGATGGAGTTTCCCTCTTGTTGCCCAGGCTGGAGTGCCATGGTGCAATCTTGGCTTACTGCAACCTCTGCCTCCTGCGTTCAAGTGACTCTTCTGCCTCAGCCTCCAGAGTAGCTGAGATTACAGGCATGCGCCACCATGCCTGGCTAATTTTGTATTTTTAGTAGAGACAGGGTTTCTCCATGTTGGCCGGGCTGGTCTTGAACTCCCAACCTCAGGTGATCTGCCTGCCTTGTTCCCCTCCCAGAGTGCTGGGATTACAGGTGTGAGCCACTGTGCCTGGCCTAAACCATTATTAAGTATGCAATTAAGTGGCATTAATTACATTAATGCTATTGTGCCACCATTGCCATAATCTGTTTCCAAATCTTTTCCATCATCCCAAATAGAAACTCTGTAGCCATTAAGCGATAACTCCCCATTCCTCTGTCTCCCAGCACCTGGTAACCTCTGATCTACTTTCTGACTCAATGGATTTGCCTATTCTGGATATTTCATATAAATGGAATCATACAATATTTTCCTTTTGTGACTGGCTTATTTCATTTGCACAGTGTTTTTGTTTGTTTGTTTGTTTGTTTGTTTTTGAGACAGAGTCTCTCTCTGTCGCCCAGGCTGGAGTGCAGTGGCGCAATCTTGGCTCACTGCAAGCTCCGCCTCCCGGGTTCACGCCATTCTCCTGCCTCAGCCTCCCGAGTAGCTGGGACTACAGGCACCCACCACCAAGCCCGGCTAATTTTTTTGTATTTTTAGTAGAGACAGGGTTTCACTGTGTTAACCAGGATGGTCTCGATCTTCTGACCTTGTGATCCGCCTACCTCAGCCTCCCAAAGTGCTGGGATTACAGGCGTGAGCCACCGCACCTGGCCCCATTTGCGCAGTGTACTCCATTGTTGGCTGGGCACAGTGGCTCATGCCTGTAATCCCAGCATTTGGGGAGGCCAAGGCGGGTGGATCACCTGAGGTCAGGAGTTCAAGACCAGCCTGACCAACATGATGAAACCCTGTCTCTACTAAAAATACAAAAAATTAGCTGGGTGTGGTGGTGTGTGCCTGTAATCTCAGCTACTTGGGAGGCTGAGGCAGGAGAATTGCTTGATCCTGGGAGGCGGAGGTTGCAGTGAGCCGAGATCATGCCACTGCACTCCAGCCTCGGCAAAAAGAGCAAAACTCTGTCTCAAAAAAATAAAAATAAAAAAGAACACCATTCTTCTTTTATTGCTGAGTAATGTTCTATTGTATGGATATACCACATTTTGTTTATCCACTAATTTGTTGGTGGACGTTGGCTTGTTTCTGCTCTTTGGCTATTGTGAATAATGGTGCAGTGAACACTATTGTACAATATCTGTTTGAATCTCTGTTTTCATTTCTTTTGGGTATATACCTTGGAGTGGAATTGTTGCGTCATTTGGGTGATTCTGTGTTGTAACTTTTTGGAGCAGTTGCTGAACTGTTTTTCACAGTGGCTGTACCATTTTACATTCTGACTAGCAATGTACAAGGGTTCCAGTTTCTCCACATTCTCACCAACACATGTCATTTTCTGTGGTTTTTTTAATTTTTATTTTTATTATAACCATTCTATAATATAAGTAGTATCTTAATTTGGTTTTGATTTTCATTTTCCTAATGACTAAGTTGTTAGGCATCTTTTCATGTGTTTATCGGTCATTTGTATGTCTTCTTTGGAGAAATGTCTGTTCAAGTCTGTTTCTTATTTTTAAATTGGATTGTTTGCCTTTTTGTTTTTGAGTTTTATGATTGATTTATATCTTTTGGTTACAAGTCCTTTGTCAGATATATGATTTGCAAATATTTTCTCACTCTGGGTAGGTTGTCTTTTTACTTTCTTGATAATGTCCTCTTTTGTTGCTTGTGTTATCTCCTTTTTTGTTTTTTATTCTTTTTAAAGTTATCTCTTACAGGAAGGATTCTTTTTTTCTTAAAAAAGTTTTTCAATTCTTTTTTTTTTTGAGATGGAGTCTCACTCTGTCACCCAGGCTAGGATGCGGTGGCATAATCTCAGCTCACTGCAACCTCTGCCTCCTGGGTTCAAGCCATTCTCCTGCCTCAGCCTCCTGAGTAACTGAGATTACAGGCATGCACCACCATTCCTGGCTAATTTTTGTATTTTTCATAGAGATGGAGTTTCACCATGTTGGCCAGGCTGGTCTGAAACTCTTCACCTTGGGTGATCCACCTGCCTCGGCTTCCCAAAGTGCTGCCTATAATCATAGGCATGAGCCACCACGCCAGCCTATTTTTTTAAGCTTTGTGTTTATGTTAGCATATATAAGAATTTGTTGCCAAATTCAAAGTAATGAAGATTTATCCCTATGTTTTCCTCTAAGATTTTATAATTTTAGCTCTTACTTTGAGGTCCTTGATCCACTTTGAGTTAATTTTTGTACATGGTGTGAGGTAGGGGTCTGACTTCTTTTTTTTTTCATGTAGATAGCCAGTTGTCCTAGTACCATTTGTTGAAGACCAATATAAATGTTTTAGTTACTTATTTTCTGTATCCCTGAGTGGCATTTATAGTTTGCTTTGGGTTTTTGACTTCATTTTCTATTCTCTCAACCTCTCCTCTTTCCTTATTTTCTTCCCTCAAAACAGGAGATGTGGATGTTTTGTGTATGTTATTGTGTTGCTGCTTGATATATGAGGCAGTTAATAAATATGAATTCCCCTCCTTTCTTTTAACTTTGTGTTGTTATTTAACTTTTAAATAGTTTGTGTCCCAAAAACAGATTGTAAGGACCTTTGGGGTAGGAGAGTATATGTTCTATTTCTTTCTTTCTCAATTTCCTTTTCTCTTGAGGAGAGGACATCACTCTGGTGCCTAGTCTAGTACCATGCAGGTGGTATGCTTAACCTATATTGACTGAATTGTGAAGCTGAACATAGATCTATGTGAATATATTTGGGGTAGTTGCAGAAAATCATTCTTAAAAAATTACTGGTTGATGTATTAAAAAGTTCTTCAAAGTTTTTTACTCAGGTCCTTTTAAGTCATTTTACCAAATGTAGGGATTGACAGTAGTATCTTGATCTTTCCAATGCCTTAGGACTTTTTTGTGTGTGACACATGGTATTTGGGTAAGTTCTAGTTAGGTAGCATAATATGTGGCTCATTTTATGGATGTCTGAAATTTTTTAAAAAATGTATTATTATTATTGTTATTTTTTTGAGACGGAGTTTCGCTCTTGTTGCCCAGGCTGGAGTGCAGTGGTGTGATCTTGGCTCACTGCAACCTCCGCCTCCTGTGTTCAAGCGATTCTCATGCCTCAGCCTCCTGAGTAGCTGGGATTACAGGCATGAGCCACCTCACCCTGCTAATTTTGTATTTTTTTAGTAGAGATGGGGTTTCAGCATATTGGTCAGTCTGGTCTCGAACTCCTGACCTCAGGTGATCCACCCACCTCGGCCTCCCAAAGTGTTGAGATTACAGGCATGAGCCACTGCACCACCCTAAAATTTATTATTATTATTATTATTATTATTATTTTTGAAATGGAGTCTCACTCTGTCACCCAGGTTGGAGTGCAGTGGCGCAATCTCAGCCCACTGTAATCTCCACCCCATGGGTTCAAGCGAGTCTCCTGCCTCAGCCTCCCGAGTAGCTGGGATTACAGGCGCCTGCACTGTGCCTGGCTAATTTTTGTGTTTTTAGTAGAGACCGGGTTTCTCCATCTTGACCAGGTTCGTCTTGAACTCCTGACCTTGTGATCCACCTGCCTTAGCCTCCCAAAGTGCTGGGATTACAGGCATGAGCCACCACGCCCGGCCTCAAAATTTATTTTTTTTTTAGAAACAAGGTCTCATAATATTGCTCAGGCTGATCTCAAACTCCTGGGCTCAAGCAATGTGCCTGCCTGTGCCTCCCAAAGGGTTGGGATAACAGGCGTGAGCCACTGCGCCTGGCCTGAAAATTTGTTAACTAGCTATTTAATATTCTGGTAACTGAATTTTGAATTGAGAAATATACTCATTTTAGAGGTTATTTTGTATGTCTAGATTTTGCCTTTTCATTTTTGACAAATGCTCTTAGTCTCAAAAATTATTTTGAGTTTGAGCAATGAGTATGTATTACTTTTCTAACAAAAAATTAAAATAAACAGCATTAGAAAATTCTTGTCCAGAAATTCCAGAAGTTAACTAGTGAAGTCTCTGATCTTTCTCTCTGAATCTGTATTAACATATTTCCCTCCATCACTCTCTTTAGTGTTTGGTAGTGGCTAATGTTACTTGCCCTAAGAGATCAGACCTCTCTGGGGAGTCCGTTTTGTAATCTACAGTCCAGATGTCAGTGAAGGGAAAGATTCAGCTTGAAGGTTGGCCTTTGCTTTTTGTTTTCCAGTAAATTTTGACTCTTAAGGTATTTCTTAGTATCTTGTTATGTAAACACTTTTATTATCTGAGGTGTTGGTTATTCATCTATTGTCTTTTTTAGAAGACATTTATTATTAACAGTGGAAACAAAGGAAGGAATTATTTTATTCTCTTTAGTTCCAAGCAACATAACAACATCAGAGAGGCCAGAGTAAACACAGTATTTCATATGCTTTCCAGGTAATTGTCAATCAACGAGTCATTTTCTTTCTTTTCTTTTCTTTTCTTTTTTTTTTTTTTACAGACGCAATCTCGCTTTGTTGCCCGGGTTGGAGTGCAGTGTGGTGTGATCATAGCTCACTGCTGCCTAGAACTCTTGGCTTCAAGTGATCCTCCCTCCTCGGCTTCCTAAAGTGCTGGGATTGGATTATAGGCGTGAGCCACAGTGCCTAGCTCTCTAAGAGACTGATTTAACAAGAGTTTAAACTCCCTTAGTAGGAAGCATGATTTATGCCAGGGAGAGTAGGAAGGAGGGATGCAAACTATCTTTTACTATCTCCATCCTTCTTTATGGAGAAGTTGGGCTGGTATGTATCTGAATCTATAGCTATTGTTCTACTTTTGTGCATATATTTTGTCTAAAAAGTTTGACAGAAGCAGCATTCTTTTCATTTAATAAATTATCATCCAGGCATGGGATCCTATTCTGAGGAAGATGGCCCTCTAAAAAATGCTCTCAATATGAGCTGTCTGGGCTTACTGCTGATTGAGCGTACCTGTTGGCAGTGATTGGCGTGCCAGGCAGATTTCCTGTGGTCTGTGACTGCGTTTCTAAAGTAAACATAGTGGGAAAAGCTTGCCATTCTGTCTTTCTTTTCAGAACATGCAGTGGATTTCTGAAGTGGCAAAAGGAGGATTTGTTTGGACAAAGGGACAGTATTTAGTTTAATTGTAGAGTTACTGATTTTATGGAGTCATGAAAGAATGACTAAGCACTGGGAGATTAGAAACATCTCATTGTAATTATCTGGTTACTAGACCTCTTTTGGGGTGGGGTAGGGAGACTGGAGGTGATGCAGAAAGGGTGTACACAAGGCATTAATAAGAAATGGGCCTAAAAACAGAGAGTCTTTAATGAAACTGCTGACATTAAAATAAAAGTGTTATTCTAGGGTATATCCTAGGTAATTACTAGAGATTGAACAAACTGTGTAACTTGATCAAAATCATCATTCAGCAAACTTTGCTGTTATGTTTAAGGGCAGAGAGAAAGGCTCTCAAGCTTTGTTCCCAAGGAGCTCCATGCCTAAGAAGGAAGGCAGACAAGTAATGGTTATTATTCTGCGTATTAAGCGTGCTACTATGGGAAAACTGAAGAGGGATGGGATCCTAAGCTGGGGATGGGGAAAGAGATGTGGCCCCTTCCTATTTTGGCCTGAAGGATGTGAGGCTGTGAACCAGGTGCACACTCTCCTGGTGGGTACTCTGGGGTCTGGTTTTTTTTTTTTTTTGAGACGGAGTCTCGCTCTGTCGCCCAGGCTGGAGTGCAGTGGGGCTCACTACAAGCTCCGCCTCCCGGGTTCACGCCATTCTCCTGCCTCAGCCTACTGAGTAGCGGGGACTACAGGTGCCCACCACCACGCCTGGCTAATTTTTTTTTATTTTTAGTAGAGACGGGGTTTCACTGTGTTAGCCAGGATGGTCTCGATCTCCTGACCTCATGATCCACTCACCTCGGCCTCCGAAAGTGCTGGGATTACAGGTGTGAGCCACCGCGCCTGGCCCTGTTTTGTTGTCTTCCATTTTTGAGAGAGCAGTGTTGGCTGGGGACCTAGCTTGTGACCATGAGACAAGGAGATTGACTTTTGGCTATAGTAATGTCATGTTCTCATTTTGAGAAGTGGCTACAGATAAGAGGCAAGAAAGCACTCTTGCTGAGAGAAAAAGGCTGTTTGAAACTAACATGCTATGGGGAGTCCTAGATGTTGATGAAATCAGGACTCTTGTATTTTCATATCCTTACTTGAATTATAAACTGGTCAGTGATTCAATTTTGGAATTTGCGGGGCAGGGGTTAGACATTGTTCTTTTAGGAAACTTGTTGCTATTTTGTTTGCTTCTGAATAGTGATGGTATTATTAATATTTTGAATTGCAGTTACAAGTTTATTATGTGCATTATTGAACATAGAAGTTTTAAGAAGGTATCTGGGGGATATACTTGTATCTCTTTTTATTATGAGTGAATGTAAGTATATTATAGTTATATGAGAATTCGCTTCATCTTGCTTAAATTGTGTAGAGTGAGAAATAGGACTATTAGTTAAATGCATGAAATTTTTCTATTATAAACTTTTTTTTGAACAGGTAATATATACACATGAATTAAAAATTTAAGTTTCTCTCCTAGCTTGTCTGCCATCCACCCAATTTCTTTCCCTGGAGTCACCAATGTTATTAATTATATTCATGAAAAAAAGCATATATATATATATATATATATATATATATATACACACACACACTCATACATATATATACACACACACACACACACCTCCCTCTGTTTTTGTACAGTTCGTGGCTGATTATAGACTACTTTTGCATTTTGCTTTTTTTTTTTTTTTCTGAGACGGAGTTTCACTCTTGCTGCCCAGGCTAGAGTGCAATGGCGCAATCTTGGCTCACCGCAACCTCCACCTCCCAGGTTCAAGTGATTCTCCTGTCTCAGTCTCCCTAGTAGCTAGGATTACAGGCATGTGCCACCATGCCTGGCTAATTTTGTATTTTTAGTAGAGATGAGGTTTCTGCATGTTGGTCAGGCTAGTCTTGAATTCCCGACCTCAGGTGATCTGCCAACCTCGGCCTCTCAAAGTGTTGGGTTTACAGGCATGAGCCACTGCGTCCAGCGCATTTTACTTTTTTTAAACTTCACGTATCTTGGAAATCATTCTATGTGAGTACATTGAAGACTTCCTCCTTTTTTTTTTTAAATGAACTGTATGACTAAATAGTATGCTGTTGCATGGCATATCATGATTTCCTGAGTCCTCTATTGATGAACATTTAGTTTTATCTAATCTTTTGCTTTTATAAACAGTGCTGCAAAGAATAATTCTATAATATATTATTTTTGCACATATATGAATAAATTCCCAGAAGTTGACATTTTGGGTTAAAAGTTACGTGCCTTAACATTGCTATAAATAGATATTCCCAGATTATTCACGTTGGAGGTTTTGATGAAATCCAACCTGCAATACAAGATATATTTTTGTTCGTTTTTTGAGACAAAGCTCTGTCGCCCAGGCTAGAGTACAGTGGCACAATCTCAGCTCGCTGCAACCTCTGCCTCCCAGGCTCCAACCATTCTCCCATCTCAGCCTCCCAGTTAGCTGGAACTACAGGTGCATACTACCATGCCTGGCTGATTTTTGTATTGTTTATTTTATTTATTTATTTTATTTTATTTGTTTTGAGATGGGGTCTTGCTCTGTCGCCTGGGCTGGAGTGCAGTGGCATGATCTCGGCTCACTACAGCCTCCGCCTCCTGGGTTCAAGCAGTTCTCCCACCTCAGCCTCCCGAGTAGCTGGGATTACATGGGCACACCACCACGCCCAGCTAATTTTTGCATTTTTACTAGAGACAGGGTTTCACCATGTTGACGAGGCTGGTCTCGAACTGTTGACCTCAGGTGACCCACCCACCTCAGCCTCTCAAAGTGCTGGGATTACAGGTGTGACCCACTGCGCCTGGCCCGATTTTTGTATTTTTTGTAGAGATGGGGTCTCACTATGTTGCCCAGGCTGTTCTCAAACTCATGAGCTCAAGCGATCCTCCCACCTTGGCCTCCCAAAGTGCTGGGATTACAGGTGTGAGCCACTGTGCCTGGCCTGCAATATGTATTTTAAAAATATGTTTAAAAAATGTAATTTCAGGCCGGGCCTGGTGGCTTACGCCTGTAATCCCAGCACTTTGGGAGGTCGAGGTGGGCAGATCACGAGGTCAAGGGATCGAGACCATCCTGGTCAACATGGTGAAACCTCGTCTTTACTAAAAATACAAAAATTAGCTGGGCCTGGTGGTGTGTGCCTGTAGTCCCAGCTATTCGGGAGGCTGAGGCAGGAGAATTGCTTGAATCTAGGAGGCGGAAGTTGCAGTGAGCCAAGATCGTACCAGTGCACTCCAGCATGGTGACAGAGCGAGACTCCATCTCAAAAAAAAAAAAAAAAAAGTAATTTTAAAATGGCGTAGAAACATGTCATGTGTCATTTTTTGAATTAAAATATGACTATAGTTCAGTGATCAAAAGCAAATTGAGCACTTTTCTTCTCATTTCTTTTTTTTTTTTTTTTTTTTTGAGCTGGAGTCTCGCTCTGTCACCCAGGCTGGAGCGCAATGGCGCAATCTCGGCTCACTGCAACCTCCACCTCCCGGGTTCATGCCATTCTCCTGCCTCAGTCTCCCGAGTAGCTGGGACTATGGGCGCCCGCCACCACACCCGGCTAATTTTTTGTATTTTTAGTAGAGATGGGGTTTCACCATGTTAGCCAGGATGGTCTTGATCTCCTGACCTTGTGATCCACCCACCTCGGCCTCCCAAAGTGCTGGGATTACAGGCGTGAGCCACCGCGCCCGGCCTCTTTTTTTTTTTTTTTTTTTTGAGACGTAGTTTTGCTCTTGTTGTCCAGGCTGGAGTGCAATGGCGAGATCTTGGCTCACTGCAACCTCTGCTGGGTTCAAGCGATTCTCCTGCCTCAGCCTTTTGAGTTGCTGGGATTACAGGCATCCACCACCATGCCCGGCTAATTTTTTTATTTTCAGTAGAGACAGAGTTTTGCCATGTTGGCCAGGCTGATCTCAAACTCCTGACCTCAGGCAATCCACCCACCTTGGCCTCCCAAAGTGCTGGGATTATAGGCGTGAGCCACCATGCCCGGCCTCTTCTCATTTCTTGTTTGCTTTTCTCTTTTGACTTGGCAAGAATTTTGTGACTGGACGAGGCAGGAATAAGTTTTGTTTCCTTGTAGATGTTACCAATACTGCCTTCTAGAGATGGGTACTAGATACAGAAGATTTACTGAATAATTGCTTCTGCGTGTGTGTGTGTGTGTGTGTGTGTGTGTGTGTTTCTTTCCAATATGGTGATCTACCAAACTTTCTGTAGTTTTCAATACTTGTAGTAATGGATGATGATTGTGATATCAGGATTACAATTTGATTTAACTTTAAAAACAACTTTCTGGAATTTATTGGATAGAGTATGATTTAACTAGAAAGAATAGGAATAGAGGCTGGGAGTGGTGGCTCACGCCTGTAATCCCAGCAGTTTGGGAGGCGGAGGCGGGTGGATCGCTTGAGGTCAGGAGTTTGAGACCAGCCTGGCCAACATAGTGAAATCCTGTCTCTACTAAAAATGTAAAGTTAGCTGGGCATGGTAGTGCACACCTGTAATCCCAGCTACTCAGGAGGCTGAGGCAGGAGAATAGCTTGAACCTGGGAGGCGAAGGTTGCAGTGAGCCAAGATTGCATCACTGCAGTCCAGCCTGGGTGACAGAGCAAGACTCCATCTCAATAAAAAAAGGGAAAACATAGTATTAACATTTTAGTGTGTTCCCTTCCATACGTTTTCTATGCAAGATGCATATAAAAAAAAGTTTTTATTTTATAAACAAAAATGGCATCATTTTTGTTTTCTAGTTTGCTTTTTTATTTTTTTTGAGATGGAATTTCGCTCTTGTCGCCCAGGCTAGAGTGCAGTGGCGTGATCTTGGCTCACTGCAACCTCTGTCTCCCAGGTTCAAGTGATTCTCCTGCCTCAGTCTCTCAAGTACGTGGGATTACAGGTGCCTGCCACCATGCCCAGCTAATTTTTGTATTTTTAGTAGACATGGGGTTTCACCATGTTGGCCAGGCTGGTCTCAAATTCCTGACCTCAGGTGATCCACTGGCTTCGGCCTCCCAGAGTGCTGGGATTACCGGCATGAGCCACCGCTCCCGGCCTAGTTTGCTTTTCTAATTGTTTTCTAGTTTGCTTTTTTCACTAAAATGATTGCAGATACCTTTAAAGTCCAATAAGAACAGATTTATTTATTTATTTTTTATTTTTTATATATTTTTTTGAGATGGAGTCTCGCTTTGTCACCCAGGCTGGAGTGCAGTGGCGCGATCTCAGATCACTGCAAGCTCCGCCTCCCGGATTCATGCCATTCTCCCACCTCAGCCTCCCAAGTAGCTGGGACTGCAGGTGCCTGCCACCATGCCCGGCTAAGTTTTTGTATTTTTAGTAGAGACGGGGTTTCACCGTGTTAGCCAGGATGGTCTTGATCTCCTGACCTCATGATCTGCCCGCCTTGGCCTCCCAAAGTGCTGGGATTACAGGCTGAGACACCGCGCCCGGCAAGAACAGATTTTTTATCATCATTCTTGGTAACTGCATAGTATGCTGTTGTATGGATGTACTGTAATTTATTTCCCAATTCCCTGTTCGTTAACATTTAGGATTATTTCATTAAAAAAGGATGACCAAAACAAAGAAAGAGAAAAAAGAATTAAAAAAAAAGGATGACCAGCTGCAGTGAACAACTTGATATGTTCAGTTTGGTATACTTTTTTTTTTTTTTGAGATGGAGTCTCGCTCTGTCAGGAGCCATGGTGCCCAGCCCATTTTAGCATACTTGATAAATTTTTCCTTAGATGCATTCTTAGATTTTGAACTGGTTGGGTGAAGAGATGTTGCCAAATTGTCCTATGTATTACTACTTTTTATTCTCATCAGCAGTGCATTAAAGTGTTTATTTGATTATATTCAATTACATTCTTTTTTTTTTTTTTTTTTTTGAGACGGAGTCTTGTTCTGTCACCCAGGCTGGAGTGCAGTGGGGTGATCTTGACTGTGCAACCTCTGCTTCCCAAATTCAAGCGATTCTTGTGCCTCAGCATCAGGAGTAGCTGGGGTTACAGGCGTGCACCACCATGCCTGGCTAATTTTTGTATTTTTAGTAGAGACGGGGTTTCACCATGTTGGCAAGGCTGGTCTCGAATTCCTAGCCTCAAGTGATCCACGCACCTCAGGCTCCCAAAGTGCTGGGATTACAGGTGTAAGCCATCGTGCCTGGCCTCAATTACATTCTTAAGTGACCGTTTTTGAAAATGTAGGACTAGAGTGATGGTTAGGTTTTTTGATATTTTAAGGAAAACCATGTTAATGTTGAATAGGAATAAGTTTATGTTGGAAAAATATTGAGGCAATCATAACTCGTTTTGGAAACCGAGCTGCTGTATGTAGTACAACCCAGTTTATACTAACATTGTTAAGGCACAGCTCTCTTTTTGCGCTTTTCTTTTGGAATTTTTTTTTGTAAATCCATAAAACATAACTATAAAAATTTCATTTTAGTAAAAGCAGTGTCCTAATATAGCTTATCTGAGAAATATAGCAAATTTTTGTTAGGTATAAACTTAGTAAAGTACAGACTTAAAGTATATGAGCTTGAAATATGATTGAATAGTGGTGGACAGGGTATGAAATTTCACAGTATTTCATAGTATTTGAAATTGTATGCAGTGTATAAAATTCCTTATTTGATAGTATATGAAATTGTCTCTTCAATAGCCTTTGTCATTGCTCAGGTGATGTTCCACATTATTTTTCACTGACAAGTCACTTAAGTTGCATTGAAAGGGTTTGAAGTAACATAATAAGATCTAAATTGTCAATGAATAAATGAATCCCTAAAGCCCTCATTTCAGTTCTCTTTCTTTAGCAAGCACAGGTTTCCTTATCTTTGAAGGCTGTCCATGACTCTGCACGTTTTCCTCGTCCATCAGATTCATACTGAGGAGTATGAATCTTGCCTAAGCAAGGTAAACATGCTTGGATGGTGAGGGACAATAAGCAAAGCCTGCATTCTCATGCTCAGGTACACCTAAGGTGTAGCTTTACCTAGTGGTGCCCTTATATTTGTTTCACTGTTGTAGCCTTTCTTTTTTCCATGTTTCCTAAAGAATTGGAAAAGTAGAGCCTTGCAGGAAAGCGTCTTGATATACTTGGTGGAATAGATTATTTACTTGTCTTTCTCTCTGCAGTGAACATGGAGCTTGTTGAGGGCAGTGCCTGGCAGATTGCCTGGTACATTAGGTACTCAGTGAACTTGGGAAACTGGAACCAAGAGCCTTTCCATTTCATGTGTCTTTCCACTTTTTTCTTCTTTTGTTTTCTTTAACTTCCTATTGTGAAATAATTATAGATTCACAAGAAGTTGCAAAAAATGTACAGGGAGTTCTTGTTTACCCTTCACCCAGTTTCCCCCAATGGTTACGCATATTTTGTTGTTTCTCCTCTTTTCCTGCTGTGCTGTGTCTTCTTTTCCCTACGTTATCCTAGTTTTCCCCTCTTTTTCCTATTTTTGATCATGCTTTTGGCTTGCCATTGGCATCTATGGGATGTACTGAACTCTTTGAACTAAATGTTGCTGATTACTCTCCTAAGGCTACTTGTGGGAATGCATGTGATGGTTCTTTCTCTTCATTTATTCTTTGTGGATCACTTGCTTAGTATGAGGTGCTGTGCCAGGTACTAGTTGTTCCTCTATATTCAAGCTTTTCAGCTCTTATTTTGAGAACATTATGGTGGATATATCTTTCCTTTGTAGGTCTTTTTCCTAAATGATACGTGTGTCTAAAGTACTCAGAGATGTGTATCTATTGTTGGTGAGCAGAAGGAGCTGCATTTTGGTGAAAATAGCCTTGGATTTTGAATTAGAAAGTGAAGTTCAAATCTTGGTTCTGGCCAGGTGTGGTGGCTCACATCTGTAATCCCAGTGTTTTGGGAGGCCAAAGTGCGAGAATCACTTGAGGCCAGGAGTTCAAGACCAGCATGGGCAACATAGCAAGACCCCATCTCTCTAAAACAAAACAAAACAAAAAAAAGGAATCAAAATTCTGGTTCTGTTTCATACTTGCTGTGTGACCCCAGAAGTCACTTTGCTTCTGAATCTCTTCTTGTCTGTAAAATAGGCATTATAATTACAATCTGACAGAGGTTTTGTAGGGAATAGAGAAAGTAGCATTTGTATGATCACTTAATACGTTGGAAGGTACTGCTTCAAATATGAAGTAGCTATACTTATTTTATTGATGAAATGAAAGCCAAATTTAAAACTATTGGTGTATTAATTCTTCATAGCTTGACTTCTTTATTCAGTAACACAGAAAGACTTCTCTTGTATTTTTAAATCCTCATCCTTCTTACACCTTCTGTCTTCACATTAAATACCCAGGACTTAATAGAGTTTTCTTTTTTTTCAACTGGGTATAACCTAGCTCCCTTGGGAAATTTGGGATGGCCATGTCAGCTGTCATACTGTATCAAATGACATATCAGATGTCCTCTTCTCTCTTTTTTTTTTTTTGAGATGGAGTCTCGCTCTGCCTCCAGGCTGGAATGCAGTGGTGCCATCTCAGCTCACTGCAGCCTCTGCCTCCTGTGTTCAAAGTGATTCTCTTGCCTCAGCCTCCCGAGTAGCTGGGATTACAGGTGCGCGCCACCATGCCCAGCTAATTTTTGTATTTTTAGTAGAGACGAGGTTTCACCATGTTGGCCAGGATGGTCTCCATCGTCTTGATCTCTTGACCTCGTGATGTGCCCGCCTCGGCCTCCCAAAGTGCTGGGATTACAGATGTGAGCCACTGTGCCCAGCCTGTTCTCTTCTCTTCTTACTCACCTAAGTCTGGGGATTTTTCTGTTTCAGGAACCTCTTAGAAAATCTCTCAAGCAGGCTGGGCGTGGTGGCTCATGCTTGTAATGCCAGCACTTTGGGAGGCCAAGGCGGGCGGATCACCTGAGGTCAGGAGTTCAAGACCAGCCTGGCCAATATGGTGAAACCCGTTTCTACTAAAAATACAAAAATTAACTGGGACTGGTGGCGGGTGCCTGTAATCCCAGCTACTTGGGAGGCTGAGGCAGGAGAATCGCTTGAACCTGGGAAGTAGAGGTTGCATTGAGCCGAGATTGTGCCACTGCACTCCAGCCTGGATAACAGAGTGAGACTCCGTCTCAAAAAAAAAAAAAAAAAAAAAAAAAGAAAGAAAATCTCTCAAGCTAGCATATATGCTCCTTTGTGCTTAGCTTTTTAGTGGATTTCACTGTTAGAAACCAACTCTTCATGTGTTACTAGAAACATTTTTATTTTTGAAGGGAGACCGGCTTTTCATTTGTACATGCACATGGAATACTTAGTATAGAAAGTGGGGCATAAAATGAAAATTTTAAAATTGAAATAATTGACAATTTTTTTTCTTAAACCTTGTCTAGATGCAGGCAAACTTTTAAATCATTAAGGGACAGACATTTATAGAACACCCCTTCCAATAATAGCAGGATACACATTGTTCTGAAGTGCATATGGAACATTTCAGGATAGACCATATGTTATGCCATAAAACAAGCCTCAATTAATTTAACGGATGGAAATCATACTATGTTCTCTGACCATAATGGAATGAAATTAGATATCAATAACAGAAGGAAATTTGGGGAATTCAGAATATGTGAAAATTAAACTACACACACTGAAATCACCAATGATTCAAAGAGAAAGCCACAGGAAAATTGGAAAATACTCTGAGATAAAGGCAAAATATATCATATCATGATGATGATGGTTGCAAACAATGTGAATGTACTTTATACCACTGAATTAATTGTATGTTTTAAAATAGTTAAAATGGCAAATCTTATATATGTTTTACCAAAATTGAAAAAAACAAAACAAAACAAAAAAAACCCCTGGGCTGGGCGCAGTGGCTCATGCCTGTAATCCCAGCAGTTTGGGAGGCCAAGGCAGGTGGATCACCTGAGATCAGGAGTTCAAGACCAGCCTGGCCAACATGGCGAAACCCCATTCTACTAAAAATACAAAAAATTAGCCGGGCATGGTGGTGGGTGCCTGTAATCCCAGCTACTTGGGAGGCTGAGGCAGGAGAATAGCTTGGACCCAGGAGGTGGAGGTTGCGGTGAGCCCAGATCACGCAACTGTCCACTGTACTCCAGCCTGGGTGGCAGAGTGAGAATCCATCTCAAAAAACAAGAAGAAGAAGAAGAAAAAAACCCCTGCCACTCATTTTTCAACAATGAATGTTTACTGAGGGCCTACTATGCTTCATGCGAAAAACAAAGAATATATCATAAGCTAGGGGATACAGCAAAAGCAGTTCCCAGAAGGAAATTTATAGCTATAAATGCTTGTATTAACAAAAGAAGAAAGATGTCAAATCCATAACTTAATCTTCCAGCTTAAGAAACTAATGAAAGAAGAACACACTAAATCCAAAGTGAGCAGAAGGAATATAATAAATAAAATCTAGAATGGAAATAAATGAAATAGAGGGGAAAAAAGTAGGGAAAATCAAACCAAAAATAGGTTCTGCGCAAAGATCAACAAAATGCACAAACCTTGAGCTAGATTAATAAATTAATAAAATGAGGAATGAAAGAAAGGACATCACTACAGACCTTACATGGAAATTAAAAAAGATTATAAGGAAATACTAGGAACCATTTTATGCCAACAAGTTAGATAACACATATGAAATATATGCATTCTTTGAAAGACACTACTGAAATTAACTCAAAAAGAAATAGAAAGTCTTTTTTGTTTGTTTCAGATGGAGTCTTGCTCTGTTGCTCAGGGTGGAGTGCAGTGGTGTGATGTTGGCTCACTGCAGCGTTTGCGTCCTGGGTTCAAGTGATTCTCCTGCCTCAACCTCCCAAAGAAATAGAAAATCTAAATAGACCAATAAAGGAAAGAGATTGAATTAGCAATAAAAAAGCCCCTCCCAAAAAAGCTTAGGTCCAGATGACTTTGCATTTTGTGATTCTACCAAATATTTAAAGAAGAATCAACATAAATTCTTCACACACTCTTTCAAAATAAAGAAGAGGTAATTACTTTCCAGTTTATCCTATGAGGACATTATTAGGCTGATACCAAAACCAGGCAAAAACGTCACAAGACAAGAAAACTACAGAACAGTATTCTTTATGGATATAGGTGTAAAATACCTCAACAAAATACTTGCAAACTGAATATAGCAACATATCAGAAGAATTCTGCACTGTGACCGAGTGGGAATTATCCCAGGAATGCAAAGTTGGCTTAATGTCTGTAAATTAACGTAACATGCCATGTAATAGAATAAAAGACAAGACCAACATGATCATCTCAATAGCGGCAGGAAAAACGTTTGATTAAATCCAACATTGTTTCATGATAAAAAACATTCAACAAATTAGAAATGGAAGGGAACTTCCTCAGTGTGATAAAGGCCATCTTTGAAAACCTACAGCTAATATCATACTTAATGATGAAAGACAGAATGCTGTCCTAAGATTAGGAACAAGACATATAGTCTTTAATTTTTTTAAAATTTATATATATATAGATATTTTTTATATAGACGGAGTTTTATTATGTTGCCCAGGCTGGTCTCGAACTCCTGATCTTACGTGATCCACCCACCTTGGCCTCCCAAAGTGCTGGGATTATAGGTGTGAGCCACTGCGCTTGACCAAAACATGTATAGTCTCTTTGACACTTAGCTTTAACATTGTATTGGAGGTTCTAGCCAGGACAATTAGGGAAGAAAAAGAAAGAAAAGGCGTTCATATTGGAAAGGAAGTAAGATAATCTCTATTTGCAGATGGTATGATCTTGTATATAAAACATCCTAAGGAATGCACTATAAAACTGTTATGAGCTCCTCAAAGTTGCAGAATACGGGATCAATATACAGAAATTAATTTTATTGTTACACATTTACAATGAATAATTCAAAAATGAAACCAAGGGAACAATTCCATTCACAGTAGCGTCAAAAAGAATAAAACATTTGGTAATAACAAAAGAAGTGCACAACTTACATTCTTTTTTTTTTTTTTTTTGAGATAGGGTCTCACTCTTGTCGCCCATGCTGGAGTGCAGTGGCATAGTATCAGCTCACTGCAACCTCTACCTCCTGGGCTCAAGTGATCCTTCCACCTTAGCCTCCTGAGTAGTTGGTACCACAGGTGTATACCACCACGCCTGGCTAATTTTTGTTTTTTTTAGAGACTAGGTTTCTCCATGTTGCCCAGGTTGGTCTCAAACTCCTGAATTCAAGTGATCCACCTGCCTCGACCCCCCAAAGTGCTGGGATTACAGGCGTGAGCCACTGTGCCTGGCCGGAACTTACATCTGAACTATAAAACATCATTGAAAGATCTAAATAAATGGAAAGATACTCTATGTTCAGGGATTGGAAGACTTAATATTGTTATGATGGTAATATTCCCCATATAGATTTAGCACAATCCCTATTAAAATTCCAGGCCAGGTGTGGTGGCTCATGCCTATAATCCCAGCACTTTGGGAGGCTGAGGCAGGTGTGAGGTCAAGAGTTTGAGACCAGCCTGAACAACAACATGCTGAAACCCCATCTCTACTAAAAATACAAAAATTAGCTGAGTGTGGTGGTGTGCGCCTGTAATCCCAGCTGGTTGGGAGGCTGAGGCAGGAGGATTGCTTGAACCTGGGAGGCAAAGTTTCAGTAAGCCGAGATCACGCCACTGCTCTCCAGCCTGGGTGACAGAGTGAGACTCCGTCTCATAAACAAACAAACAAACAAACAACAAAAAAACAAACCCAGTTGCCTACTTTGCAGAAATTGACAAGCTGATCTTAAAACTCATGTAGAAATGCAAGGGACCCAGAATTGCCAAAACAATCTTGAAAAAAAAGTTGGAGGACTTTCATAACTTACTACAAAGTTACAATAATTGAGACAATCTGATACTGGCATAAATATAGACATATAGATCAATGGCATAGAATGAGAATCCAGAACTAAACCCTTCTGTTTATGGTCAATTGATTTTCAACAAAGTGCAAGGACAGTTAGGTGGAGAAAGAATAATCTTTTTCAACAAATGATGGTGGTACAGGTCCACATAACAAAAAAAGGAATTTGGACCCTTACCTCACTTATATATATATAAATTCAGAATTCATCGTAGACCTAAATGTAAGATCTGAAACAATAAAACTCAGGCTGAGCCTAGTGGGTCATACCTGTAATCCCAGCACTTTGGAGGCCAAGGTGGGAGGATCACTTGAGCCCAGGAATTCAAGATCAGCCTGGGCAACATAGTGAGATGCCATCTCTATTAAAAAAGAAAAAAACTCTTAGAAGAAAACATGGTTGTAAATCTTCATGCCCTTGTATTACACAATGGTTTCTTTTTTCTTCTTTTTTTTTTTGATACAGGGTCTCACTGTCGCTGAGGCTGGGTTACAGTAGGGGGATCGCAGCTCACTGCAGCCTTGACTTCCTGCTGGGCTCAACAATCCTCCTACTTTAGCCTCCCGAGTGGCTGGGACTACAAGCATGTACCAATTAATTTTTGAATTTTTTATAGAGACAGGGTTTGCCACATTGCCCAGGCTGGTCTCAAACTCGTGAGCTCAAGCAGTCTGTCTCGGCCTCCCAAAGCTGCCGGGATTACAGGTGTGAGCCACCGTGCGTGGCTTCTTCAGTATGACACCTAAAACATAGGCACTGAAAGAAAAACAGGTAAATTGATATTCATTGAAACAGAAAACCTTTTTTTCAAATGGCACCATCAAGAAAATGAAGACATCCCAGAATGAGAAAAAATATTTGTCATATATCTGATAAAGGACTTTTATCCAAAATATATTTTAGAAATTCTTAAAATCAACAGTAGAAAGACACATAACCCAGTTAACAAATGAGCAAAGGATTTGATCAGATACTTCTTCAAAGATGCTGTCCAAATGGCCAGTACATCCATGAAAAGAAGTCAAGGCCGGGCGTGGTGGCTCATGCCTGTAATCCCAGCACTTTGGGAGGCCAAGGTGGGTGCATCACTAAGTCGATAGATCGAGACCATCCTGGCCAATATGGTGAAACCCCGTCTCTACTAAAAATACAAAATTTAGCTGGGCGTGGTGGCGCGTACCTGTAGTCCCAGCTACTTGGAATGCTGAGGTGGGAGAATTGCTTGAACCCCGGAGGCAGAGGTTGCAGTGAGCCGAGATTACGCCACTGCACTCCAGCCTGGCGACAGAACGAGACTTCATCTCAAAAAAAAAGCAGCTCAGTATCCTTAGTCCTTAGATGAAAATCAAAACCACAATTAGATGCCACTTTGATTATAGATAATTTCTGATCCCTAATCAGACATGTGCCACTGGCCCTGCTAATTCTGGGTAATTTCTTTTTTTTTTTTTTGAGACAGAATCTCGCTCTGTTGCCCAGGCTGGAGTGCAGCAGCACGATTTTGACTCACTGTGACCTCCGCCTCTGGGTTCAAGCAGTTCTCCCACCTCAGCCTCCTCAGTAGCTGGGATTACAGGCATGCGCCACCACTCCCGGCTACTTTTCATATTTTTAGTAGAGATGGGGTTTCGCTTTGTTGGCCAGACTGGTCTTGAACTCCTGACCTCAGGTGATCCACCCACCTGGGCCTCTCAAAGCTCTGGGATTACAGATCTAAGCCACCAAGCCCAGCCCTGGATCATTTCTAACAGATATAAAAGTAAAGAGATTATAACAAACCCTGGAATGCCCATCACCAAGCTTCAGCAGTTCTCAGTGGATGTCCATCTTGTTTCATCTTTGAGGGAGTTTCAAGGAGTAGAAAAAAATAGAAGCAATTTTAATCCCAATAGCCTAAACCTGCCACAGGAGGAGAAAAAATAGAATGAAAACTATGTTCTACTTTTACAGTTCACATTTAGGGAAAAATATGTTTAAAATATCTGAGAGGATTTTTAAAATTTACTTTATTAAAATACTAGTGAAGGCAAATTCTAATCATGAGTACCTTATCTGACACCTGGGTAGTATTTGTTTCTATTATTTTCTGATGGCAAGTGTACTGTAATGCAGTTGCCTTTTTGTTGTTGTTGTTTGTTTTTGCAGTTATTTGTGTTGACCAGCCTATAGTTTTTTACAACGTTTTTGTGGAAATAACTGATCTGCCAGCTGCATTTTCTTAGGAATTTTTTTCTTATTGTTTACGTCACTATGTTCTGTAGTGTTGAAAGGTAGGTTTCCCTCCACTATGAAATGATAGTGCCTGAGTTTTGAATACCATTTTTCTAATTGTGATTATAAAAGTAATATGTATTCATCATAGGAAAAATTTGGAAAACACAGGAAAGCACAAAGATAAGATTAAAGGGGCCTGTAATTTTATCAGCTGAAAGTTAACCAATGTTAATGATTTTGTTTTGTTGTTCAGGTGACCTGCCTTTTTAATGTAATGTGGTGAGCTTGAACCTTTTATTCATTTTGGTGCTTTTACATTGTGGTTGGATTTTGTCGTAATTACATTGTAGTTAATCATTGTGCACACTGGAGTGAGGGATAGAGAATGAGAGAAAATTAGTTTAACTCTGATTTTTTCCCTACTGCAGAATATTCTTGAGTATACTTGAGTAATTCCAGCTTTTAATGATCTTTCCAAGGTACACAATTATATATCCATCCAGTTTCTAGATTCTCCAGTTCAGAGATGACTTGTATAGATTTCCCTGCAAGACCAAAGCACTGTTGACTTTTGGTGCAAGAAATGGACTGTTGGGCCTTATTTCTGTACAGTCTTTCTGTTGTATGCCTGACTGGTATTTTACAGGCTTTTTGAGAATTATTTCATCTTAGTATCTAGAATTACAGAGCTCTAGAGAACTCTAGTAGAATTTCTAGTATTTGTTAATTGAAATAAAAACATCAAACTAAGAATTTAGAAACACTTTTTATATTATTTTTGCATTAAAAAATTCATGATACATTCATAATGCATAAAGGTAACCTTGAAAAATATGAATACTTTCTCAGTATTAAAACATATGAATATGATATTTTGTCTGTATAGATAATTCTTGGTGTATGTATGGAATAATTATCAGACATCCTTCTAATAAGTTTCCCCTTTCACCCCAGGAGTGAGGATCAGCAATGTTTACAGGTTGGGAACCAGTTCTGTGATCTTTCTAGACTGCTTGTTTCCTCTGAACAGGCCGCACACTCTTGCATCTGTGCTTTGTCCATATGTATTTGCACATTCCTTTTACTTGTAATGTTTTCTACCTTCTCCCTTACCTCTACTTCTAAGAAAGAATCTAACTCAACTTATGACTGCCAGTGACTGTTTGTCCTTTGATTTTCAGCCCAAGCAAACTTTATTCTTTGGACGAGTATTTCTGGAGTACCTTGTTTGCAACAGGCATTATAGGCATTAGGTGAACAAAATATAGTTAGGTCCCTACCTTCTTGAGGCTGACAGTCCTGTTGGGAAATCAGACAGTAAATATGTGATAGAATTGCACCTTAAGTGCTTGAAAGTAGAGAACAGCATGCAGTGACAAGGGAGTACCCCTAGAATGGCCTTCCAATGGGTCTCTGAGGAGCTAGCATTTAAGCTGAAGTCTGAAAGATGAAAAAGAGTAGCCGGGCCAATATAGGTGTAAGGAGAGTTTTTGGCAGAAGGAACAACATAAGCAAAAGCCCTGAAGTAGTAAAGAGTTTGGAACCAAAAGGAGGCCAGCGTATATGACTAGAGCTCAGAGGTATTTGGCTTGGAGATACAAATTTGGGAGACATCAGTTTATAAGCATGGGAATGGATGCTGGTTATTTTGGAGTGAGCAGCGTGAGGGGACAAGAGGCACTGGACTGAGCCCACCAACAGAGATCTGGAAGGTGGGTAGAGATGAGAGATGAATTAGTAGATGCAACCAGAGAAGTAGCAAGAAGGCATAAGCATTTGTTTTCACACAAGTAGGGAATTTTTGAAGAAGGAAGGGGCGATCGACTTTGGATTGCTGCTGAGTGGTGTAGTTTGTTAAGTACAGAAAAGTCTTCCTTGGATTTGCCAACATGGCTGTCACTGGTGATTCTGACAAGAGCTGCTCTTGTGGAGTGAGCAAGTGAAGCCAGATCAGAGGGTCTGTGGAGGGGACAGGAAGTGCATCAGTGGAGCTGGCTGGTGTAGACAACGGCTTAAAGAAGCCTCACTGTTGATGGTGTCATTGATGAAAGGCATGTGAGCTCAAGAGAGGGCCTTTGTAAGATGAGTGATTTAGAGGACATTTACAAGCTGCTGGGAATGAGCTAGCAGAGGAGAGATTGCTGATTCCTGGGAGCAGACAACTGGAAGGTTAAAGGTCTGAGGAGGCAGAAAGGAGGAGTTGTTGTCATCTGTGTGGGTGCTGAAACCATTAAGGAAGCTGAGAGGAGATAGGGAGGGAGTCAGGGAGACTGGAGTGTGAGTCTGCAGTGGAAGACAGGGAAGGACCTGTGACTGACAAATGAAAGCTGGGGCTGCCCCGGTGCTGAGCTGCTTGGTGCTTAGTTGGTAGGTGCAGTGCCCCATCCTTGCAATTCCCAGTTGAAGCATTACTGAGTTCCCTCAGGCAGTTTTATCTTCCTTCCTCTTCTACCTACAGCATCTTCTACAAACTTCTGGTTTAAGACTTGTCCCCATACTATTTTGACTGTGTTTGTCTCTTTCTTTTTTCAGGCAGTGACCTTCTTGAAGGCCTTGATGAAGTCTTTACAAAGTTTTGTGATTTTTAGTAGTTAGCATAGTTCAATACCTGTCAGAGTAAATGCTTGCTCACTGAGTGAATGTGTGGGCCTCAAAATGAGTGGGACAGTGGGAGGGAGAAAAAAGAGAAAGAAAGGACAGAAGGAACAGGTAGACTAAGAACAGACTTCCTGCTGGCAGGGCATGGCGGCGTGTCTGTCTTTCTTCGTTTTCGATCATGTTGTAATTGTTGCAGAAATCATCCTAATACAGAAAAGATTGTCTTATTGATAGAAATATGCTGACTTAGTGTGAGTAGATCCTGCTAATTTCTGGCTTTAAACTATCATACCTTCTTTCTGGCATGAAACTATCATACCTTCTTCCAGAACTGGCTTTAAATTATCAACTTATTGGCTTTAAATTTCAACCCTGTTTTCCAGGGAGATTTTTATTTTTAATTTTTTTGAGACAGAGTTTTGCTCTTTGTTGCCAGGCTGGAGTGCAATGGTGCAATCTCTGCTCACTGCAACCTCCGCCTCCCAGGTTCAAGCGATTCTATTGTCTCAGCCTCCCGAGTAGCTGGGATTACAGGCGCCTGCCACCATGCCTGGCTAATTTTTGTATTTTTAGTAGAGACGGGGTTTCACCATGTTGGCCAGGCTGTTCTCGAACTCCTGACCTCAGGTGATCCACCCGCCCTGGCCTCCCAAAGTGTTGAGATTACAGGCGTGAGCGACCGCACCTGGCCCCAGGGAGATTTTTTAATGTGGTTATTGATTAACTGGTGCTGGTAATTTAATTCCTTCTTGATACTCTAGTATAGAATATTATTTTATTAAGGCTTCTTGAACGCCTTATTTATGATTTGACTTCGTGTTTCTTAATTTTCTCCTTCTTATGCCCCACATGCTGTCGCTGAAACATTTTCATGTTTCAGTTAGTAAATGCCCATGCTTTGAACTTTCAATGAAGCTGTAGTATAGTGAAAAGAACACAAACTTTGGGGCCAGGCAGATCTGGTTTTGAATTATTGCTTGACAGCTATTAGTTTTAAAACCTTAGGCAGGTTTTTTTGTTTGTTTTTGTTTTTTTAAATTTATTTGCTAATTTTATTTTATTTATTTTTTTTGAGACAGAGTCTTGCTTTGTCACCCAGGCTGGAGTGCAGTGGCACGATCTTGGCTCACTGCAACTTGCGCCTCCTGGGTTCAAGCAATTCTCCTGCCTCACCTTCTTGAGTAGCTGGGATTACAGGCGTGTGCCACCACACCCTGCTAATTTCTATATTTTTAGTGGAGACAGGATTTTGCCATGTTGGCCAGGCTGGTCTCGAACTTCCCCGCCCCCGTCAGCCTCTGAAAATGCTGGGATTACAGGTGTGAGCCACCGCACCCGACCTGTTTTTGTTTTTTTAACCTTTCTGAGCTGCATTTCTTATCTTCAAAATGAGAATAATAATGCCTACTTATCTCACAGGTAATCTCACTATGTCTGCCATACCACTCTTCACCTCCCTCATTTTGCTTATGCTGTTTTTCCTTAAGTGCTGTAACTATTTTTTTTTGTTTTTTTTGAGATGGAGTCTCATTCCCGACGCGCAAGCTGGAGTGCAGTTCCGTGATCTTGGTCACTGCAACCTCCACCTCCCGGGTCCAAGTGATTCGCCTTCCTCAGCCTCCCAAGTAGCTGGGATTACAGGCGTGCGCCACTATGCCCGGCTAATTTTTGTATTTTTAGTAGAGATGGGGTTTTGCCATGTTGGCCAGGCTGGTCTCGAACTCCTGACCTCAGGTGATCTGCCCACTTTGGCCTCCCAAAGTGCTGGGATTACAGGCGTGAGCCACTGGGCCTGGCCACCATAACTATTAAATGCACATCCTAGCCACATTTTAACACAAAGCTCAAGCTGAATCTTGTTTATATAGTTTTGACTTGGTCATTCCAAGCCTTCTTAATCCATTCCTTCCTCTGAATTTTCATAGTACTTATTCACGTTCCTTATTTGGCAGGTGCAGTATTTTACTTGCTAAATCTACTAGTTATACATCTCGTGTTTGTGTTGACCTCCGACATTGACAGGCCTTTTGTGTGTATGTATGTCTTGTCCTCTCTGAGTATGTTGGAAGCTCTTTCAAGTGAAGTCATAGACTATAGTTATTTCTTTAGTATATTCTATAGTGAGATTTTATATTTGATAAATTGATGAGTAAATAAAAGTGATTCAGACAGACTGGTAATGGATGAACAGGGTATATGAATATATTCGCTCCATCCATTTATTCATTCTACAAATATCCATTGAGTAAATACGTGTTAGATTGAAAAACATGTCACAGTATTTTGTAGCTCCTCCTATTGATTGGTAGACTCCATTTCCTCACACTTTTTTTTTGTTTGTTTGTTTTGTTTTTTGAGACAGAGTCTCACTCTGTTGCCCAAACTGGAGTGCAGTGGTGTGATCTCAGCTCACCACAACCTCTGCCTCCCAGGCTCAAGTGATTTCCCTGCCTCAGCCTCTTGAGTAGCTGGGATTACAGGCGCACACCACCACGCCTGGCTAGTTTTTATATTTTTAGTAGAGATGGGGTTTCACCATGTGGACCAGGCTAGTCTCGAACACCTGACCTCAGGTCATCCACCTGCCTTGGCCTCCCAAAGTGCTGGGATTGCAGGCATGAGCCACCGTGCCCGGCTTCCTCACACTTTTAATGTGGACTGGCCTTGTGACTTGCTTTTACCAATAGATTGTGGCAGAAGTAACATGCAAATTGTGGATCCCAGGCCTCAGGAGGCCTGGTAGCCTCCCCCTTTGTCATCTTGGAGTGCTCCAGCCACTACATGATGAGCTCTAGGCTATGCCACTGAATGGTTAGAGATCATGTGTGGAGAGAGGCCCAGCCAACAGCCAGCACCAGAGTCCCAGACATGTGAGTGACACCATTGTAGAGCCTTCAGCTGCAGTAAAAATGCCAGATGACTCAACTGCATGAATGATCCCAGGAAAGACTAGCACAAGATCTTCCCAGCTGAGCCCAGCCACCTCGTAGACTTATGGGAAATATTAATTCATTATTGTTTTAAGCTACTAAGTATAAATGGTCCTCCTTTTAATTTCTTACAAAGAAGTCTACAGTAGACTAAAAAAGTTATCAGAGCTTATGATTGATTCTGTTCTTCTTTCCATCCCCCATTGTTAATAGTTCTTTACTGATAGTGTGTGTAAGTGCCACAGGTAGATATGGTAATTAAGGGGCTGGAGATAGGTGCTATTTTTTTTTTTTTTAAAAAGGCTCTGTGCATGTGCTTTTTCATTCTTAATCTTATTTGATGCATGCTAGAGCTGGTATTCTCCACAGTGCCACTTGGGAGTCAAGACCAGAGGCCAAAATTCCCAACTTGATGCCTCTTTTCATTACATCAAGATGACTTTTTTTATTGTGTGTTCCTTCCTTCTTGTTGAAGTTGGTATTTTTAAACTTCTTCCTGTTGACCTGCAGCAGAGTTGGCCCATTGTTCTGGTTCCTCTGATAATTTCTACTTTCCAGGGTACTATAAAGGAGCATGACTAGGACAATTGTCTTGACCCTGTGGACCAAGATGATGTGACAGGAAAAGGTTGAGATGCTTGGAACCTAACTACTGTAGTGGGGGCAGAGAACGTTGATGTTGGAGAATGAAAGGGGTTTGGGTTTGGGAAGAGTTGGACCATTTTTTCAGAAATATCCAAAATGTGTCCCTTTTCTCAGGTGACTGATACAGTGACATTTAGTGTGTTCAGTAGCCTTCATAGTAGATCTTGCTAAAGGAGAAAACTTTTCCTGATGAAGAAGAATAAAGATGTTTTGCTATTGTCACCTCCTCTACTGTTTCTTCTGTATCATTTTAATGTCTCTCATATTCTTTTGGAAAATTATGAAAATTGAACTTTTTTTTAAACTCAGAAATAGTGTTACATTCTGAATAATCTTTGATGTCAACACTGCTGTAAGGTAATTCTTCTCTGTAACACTGCTCTTTTGAATGATGATTATAGAACTGACTGCAGGGATTGTAAACAGTAGTTCATAATCTCACTAAAGGCAGGCAAGGGCTGAGTCCTGTTTATTTTTGTATCGCAGTGCCTCCCATTATGTCTTAAATATAATAGACTAATAGACCTGGTTTTTACTTAGCTCAGGCATAGGTGACCACTGGTTATGGTTAACTTTAGACCTAGGTTTCCTTATTCTACTTTTCCCTCATGGAGAGCCTGGGCAGGATATGGGTGGATGGAAGAGAGTTTTACTTCCTCCTCCAGCTCCATCAGCTCCTCTTCTTCCTCCTCCTCCAACTTCTCTAACTTCATCTCTTCTTTTTCTCCTTCTCCTCCAACTCCCTCAACTCCTCCTCCTCTTTTCCCTCTCCAGCTTTTCTAATTCCTCCTCTTCCTTCCACTTTTCCTCCTCCTCCAAGTCCTCCTCCTCTTTCAATTCTTCCAAATCCTCCTCCTCCAACTCCTCCAATTTCTCCTTCTCCAGTTCCTCTTTCTCTATAACTCCTCCTCCTCATGCTGCTCTTCCTCCTGTAACTCCTCTTCCTCATGCTCTTCTTCTTGTAACTCCTCCTCCTCCTCTAGTTCCTCTTCCTCCTATAACTCCTCCTCCTCATGCTCCTCTTCCTCCTATAACTCCTCCTCCAGCTCCTCTTCTGCCTGTAACTCCTCCTCCTCATCCTCTTCCTCCTGAAACTCCTCCAACTCCTCCTCCTCCAGTTCCTCTTCCTCCCGTAACTCCTCCTCCTCCAGTTCCTCTTTCTCCTGTAACTCCTCCAACTCCTCCTCCTCCAGTTCCTCTTCCTCCCGTAACTCCTCCTCCTCCTCCAGTTCCTCTTTCTCCTGTAACTCCTCCAACTCCTCCTCCTCCAGTTCCTCTTCCTCCTGTAACTCCTCCTCCTCCAGTTCCTCTTCCTCCTGTAAGTCTTCCTCCTCCTCCAGTTCCTCTTCCTCCTGTAACTCCTCCTCCTCCAGTTCCTCTTCCTCCTGTAAGTCTTCCTCCTCCTCCAGTTCCTCTTCCTCCTGTAACTCCTCCTCCTCCAGTTCCTCTTCCTCTCATAACTCCTCCTCCTCCTCCAGTTCCTCTTCCTCCTGCAACTCCTCCTCCTCCTCCAGTTCCTCTTCCTCCTGTAACTCCTCTTCCTCCTCCAGCTCCTCTTCCTCCTCTAGCTCCTCTTCCTCCTGTAACTCCTCCTCCTCCTCTAGTTCCTCTTCCTCCTCTAGCTCCTCTTCCTCCTGTAACTCCTCCTCCTCCTCTAGTTCCTCTTCCTCCTCTAGCTCCTCTTCCTCCTGTAACTCCTCCTCCTCCAGTTCCTCTTCCTCTCATAACTCCTCCTCCTCCTCCAGTTTCTCTTCCTCCTGTAACTCCTCCTCCTCAGGCTTCTCTTCCTCCTGTAACTTCTCCTTCTCCTCCAGCTCCTCTTCCTCCTGTAACTCCTCCTCCTTCTTCTCTCACTCCTCCACGTCATCCTTTTTCCCTCTTATTTTCTAAGTTTTCTGCATTTTAAAATACAATTATTTTTTGATTTCTCTTTTTATGATTTAATTGCAAATGTTTAGAAAAACCTTCCTAGAAGATTCAGGGAGGAGAACACCTATATTTATTTGTTTTGATAGCTGAAAATGTTTCTGAAAAGATACATGGGAAACTGGTGACATTACTTGCTTATTTTTTATTTATTTATTTTTTGAGACAAAGTCTCTCCCTGTTGCCAGGCTGGAGTGCAGTGGCGTGATCGGCTCACTGCAACCTCTGACTCCCTGCTTCAAGCGATTCTCCTGCCTCAGCCTCCCAAGCAGCTGGGATTACAGGCACGTGCCACCATGACCAGCTAATTTTTGTATTTTTAGTAGAGACAGGGTTTCACCATGTTGGCCAGGCTGGTCTCCATCTCCTGACCTCATGATCCGCCCGCCTCAGCCTCCCAAAGTCTTGGGATTACAGGCTTGAGCCACTGCGCCTGGCCATTACTTGCTTTTAAGGAGAGAAACTGGGTGGCTGGGAGGGTCAGGGGTGGAAGGCAGGTCTTGCACTTTTGTACCTTGTGAATTTGGAACTATGTGATTAATATTCCCTGAAAATAGAGATGTAGAAAACAAAAACATGAAAAAAGTCCAAAAACATCAGTTTAATAAGAAAAAGTGTAAGAGAGAATAGTTACCTTTTTTAAATTAAGAAGAAAAAGAAGAGAGAATTCAATCTGCTTAAAGCCTAGGGGCGTCCAGTCTCTTTCATTCTTTGCATTTCGTTGATAGGAATTTGTGACCTATTTTTGAGTGTACTAAGCCTTTGTTGCATAATTACGTTCAAGAAGCATATGCTTATTTGTTAGAAATCTTATACAATTATGGTTGAAGGGGAGGTTTTCTTATGATATATATTTATAAATCACAGTAGGGAGACTTGAACGAATGGGAACTTTCCTAGTGTTTACTTAAGGAATAGAGACCTTGCTCTCTTGCCTGTTGCTTCCTGTCTAAACAGGAAATCTGACCTCTTGAGTCAAAACAGAATTAGGCTAAGACTTCTAATAATGTTTTCAAGGTGGGGAAAGGAAACTGATTGTCCATGCAACCTTGGAAAATTACTTACCTATACTTTACCTCAATTTCTTAATCTATAAATAAGAACGTTAACACCTACTTTATAGAGTTGAAGAATTAGAGATAGTATTATATAAATCAGTATTACATAAGCACAGAAGCTGACACCTCATGTGGCTCCTTAAATTGTATTATTATTATTATTGGTTAGTATCTGTTCATTTTAGGCCCCTTGAAGGAGTAAACGCTATGAAATTTTTTTTCATTGAGAATGAATGAAAATGAATGATAGTTGTTTAGGGGAAGAAGGAGTATATCAGTTATCTATTGCTGTGTAACCAACCGCTCTGAATTTAGTGGCTTAAATAAAACAACAACGAAATGTTATTTCTCATAATTCTGTGGTTTGGCTTGGTGGCTTTTCTGCTTGTTTCCTTACACTTACTGGCATAACTGCAGTCGGATGACGACTGGAATGGGTAGATGGTCCCAGATGGCCTCACTCACATGTCTGGCAGTTGCTGCTGGCTGTTGGTCAGAGCATGTTGGTTCCCCAAGTGGCCTCTCATGTCCAATAGGCTAGGCCAGCTTCCTTACAGCATGGCCGTCCCAGGGCAGCATTCTAAGAGGGCAAGTTCCATTGCTTGTATAGCAAGTCTTTGCTTGCTTTTGTAGTTGCTGATTTCACAGGGTTAAGCCCAGAGTCACTGCGGGAGGGGACTTGGACTCCACCTGGGTGAGGTAGGAGTAGCAAAGAATTTGTGGCCATTTTTAATATACCACCAACCTGGTGCTTATTTGTTCTGCTTCTTGGACTAATAGTAGGTCCAGAAAGAGATTCTTTTGGTTTCTTAAGTTTTCCCGTATCGTTGATACCTTCTTTAGTCCAACATAAGAGATGATAAAGGAACTGGAAGTATTACATTTGTACTAAAAATTGGAATGAAGGATAATAGCTGCTTTTGAAGCTCTTTCTTGTGAAGGAGGGACTAGTTCCAGCATTTGGACGTGACTGGAAAGCAGATCTCTCCTCAATATAAGGAAGGATTGCTCTGTGAGATACTAAGTCCCGTTGAATGCTATCCTTCCCTCACTCTTCTGTGTTGTTGGAAGCAGTAAAGTAGAAGATGGGTAGTTATGTGCTGGGGCTTTGAAGGAGGGTTTTCCTCATTGAATGACTTCATGTGATTCCATACCTCAGAAAGAATCTCAGTGTTTTTATGTTGAGATTAGGGGTGGGGATGGGGTGGTATTAGAAAGGGAGAGAATTGCTGTGTTCAGACTGTGAGTTACTCTACTGAGAATTTTAATTTTACTTTATTTAGAAAACAAAGATATGTTTTCTGGAAACTTTGAAAGTTGGGACTTACTACTGGTGTGAGAAAAGCTTCAATTTGGCACAGTATCAGGGAGGTACTGAATCTTGAAGATAGGTTTCCTATGGGTCTTCTTGGTTTAAAATGAAAGGAATTAAGTAATGGTTTTAGAGTAAGTCAGAAACAAATTTGTACAATGCTCCAGCAGCTATAGGTTAACGAGAGAGCTTATGCAATTTGTGTAGTTAGAACGGTTTTGGTACTTTTCCCATATCATGTATTTTACCCTACTCAAACATGATTTTGAGATCTCCTAATTTTAATATCAAAACACTAGGCCCAAATGGTGCTATTGTCAGCTGAGAATACTGTGCCAATAACTGATCAGAATATGAGCCTATTTCCTTTCTCTTTTTTTGAGACAGAGTCTTGCTCTGTCACCCAGGGTGGAGTGCAGTGGCACTGTGTCGGCTCACCGCAACCTCCGTCTCCTGAATTCAAGCAATTCTCCTGTCTCAGCCTCCTGAGTAGCTGGGATTACAGGTGTCCACCACCACACCTGGCTAGTTTTTATATTTTTAGAGACGGGGTTTCACCATGTTGGCCAGGCTGGTCTTGAATTCCTAACCTCAGGTGATCCGCCCACCTCGGCCTCCCAAAGTGCTGAGATTACAGGTGTGAGCCACCGTACCCGGCCTTTTTTGACGGAGTTGCGCTCTGTCGCCCAGGCTGGAGTACAGTGGCGCAATCTCGGCTCACTGCAAGCTCTGCCTCCTGAGTTTAAGCGATTCTCCTGCCTCAGCCTCCCGAGTAGCTGGGACTACAGGCACTGCCACCATGCCCAGCTAATTTTTGTATTTTTAGTAGAGACAGGGTTTCACCATGTTGGCCAGGCTGTCTCGAACTCCTGACCTCAAATGATCGGCCTGCCCCGGCCTCCCAAAGTGTTGGGATTACAGGCGTGAGCCACCGCGCCCACCTCCTTTCTCTTTTTGTGTCTTTCTTTTCTTTGTTGTAGGGAGGAGGAGATGGAGGCTACCACTTACTCCATTGTAAAGTAGTGTGATGTAGGTGCTGCCCTTGACTTTGTTTAATGTGACCAAGCCAGCCACTTTGGTCAACAGTGTTTTCTATAGAGCCTTCCTCATTTCCCATACTTGGTTTTTTTTAGAAGACTGAGAGTAAGGCAGTAAGCTGCAGTACCTACAGTGATTCAGACACAGAGTGGTGTTAGATTTCTGGTGGGAAATAGAATTGAAGTTACAAATAAATATGCTAGCTAAAGCAGAAGATTGCTTTCCTGTCTGGTGCATTTACAAGCTGGGAAATTGTGGAAAACATCAACCTGCCAACTGTGTGGCTCATTGGCTCTTCTTTGGGCTTCGATGTTCTTCCTGATAAAAATAATAATTATGTTATTTCGATATGGTTGCCAAGCCGTTCATGCTTCTCACTGTGCTTGTGATTATAAATGATTCTGCAGCATGAATTGCTTTGTCTTTGATTTAATGTTTCATAACATTTGGGTGTTATGTTATCTGTGCTAATTTGTCGTTCTCTTCTCTTACTTTTCAGAATGGACTGCTGAATTATGAAGTATTTCAGACCCAGTAGTAGAACATCACTCTGCCACTCACTCCTTTATCTCCTACTAGTTATTTAAATTGGACTTTTAATATCCTACCAGCTGCTCTTCAGACACACATGGTGCATTGTTGCCATTCCCCAGATTGCATCTTTGAAACACAGGCTCTTAGTAACCTTCAGCGAACAAAGAGGCAACCTCCCAGATACGTCTGCTGGGAGGGAGTCATCGTGACTGCCCTCTAGCTTTTGCTGGATCTGGATTTGAATTCCACTATGGAGCCTCGCATGGAGTCCTGCCTGGCGCAGGTGTTGCAGAAGGATGTGGGGAAACGATTGCAGGTTGGCCAAGAACTGATAGACTATTTCTCAGACAAACAGAAGTCTGCTGACCTTGAGCATGACCAGACCATGTTAGATAAACTTGTGGATGGACTTGCTACCTCTTGGGTGAACTCTAGCAATTACAAGGTAAGCTGTGCTTTAGAAGGCACTTTTGGAGGTGGCTGGGCTGCACTGGTAGATCAAAATTGGCCCTTATAAAAATCCCTTGTGAGCAGTCAGCATGCTTCCTTGGTTTCTAGTAAGACACTCAATCAGATTGTGGCCTTGGGTTATTT
The DNA here is from genome assembly GCF_028858775.2 of Pan troglodytes. Classification (NCBI taxonomy): domain Eukaryota; kingdom Metazoa; phylum Chordata; class Mammalia; order Primates; family Hominidae; genus Pan; species Pan troglodytes. The sequence continues at coordinate 22,281,858 of NC_072411.2, read as the reverse complement.
CATTCTGGAGAAAGTAGAGTTTTCTTTGATACTCATTGCAGATCAAAAAATTCTCATCGTTTAGCACTTTGACAGAAGGTCAAGTGAACAGATAAGGGGAGGCTTTTTTGTTGGAAAGTTGACAAGCATTTGTAGCCTTGAAGTTAATGTGTATATTATGTTTTGCAGCAAATAGGTCCTGAGACCTTGGTGAGTTGCCCTTTATAAATAACAAATGTCTTCACTGATTTTCTCTGGGGGATTGAATTGGTAATAGGATGTGGAGCATTTTACCTTCAGGTCACTGTTGTGAAGCTGGCCCAGGTACCTGGACAGAAATAGGTTGTCAAGGACTTTTCTGTGACCTGTGTGTAATGGCCTAGAGGATATCCTTCAGGATCTAAAGGTCAAGGCTGTTTATGTGACCTTGGTAGGGAGTGGGGGTGGGGGTGGGGGTGGGGGCCAGGTCCCATGGGTCAAATGAGTTGTGAAGGTTGACCATTTTACCTGTCAAAGACAGTTTTCCTGAATAAAAACTAGATTGGACTTGAAGTGCTGAAGAAGTGGTGTTCCTCTCTCTGCTTCCTCCCCTATTCTCATCCCCTTATGCTCTCTTTTCATTTCCCTAGAGGGTGGCCCCTTTGGGTCAAGGTTGAGATGGAAGGAAGAGTGGGGAGTTTGCATGACTGCTAATAGGTGCTATAGACGTTGTTAAAGGGGCTTACAGACATAGAATCTTTTGTGCTTTTTTCATTGACTCAATCTTTTGAGATTGGTTTGGACTTAAAAAGTCACAGGAGTCCTTTGCTCTAGTACGTACTCTGTTTTCTAAATACGTTACCTATTGCCCTAATATTTCACTTATCACTGGATATAAAATTTATCCTACCTGTCTTCGTATATTTATTTTTTAGACCGAGTCTTGCTCTGTCGCCCAGGCTGGAGTGCAGTGGCACTATCTCGGCTCACTGCAACCTCCACCTCCTGGGCTCAAGCAATCCTCCCACCTCAGCCTCTCAAGTAGCTGGGACTACAGACGTGCGCCACCATGCCCAGCTAATTTTTGTATTTTTGTAGAGACAAGGTTTTACCATGTTGCCCGGGCTGGTCTTGAACTCCTGGGCTCAAGCAAGCCACCCGCCTCCTCCTCCCAAAATGCCGGGATTACAGGCGTGTGCCACCGTGCCCAGCCTATCCTACCTGTCTTTAAACTCTGGCTAAAATTCTATTTCATTCATCTGTTTATTCACTTAGCTGAAATTATCAGTTGCTGCTTATGTGTTTGGCATTGGTGCTGGATGGTGCGAATGTTAAAAGAGATGAGAGGTGATAAAGTCTAGTCACTACAATTTTGTTCTTTTTTAAAAGTAATTTGTAAAAATTGACAAATAATTTTACATACTCATGGGATACCTAATGATATTTTGATGAATATAATTTGTAGTGATCAGGTCAGGGTAATTAGTATATCCATCATCTCAAATGTTTATCATTTCTTTGTGTTGGGAACGTTTAATATCCTCCTTCTAGCTAATTGAAACTATATTACTATTAACTCTAGTCATCCTACAGTGGTATATAACACCAGAAGTTATTCCTCCTATCTAGCTGTAATTTTGTATTCTTTAACAAATCTCTTCCTATACCTCTCTTCCTCCTGTCCTTCCCAGCCTCTGCTATCCTCTCTTCTACTTTTTACTTATGAGATTAACTTTTATTTAGCTTCACATATGAGTGAGAACATGTAGTGTTTAACTTTCTGTTCCTGGCTTATTTCACTTAACATAATGCCCTCTAGTTCCATCCATGTTGCTGTGAAGGACGGGATTTTATTCTTTTTCATGGCTAATTAATATTCCATTGAATATACCACATTTTCTTTATCCATTCTCTGTTGTTGGACATGTAGGTTGATTCTTTGCTGTTGTGAATAGTGCTGCAGTGAACATGGGGGAGCAGATATCTCTTCCATATTCTGATTTCTTTTCACTTGAATAAATTCCCACTAGTGGGATTGCTGGATCCTATGGTAGTTCTATTTATAGTTTTTTATGGAACTTCCATACTGTTTTCCATAGCAGCTGTACTAGTTTATGTTCCCACCAGCAGTGTATAAGAGTTCCCTTTTCTCTGCTACATCCTCATCAGCATTTATTATTTTTTGTCTTTTTGATAATAGCCATCCTAACAGGGGTGAGTTGATACCTCATTGTGGTTTTGATTTGCATTTCCCTTATGATTAGTGATGTCTAACATTTTTTCATATATTTGTTGGCCATTGGTATGTCTTCCTTTGAGAAATGTCTGTTCAGATTATTTGTCCATTTTTAAAATTGTATATATATATATATAATTTTTTTTTTCTGTTGAGATATTTGAGTTCCTTGTTTATTCTGGATATTAATCCCGTTTGGCTGGTCCAATGGTAATGAGTTATCAGAATTTAACATAGTGTCACTAAAGTTGGTATACAACTCCCCACTGCTAAATTTTACTGGCTTAAAAAAAAAATCTCCTGTCAGAGGAGTAATTTGCAAATATCTTCTCCCATTATGTAGCTTGTGTTTTTACTCTCTTGTTTCTTGGTTGCCCTGAAGCTTTTTAGTTTAATATCATCCCATTTGTTCATTTTTGGTTTTGTTTCTTGTGCTTTTGAGGTCTTATTTATAAAATATTTTCCCAGACTAATGTCCTGAAACATTTCTTAAATGTTTTCATCTAGTAGTTTTATTGTTTTGGGTCTTACATTTAGGTCTTTGATCCATTTACAGTTGATTTTTGTATAGGGTGAGAGATGGGGATCTAGTTTTATTCTTCTGCATATGGATATCCAGTTTTCCCAGAAACATTTATTGAAGAGACTGGCCTTTCCCCAGTGAGTGTTCTTGGCACCTTTGTCAAAAGTCAGTTGGCCGTAGATATGTGGATTAATTTCTGTGTTCCCTATTTTGTTCCATTGGCCTATGTGTCTGTTTTTGTGACAGTACCAGGTTGTTTTGGTTACTACAGCTTTGTAGTTTACTTTGAGGTCTGTTAGTGTGATGCCTCTAGCTTTGTTCTTTTTGCTCAGAGTTGCTTTGGCTATTCAGGGTCTTTTGTGGTTCCATACAAATTTTAGGACTTTTTTTTCTATTTCTGTGAAGAATGTCATTGGTATTTTGATAGAATGGCATTCAATCTGTAGATTGCTATTGTCATTTTAACTATATTAATTCCTCTAATCCATGAGCATGTGATGTCTTTCTATTTGTTTGTATCCTCTTCAGTTTCTATTATCAGTGTTTTGTAGTTTTCCTTGTAGAGGCCTTTCATCTCCTTGGTTAAATTTATTCCTAGGTATTTTATTTTTGGTAGCTGTTATAAATGGAATTGCCGCCTTCTTCTTCTTCTTCTTCTTCTTCTTCTTCTTCTTCTTCTTCTTTCTTCTTCTTCTTTCTTCTTCTTCTTTCTTCTTCTTCTTTCTTCTTCTTCTTCCTTTTTTTTTTTTTTTTTAGATGGAGTGTTGCTCTTTTGCCCAGGCTGGAGTGCAGTGGCGTAATCTCGGCTCACTGCAACCTCCGCCTCCTGGGTTCAAGTGATTTTCATGCCTCAACCTCCTGAGTAGCTGGGACTGCAGGCGTGCACCACCATACCCGGCTGATTTTTGTGTTTTTAGTAGAGATGGGGTTTTACTACATTGGCCAGGCTGATTTCGAACTCGTGACCTCAGGTGATCCACCCGTCTTGGCCTCCCAAAGTGCTGGGATTACGGGCGTGAGCCACTGTGCTCGGCCAGAATTGCCTTCTTGATTTCTTTTTTTAGCTAGTTTGTTGTTGGTGTATAGAAATGCTACTCATTTTTGTATGTTTGTATCCTGTAACCGTACCGATTTCAGTCATCAGGAGTAAGAGTTTTTTGGTAGAATCTTTAGGTTTTTCTGTATATAAGATCATGTCATCTGCAAACAGGGACAATTTTACCTACTCTTTCCAATTTGGATGCTTTTTATTTCTTTCTCTTGCCTAATTGCTCTGGGAAGGACTTCCAGTACTATGTTGAAAAAGAGGGTGAGAGTGGGCATATTTGTACCGTTTTAGTTGTTAAAAGCTGAAAGCTGGCTGAGTGCGACGGCTCATGCCTGTAATCCCAGCACTTTGGGAGGCCGAGGCAGGCGGATCACGAGGTCAGGAGTTCGAGATTAGCCTGGCCAACATGGTGAAACCCCATCTCTACTAAAAATACAAAAATTAGCTGGGCGTGGTGGCACACCCTGTAATCCCAGCTACTTGGGAGGCTGAGGTAGGAGAATTGCTTCAACCCGGAAGGCAGAGGTTGCAGTGAGCCAAGATCATGCCATTGCACTCCAGCCTGGGCGACAGAGCAAGACTCCATCTCAAAAAAAAAAAAAAAAAAAAAATGCTGAACGCTTTTCCTCATTCAGTCAGGTGTTAGCCATGGTTGTTACATTTTTAAGGGCTGTGAAATCACCTTGTCTATGTTTTTGGGTCACAACTCCACCACTTTTTCTATGTGCATATTAGGATGCTTCTGACTAAGAGTAATTGGAAACTGACTCAAATGACCTAAAGTTCTCCAAGGAAATCTAGTGTCTCAAATAAATCTAGTAGTAGTTAAGGCAATGTCCAGGGAAGGAGAATGTCTTCTTGTATCTTTCACTTGGGGGAAGGAAACCTCTCTCAGAAGCTCCCCAGCAGACTTTTCTTTCATCACATTTGCTAGAGTGACTTTGCGTGCCCATCCCAGCACCACTGGAAAACGAGTGTCCGTGATTGCCTTTGAGTGCCATGCTTAACCTACTGGTCTTAAGTGGGGGCCTCCCTTGAGTGAAGCATGTGACCATGTGAAGGAGGGCGGATACTTGAATAGTATCAGGGTCCTAATAGGAAAAGGAGGTTGGGGATGGGACTGGGGTAGCATGGATGTTAAATTATTAGATTGGTGCAAAAGTAATTGTCTTCAAGGAGCTCATAGTCTATGGAGAGGAAACTGATAAATAAACAAGTTATACAGTACAGTGTAGTGTGTGCAGTAATGCAAATATACAGAGTTCTGTGGGAAGACAGAAGAAGAAAGTAGTAACACTGCCTAAAGGAACTGAGAATTTTGAAGATTGGTTAGTTTTTCCAGAATGACATTTGCAGGGTTACAAAGGAATGAAAGATTAAGACTTGACTCTTGGTGAAGTAATTCCTAAACAAGGACAGATTAGTGTGAAGGAAAGTCAGGAAGTTGGGGTTTACCACTAACTTGCTTGTAACCATGGACAACTCAGTTAAACTTGTTTGTACAATGCAGATATTAGACTAGATAATCTCTTGGGAGCCCTCAAGCTCTAATATTTTATATTACTTAATAGAGGTTGTTTTTGCACTCAAGGGCTGTGTCTTATGGTTTGTAATTTCTCTAAGTGTAGTGGCAGCCTGCATGTTCACACCTGGAGCCCAGAGTATGGAACATCATGGGTGCTCAACAAATACTGGTTCCATGAGTGATCTCAGGAACTTAGACTCCTCAGCCAGGTATTGCTGGTTGCTTTACTGAAACCTGGAAACTACCTTTTAGATCCTACTTCCCTTTTTTTCTTAATTATAAGTTAAGATTTTTAAAATTGAAACCCTGAGGTACAGTTTGGCTTTATTTGGAATTTTTAAAATAGATAATTCCTTTAATATTTTAGATTAAAGGGATTAGCTTTATATTAAACAAAACTTTGAAGCTTGGCTTCTTGAATTTTTTTTTTTTTTTTTTTTTGACAGAGTCTCACTCTGCCACCCAGGCTGGAGTGCAGTGGTGCGATCTTGGCTCACCGTTACCTTTGCTTCCTGGTTCAAATGATTCTTGTGCCTCAGCCTCCTGAGTAGCTGGGATTACAGGTGCGTGCCACGATGCCTGGCTGATTTTTTTCTGTATTTTTAGTAGAGATGGGGCTTTGCCATGTTGGCCAGGCTGGTCTCCAACTCATGACCTCCAGTGATCCGACTGCCTCGGCCTCTCAAAATGCTGGGATTACAGGCGTGAGCCACCATGCCTGACCTTGGGACCTTGGCTTCTTGAATTTTTTTTTTTTTTTTTTTTTTTTTTTTTTTGAGATGGAGTCTCACTCTCTCGCCCAGGCTGGAGTGCAGTGGTGCAATCTAGGCTCAATGCAACCTCCACCTCCTGGGTTCAAGTGTTTCTTCTGCCTCAGCCTCCCGAGTAGCTGGGACTACAGGCATGCACCACCACACCTGGCTAATTTTTGTATTTTTAGTAGAGACAGGGTTTTACCATATTGGCCAGGCTGGTCTTGAACTCCTGACTGCGTGATCCACCAGCCTCGGCCTCTCAAAGTGCTGGGATTACAGTTGTGAGCCACCGTGCCCGGCTGTTTTTATTTTTTTCTTTAAATTAAGGGCTGAAAAGAGAATGGAGAAGTAATTTTGGCTTGCCCAAACAATAGTACTTGTGTGTTGTTATTCCTTTTCTTAACAGGGAAGGTAGATGAATGTCAGCTCAATGGCTTATTAAAAAAAAATACGGCCAGGTGTAGTGAATCACGCCTGTAATCCCAGCACTTTGGGAGGCCGAGGTGGGCGGATCATGAGGTCAGGAGTCACGACCAGCCTGGCCAACATGGTGAAACCCCATATCTACTAAAAATACAAAAATCAGCCGGGCGTGGTGGCGCGCACCTATAGTCCCAGCTGCTTGGAGGCTGAGGCAGGAGAATTGCTTGAACCTGGGAGGCAGAGTTTGCAGTGAGCTGAGGTTGCACCACTGCACTCTAGCCTGGGCAACAGAGTGAGACTCCGTCTCAAAAAATAAATAAATAAATAAATAAAAATAAAAACGTTGGCTGGAGCTTGAGTAACTTTGCATTTAAGTGTTTCTTTACAGACAGATGTATATGTGGTATCAAGGGCAATTTAATGGCTACCATTTATTCCTTACTTAGTTTCAGGTATGTTCTCTGTCTTATCTCATGTAGTCTTTATAACAACCCTGCAGGGTAAATAGATAGTGGTATCCTAATTTTTATACAGGAAGTAACTGAGGCTTGGAAATAATGAGGCAATTTTAACTAGTGATTATGGAACTGGATTTAAATATAGGTCTCTGATTTTCTGGCTAGTGCTGCTTTCATAAGAACAGGGTTTAGTAAACTTTTCCTTAAAACCCAGATAGTACCTATTTTGGGCTTTGTGAGACCATATGCTCTTTGAAATATTCAACTAATATGAATCGTTATATTGCAAAAGCAGTGACAGGTAATAGGTAAATGAACAGGCTTGGCTGTGTTCCAGTAAAACTTGACTACCTTATGTGATATTTCAGAAAAACTTGCCTCTCTCACTCAGACTCATATTGGGATCAGCTTGAATTCTGTTAGCTTACTGCTAATCATCTACAGTGAGCTGGCCTTGAACTTTCTTTGGTAGTGTGGGTTGAGTAATTGGTTATTTAAATAAGCATACATTCAGAACAGCACTGTGCTACACCATGGGGGTGCTGTTCAACATGGAAGGATTTGTGAAGGTTCCATGTTGTCATAGTGACCATGGGAATCCTGGAAGGAGACATTAAATAATAAAAATAACCCCAAATTTTGAATATGGCTGTCCTCATTGATCTGGTCTCCTCTTCCTGTCTGCCTTAAAACTTGCAGAAAGGGAAAAGTGGTGGGGATAGGTTCTTGCACTCACTTCCAGCTGCTTCTGTTCTTCCTTCTTCCCTCATCAGGTGAGAAGGGATGAAATGTTAAGAATGACCTGTCTTGGAGAGACTGCCTGGGCTATGCAACTGGAGGGAATTGGGGGGGACTTAATGCTACGCAGCTTTCTCAGGTCATCTTGACAGCTTTGATTCTGCGCAGCAGTGCAGTAACATGCAGCCTCACATCCACACCACACCAGTGCAAGTACCTGTACCTTTACTGGGCTCATTGGAAACAACGTTTCTTAGCAGGGGCTTGGTGCTTTTTGTGAATACAGTCCCACAGGCCTTTCTCTGCAGTTTCAAAATTCAAAGCACTCTGAAGGCCTAGTGTTTTTAGTTACTAATTTGCCGTTTGACCTGAAGTGAACTAACATGAGACTATTTATAGTCTGTATGTACCTGGCTAGGCTATGTTTCACTACAAAAATATTAATGTGCTTGATTGTGAGTTGCTGCCCCGGATTCTATTCAAGGGGCTATATTACACATACACACACACACACACACTCTCTCTCCGTGCACTATTTTATCTTCCTAAAAATCTGAAAAATTCTGTATTCCAGAATATACCTGGCCTCTAGAGTTTTCGATAAGCAATTGTGGACCTGTATTTAATACTGTACAATAATAATGATAGTCTATGGCTGTGGTGCATTTACTGTGAGCCAGAAATTGTGCTAAATATGTGTTCATTTTTAAAATTGTAATTACCATATGAGGTAGACATTATTTTTCCCATTTTACAAATGAGAAGACGGATGCTCAAAAAATTAGCTAACTTGTTCAAGGTGATAAAGCTAGTAATTAAGATTTCTGAGACTTGAACGCAAGTCCTTATGCAACAACCAGAGTTAATTAAACACGTATGATGTGCCAGTTGCTATACTTATACAGTAGGGAAAAACTGGGTACGGTCCCGGCCCAGTGCCTAAGCTGTCTAGGTCTGTCCAGTCTGTGTGGGCTTCATCTCCGTGTACATTTGTCTCAAGGCCCATTCCGTGCTGCCTTATATTTGAAATTTGTGGGTCCCCTATTAACCCAGAGCTTCCTTTTCTTCTGCCCTGTGGTCTGATTGGAGGAACGGGGAGGGCACATGAGAGGGCGGTGCACAGTGTAGGATAGGAAATAATTCAGTGCTAAATTGCGTCATAGGAATTTGTATAAATTCTGTCATGTGGAGAAAGAAGAAACGTTAGGGTATGCTTAGTGGGAGAGGCCTTGACAGAGAAGTGGGATTAAAGAGGGTTATGAAGAACCAAAAGGTGTAAGCTGCAGAGGGTTCTGAGAAAGTCTCTCTTCCTTTCCTGTTTCTCCCTTTCTGGTTAGCACTTTCTTGGTAGACTGTAAAAGATGTAGTCTCTCCTAAGCTGCTTTACAGAGCACATGTTACCGCTAGATCAAGTGTGTTTATGGGCAGGAGGAGACTGTGTTGACAGATAAGGGAGGTTCCTCTCATTTCCTTTGCCTATCTCCAAAACCTTGGCTTTCATCGAGGTTTTTATTTTCCCGCTTGTGTCCTTGAGAGGAGAGCCAGAAAAGATGATTGGATTCAGATTAAGTGACTTCTGTTTCCTTTTCTGGCAGTCTCCTCGCTACTGCCACCAAGTGACACATCCTTTCAGAGACCGTCCATTTTTTTCCAGGTTTTCCTTGCAGTGTTTGTCCTATTGGCTGTAGGAGGTGAATTTCCATGGTGTAATCTAAAAAGACAGGTGCCTCTGTCATAAGTAGAAAAGCTACAGTTAGCAGCACTAAGCAAAAGCAAAAAACCTTTGGAAAGGTTATGTCAAGAAAATTTATATAGATTGTTGGTAAAAATGGTGTCCTTGATGTATGTAATTAGTGGCATTTCTTCCTAAATGTGTTTACCTATATGCAAGGGCAACAAAGTGTACTGAAAATATTTTAGATTTGAGTGTGAATTGTCTGGATTCCTCTTCTGGCTCTGCCACTCATATATTTGAGCAGGTAGCTTTCTCTCTAGAATGTATTTCCTCATCTGTAAAATGGGTCTGATGATGTTTACTACATAGAGGATTCAGTAAGCCCATGTATATAAGGTGCCAGTGTAGTGCTTTTAATATGTAGCATGTGGTCAGTAAAAGGAAGTTGACGAAAATGTATATTATGGGACCAAATACTCATAAAATCTGAGGAAAGTTAACTTTTATGTGGGACTGAGGTTACATGTTTTCTTGTGGCCTAGTCAGTTAGCCTGTGCCCTGGAACAGAGGCCTTGGGTCTCTTGTAATAAGATATGAATCCATCAGTTGTTCAGTGTTGATAATAAAGTCCCTGAGTAGAGCAGCAGCTGGCTGGGAAGTCTGTGAAGGGTGAGTTAAAAACTGACTGGTATAAACCAATCCATTGACTGAGGCCCCCTGTTTTAGGAAGATTTCACTTGATTGTAAAATTTTTAACACTTATACTTTCCCTTGTTTCAGAAAACTAAAATTTAAATAAGGATACATGCAACAGAAGAAGTAATAAATTGAATGTCAAGGCAGAAAGTAAAACAGCTGGAGTGAGAACATGGACCTAACAATGAGGCTAATGATTAACAGCTAATGTTTACTAGTAGCTAACACTTATTAAGCGCCATTATGTGCTAGACACTGTTAAGTGTTTTGCATGCATTGCCTGGTGTAATTATAACATAGATGCTGTATGATAAGCCCTGTGATTATTCCTATTCTTTAAGTGGGGACACTGAAGAAACTTGCCCGAGGTTACATGACTAGAAAGTGTCAGAGGCAGGATGTTAGTCTGAATAGTCTGACTGTAGCACCCACCGCTGAAGCAATATGCAGTATTTTCTTTATAATTTTGTAGCAGAGGTAATAGTAGCATTTATTGGAGCATAAAAGAAAAGGGTGTAAGGACGTACCCCACAGTTGATTTCTTAAAGGGAGGGAGTTTTGAGTTAGACTGTAATGAAAAATATTTAAGATGAATATATTTAAAATAGTTCTTTGGTCCTGTTAGAATCATGACCATATATACTTTTTAAACTTTTTATTTTGGAAAATATTCAGACATATGGGAAAACTTCAGAAAACAGTTAAAAAAATTTTCATGTATGTTTCACCTGGACCCCAGTGTTAACTCTTTATCACATATGTCTTCTTTTCTCTATTATTATGCTTATTGTAATCATTTGAGAGTAGTAGACACAGTGCTTCACTGCAATACCTGTGTGTACAGTGGTTCTTAGAAACAAGGTCATTCATTTATATAATGTTAGGACAGCTATCTAAATCAGGATTAAGATTGATGGACTACTGGCCGGGCACGGTGGCTCACGCCTGTAATCCCAGCACTTTGGGAGGCCAAGGCGGGCGGATCACGAGGTCAGGAGATGGAGACCATTCTGGCTAACAAGGTGAAACCCTGTCTCTACTAAAAATACAGAAATTAGCCGGGCGTGGTGTCGGGCGCCTGTAGTCCCAGCTACTCGGGAGGCTGAGGCAGGAGAATGGCGTGAACCCGGGAGGCGGAGGTTGCAGTGACCTGAGATCATGCCACTGCACTCCAGCCTGGGCAACAGAGCGAGACTCCGTCTCTTAAAAAAAAAAATTGATAGATTATTAATACCTGATTTATGAGACATACTCAAATTTCACCTGTTGTCATGCTAATGTCCTTTATAGCAACAAGAAAATTTTTTTTTTTTTTGAGACGGAGTCTCCCTCTGTCGCCCAGGCTGGAGTGCAGTGGCCTGATCTCGGTTCGCTGCAAGCCCCACCTCCCGGGTTCACGCCATTCTCCTGCCTCAGCCTCCTGAGTAGCTGGGACTACAGGCACCCGCCACCACGCCTGGCTAATTTTTTGTATTTTTAGTAGAGACGGGGTTTCACCGTGTTAGCCAGGATCGTCTCGATCTCCTGACCTCACGATCCACCCGCCTCGGCTTCCCAAAGTGTTGGGATTACAGGCGTGAGCCACCGCGCCAGGCCTTTTTTTTGAGACGGAGTTTTGCTCTTGTTACCCAGGCTGGAGTGCAGTGGCGCGATCTCGGCTCACCGCAACCTCCGCCTCCCGGGTTCAATGATTCTCTTGCCTCGGCCTCCCGAGTAGCTGGGATCACAGGCATGCACCACCACCCTGGCTAATTTTGTATTTTTAGTAAAGATGGGGTTTCTCCATGTTGGTCATGCTGGTCTTGAACTCCCAACCTCAGGTGATCCACCCACCTCGGCCTCCCAAAGTGGTGGGATTACAGGCGTGAGCCACTGCGCCTGGCCGAAAAAAAAATTTTTTTAATCCTGTTTCATGATCCGGTTCTGGAACACACACTACATTTAGGTCTCATACCTGTGTAGTTTCCTTTTTTTTTTTTTTTTTTGAGATGGAGTTTTTCTCTTCTCTCTTGTTGCCCAGGCTGGAGTGCAGTGGCGCGATCTCAGCTCCCTGCAACCTCCGCCTCCCCGGATCAAGCGATTCTTCTGCCTCAGCCTCCCAAGTAGCTGGGATTATAGGCAGGCACCACCATGCCCGGCTACTTTTGTATTTTTAGTAGAGGCGGAGTTTTACCATGTTGGTCAGGCTGGTCTCGAACTCCTGACCTCAGGTGATCCACCCGCCTGCGCCTCCCTAAGTGCTGGGATTACAGGTGTGAGCCACCGCCCCCGGCCATAGTTTCCTTTACACTGAAACAGTTCATTGTCAGTCTTTCCTTATTTTTCTTGGCTTAATAATTTTGAAGAATTAGGTCACCTTACTATGTGTAGTTCGTCAATTTGACGTTGTTTGATGCTTCCTCCTGGTTAGATTTTGGCAGGAATACTGTAGATGTGACATATCCTTCTCAGTGCCTCACATCGGGAGGCACACGATATCTCTTCCTCCTACGTGGTTAAAGAGGTATTTGCCAGGTTTCTTCAAAAAGTTACTTTTTCCCCCTCTTTCTAATTAATAGATATCTTGTGGGGAGATAGTTTGAGACTGTATAAATATCCTATTACTCATTAAACTTACACCTATAGCTTCAGAATCCATTGATGATTTTTACTTAAAACAGTTATTAGGCCGGGCGTGGTGGCTCACGCCTGTAATCCCAGCACTTTGGGAGGCCGAGGTGGGCGGATCACGAGGTCAGGAGACCATCCTGGCTAGCACGGTGAAACCCCGTCTCTACTAAAAATATAAAAAATTAGCCAGGTGAGGTGGCGGGCACCTATAGTCCCAGCTACACGGGAGGCTGAGGCAGGAGAATGGCGTGAACCCTGGGGGTCAGAGCCTGCAGTGAGCCGAGATCATGCCACTTCACTGCAGCCTGGGTGACGGCGAGACTCTGTCTCAAACCAAAAAACAAAAAAACAAACAAAAAAACCCAGTTATTAATTATTATGCTGGTTGCCAAAGGGTGATTTTCTAGTTCACCATTCCTTCTTCATTTATTAGTTGGCTTCATATGTTTTTGAAATGTATATCCTATGTTGGCTTCATATATTTTTGAAATGTATAGAAAGAATGAAGTTCTATCAAAATAGAAAGAATATTTTGATAGTTATCACAAAAAGGAACTGCTTTGAAGGAGAAAAAAGTGTTTAAAATTAATGTTACTTAGGTACATTTATATTCATACATTGTTTAAGGCAACCTAATAATTTAGTGAACATATAAAGATGCGATGAAATTTGGTTTGAGCCTGAAGTAAAAATGGAGCAATGGCTGCCTGAAAGTTTTCATAAATATTATGAAGGGAATACAAAAAGACATGTAATAGCAAAATATCTTCCTGGAGTTAGCAGGATATTAAAGGACGCTTTGTGGGAGGGGAAGAAAAGCAAAACATGCAAATGGATGACACAATCTGAATATAAGTGAGATCCAGGTTATTCAGCTATAGACAGAACTCACCAGCTTGAACTGTGGGCTAAGGGGGAATTGTCAGACAGCATTGGAGTAAAAAGAAACCCAGGCTGGTGGCCCTGCCAAGTTATCTATTGAACAGGTTAGGTAGAGGGCGAGTCTGTGACAAGGACCATGGTAAGAAATCCAGAGAAATCAGATGAAAATGGCTCGAAGTAGAGAATGGGAGGTCAACCTGGAAGAATTATTTGATCTACAGCTGCATTTTACATGGGATTTTGGGGAGGGGCAAAGAAGGAGCTGTTAGAGATGGCTGTCCATTATGGAACAAATAGGTGTGGTTATAAATGGGGAAGAAGTTCTTTGATGACTGATAGGAATCTCTCGGTGTTTAAACATCCTTAAAAGCTTTGTGGATGAGATGGCCTTTAGGATTCTTTTGGATGAGGGACAAGAGATAGCTCAGCTGGCTCCATGAAGGAAGATGTTCAGGTGTCCTTAATAGAGATAATATTCTGAGATACAAGTGGCCTGGTTGTGCACCAGCGAGGTTGAGCACATTTCCTAGGTGGAGGAGCCCTGAGGGCAATCGAGAGAGACTTCCCTGCAGCACTGTAGTGTGTAGGACTTTAGTACTGATTCGCAGGGCAATCAAAGCCATTGAAAGACCTCAGGGAGAGGTGTCTGGGTCTCACCCACACACCGCAGCAGTGGGTGCTGAAGATTGTCTGATGAAGGCATTGTGGACTAGGACTAAGAGGAAGTGAGGGAGAAGCAAATTTGAGTAATGTCATTAGGGAGGAGGACAACCTAGTGGTTTTTGGTATTAGTGTGCATATATGAAGGACTGGGATGAATTTGATAATTGTTTGAGATTTCAGGCTTCATGATACAATTTATTGGCTATGGATAGCCTCGTAAAAAAAGCTGTCCAAGTTCTTTTTCTGCATGGTGCATTTGACTTCTTTTTGATTTAGAGAAGTAATTTTTAAAAATCAAATAATTTGGCCGGACGCAGTGGCTCACACCTGTAATCCCAGCAGTTTGGGAGGCCGAAGCGGGCGGATCACGAGGTCAGGAGATGGAGACCACCCTGGCCAACATGGTGAAACCCCGTCTCCACTAAAAATACAAAAATTAGCTGGGCGTGGTGGTGCACGCCTGTAGTCCCAGCTGCTTGGCAGGCTGAGGCAGGAGAATCGCTTGAACCCGGGAGGCGGAGGTTGCAGTGAGCCGAGATTGCACCATTGCTCTCCAGCCTGGGCAACAGAGCGAGACTCCATCTCAAAAAAAAAAAAATCAAATAATTTTTGAAGAACATTTAGAAAAATAGCCATGGAGATATTTTTGTCTTTGACTTCTTACTTTGGTTGAGAATCCTAAGCTTATGTTCTTTGTGATTTATACATATAGCTTGGGAACAACCTTTTTCAAACACATTTCTGGAGGCTGCTTAGATGATTTTTGCAAATGATAATAATTTGTTTTTATTACAGTAAAAGTAATATGTACTTATTGTATAAACAGGAACATATTTTTTAGAAGTTGTAATGAAAAAATTAAAATCACTCAGTCTTTTGCCCTGAGATAATTATCTTATTGTTTATATCTGTAGAAAAAAGATGGAAAGAATATTTAGATAAGACTGATCATGCTATTTTGTCAGCTGTTTAACATGTGTCATGATCATCTTAGCACTAAGTTGTATCACTTATAAGATGATTTAAAATATTTTTAATGTAATATTCTCTTCTGTACATTTGTAGCTTTCATTTCTTTTTCTGCACGTGGTTGCTGTCATCCAAGTGGTTTCTCATCTTTTGGCCATAGCATCACTGCACTTGATCATCCCTGTACATACGTGTTTCTGCCCTCTTGTGTACCTCTGTGCCGGAAGTTCTGAAAGGCTGAATTGCTGGTTCAAAGTTCGGCAGATTGCCCACCTGTCAGTGTTGCAGGAGTGCCTCCATATTAATCCTGGATGTTACCATTTCTCTTGATATTTTTCCTTTGGAATGGGCCAAAGATACCTGTTTGCTTCTAGGAGCAGCAATGGAGACTATTTCTTCTGCTTGTAATCTTTCAGATAAGAGCACATTTTAAGAGGAAATAAGGTAAATAAAATAGTTTTATTTTTGTTGATCTCATTTCCCCCTTAACTGATTGATGAAAATTGTCTGTCTAAGGTGTATTAAATATCAGTAGAGCAGGAGATGCCTATATGAAGGAGGAGGAAGACCTGATACCTCAACAATGTTCACATTGAAATGGATCTATTTGGGTCTATTTGTTGTTGTTTAATTCAGGTATCTTTTTTTTTTCCTCCACAAAATGAGGATAATATTGATTTATCTCCCAATAGAGTTGTGAGAAAAAAACATCAAAATCCATTTCTTTTGAATATTCCACTCTTTTTTCCAAGTGCTTTCACACCTACTATAACCTAATAAATATCAGCTCATCTTAACTGGGCTAAACTGGAAGATGGCAAATAATACTGTTAAATAATAGTGTGTGTTTTTTTTTTTTTTTTGAGACAGAGTTTCACTCTTGTCACCCAGGCTGGAGTGCAATGGTACGGCCTTGGCTCACCGCAACCTCTGCCTCCTAGGTTCAAGCAATTCTCCTGCCTCAGCCTCCTGAGTAGCTGAGACTACAGGCGTGCACCACCACACCCGGCTAATTTTTGTATTTTTAGTAGAGACAGGGTTTTACCATGTTGGCCAGGCTGATCTCAAACTCTTGACCTTAGGTGGTCTGCTCGCCTTGGCCTCCCAAAGTGCTGGGATAACAGGCGTGAGCCACCGCACCCGGCCTATAGTGGTATGTTTTTGTTGGGTAGTGAGGGGTAAGTGTGTGATCTTATTTGATTCTCCATTTGATTCTAGCCTAAACTAAAGAATGTTTTTCAAAAAACACCTTTGTAAAGAAAATGATGGTCAGTAATCTTTCTCATCATAGGAGGCAAGTCAGATGGATGGGCACGTCACTGGCCAGCGTGGTGGTTGAGATCACTCTGGAGACAGCACTGGGGACTTGGTGGCGAGAACTGTGTTTCTGTCTGCCCCGTGGCTGCATTTTTGGATGCAGGCCTCTCTTCAGTGTTGTGTTCATGCTGTTTATGACCCCAACTCACATCTTGCAGCTCCACTATCAGAAGACTGAGTTTCTCTCTTCCCAGCTTGGAGTAAAACAACCACAAATCCCCAAACAATCCCCATAAACCCTCAGCCTATGCATTGTAGCCGGGGAGACATGGCTGTGCACGAAAATGGTCGCTCCCACTCATGTAAAGGGACAGGGCAAGGAATACCAAGTCTCCTAAAAGAAGGGTGGCTTGACTGGGGGCAAATGGCCCATGTGCAACCCCTGGGGGAATCATGAACTTCATACTTTAGATTGGTTGGGGGAGGCCTCAGGGGTCTAGTGGAAGCCTCAGGCATTGGGATCAGAGGTTAGGGTTTGTATCACAGCTCTCTACTTACTATTTGTGTGGATTTAGATGTGCCATTGAGCCTTCATTTCTTGTCCATAAGAGGAGACTACTGCATACTTCATGGAGACCTGAGGCATGCCCAGGCACTGCCCAGTGCTTGGCATAATATGTCTCTGTGTTTGTACTTTATTTTGTTTATTTTTTCTTCTGATGATCTTTCATTATTTGGGCTTTCAGCTGTGTCATCAAGCAAGAACTTTTCCAGCTTTCCCAGCCTCTTTAAATCGAGGATTTATCCTTAGTGATTATACTAAATTTTGTAATTCTACCAAAATACTAGTATTTTTATGGGCATGATGCCATTTTTTCTGTATAAATGTGAAGTTTGAATTCTTTAGGTATTGATATGTGTAAGGGATTATATTCTGCTTTAAGACTTCAGATATACACTTACCGCATAACCTGTCTTATTTAAAACCATCACTGGGTATTACATTATAGGGAATGGGAGTTAAACTGGTGAAGTTCAGCTTTTTTTTTTTTTTTTTTTTTTGAGACGGAGTCTCGTTCTGTCATCCAGGCTGGAGTGCAGTGGCATGATCTTGGCTCACTGCAACCTCCATCTCCCGGGTTCAAGTGATTCTCCTGCCTCAACCTCCTGAGTAGCTGGGACTACAGGGTAGTACCAATACACCCGGCTAATTTTTGTATTTTTAGTAGAGACAGGGTCTCACTATGTTGACCAGGCTAGTCTTGAACCTCCTGACTTCAGGTGATGCACCCGCCTCAGCCTCCCAAAGTGCTGAGATTACAGGCGTGAGCCACCGCGCCTGGCCGATGTTGAGCTCTTATGTTTATTCATCATATATTTTTATTATTTTTTCCTTTTTTTTTTTTGAGATGGAGTCTCATTCTGTTGTCCAGGCTGGAGTGCAGTGGTGCGATCTCGGCTCACTGTAACCTCCGCCTCTTGGGTTCAAGCGATTCTTCTGCCTCAGCCTCCTGAGTAGCTGGGACTACAGGCGTGTGCCAGTACACCCATCTAATTTTTGTATTTGTGGTTGAGATGGGGTTTCACTATGTTGGCCAGACTAGTCTCGAACCTCCTGACCTCAGGTGATTCACCTGCTTCAGCCTCCCAAAGTGTTGGGATTACAGGCGTGAGCCACCTCGCCCGGCTGACATTGAGCTTCTTGTTTATTCATCACATATTTTTCTAAGAGCCAGTTTGTGCTCTTCTGTTAGAGGTCCCAAATGAGGGGTTTTAAAATGAGAAGGGAAGGGGAGGTGAGGTGTTAAGGAAATTAAGAGGAGGATGTGGTAGGGGGATTAGGAAAGGGAAAGCTCCAGGCCCAATTTCCAGCCCTGCCCTGGATCCAGGCAGGGGGATGTTCTAAGGATGGGGGGAGGGCAGGATTCCCTGCATACCTCTTACCCCTTAAGGTTCTGATCTATTCTCTGTCTTCTTCCTTTTTTTTTTTTTTTTTGAAACAGAGTCTCGCCGCGTTGCCCAGGCTGGAGTGCAGTGGTGTGATCTCAGCTCACTGCAACCTCCGCCTTCCAGGTTCAGGCAATTCTCCTGCCTCAGCCTCCCAAGTAGCTGGGACTACAGGCTCGCACCACCGTGCCTGGCTAATTTTTATATTTTTAGTTGAGACAAGGTTTCACCATGCTGGCCAGTCTGTTCTTGAACTACTGACTTTGTGATCCGCCCGCCTCGGCCTCCCAAAGTGTTGGGATTACAGGTGTGAGCCACTGTGCCCGGCCCAGATCTATTCTCTTAAGACCACATCTTTCTTCCCTGGGATACTTTATTTTAGCCAGGATCAGCCAACTTGCTTGGTCATGCTACTTTGAGAAAAGTATGCTCAGAGCAGCTGGGAGAAAGCAGTGCGCTTCACAGTACATACTGCATGGGGGCTAAGTGTAGCTACTAACCTAGGCCTCAGGGGCTTCAACGTGCAGCTCTTCATATACAATGAAGGCGGAGGATTTATGCTCACAGGGCCCCAAAGCACAGGTGGATGTGGACACAATGGAAACACATTCATGCACACTCAGGACAGTTGTCTTTTTTTTTTATTTTTAAATTCATATTGAGCATAATTTAGTTTAAGAAAACCTTATGCCAATGCATAGAGAAAAATCTGGTATGGCATATGCCAAACTATTAATAGTGTATTTTTTAAGGGGGGTGGAGAGAATTATAGGGATTACTACTTTATAAGTTTTTTATTGTTGGAAAATTTTTAAATAATACAACTAGGATTTAAAATTGTTCTTTCTTTTTAAAGAACAGGGGCTGGGTGCAGTGTCTCACTCCTGTAATCCCAGCACTTTGGGAGGCTGAGGCGGGTGGATCACTTCAGGTCAGGCATTTGAGACCAGCCTGGCCAACACGGTGAAACCCCATCTCTATTAAAAATACAAAAATTAGCTGGGCGTGGTGGCGTGTGCCTGGAATCCCAGCTACTTGGGTGGCTGAGGCAGGAGAATGGCTTGAACTGGGAGGCTGAGGTTGCAGTGAGCCGAGATCATGCCACTGCATTCCAGCCTGGATGACAGAAGGAGACTATGTCTCAAAAAAAGAAAAAAAAGAATAGGGTCCTCAAAAACGTCAAAGTACATGTCAGCTATGTTTGTATTAGGTATGTGTTTGTTTCTTTCTGCCCATGTCTGTTATCTTTAACTAAAGGAGCAAGTAGAGTGGTCAGGTTGAATGTGGCAGAATGGGAAGCCATCCAGAAGTCACTATTTTTTCCCCCAAGTAGCTGTGCTCTTGAGAAACCTTAAGTATCTTGGTTGAAAGACTTTTTTTTTTTTTTTTTTTTTGAGATGGAGTCTTGCTCTGTTGCTCAGGCTGGAGTGCTGTGGCACGATCTCGGCTCACTGCAACCGCCTCTGCCTCCTGGGTTCAAGCGATTCTCCTGGCTCAGTCTCCTGAGCAGCTGGGACTACAGGTACGCACGACTGTGCCCAGCTAATTTTGTATTTTTAGTAGAGATGGTGTTTCACCATGTTGGCCAGGATGGTCTCGATCTCTTGACCTCGTGATCTGCCCGCTTCGGCCTCCCAAAGTGCTGGGATAAAGGCAGTAGCCACCATGCCTGGCCAAAAGACTTATTTTTATAGACTGAGCTCTTGATTGCTTTCTATAAGGAAAATTGATCTGTTTTTTGTTTTTTCCTATCTCCAAAATTAGATATACCCTGTTTAGGGCAGGGGATGCGGTCCTAGAAATGGGAACGCTGGCAAAGGAGAGCAAGTATACTTAGTCTCTGTGGAGCTGTGTTCTAAATCTCACTTCGCAGTTGCTTTCTGTACCTGCATATCCTCTGAAATCGTGACCTACCTCTGGCTATTCCATCTGTTGTTTTTTGTAACCTGCTGACAAATGCTCTCAAGCTACAGAGATGTGTTGAAAGCATTTTGTAATGTTGGGGCTTCCCCTCGTCAGTTCCTAGTTGGTGTTCTTCTTTCTCTTCTTTTATTTGAAGGTGACTCCAGCTATGTAAAATAGGCAATTTATAATTGAAAAGTTAACCTGGGACCAGACTGTTTGGGTTAGAATTCACACTCCTCCCTTTAGACCTTCCGTCACTAGCTGTGTGGTACTGGATAAGTTTCTTAATCTCTCCATAGTTTTTCTTCTGCAAAATGGGGACAGTGTTGATCCATAGGGTTGTCGTGAGGGTAAAAGAGTTCATGTGTAGAAAGTGGTTGACATATCGTAAGTGCTGACATACAGTAAGTACTTGTTAGCTTTATGATCATTTTATAGCATCCAGTGTGATAGCCTTCTTTTGTTTCTTTGTGGTTGATCCAGCATTACAGCACTATCACTGCTTGCCTTTGATGACCTGTTATGGATTTAAATTGTACCCAAACAGCCAAACAGTGGTAGAGAGGCCACAGAGGGATAAACAGTTTATTTGTCATTTTAAGAGACATTAGTTGAGGGTGCATTGGCTGAGTGTCTTTGCATTGTAATGGGTATGGGTGAAGGCTACTGGGCCAGGTTTCTCAGTGTGTCAAAATGTGTACTAAAGTGGATTGTGTACTCCCACCTGGGTGACAGAGTGAGACCCTGTTTCCAGAAAAAAAAAAAGAATTGTGGGGTACATACCCCACCATTTTTATTTTTTTAAAAATCTATTCTGGAAATAAGCAGTCATCTCTTTGTGAGGCATATCAGAATCATCTGGGGGCATTTAGCCTCCCTCTCCACCTTTCCTTAAAAACCAGGCTTAGATCATGTCTAAGTTTCAGGTAGTTGATTCTCACCCAGGCTGGAGTAAGGGAGAGACTTTAAGTCGCCATGTAAGCAGCTATTTGACTGTTTAAGTAATGGAATGCCCTACAAGTTTTTCAGTGTTGGAAGAAATTGCATCCAAAAGAGCATAAAACTGATCATAGAGAATGTCTTAGTCTGTTTCTGCTGCAGTAACCAAATAACCACAGACTGGGTGATTTATAAATAATAAAAATTTGGCCAGGTGCAGTGGCTCATGCCTGTAATCCCAGCACTTTGGGAGGCCGAGGTGGGAAGATCAGTTGAGCCCAGGAGTTTGAGACCAGTCTGGGCAACAAAGAAAGCAAGATGCCCATCTCCACAAAAATAAAAAATAAATGTATTTCTTACAGTTCTGGAGCCTGGAAGTCTAAGGTCAAGGTGCTGGTAGGTTGAGTGGTGAGGGCCTGGTCTTGGCTACCAGGATGATACCTTGTTGCTGCATCCTCTGGAAGGGACAAACGCTGTGTCCTCACATGGCAGAAGAGTGGAAGGGCAAAAAAGCGTCTAGCTGGTTCCTCCACCTGCCCTCCCCACGATTTTTTACATAAAGGTATTTCAGAAAAGACCCTAACACTTTCATAAAGTGTTAGTCTCATTCATGAGAGCTCTGCCCTCATGACTTAATCACCTCCCCAAAGCCTCAACTCTTGATGCTATCACATTGAGTTGCAGTTTCAACATAAATTTTGGAGGGGACACAAACATCCACACCATAGCAGTGAAGAACGAAAGAGAATACAAATGAGCAAGAACAGGAATGGACTTGAAAGGGGAGGTACTAGCTTTGATAAGTACTATATGGGTACTTGATGGGCATGCTATGAAAAAAGGGAGATGATTTTGCTTGAGTGAAGTCAAGAGTGAATTAGAAATGTTTGCTTTGCATATTTTGCCAAAATGGATAAGTGGCAGTGGGGATTGTAGAAAAGAAATGGTCTGAACATCATGAAGATAATCACCATGTATTTGATCTCCTGCTATGTGTCAGGTTTTTATATATGCATTATTCTTCAATTTTATCACAATTCCCAGAGGTTAGTTAGCTCTGGGACTCCTCCGGGTTAAGTAATAGTCTCTAAACCACATAGCATTTAACTGGAATTTGAATGGTCCTTCATGCAACCTCTGGCTAATAGGTATAACTTTGCTTTGTAATCACATTGTTTAGGGAGTATGGTAAGAAAAATAAAACAAGTCTTAGATTTCCTACTGGACTAATAGTAGGGGGTAGGTACATTTAAATTTTCAATGGAGGGAATAAAAGAAAAAGTTCAGCAGATGCTTGGAAGAGCAACAACGGTCCCTTATAGTAACTGGGCACTGGCTTGGTATTTGCAGATGAATAAGTGAAACACCTTTGGCCGGGCACGGTGGTTCATGCCTGTAATCCTAGCACTTTGGGAGGCTGAGGCGGGTGGATCACTTGAGGTCAGGAGTTTGAGGCCAGCCTTGCCAACATGGTGAAACCCCGTCTCTACTAAAAATACAAAAATTAGCCAGGCGTGGTGGCAGGCACCTGTAGTCCCAGCTGCTTGGGAAGCTGAGGCAAGAGCATTGCTTTGAACCTGGGAGGCAGAGGTTGCAGAGAGCCGAGATCGCGCCACTGTACTCCAGCCAGGGCGACAGAGCAAGACTCTGTCTCAGTTAAAAAAAAAAAAAAAAAGGAAGAAAGAAAGAAAAGAAAAACACCTTTTGAAGGTGTAAGGATTTTAGGTGGACTAGCATTTTAACAGCCAGAAGAATAATTTTGACTACCTTAGAACCAGTTTAGGAAGAAGACTCTCTCCCTCTCTCTCCCTCTCGCTCCCTCTCGCTCCCTCTCGCTCCCTCTCTCTCCCTCTCTCTCCCTCTCTCTCCCTCTCTCTCCCTCTCTCTCCCTCTCTCTCCCTCTCTCTCCCTTTCCCTTTCCCTTTCTCTTCCCTCCCTCCCTGCTGTCTTCCTTTGTTCCTTTCTGTCTTTCCCTCTTTTCTGCCTTTCTTTCTGTCTTTCTTTCTCTCTCTCCTCTCTTTCTTTCTCCCTCCCTTCTTTCCTTCCTTCCAAAAACATGTATCTTTCTTTCTCTCTCTTCCTCCTTCCCCCCTTCTTTTTCTCTCTTTTCCTTCCTTCCTTCCATCCATTCATCCATCCATCTTTCTGTCTTTGTCTTTCTTTCTCTCTCTCTCCTCCTCTTTCTCTCTCTCTCCCTTTCTCTTTCTCTCTCTCTCCCTTTCTCTTTCTGTCTCTCTCTCCCTCCCTTTCCTGTCCTGTTCTGTCCTGTCCTCCTTCCCTCCCTCTGCTCCCTCACTTCCCTTTTTCTTTTTTTCTTCCTTTCTTTTTTCCTTTTTTTCCTTCCTTTCTTCTTTCTTTCTACAGATTCTCTGTCGCCCAGGCTGGAGTAGAGTGGCACGATCTTGGCTCACTGCCACCTCCATCTCCTGGGTTCAGATGATTCTCCTGCCTCAGCCTCCCAAGTAGCTGGGATTACAAACACCTGCCACCACACCTGGCTAATTTTTGTGTCTTCAGTTGGGACAGGCTGGTCTTGAACTCCTGGCCTCAAGTGATCCGCCCGCCTGGGCCTCCAAAAGTGCTGGGATTACAGTCATGAGCCACTGTGCCTGGACTTTTCTTTTCTTTTTTGAGACAGTATCTTGCTTTGTCGTCCAGGTGGGAGTGCAGTGGCACGATCTTGGCTCACTGCAACTTCTGCCTTCCGGGCTCAAGCAATCTTCCTAACTCAGCCTTCCAAGTAGCTGGGAGTATAGGCATTCGCCACCCTGATCAGCTAATTTTAAAATTGTTTGTAGAGATGGGGTCCCACCATGTTGCCCAGGCTGGTCTCAAACTCCTCGGCTCAAGCAATCCTCCTGTCTTGACCTTCCAAAGTGTTGGGATTATAGGCTTGAGCCACCATTCCTGGCCTTATTTATTTCTTACTTAAGAACAAAAGGCCTTTTGGGAGGCAGAGAAACGATTCTAGGGTACTGTATAATAGTTCCTGGGATCCTTTGCTCTGCAGAGTGACCTTTGAGGAATGCTGGTCTGCCTGTGAATAGAGTCTAAATTAGAAATTCAAGGTCAGCTATATAAGATAGCCATTACCAAAATGACACACAGGTAAACAAAGTGAATCTTCCTTCCTCACGTTTTTGGTATTAAAGGTCAGCAGAGGGGTCTGATTGCACGTTTAAGATAGGAGAGAATGCTTTTTGACTGATTGAGGGCATGGCCTTTAATTTCTAAGAGGTTTTTAAAGAATGAATGGGTCATTGTTTGTTCATTCCAAAGTCCTAATGATATGAACGATATTTTTTCTCAGACAGGAATGTAGTTTTTGGCAGTTACTCTGCATCACAATGGCTTGAAAATATCCAAGTCCTTTGGAACCAAATTATATGGCCTTTGTGCATGTGTTGTGTGTCCAAGAAAAAAAATATGTGCATGATGATTTAAAAAACACTTGAAATAAGAAATAATGGCTTTCAAATTGGGAAATCTTAACTACCCAGCACTAGGAGAATATAAGATAAATGTGTACAAATATTTACATGTTTATCCAGGCGATGGTGCACTCTGCAGCAAGTGTAGTTTATAAAGAGTTTTCAGTGATTTGGGGGACATGCTAATGGAATAATGTAAAATGAAAAAGGCAAGTGCAAAATTTAAATACAGCAAAGGCTCAACTTTGTACAAATGTGTAGAAAAATGATCTGGAAAGAAATGAAAATGTTAATGGTGTTAATCTAATTGATGAAATTATAGATAGGTTATATTTCTGTCTTGCATTTTTAAAATACCTCGCAATAGGAATACATTATTTTATAAAGAGAAATTTTAAAATTTTCTTCTACAAGTGCTTTTGAGAAGGTATTTGTCAGGATATGATTAAGGATGATACATTATTTATGTTGTCTGCTACATGAAGAAATAAAAGATGTGTTGTAAAAAGTAATGCCCTTGTTAGGTATACAGTTGCAGTTCTGAAATTAGGGAAGATCACTGGTACCTCACAGTGATTTCTTAATTTTTCTCTTGGAATTCTGCTCACAATAAAGTAACTTTGCATCTTTAATATATGGAGAATACCCAAGCAATATTACAGTTAGGATCAGGGATCCACTAAAGCATATTCCACTGCATCAGTCCCACTTTCTTCCCTTAAATTTTAATCTGGTTGCTCTAAAAAGACAAAAATAAAAATCTGTAGAAAATTTCTTACTACATTTAATACTTGAACTGTTTCGATGAATTTTGCCAGTGAAATGAGCAAACACTGGTATGAATTTAGCTTGTTTTAATGACTTCATTTACTACTTTTTACATTTAGTTTATTTTTTCGTGGTAATTGCTGCAGATTTTCTTTTTTTGTTATTTTTGCCTCAGACTTTTGAGATAGAAGATTATGAAATATGCCATGCCAAATGTTCAGAGTTTATTAGCAATGCAGTCAGAGTAAGCCAAATCTGGCAGTTTGGTTTGATTTCTGCTTTATAGTAGAAGGATTAATTCAAGAGGAAGATGCTTATTTATCTTCCTCAATGCATAATGGTACATGTGGAGTTAAAGCATGTTCTTTGTATATTACAAACCTAATAGAATGGAGATCCTTTGACTCAAGAATGAATGTCTTGCATCTTCCTCTCCCCTTCACCAACAAAACAGCCTTAGTGAGAATGAGAATTGCATTAGTGGTTGCCAGGGACTGAGAGGAGGAGGGATCGGGAGCAGCTGCTAATGGATAACGGTTTCTTTTGAGATGATGAAGATATTTTAGAATTAGTGGTGATGGCTGCACAACCTGTGCATATACTGTAAATTACGGAGTTGTACACTTTAAAAGGATGAAGTTTATGGTATGCACATGAAACACCAATTTTTAACAAGTGAGCTAGAAGAGGGGAAGGGATTCCATATGTGAAGGAATCCCATACATGTGAGAAAGCTCCTTCAGATCCCCCCAGCCCCTCTGTCTTCTTCATAGTAAATTACAGAGAAGCCTGGTTCTGAGAGAATGCTGAATTTTCACAGGCATTTGATGTGAGAGTAAAAAAGCCATATGATTAAATGACTAGGCTCACCTCTAAAATGTTGTTATGATGTGACGGTCTAAGGACATGGATAATACTGTATTTTCAAAGATTTGTTTCAGAAGATACATTATGGGGCTGTATTAAGGAAGACTGAATTCTGTCTTTAAAATGAAACAAATGTATATTAGGTTTCAACAAATAGTTAAATTACTGAATTGTACACTTTAACAGGATGAATTTTATGGTATTTATATGGAGGAAGAGGGGAAGTGTATAAGTGTATGAGTTTTAGACTTACAGAGTGAAGTTTTTTTGTTTGTGTGTGTGTGTGTTTTTAATTCCTCTTACTGTCACTTCCAAATGCTTGTGCTTTTAAGAAGCAATTGCTTTATTTTGGTTTTGGAATGTAAAAAAGCAAAAAGAAGTCTAACTTTTTTTTTTTTTGAGACGGAGTCTTGCTCTGTTGCCAGGCTTGAGTGCAGTGGTGCAATCTCGGCTCACTGCAACCTCGGCCTCCCTGGTTCAAGTGATTCTCCTGCCACAGCCTCCCAAGTAGCTGGGACTACAGGCATGCACCACCACACTCCGCTAATTTTTGTATTTTTAGTAGAGATGGGGTTTCACCGTGTTGGCCAGGATGGTCTCGATCTCCTGACCTTGTGATCCGCCAGCCTCGGCCTCCCAAAGTGTTGGGATTACAGGCATGAGCCACTGCACCTGGCCTTTTTTTTTTTTTTTTTTTTTTGAGATAGTCTCTCACTGTGTTGTCCAGGCTGGAGTGCAGTGGTGTAATCATATCTCACTACAGCCTCAAACTCCTGGCCTTAAGTGATCCTCTCACCTCAGCTTCCTGAGTAGCTGGGACTGCAGGCATGCAGGTTTTTTGTTTGTTTGTTTGTTTGTTTTTCATCTTTTCTAGCGGCAGGGTGTGGTGGCTCATGCCTGTGTAATCCTTGCACTTTGGGAGGCCGAGGTGGGTGGATTGCGTGAGCTAATGAGTTCGAGACCAGCCCGAGCAACATGGTGAAACCCCATCTCTATAAAAAATTTAAAAATTAGCCGGACGTGGTGGCAGGTGCCCATAACTCCAGTTACTCAGGAGGTTGGGGTGGGAGGATCGCTTGAGCCCAGAAGGGAGAGGTTGCAGTGAGCAGAGATCATACCACTGCCCTCTAGCCTGGGTGACAGAGTGAGACTCTTTCTCAATCAATCAATCAATCAATCAATCGTCAATGAAATTTTAGTAGAGATAGGGTCGTCTGTGTTGCCCAGGGTACTCTTGAACTCCTGGACTCAAGCACTTCTCCTGTCTTGGGCTCCCAAAGTGCTAGGATCACAGGCATGCACCACTGCACCTGGCCTCTAACATGTTTTGAATATCTATTTATATGCCAGATCTTGTGATAATTGCTTTCAGTATTTTATTCATTAAATCACCACTAGAACCATATTTTCAACCTCATTTTAAATTTGAGGAAACTAAAAATAAACTTGAACCCTGTTGCCTCCCAAAGAATTACGTGGGTCAGTGTCTTTATGAGAAGTTGCCACAGAACAGTGAGGAAAATAACTTGCCTAATACATTACCTCCCAGAGATGCCCACACTGTGGGGAACAGCCTTCCCGGCATTTCTCTGTGCATATATCACATTAGAATTTCACCATATATGCTATTCTATAGCCTGTTTGTTGTTTTGTTTTACTCAGTGTAAAAAGTTAGCCAGATAGGTTTTCTTGTTGAAATATGGTCATTTTTATGGCCTCATAGGATTCCTTTTTATGTGTTATGATCTACTTAATTTGTCTCCTATTGATAGAGATTTAGGTCATTTGCACATTTTTGCCATTTGAAGTGTGCATTGTGATGATTAGCCCATGCATAAAGGTGGATCTTTTTTCCCAACCTTTTGTCATGGATTTTTTTTTTTAAAGATACGTAAGAGTAAAGAAAATGAAACAATGAACCTCCATACTCATCATCCAGCTTCAACAACTCTCAGTGTTCTGCTGCTTTTGTTTCATCTGTCTTCCCTCTGCTGCCCCCCAGTCCCCTGGAGAATTTTAAAGCACATTCCATGTGTCCTATCATTTTACCTATAAATATTTTAATATGTATCCGTAATAAGGTCTTAAAAAATAACCATGGTACCATTATCACGCCTAACAAAATTACCGCCAGTCCCTTAATGTCACCTACTAATTAGTTTGTGTTCAGTTATCCTCAATTGTCACAAAAATAGGACATTTTCTAATTCTGTCATTTCCTTCAGTTCTATTATTTATTAGCTGTGATTCTTCTATAAAGAACTTTGCCTCTTCAACTAGTTGATTATTCTGAAATGCATTCTGTATAGGAAAGGTAGTTTGACTGCTTTATTCTTTCCTTAGATTTTCAGAACATGAGTTAGTGTCTACCAGTCTCCAAAAGAAAGAGGATCTTTTTAGTATTAATATAACTCATGAACTTAAACATACTTGGTGTTCCATTCCATTTGAGCATATTCTTGAGGTCTCATATTAGCCAGTAGGAGCCCTTTCAAGCCATGTCAGAGGGCACAGAGCTAATCTGAAAGGGCCAATTCCCAGTGAAAGGAATTGGGGCTCCTTGGAGAAGTGGCTGGTTTCAAATCTAAGCAGGAAGTGTCTGAGATAGATAAGCCTAGAACATCTTGTCAGGCTTCGAACACAAGGAAGCACTTTTACCTGGTATTGCACTATACTCAAGCTACCTCTTTGTACAAGTCTTCCTCACTAGATGATGAGCTTCCAGAGGGCAGGGACTGTGTTTTGTTTTTGAAATCCCATAACCTAGATCTGTTCCTGCTGGGCATTCCTGCATCCATTTTGTATGCCTTCAAAGCTTTACCTTGTAACATTTACCATGGCTTAATTTATGTTGTGATAATTTGATTAATGTCTGTACCTCTCACCCCATATCTACCCACTTTTTAAAAAAAAAAAATTTTACCTGTAACACCTTGCTTAGTGCCTGGGCACATAGTTGTTACTCAGTAAAATCTGTCTAATAAATGAAAAGACCTCTAACCCTTCCTGTTCATGGTATTCCACAAGATTTTTTGATGGTCAAATACAAATAATAATTGCAGGCCAGGTTGTGTAATACCTTGCTATTATAGAGGCCTATCCGTCAGGGATTCAAAGGTTAGCTTTGGCCGGTGTCATGCTCTTAGCTACATAAGTCATTTTTTAGTTGGGGGTGAGAATCTGCACCCTCTGTTGTTGGGTAGGGACACATTTAACTGTGTCTCCTTCTCTATAGCTCATAATGTGAAGCCCTGTAACAGGTCTTGAGCCTGGATATTTACACCGATGCTTTAGAGATTATGCCGCTTAAGTAATGTTATCTTAGGTGTATTTATCCGTCCTCCTCCTTTCTGCCTCTCCTCACCCACTCTTCTCCTAGTAGGAAATTACTTTTCGTTTTCATGTTTTTATATTGAGTTGTGAACACTTGCTTTACTCTGGTGCGTAGACTTGGGCAGACCACTTTACGTCACTGAGCCTTTGCTTCCTGGTTTGTACGATGGAGAGAAATAATACTACCTGCCATACCTCTTTACAGGACTGTGTAAAGCTTATTATCCATGAATCTTCTCTTACTTTCTCCCTTTTACTTTGTGGTGTGTGAGCTTCAGAATCTGATACATTTTCATGCTTTTACTTATAAGCAATTAGCTCTAAAGCCTCCCTTTTTTGAAAAAAGTTTTTTATTAAAAAATTAATGTAGCTGGGTATGGTGGCTCACCCCTGTAATCCCAGCACTTTGGGAGGCCAAGGCAGGCAGATCATCTGAGGTCGAAAGTTTAAGACCAGCCTGGCCAACACGGTGAAACCCTGTCTCTACTAAAAAAAAAAATTAGCCGGGCATGGTGGTGCACGTCTAATCCTAGCTACTCAGGAGGCTGAGGCAGGAGAATTGCTTGAACCTGGGAGGCGGAGGTTGCAGTGAGCCGAAATTGCGCCACTGCACTCTAGCCCTGGGAGACAGAGGGAGACTTGTCTCAAAGGAAAAAAAAAGAAATGTATTTTTAATTGACAGAAATTGTATATATTATGTACAACATGATGCTTTGAAATATGTAATATTGTGGAATGGCTAGATCGAGCTAATTAGTATATGCATTACCTCACATAGTTTTTTTTTTATGGTGAGAAGATTTAAAATCTCTCAGTGATTTCTTTGTTTTTTTTTTTTGAGACAGAATCTCCCTCTGTAGCCCAAGTTGGAGTGCAGTGGCACGATCTCGGCTCACTGCAACCTCCACTTCCTGGGTCCTGGTTCAAGCAATTCTGCTGCCTCAGCCTCCTGAGTAGCTTGGATTATAGGCACATGCCACCGTGCCCAGCTAGTTTTTGTATTTCTAGTAGAGACAGGGTTTCATCATGTTGGCCAGGCTGGTCTTGAACTCCTGACCTTGTGATCCGCCTGCCTCGGCCTCCCAAAGTGCTGGGATTACAGGCGTGAGCCACCGCACCTGGTTTTTGTTTTGTTTTTTTTTTGATATGGAGTCTTGCTCTGTCACCCAGGCTGGAGTGCAGTGGCACAATCTTGGCTCACTGCCACCTCCACTTCCCTGGTTCAAGTGATTCTCCTGCCTCAGCCTCCCAAGTAGCTGGGATTACAGGCGTGTGCCACCACGCTCAGCTAATTTTTGTATTTTTAGTGGAGACAGGGTTTCACCACGTTGGCCAGGCTGGTCTGGAACTCCTGACCTCAGGTGATCCACCCACCTTGGCCTCCCAAAGTGCTAGGATTACAGGTGTGAGCCACGGCGCCCAGCCATCAGTGATTTTTTTTTTTTTTTTTTTTTTTCCGAGATGGAGTCTGGCTCTGTCGCCCAGGCTGGAGTGCAGTGGCACAATCTCAGCTCACTGCAAGCTCCGCCTCCTGGGTTCATGCCATTCTCCTGACTCAGCCTCCCGAGTAACTGGGACTATAGGCACCCGCCAACACACCCAGCTAATTTTTCTATTTTTAGTAGAGACGGGGTTTCACCATGTTAGCCAGGATAGTCTCGATCTCCTGACCTTGTGATCTGCCCGCCTCGGGCCATCAGTGATTTTTAAGAATACAGTACATTATTAATAGCTATAGTTACCATATTGTACAATAGATCCCTTAAACTTATTCCTCTTGTCTAACTGAAATTTTGTGTCTCCCCAGCGGAATCCCCCAGGCACCCTGGTAACCACCACTCTACTCTGCAAAGCTTACGTTTTTGTTGCTGGTCTATGTGTGGTGAGAGAAAATAGGGTTTCACAGGACACAGTTGCCCGTTAGCTTTTGTTTTGTTTTGTTTTTTTAGTCTACCTTCTCCCTTTTAAAGTTGAGGTAATCATAGATTCACATGCAGTTATAAGGAAAAATATAGAGAGATCCTTTTTATAAATGCCCAGTTTCCCAAAATGGTAACATTTGGCCAAACTATGGTATCAAATCACAACCAGGATATTGATACTGATACAAACCAATAATTTTACTCACATGTATTCAGTTTTATTTGTACTTAAATTGTGTGTCTATTGGCTTTTGAACTGAAAATCTCCTAATTCAACATTTCAGATTTGAAGTGACAGGGTAATAGGAACAAATATCAATTAATATGAGAGAATTAACTTAGACAATGAAGAAATATGATCTAACTGTAGTGAATGTGGTAATCCAGACCATGATACTTTTGGGCCAAATAGTGCAATATTGTTATTTAACAGGTGTCTTAAAAATTAGAGAACTAATTTATTAGCATATACATTCTTGGCATGCTAAAGACACTTAAAAAAGGACTTTAAACTTGAAACTGTTTCTTAAGCATATCCTGCTGTCACATTGTTTACACGTTCCTTTGTTTATATTTATTTTGCTTAGAAAACTGTGTTTTCAGCTGGGCGCGGTGGCTCACGCCTGTAATCCCAGCACTTGGGGAGGCTGAGGTGGGTGAATCACCTGAGGTCAGGAGTTCAAGACCAGCCTGGGCAATATGGCAAAACCCCATCTCTACTAAAAATACAAAAACTAGCTGGGCGTGGTGGCGGGCACCTTTAATCCTAGCTACTAGAGAGGCCAAGGCAGGAGAATTGCTTGAACCTGGGAGGTGGAGGTTGCAGTGAGCTGAGATTGTACCACTGCCCTCTAGCCTGGGCGACAGGACGAGACTCCATCTCAAAAACAAAACAAAACAAAACAAAACAAAACTGTTTTCATGAGCACTGCAGAGTAATTTTAGTTCAGCTCTGGGTTAGTGGGACCCAAGCTAGATTTAATACCCTTTCCCTTTTCTCATTGGTCAGAAGAAGATGGTGGATGAACTATGCTTCCTTTCCTCCTTTGTTCTTGTTTAGGTTTGAGGCATGACCAGTCACCATCAATGGAAGTCTGGGGTTAACTTTTAACTTAAAAAAAAAAATTATCATATATATATTTTTGGTAGAAACGTGGTTTCACCATGTTGCCCAGGCTAGTCTCAAACTTCTGAGCTCAGGTGATCTGCCCTCCTCAGCCTCCCAAAATTCTGGGATTACAGGTGCGTGAGCCACTGCCCTCGGTCCTAACTTTTAACTCTTTATGTTTAAAATGTTCCTCTTTCCCAGCACACACAATCCAGTTGTCAATAAATTTTAGTAGTTTTTTTCTCTGAAATAATAATTTTTTGTCCCCCCCACCCTTAAGAATGTGTGCCTATTTGAAAATGGCAGAAAAGCATGAAGAAAATGTCGTCTTTTTTATTTTTTGAGAACGAGTCTCGCTCTGCTGCCCAGGCTGGAGTGCATTGGTGCAACCTCGGCTCACTGCAATCTCTGCGTCCCGGGTTCATGCCATTCTCCTGCCTCAGCCTCCTGAGTAGCTGGGACTACAGGTGCCAGCCACCATGCCCTGCTAATTTTTTGTATTTTTAGTAGAGACGGGGTTTCACCATGTTAGCCAGGATTGTCTCGATCTCCTGATCTCGTGATCCACCCGCCCTGGCCTCCCAAAGTGCTGGGATTACAGGCATGAGCCACTGTGCCTGGCCCTGTTATTTTATCTGAAGTGTCTACCTGTCAGACCTCTGCCTTTTGTTCTTCTAATTCTGCCTCTGCTGTAGGAATCAGATGCCATTTTTCTCTTCCTTAGCTTTTTGAAGCTGCTTTCCAACTAGTTTCCCTCCCTAGGCCAAGTGGCTTTCTTTCTTTCTCTCTCTTTTTTTTTTTTTGTAATCAGTGCTACATCTTTTACAGGTGAGCTTTCTAAAACACAGATTTGTTTGTCCATCCCTGCTCCGAAGCCTTGAGTTCTCTGCTGCCTAAACAAGAAAGCCCAAACACCTGAGCATGATACTCAACATCCTCTAATATTTTTGTCCTAAACATGCCATTCTTTGCTTTTCTTCCACCACATTCCCTCCATACTGTAGCCACACTGATTTGGTGCATCCTCCTGCCACCCCATGCTCTTTACTCGGTATGGATTGCCTCTTGTTGGCCTTGTGAAACTTCTTTTCATGATTGAAGACTCAGCTTAAACGGTATGGCTCCTGTGAAGCCTGTGCTAATTTTTCCCGGTTAAAATGGCTTGCTCCCATACCACTGAGCCCACACCACACTTTGCCAGACCACGTTTTGCTTTGTGTTGTTGCCATTTGCTACTTGTTTCAACTATAATATTGATATTTTTGCAGAAGAGGGCCATAGTTTGATTTTTCTTTGTGTGTCTGAACCCGTTGCTTGCACAGCAGTACCCAGCATATAGTAACTGCTTATGAAATTTAATTATATTAGCTTGGGCAACATGGTGAAAGCCCATCTCTACCAAAGCAAAACAAAACAAAACAAATCAAAAAACTAGCTGGGCATGGTGGCACACACCTACAATCCCAGCTACTTGGGAGGCCGAGGTGGGAGGATTGCTTGAGCCTGGGAGGCAGAGATTGTGGTGAGCCAAGATCACACTACTGTACTCCAGCCTGGGTGACAGAGTGAGACCCATCCCAAAAGAAAAAAAACAAAAACTAAATAAATAAGTTTAATTATATTAAGCTGCATAATAAGTGTCTCCTGCTTGCTTGTATTTGAGGTGGCCTTTTGTGTTTTTTGCTTAATGTGCCTTGTCATTAAAAAAACAGAAATCCCTGTGACAATTTCCTCTCTTATAGTCGTATCCTAATTCAGTATAGCTTTATGAGAGGGATGAATTTGTAGCCATGGTTCTGTAAGGCAGGAAGATTCTAATGGGCATCCAAATCCCATGGGTGACTTTCATTTCTCATGAGAATGAAGTGGGGAGGGGTAAGCGAGTGGGAGGGGACACCTGGGAATCAGCCAGGAATATTCCTTGTTTCCTTCATATCCAATAAATCCAGAAAATGAGTTTTAGTTGGATGAAAGCCTTGGCATCCATCCTAACCTTTGTTACTAATTGAAGAACTTGAATTTAAATTGTGATTTGTTCTCAGAAAATTCCAAATAGAAAACTCATGGTATTATATCATACAGGGTCCCAGTGAAGGAAATCTAGAAATTCTAGTTTTCACACTGTAGAAGGAATATTGATACACTCACCCCCTCTTGCCTTTTGAAGGGAGAAGCCGGGCTCCCTGATATTGAAAACTACATGCTTGCTGTGAGAGAGGATGCATGGCAGGCTGAAAGCCTCATGGATCATTAAGAGTTCACTAGATTCTGCCTGCAGCTGTTAGAAAATGAACAATCAGGCATGTGGGAGTCTACCATGTTGCTGAAATGCTCAGCATGAATGACTTTAGCCACAGAGATATTTTTCACTTTGAGAAGGAAAACCTTTTTACACAAGAGAAGATTGGCTTTATGTTTAAGAAACAGTGTTCTACTTAGTGGTGCACTGAATTCTAGATCACATTTTGGTCATGCTTCTTCCTCCCACCCTAGTGATAGTCTCCAGCAATAAAAAGGAGAGGCCCTTTTTACTTCGTTAACAAGATTGTGCCACCCGTCTCTTTCCTTTGGGAGTTGGGTGGGGAGGGAAAGAAGGAGGGAGAGAGGAGAGAACAGACTGATATGCTAGAGGCCTCTTGGAAAGAAGTGAGTGCATATTAGTGATATTTAGACACTTGGATGCCCCCCCTTTTTAACTTTTATCCTTAACACAGAAACTAAAACAGCAAATATCTTCCTTTGACAGATGCAGAAACTGAGGCACATAGAGGAATTAATTTGCTCAAAGTTACACCAGTAGTAAGTGGCAGAATCTAGTCCAGAGTCTGCACTCTTAACCACTATGTGCTATTGTCACATCAGCACAGTTTACAAACAAGGTTGGCCATGGTGAGCCTCCAGTGCACACAGCATTCCAAGTAATCTTTTTTTTTTTGAGACAGAGTCTCCCTCTTTGCCAGGCTGGAGTGCAGTGCTGCAATCTTGGCTCACTGCAACCTTGGCCTCCTGGGTTCAAGCGATTCTCCTGCCTCAGCCTCCCGAGTAGCTGGGACTACAGGCACGCACCACCACGCCCTGCTAACTTTTTATATCCCATTTCATCATGTTGGTCAGGCTGGTCTCAAACTCCTGATCTCAGGTGATTTGCCCTCCTTGGCCTCCCAAAGTGCTGGGATTACAGGTGTGAGCCACCACGTCCGGCCGTAAGAAATCTTTTAACATCATAAATTGGGTTCTATCACTTGTCAGCCTAACCTTCTCCAGTGTCTTCCCATTACACTTAAAATAAAATTAAAACATTTACTTTACAAGTGTTAATGACCTTGTGCCGAAGGCCTAGCCCTAGCTGTCTCTTGGCCTTGTTCTCATTCCTGCTGTCTTTTACTGTCCTCCAGCCGCCCTGATCTCTGTCTCTAGATTGTGCTTTAGAGGGCTTTCTAATGGTTAGTTGGCTTTCTCCCGATCTCTGTGTTATGAGCTATATCCTGTCATTTGGGTCTCAGCTTAAACTCACTGTTTAGAAACCTTCTGTGACGTCCCTAGCTAAAATAGTCTCTACCCTCAGTCAATTACTTTGCCACTATTTGAAATTCCTTCTACTTGAATGTAAGATTCTTGAGGCAGAGACCTCTGATGGCAGTTTAGGAAGACAGGCAAAGTCATTAGCGTCTCTATTGCCTAAAACAGTGCTTGGGACATGGTGGCCACTCAATAAATATTTATTGAGTAAATTAACATAATGAGGGATTGAACATTTATATCTCCGGAAGGCACATGGCTTTCCTGAGAGCAACCTTTTACATCCCTCTGGCTTAACAGATATATGACACCAGCTCAGGACAGCCAGAGGCTACCCTATCAATTCTATTCCTCCAAACTATTCCTGCCACCTCCCTAACTAAAACTTGTGGAGAAGTTTGTCTCCCCAGTGTCTCAGCAGTAAGTGAAGGTAGGGGAAGACCAAGGACCTGGATATGACAGAGTTCTCCTCTGATTTGCTCTATTTTATAGGACCCTGGAAAGCAACTCTTGGACTTGAGCTTCGCACAATGGCTATATTTGTAATGGTGACTTCAAGAAAAGCCAAACTCTAGAGTATTCTCTATAATTGAAATATCTAGTACATTTTAGGAGATTTCCATTAACTAAATGGAAACTGAAGACATTTAGAATCAGTCCTCAGTTATGTGGAAAAATCCTTTCTCCGGATAGACTCATTCCTTCTTTCAGTTGTGAGCCTGTTACTTGCTTAGTGCTGGGCAGTCTTCACTAAAGTTGGGTTATGATTATTAAAGAAATGTTTGTTTCATTTGTTCTTTTGCTCGTCTAGAATACAACACATTTCTTATTTGAAATCAAAGGCTGAGTTTTCTGAGGGTCATTTGTTATCTGATTAGACTGCCCCAGTGTGAGGACCAGGGGCTCTGAAGGCCACTGACCACCCCTCCCTGGTCCAGTGGTTACAGTTGCCCCCAGGGTTCCAGGAGGGGTGGAAGCTAGGTCTCTTTGACCCCTGCTTAGCAGTAATGTGCTGTCTCTGAACTCTGAATCATACTGAACCAATTCTGGCTGGACGTCATTAGCCACCCCTGTCCATTATTGATTCAGCCCTGAGTCTGAGAGCACAGTACACATCTGTCTGAAGCCCTCTAGACAAGTGGATGAATCCTCCCTCTGTTCTGTACTGGTGCTGTTCAATGCATGTTAGAAACTGAATACTCTGATGACATCCTGAAAGTGTATAAAGCCTTGATCTTTCTCTGTTTTTGATTCATGGATGTAAAAGCATGAAAATCTTAGAAGTTAACCAGTCCACCGAAACTTTACCAGCTTCCCAACCCCATCTAGGAAGATAGAAGTAGTCACATAAAGAAAGAGACTTTATAACTTCTTAGCCAAGATAAATCACTAAACTCTGATATCGTGTATTTGTATTATGTGGCGCTCCAAAGGTATTTCTTTTCTTTCCTAACACCTCCTTGTAGTCCAGATTTGTCTTTAGATTTCATGGCTTAGTCATAGCATGATGAGAGGATAATTAGGGTAGAGATTTATTTGCCCGTTTCACACATTTTGTGTTTGTGTGTATGTGAAGATAAGATGTGCCAGGGAGTTAAAGGGAGAAAAATTCTATTCCCTGCCTTCAAACTAGTGATTATAGCAGAGGAGACGTTTGCACGGGAGGACCTCGTGTCGTACATTACAGCCAACCAGTTACAAGAGATGCAGAGTGCTGAGTCCAGGCTGCCCTTCTGTGGGAGGTAACTAGCGAAAGCTTCTGGAAATGGTGGCCCTGGAGCTGGATCTTATAAGATAGGCAGGATTTGGTCATGTAGAAGTAAACTTTCCAGGTGGAAATAGTGCCGAGCAATGCTGGAGCAGTCTGGAGAAGTTCCACTTTGGCCCATGGATCATGTGTACTGAAGCTCTGGGGTACTCTCCTTCCCCCTATTCTTGGGAAGCTCCTAGAGGGCAAGGGCTTTGTTTTGTTCAGTCTGTATGCTGAGCATCAGGACAGGACAGTGCCTGGCCCACAGCGGTGCTCGACTGTTTGTTCAGTGAGTGGAAGAAGCTGAGGATAATGAAAGCAGCTAACGTTTATGGAACAGTTCTGCATACTAGGCCTGTGCAGAGCTCTTTTAGGCAAATTGTTTTCCTTCATCCTCACAACCATCTTGTTAGTTGCTGTTGTAATTCCCCTTTAATAGGTGAAGATAGGTGGTAGAGCTGGCATCTGAAATGGGGCTATCTGGGTTCAGAACCCAAACTCTTCCCCTGAACTATGCTTCCTAGAGAGAGATTGGTGCCCAGCCTCAGAGGGCGTGAAGGCCACACCAGGGCTGTTAAGCTGTTTTTTAAGCAGGCTCTGAGGGTTCATTGAAGGTTTTTGAGCAGGCTTCTAGGGTGTTCCAAGTTGTGTCTTGGAAAGTAAAAAAATTATGGTGGTGTCTCAGCCAACTTGGGGATGAGTAAGAGGTTCCTAGAAAATAGTCCAGTGGGTAAGAGGTAATGAGATTGAGGATGGATTACTGGAATGTTAAGGGAACTAGTTGGGTACTAGTTTGAGCATTTGGCATTGGTAGGGAGTTATTATCAAAATTACTGGTGGCATCTGAAAGTAATTTAAGACATGAGCTTGTGCTTTGCACACAGTAAATCCTCAATAAAATGATTGTAATTTGTCTACAATGCTTACTGTTTTGGAGCTTTGAATCTCGCTCACCTAAGGAAGTCCTGTTTGCAGACATCTTGGGCATTTTGCTTATAAACAATATTTCTTTAGTTCTCTGCCATAGTTCTACTTGAAAACCCAGTCTTTCAAGAAAAACAGAGAGGACCAAGTTGTTTCCACTTACTGCTTACGTTTTACAAACTATCACTTTTAACACAAAATATGGTGCAGCACAGAACACATTACAGAGCAATACAGTTTGCAAAGTAATTACAGGATTTATAAACATGGGAATTCACATTATACACCTAGCATGTGATCTGATAACGGGGTCCAAGAAATGCAAGGCACCTTGAGGTCTGGCCTGTGGTCCCACTGCTTTCGTCCCCATTTCTCTTTTTGCACCCACACATCTACCCCCGCTTGTGGGAGGACTTTGAGATGATTGCTTCAGAGGCACCTGAATAGTTTATAGGCTGGTCTCATTAGAATTGTTTGGTAGCTTGGATTAAAGCAGTGAAATGTGAGAAGGGTGCTGGAGGTCCATTAATAGGACTCACAGCTGTCAGTCTCAGAGCCCAGTGCTAGCTCCTGCTGTGTGCTTGTTTCTGGCCGTCCCTGAAACACCCCTGCAAGAAAGTTCACTTGTGCTTTTTGGGTGTTTTCTCTTCGGAAAAGAGATAAATCCTAGGGCCCTTGTTTTAGTACCTTACCTGTGGATAACTACAGCAAACTGATGCAAACAGGGAAAGGACTTAGAACAAGTTTTAGGGCCGTTCTGCTCTTAATGTGTGTTCTGACTGTCAGTATTGCTGTCAGCATCTAGACTTGAGCATGCAGATCTGCTGGTCATGCCTGATGATCTTTGATTTGAGTTGCTAAGTCAGATAATGCCAGAATTGGAGCGGCCTAGTGAAAAAAGGCTCTGGGCTCACAGTATGGGGCATCAGCTGTCTCTGCAGCTCTCAGGGCTCTGACAGCCTGTCCCTGCGAAGGGAGGGATGAGCATGGAAGGTCACAGCAAGTTCAGTAGGAAAGTGGCTTCAGGGCAGAGCTTTGGTTGGCTGTGGATGTGGAGGAAGTTCATTTCAAAGCTCATTTAGAGAGGGTTTAAAAACAAATTTCTTAAAAAAAGTGCATCTCCTTTTATGTGAACACAGCTGCTGCATGGGGCTGTGATAGTGCCTCCTGGACTTGTGCAACAAGGCAGCCCTGGTAGAAATACTATGCCGATTGCTTTTGGCAAATTTGATTTACTGCAGAAAGTAGTCACATGAGTTATTCTGCATGTTTACTGAGACCCTCCTTGGTCTTGTGAATACAGAGCAGAATGAGACCTAGTTCCTGCCCTGAGGAACTCATGCCTAGGGAGACCCTATGTCCATGTAGCCTGGGACATTCCCTGTTCATGCCTCTTGTCCTGGTATAAGAGTACGCCCTTTGAATCTCAAAGTTCCTGACTTCAGATGATAAATTATGTGGTTACCTTATTCATAGTCTAGTGGTGGGAGGCGAATATGTGAACTTTCATCTCATCACAGAATTGAGCCTCTGTGCAGGGGCCCCAGCCTGGCCTGTTGATAGGCCTCCTCCTCGTCTTTCCCCACCTGTGTATACAACTTCTTTTCTCTGACAGTGGCAGTCCCCTTGTCCACCTGCATTCTTTTGCTTATCCCAGTGTCCCAGTGCTTCTTGCCCCAT
Organism: Pan troglodytes; assembly: GCF_028858775.2. Classification (NCBI taxonomy): domain Eukaryota; kingdom Metazoa; phylum Chordata; class Mammalia; order Primates; family Hominidae; genus Pan; species Pan troglodytes. Next base: position 22,241,349 of record NC_072411.2, on the reverse strand, counting down.
AGCTGCCACAGGAACCCAGAACTTATTTAGGGACCAGGAGGATAAGCTTTCATGCCAACTGCAGCCCCTTTGGAGCATATTCTGGGTTGTGGCTTTCCCTCTCTTTTCTTCTTCTCAAATTGTGTTTGGGGAAAAATTTATTTGCTGATGGCTGCTTGTGTTCTACCAATGCCTCACTTCTCTAAGTTGTTTCGGTGATAATCTGTACTTCTGTCATTCTGATGGGCTGTCAGGAGCAAAAGTTGATGAAAATGTGTGCTTGGTTTCCCGTGTTTAACTGGTATAGCTTTGGACTTGGATTCCTAATTCTCTCCACCCCTGGGAATAAAATATCGTACCATAGAGAGAGCTGGGCTTTAGAGCCCCTTGGACTTGGATGTGAGTACAGGTGATAAATCTGTCACTAAAACAGGGTAAATCAATACAGGGTGATGACCAAGGCCCTTTCTGACTAAAATCTTTGATAATTCTTCTTCAGTGGTTCTAAGTTAGGGTGAAGTCCTTAATTATAGAACTCAAACCATTTTAGTCATGATATGAGATTGTCCAGTGCTGGGCCAGAGAGGTTAAGTGACAGGGTCTCAGAAAGAATAGATTCCTAAAACATGGTTCGTACATGGAACATTTATAGAAGAATGGATAAATGTTAGCTCCCTACCCCGCCGCCACCTTTTTTTGTTTTTCCTCATTGCCTTTAGCTAATCAGTGAATTCCTCATTTGGAATAATTACCTCATGAATGATGTGGTTTGGCTTTGTATTCCCACCCAAATCTTATCTCATAATTCCCACACATTGCGAGTGGGACCTAGTGGGAGATGATTGAATCATGGGGACAGGTCTTTCCCATGCTGTTCTTGTGATAGTGAATAGGTCTCACAAGATCTGATGGTTTTAAAAATGGGAGTTTCCCTGCACAAGCTCTCTCTTTGCCTGTTGCCATCCATGTAAGACATGACTTGCTCCTCCTTGCCTTCCCCCATGATTGTGAGGCCTCTCCAGCCATGTGGAACTGTAAGTCCAATAAACCTCTTTCTTTTGTAAATTGCCCAGTCTTGGATATGTCTTTATTAGCAGCATGAAAACAAATGAATACAATGAACTTTCATTTTCACCCCTTGCTCATTCTTTTTTGTTTATTTCTCCCAAATTTGGTTTTGCTTACTTTTGAAATTTGAAATCAGGATTAGATAAGAGTGGGAGGTAATATAAAAGAAGCTAATTTCCCCAGAGCTGAGAATTTGTTCCAAGTTCTCAGGGCCTTTTTGTTTTACAAAAAGTTGGAAGTTAAAAGAAATTAAAGCAGCAAATTTATTTTTGATTTCCATATCCTACCTCTAAGCTTTCTATGCTAGAACAAGTTAGCATATTTTTTAATAAGAGAATTCATTAAGTGTGTCGGCATGTTAATTTTTCATTTTTTGGCTAAAAGCATGGTATGTTTGAAAGCATGAATGAAATTCTGGAATGGAAGAGGTGATGCTCAATCCAGACAGGTTTCTGCTGATTCTTTCTGCCTCCTCTTTAAAAGTGCTACTGGCCTTTGACAAAGTCTTGTTGCTTTATACGTCTCCTTTTTCAATGTGATGTAGACTCTTTCAGCAAATCATCAGGCGGTCGTTTCTTGACAGCCTGTTCAGCATAATATAAACTATCCTATGAAAAGAGTGGAGAAAAATCAAGTGCCCACTTATGTTATCCTTGAGTGTTGTGGTTAGAGGTCAGAGAAGGGAGAGAGAAGTGAAGGCTACTTGGCATTGGGGGAAGCCTCCAGTTGAGAAGAGATGCCTTGTACTTGATTTGAAAGGGGTCAGTTGCGAGGGAGGTCACACCTTAGGAGTGTGACACCAGATGGGGCAGGTACATTGCCCACCCCCAACCCCAGGAGCCTCAGCCAAGTGCCTCTGGGGAAGTGTCAGTCACGTGATTAGCTTGGCCTGTGTTGGGACTGTCATCGGGACTCAAAAAGATGTGTGCATATAACATTTTAAATTTAGAAGAGACATGAAAAATAATTTAGAACAACTTCATTTTACAGATGGAGGAACTGAAGCCTGGAAAGGACAGCTGACCTCCTTTCCAGATTCTGAAAGAATAAAATTGAAAGCAGGAGAGGGTTCTCTGTACCAGGCCACATCATTGAAAGACAAAACCTGAACAATAATAAAACCCCAGAGGACAAAAGCCAAGCTTAAGTGAAATTTGCCTGTTGTGCTTCTGTGCTTATGTTTGATCTCCTAGTAAATAATTGAAGAGTTTGAGATAGTTCCCCAGTGGAAAGGTTTCTAGAATAGAGATTTGTCTGAAAATGTTCAGAAGAGCTGTTCAGTATTCTACTCAGTTGATTTTACGGAGGGAGTCATAGGACTCTCAGTGTTGGAGTAACTAGTTGTGTTGTAGCCTGTCATGGCTTTGGAGTGATTTGTTCTTTGCTGGATGACTAGATAAATCAGTAAAGACAGAATTCAGGAAAAGGGATGAGAGATGGAATGGGGAGGAGACTCAGATTTAAAGAATGCCTCGTGCTAGGCCACGTGCTGAGCATTTTCTATAAGTCAGTCCCCCAAGTCCTCTGAAGAACTCAAATCCTTCAGCACATGTTTGTTCCGCAAAGGTTAGCAGTGGTCACAGGCAGGCCCTGAGGGTGGACTGCCTGCCCAGGTTCCTGTGCTGTGGCTGGCGCTGGGCTTTGCTCAGAGGAGTCAAAGAGAAGTCACTTGGCCCCAGCTCTAAGAAGACTTGCTGTCCAGGACAAAGATTGTCAAGCTGTTTCTCTAAGGTTCATAGTGAGAAATCCGTTTTATGTTGCAACCTGTAGGAACACATTAGTCCCACAGTCAGAAGTAAAACATTTCATCTCAAGAAAAACCACAGAAGACAAAGAATACTTGTCTAACATTAAGCCCTAACATAATGTAGTTTTGAGCCCCTTTCTTGTAAATTGCCAGATTCCCTAATGAAAACAGCTTTACCTCTGATTTTTGCAATCCTGATGCCTGCAGACATGTAATAACCCTTGTAGATAAGCCACTCAAAGGTAGGAAACTGATGATTTTCTTCAAGGGAGAATAGTGAGTGTATCAACTCTAACTTTGGCATTTCCTTTCCCCTTTAAATACTTGCACCATCCTTTATTTAGAGAGCCCAGTATTTCAGAAGGCCTGACTCACTTGCCCTTATCTCCATCTAAATCAAGGTTTCCAACCCCTGGCTCAGAGGCCCAGGACAGTTTTGAATGTGGTCCTACACAAATTCACAAACTTTGTTAAAACATTATGAAATTTTTTTGCAATTTTTTTTTTAAGCTCATCAGCTGTCATTAGTGTTAGTGTATTTTATGTGTGGCCCAAGACATTTCTTCTTCCAGTGGGGCCTAGGGAAACCAAAAGATTGGATACTTTTGATCTAAATATTTGTCTTATTGTTCCATTTTGTCTCTAGTTTTTCTAATAGTGATTGTATGAGATCAGTGCACTGCAAGCTACTCTTTTTTAGTCACTGCAGTATTTAAGGTAAGAGAAAAGAAAGCTTTAAGATAGATTTTACAGTAGTAATTCTTTGCCTAGAATAATAGTCATGAGTCTTAATCCTGGTTCCCAGGTAGTTAAGGAGATATAGTTTCTAAAGATCAAACCTATAGTATACCTTTGTTATTACTTTTTCAACTTTGTATTATGAAAATTGCAAAACATTGGGCTGCGCGTGGTGGCTCATGCCTGTAATCCCAGCACTTTGGGAGGCCGAGGTGGTTGGATCACCTGAGGCCAGGAGTTCAAGACCAACCTGGCCAACGTGGCAAAACCCTGTCTCTGCTAAAAATACAAAAATTAGCTGGGCATGGTGGCCCATGCCTGTAATCCCAGCTACTCGGGAGGCTGAGGCAGGAAAATCACTTGAACCCAGGAGGCAGAGGTTGCAGTGAGCCAGGATCGTGCCATTGCACTTCAGCCTGGGCTCCGTCTCAAAACACAAAAAACAAACAAACAAAAAAAACAAAAATTAGCCAGTTGTGGTGGCAGGCTCCTGTAATCCTGGCTACTTGGGAGGCTGATGCAGGAGAATTGCTTGAACCTGGGAGGCAGAGGTTGTGGTGAGCTGAGATCGCGCCACTGCACTCTAGCTTGGGCGAAAACAAAAAGAAAATTGTGAAACGTACACAAAAGTAGAGAGAATGTTTTAATGAATCCATGCACCGAGCATTTAACTTCAAGCATTGTCAGTAACTTGCTGTTCTTGAAATGCCTGGTACTGATGTGATACCCCTTATTCCTAGAGGTGGAAATAACCGTGGAGCAGAGGGATGTTCTTGGATGTGGATTCGTTCTCCACTTTGCAGAGAAAACCTAGACAGAAGACTGTCTTCCATTCCTTCCTGGCAGGCAGCTTCTGAGGGGATATGTGTGTTTAAAACTTAAAATGTTAAAAATTGTTTTAATTGTGGCTTTCTTAAATTTCGAATTTATGTGTATCTGTTGTGAAAATTCCTTAATACACACGTGTGAAGCCCAAGGTGAAAATCCTATTCCCCAGCATACAAACACATTGCTCACAAACATTGCATGTAAGTTTTTAAGGAAATGCAGTCATACTATTCTGCATACTGTTCTGCAGCTTGCTGTTTTTAAAAACTTCATAACACAGACATCTTCCCATGTTAAATATACATGTAGGTCTAAATTATTCTTTCCTGTAGCTGCATTGTATTCTGTAGTATTCAAGTATGTTAAGTTTTTTCATTATCATTAAATTTTTTTTTTTACTTTGAAGTGATTTAAGAGTTCCCATGTACATTTCACCCAGCTTCCCTTAGTGTGAGCTTCTTACAGTGCCATGGTACATTTATCAAAACTTAAGAAATACAAGGGACTTGGTACAACACTATTAATCAAACTACAGGTTTTATTTGGATTTCATCAGTGTTTCCACTAATGTCTTTTTTCTTTTCTTGGATCCAATCCAGGATACCACATTTCATTAGCCATTGTAATGATGATGATGATGATGATGATGATGATGATAATATTAAGGTACTAAAATATAATTTATATATCATGAATTATAAAATTCACCATTTTATAGTTTACAATTAAGTGGTTGTTTTGTATATTCAGAGTTGTATGCTCATCACCACTGTCTAGTGTTTGAAGATTTTCATTGTATTAAAAGGGAACTCTATACCCATCAGCAGTTACTCCCCATCCTCTCTGTCCAAAGCTTCTGGCAACCAACTAATCAACTTGCTGTCTTTGGATTTTTTTTTTCTGTCTCTATTCCAGATATTTCATAAACTAGAATCATGCGATATGTGGTCTTTTGTATCTTGACTTCTTCCATTTGTATCATAATGTTTTCAAGGTTTACCCATGTTGTAGCATGAATTCAGTACTTAATTTCTTTTTATTGCCAAATAATATTCCATTATGTAGGTATACCACATTTTGTCAGTTGTTGGATATTATGTTGTTTTCACTTTTTGACTATTATGAATAATACTGTTATGAATATTCATGTTTTTGTGTGGATGTAGATTTTTAAATCTCTTGGGTATATACCTAGGAGCTGAATGTATGAGACATATGGTAATTTTATGTTAAACATTTTGGGGAACTGCTAGATTGTTTTCCAGAGTGGCTACATTACTTTATAATCCCACCAATAATGTATGAGGGTTTCAGTTTCTCCATGTCCTTACCAAAAATTGTCATGGTCTGTATTGCTGTAGCCATCTTGGGTTTCTAAAGATTGAGCATTCTGCTGGGTTTGTCATGAGCCATGTTGTTTGCACATCTCATGAGGTGTGGTCCACACCTTCTTTCCCTCCATCACAGTGCCGTGGCTCTAAAAGTTTTCTGTGTGAATTCAGACAAGGGATGGCTTTCAGGTACTCTGTGCAGTTAACCAAGGTCTGCTGATAGGTACAGTTCGGTGGATTGATTGTTCATAAAATATTCTTAAGGTACCCAGGCCAGGTTGAAAGCTTCAGTTTGCAAGGTCATTCTTATGAAACATTCTGAACAGAACCATGAGAGAATCTGGCTCGCTCTGAAATTCTTTGTGATTTGGAGTCTGAGGCACTTGGGAATATATCACCTTAACTGTCACTTTCCCCCAATTGGCAGCAAGAGTGTATTAGTCCATTTTCTTTTGTTTATAACAGAATACCTGAAACTGGATAAATTATTTTAAAAAGGAATTTTTTTCTTATAGTCGTGAGGGCCAAGAAGTCCAGAGTCAAAGGACCACTTCTGGTGAGAGCCTTCTAGCTGGTGGGCATTTTCTGCAGAGTCCCAAGGTGGTGCGGGTTATCACATGGTGAGGGGCTGTGAGTGCTTTAGCTCAGGTTTCTCTTCCTCTTCTTATAAAGCCACTAGTTCCGCTCCCGTGATAACCCATTAATTCATTCATCCATTCGTGAAGACAGAGCCCTCATGACACAGTCCCTTCTTTAAAAGCCTCGCCTTTCAGGACTGCAGCATTGTAGATTAAATTTATAACGTGAAATTTGGGGGGCACATTCAAACCATAGCAGAGATGCTTCCTAGGATGCCTGGAGGATTTCTTTTTTTCTGTTGCTTTCCCATTTTCAATCTGGGTGATGCTGCTTTCATTTTAGATTAGTGGTTTCTATGAGGGACAGGCCAGTCCATTGGGCTACGGGAAGAACATTATAGCTCCTTGTTAATATTTATTTTTCACCTTATTCTTTGAAGTTATTCTGTTTTACATATGCTTTATAACTAAATTTACATAACAATAGATTGTACGATTTATAAGTAAATACACATAATAGGTGTTCTTTTTTTTTTTTTTTTTTTTTTCTTTTTGAGATGGAGTCTCACTCTGTCACCCAGGCTGGAGTGCAGTGGTGCAATCTCGGCTCACTGCAACCTCAGCCTCCTGGGTTCAAGCAGTTCTCTGCCTCAGCCTCCCGAGTAGCTGGGATTACAGGTGCCCACCACCATGCCCGGCTAATTTTAGTATTTTTAGTAGAGATGGGGTTTCACCATCTTGTCCAGGCTGGTCTTGAACTCCTGACCTTGTGATCCACCCACCTTGGCCTCCCAAAGTGCTAGGATTACAGGCATGAGCCACCGTGCCCAGCCTACACATAATAGGTATTCTTTTTTTTTCTTTTTTCTTTTTTTCCAAGATGAAGTATTACTCCATTGCCCAGGCTAGAGTGCAGTGGCGTGATCTCAGCTCACTGCAACCTCCATCTCCAGGGTTCTACAATAGACTAAAAAGTTAGCAGAGCTTATGGTTGATTCTGTTCTTTCCACCCTCCATTGTTAATAGTTCTTTTATTTATTTATTTATTTATTTAGAGACAGAGTCTCACTCTGTCGCCTAGGCTGGAGTGCAGTGGTGTGATCTTGGCTCACTGCAACCTCCGCCTCCCAGGTTCAAGCGATTCTCCTGCCTCAGCCTCCTGGGTAGCTGGGATTATAGGCACCTGCCACCACGCCCAGCTAATTTTTGTATTTTTAGTAGAGATGGGGTTTCACCATGTTGGCCAGGCTGGTCTCGAACTCCTGACCTTGTGATCCGTCCGCCTCAGCCTCTCAAAGTGCTGTGATTGCAGGTGTGAGCCACCAAGCCTGGCCACATAATAGATATTCTATGTAATCAAAAAGTTCAGAGGCCACTGCTTTAAGCTATCTACTGAGTGAAGAAAGGCACAAACAAAACTTATCATCTGAACTGATAACCAGGAAAGAGTAAGTTCTATCACGTGCTCTTGAGAAAGGCAGCAGTAGAAACCTAGGGCAGGGCCCAGCAACAGGGATTGACAACATTCGCAGTGAGCAGCACTGCAAAATAGGGAGAATGAAGAACAGAATTCAAACCACAGAGCTTGCAGAGTCTCAGAGACCACTAGTTTTAGTTTTGTAGACAGTTGCCCCGATTATGCAAGTATTAATAACACACCTAGAGTCATTTGGTAGCAGAACTAGGATGCAGGTCTTGTGACCTAGTACAGTACTGTACTACAGGTACTGCTGTTTGCATGGTGCTTTAGTTGTATTAGTTTCTCTTTATTTGTATTTTGGTGTCACTTTTTGGCAGCAAGAAGTATGGGAGGGGAGATGCATGTCAGAAGTTGTTCATTCTTGTTCAACTTAATTTAGAACCCAACAGAAAGATATTTTTCCAGGTGAGCAATAAGGCCTGTCAGTGGGATTTGTTCATTTATTCAACAAATATGGTTCTAGACAATAGCAATGATAATCAGATGAATATTTCTGTCTTCATGGAGCTTATGTGTTACTTGGGGGAAGGAGCCAATAAGCATGTTAACAGTGAATTTTATGACATTTGAACAAAGACTTGAAGGAGATGCTGAAACAAGCTAGGTAGGTATCTTGGGGAAGAGCATTGCAGGCATACAGAGCACCCGGTGCAGAGAGCGGAAGGAGTCTGGCACATCTGATGAACAGCCAGGAGGCCAGTGAAGGGAGCGGGCAGGACCACTAGATAAGCTCAGAGAGGTAATGAGAGGTCAGATCATGAGGGCTTGTAGGCCGTAGTAAGACTGGCTCTTACCCAAGCTGGGGAGCCCTTGGATGGTGTTGAAGAGAGGATTGAAATGATAACGACTTGCCTTTCAAAAGGACATTCTGTGGCTGGGCATGGTGGTTCACACCTATAATCCCAGCACTTTGGGAGGCTGAGGCGGGCAGATCACTTGAGGCCAGGAATGTGAGACCAGCCTGGGCAACATGGCAAAACCCTATCTTTATACAAAAAATACGAAAATTAGCTAGGCGTGGTGGCGTGTGCCTGTAATCCCAGCTACTTGGAAGGCTGAGGCCGAGAATTTGCTTGAACCTGGGAGGCAGAGGTGGCAGTGAGCTGAGATCATGCCACTGCATTCCAGCCTGTCTCAAAAAAAAAAAAAAAAGCGATGGGTAGCGGGCAGGCGCCGTGGCTCACACCTGTAATTTCAGCACTTTGGGAGACCAAGGTGGGTGGATCACGAGGTCAGGAGTTCCAGCCTGACCAACATGGTGAAACCCCATCTCTACTAAAAATACAAAAAAATTAACTGGGCGTGGTGGCACATGCCTGTAATCCTAGCTACTCAGGAGGCTGAGGCAGGATAATCGCTTGAACCCAGGAGGCAGAGGTTGCAGTGAGCCAAGATTGTATCACTGTACTTGATAGAGCAAGACTCTGTCTTAAAAAAAGAAAAAAAAGACATTATGCTTGTCTGTTGAGAGTAGACCTTGAGTGGGCTGGGATTGGAAGCAAGGATACAAGTAGGACAGAGTGATAATGTCTTGATGGCAGTCATTGTATTCAGGTTAATTGGAATACGTAGTTCATGATATTTACATTTTTTCCTGTTTGTCTTATTCACCTTCCCTCCATCCTCCTCCTCAAAATTTGCTATCATTATAGTTGATGCTGATGATAGATGAATAAAAACCTATCTTCTGGAAGGTTGCAGTCTAGACTCTTGGCATTAGAGAAATAGATGCTTTTAAAAATCAGAGGTCACAAATGAGTCTGACTGCTAGAACAGTATAATAGGTGGCTGGAAACACAACTTCTGTCTCAAGCTGGTGGATATTGGTGGGAGGCCACTGGAGTTGATGAGGCTTGAAGCGAGTCCTGAAAGAGGCACAAGAGCAGGCAGCAGAGAGAACGCACAGTGCTGCAGACGGGAGCATGCAAGAGCACAGCACATCCAGGAAAACTGCAGAGGATTCATGGGCCGCAGAGAGACCTGCTGAGGTTTGTGTGCAGCGTGAGCTCTCCAGGGAGTTCTTGACTCCATTAGGACTCTGGGTCTGCACAGACCGTGTTGCTTTCCACCCACAACTCTCAGTTCCTGATCCAGGGCCTTGCTTTCTTCCACAACAGCCGATATTTCTGGATAGAGATATAAGAAATACTTGTTTGGGGCAGGTATAATAAGTTCTTCTGTGCATGATTCAGTCACTAGGAGAATTGTTTTAAGCCTACTAACAGATTTTGCTTTTCTTAAATGGCTTTATTGAGATATAATTTATATACCATAAAATTTACCTGTACATTGTAAATAATATACAATTTAATTATTTTTAGTAAAATTACAGAGTTGTGCAACCATCTTCACATTTCTCTATCAGCCCAAAAAGATCCCTCATGCCATTTGCAGTCAACCCTCACTTCTACCCCCAGCTCTAGGCAATGATGTATCTGTTTTCTGTTTCTACTGATTTGCCCTTTCTGGACATTTCCTATAAATGGGAACATATAATATGTAGTCTTTTAATCTAATTCCTTTTTCTTAAAGACAAGGTGAGGCAGGTATGCAGTGGTGCCATCTCAGCTCACTGCAGCCATGAACTCCTGGGCCCACGCCATCCTCCCACCTCAACCTCCTGAGTAGCTGGGACCACAGGCAAGTGCCACCACTCCTGGCTAATTTTTTTTTTTTTTTTTACTTTTTGTAGAGGCAGGGTCTTCCTATGTTGCCCAGGCTGGTCTCAAACTCCTGGGCTCAAGAGATCCTCCTGCCTTGGCCTTCCAAAGTGTTAGGATTACAGGTATGAGCCACTTCAACCAGCCTATCTGATTTATCGTACTTCACATCATGTTTTCATGCTTCATCTATGTCATAGCATGTGTCAATAGTTTGTTCTTCTTTATTGTTGTTATTTATTTCTTTTTAATTTATTTTTTGAGATAGGGTCTTGCTTTGTCGCTCAGGCCAGAGTGCAGTGGGTGATCATGGCTCACTGTAGCCTTGACCTCCCAGGCTCAACTGGTCCTCCCACCTCAGCCTCCAGTATAGCTGGGACTACAGGCACACGCCACCACACACATCTAAGTTTGTTTTTTTTTTTTTAAAGAGATGGCATCTCACTATGTTGCCTAGGCTAATCTTAAACTACTGGGCTTAAGCAGTTCTCCCATCTTGGCCTCCCAAAGTTCGGAAATTGCAGGTGTGAGCCACTGTCTGTAGCCTGTTGAGTGTTATTTAATTATATGGATCTACCACATTTTGTTTATCCATTCATAATTTGATGGACATTTGGCTTATTTCTGCTTTTTGCCGTTATGAATAATACTGCTATATGAATTATGACAGTATTTCATAATTATGCATTAATTCATAATTAATGATGAATAATTAAAGATACAAATCTTTATGTGACCATACATTTTTATTTTTTATTTATTTATTTATTTATTTATTTATTTATTTTTGAGACGGAGTCTTGCTCTGTCACCAGGCTGGAGTGCAGTGACGCGATCTTGGGTCACCGCAGCCTCTGCCTCCCAGGTTCAAGTGATTTCCCTGCCTCAGCCAACCTAGTAGCTGGGACTACAGGCGCCTGCCACCATGCCTGGCTAATTTTTTATATTTTAGTGGAGACACGGTTTCACCATGTTGGCCAGGATGGTCTCTATCTCCTGATCTCATGATCCTCCCACCTCAGCCTCCCAAAGTGGTGGGATTACAGGCATGCACCACCATGCCTGGCCCATTTTTCTTTTTTAAAAATGCAGTACCTTGCTATTTTATTTTATTTTTAAATTTTATTTATTTACTTTTAAAGTTTTATTTTAGGTTCCAGGGTATATGTGAAGGTTTGTTACGGAAGTGAACTCATGTCACAGGGGTTTGTTGTACAGATTATTTCATCACCCAGGTATTAAGCCCAGTACCCAAAAGTTATCTTTTCTGCTCCTCTCCCTCCTCCCACCCTCCACCTTCAAGTAGGCCTCAGTGTCTGTCGTTCCCTTCTTTGTGTTCATGTGTTCTCATCATTTATCTCCCACTTACAAGTGAGAACATGCAATATTTGGTTTTCTGTTTCTGCATTAGTTTGCTAAGGATAATAGCCTCCAGCTCCATCCATGTTCCCACAAAAGATGTGATCTCATTCCTTTTTATGGCTGCATAGTATTCCATGGTATGTATGTACCACTTTTTCATTATCCAGTCTGTTATTGATGGGCATGTAGGTTGATTTCATGTCTTTGCTATTGTGAATAGTGCTGCAATTAACATACACATGCATGTGTCTTTATGGTAGAATGATTTATATTCCTTTGCGTATATACCCAGTAATGGGATTGCTAGGTTGAATGGTAGTTCTGCTTCTAGCTCTTTGAGGAATTGCCAGACTGCTCTCCACAGTGGTTTAACTAATTTACACTCCCACCAACAGTGTGTAAGTGTTCCCTTTTCTCTGCAACCTCACCAGCATCTGTTACTTTTTGACTTTTTAATAATAGCCATTCTGACTGTGTGAGATGGTATCTCATTGTGGTTTTGATTTGCATTTCTCTAATGATCAGTGATGTTGAGCTTTTTTTCATATGCCTGCATGTTGGCTGCATGTATGTCTTCTTTTGAAAAGTGTCTGTTCATGTCCTTTGCCTGTATTTTAATGGGGTTGTTTTTTCTGTTGTAAGTTTGTTAAAGTTTCTTATAGATGCTGGATATTAGACCTTTGTCAGATGCGTGGTTTGCAAATATTTTCTCCCATTCTGTAGGTTGTCTATTTACTCTGTTGATAATTTCTTTTGCTGTGCAGAAGCTCTTAAGTTTAATTCGATCCCATTTGTAAATTTTTGCTTTTGTTGCGATTGCTTTTGGTGTCTTTGTCATGAAAACTTTGCCCATTCCTGTGTCCAGGATGGTATTGCTTAGGTTGTCTTCCAGGGTTTTTATAGTTTTGGGTTTGACATTTAAGTCTTTAATTCATCATGACTTGATTTTTATGTATGGTGTAAGGCAGGGTTCCAGCTTTAATCTTCTGCAGATGGCTAGCCAGTTATCTCAGCACCATTTATTGAATAGGAAGTTTTTTCCCCATTGCTTGTTTCTGTCAGCTTGTTGAAGATCAGATGGTCATAGGTGTGCAGCCTATTTCTGGGCTTTCTATTCTATTCCATTGGTCTATGTGCCTGTTTTTGTATGAGTAGCATGCTGTTTTGGTTACTGTAGTATAGTTTGAACTCAGGTAATGTGATGCCTTCAGTCTTGTTCTTTTTGCATAGGATTGCCTTGACTATTTGGGCTTTTTTTTCTGGTTCCATATGAATTTTAAAATATTTTTTTCTAGTTCTTTGAAGAATGTCAGTGGTAGTTTTGATAGAAATAGCACTGAATCTGTACATTGCTTTGGGTAGTATGGCCATTTAATGATATTGATTCTTCCTATCCATGGGCATGGGATATTTTTCCATTTGTTTGTGTCTTCTCTGATTTCTCTGAGCAGTGTTTTGTAATTCTCATTGTAGAGATCTTTTACCTTCCTGGTTCGCTGTATTCCTAGGTGTTTTATTCTTTTTGTGGCAATTGTGAATGGGTGTTCATTCATGACTTGACTCTCTGCTTGCCTGTTGCTGGTGTATACGAGTGCTAGTGATTTTTGTATATTGATTTTGTATCCAGAAACTTTGCTGAAGTTGTTGATCGCTGAATGAGCTTTTGGGCCGAGACTGTGGGGTTTTCTAGATATAGAATAGTATTGTCTACAAATAGGGATAGTTTGACTTCCTCTCTTCTTATTTGGATGCCTTTATTTCTTTCTCTTGCCTGATTGCTCTAGCTAGACCTTCCAATACTATGTTGAATAGGAGTGGTAAGAGTGAGCATCCTTGTCTTGTGCCGGTTTTCAAGGGGAATGCTTCTAGCTTTTCCCCATTCAGTATGGTGTTGGCTGTGCATTTGTCATAGGTGGCTGTTACTTCGAAGTATGTTCCTTCAATACCTAATAACATGAAGGGGTGTTTAACTTTATTGAAAGCCCTTTCTGCATCTGTTGAGATAATCATGTGGTTTTGTCTTCAATTCTGTTTATATGATGAATCACATTTATTGATTTGCATATGTTGAACCAACCTTGCATCCCAGGGATGAAGCTTATTTGATCATAGTGAATTAGCTTTTTGATGTGCTCCTGGATTTGGTTTGCAAGTATTTTGTCGAAGATTTTTGTATCGATGTTCATCAAGGATATTGGCTTGAGGTTTCTTTTTTTGTTGTGTCTCTTCTGGGTTTTGGTATTAGTATGATGGTGGCCTAGTAGAATGAGTTGGGTAGGAGTCCCTCCTCCTCAAGTGTTTGGAATAGTTTCAGTAGGAATGGTATCAGCTGTTCTCTGTACATCTAGTAGAATTTGGCTGTGAATTTGGTTGGTAGGCTTTTTATTACGAATTCAGTTTTGGAGCTCATTATTTGTCTGCTCAGGGAATCAGTTTCTTCCTGGTTCAGTCTTAGGAGACTGTATGTGTCCAGGAATTAATTCATCTCTTCCAGGCTTTCTAGTTTGTGTGTGTAGAGGTGTGCATAGTAGTTTCTGATGGTTTTTATTTTTATGGGGTCAGTAGTAACATTTTCTTCATCATTTCTAATTGTGTTTATTTGGATCTTCCCTTTTTTCTTCTTTGTTAGTCTAGCTAGCAGCCTATTTATCTTATTAATTTTTTTTTAAAAACTCCCAGATTTGTCGATTTTTTAAAAATTGTTTTTCATGTCTCGATTTCCTTCATTTCAACTCTGATTTTGGTTATTTCTTGTCTTCCGCTAGCTTTTGGGTTGATTTGTCCTTGCTTCTCTAATTCTTTCAGTTGTGATGTTAGGTTGTTAATTTGAGATCTTTCTTTTTATGTTGGCATTTAGTGCTATGAATTACTGTCTTAACACTGTCTTAGCTGTGTCCCAGAGATTCTGATATGTTGTATCTTTGTTCTCATTAGTTTCAAAGAGCTTCTTGATTTCTGCCTTAATTTCTTTATTTACCCTAAAGTCTTTCAAGAGCATGTTGTATAATTTACATGTAATTGTATGATTTTCAGTGATTTTCTTAGTCTTGACTTCTATTTTTAATGTGCTGTGGTCCAAGAGTGTGTTTGGTGTGATTTCAGGTTTTTTTTTTTTTTTGAGACGGAGTCGTGCTCTGTCACCCAGGCTGGAGTGCAGTGGCACAATCTCGGCTCACTGCAAGCTCCACCTCCCAGGTTCACGCCATTCTCCTGCCTCAGCCTCCCGAGTAGCTGGGACTACAGGCACCCGCCACCACGCCTGGCTAATTTTTTTGCATTTTTAATAGAGACGGGGTTTCACCATGTTAGCCAGGATGGTCTCGATCTCCTGACCTCATGATCCGCCCGCCTCGGCCTCCCAAAGTGCTGGGATTACAGGCGTGAGCCACCACGCCAGGCCTTTTTTTTTTTTTTTTTGCAGAGGATTGTTTTATGTCCAATTATGTGGTTGATTTTAGAGTATGTGCCATGTGATGATCTGAAGCATATATATTCTGTTATTTTTGGGTGGAGAGTTCTGTAGAGATTTATCAGATCCATTGGTCTAGTGTTGAGTTCCGGTCTTGAATATCTTTATAAATTTTCTGCCTTGATGATCTGTCTAATATTGTCAGTAGAGTGTTGACATCTCCCAGTATTATTTTGTGGGAGTGTAAATCTCTTTGAAGGTCTCTAAGAACTTTCTTTATGAATCTGGGTGCTCTTGTGTTGGGGTGCATATATGTATTTAGGATAGTTAGGTCGTCTTGTTGAATTGAACCCTTTACTATTATGTAATGCCCATCTTTGTCTTTTTTGATCTTTGTTGTTTTAAAGTCTCTTTGTCTGAAATTAGGATTGCAACCCTGGCTTTTTTCTGTTTTCCATTTGCTTAGTAGATTTTCCTCCATCCATTTAGTTTGAGCCTATGGGTGTCATTGCATGTGAGATGGGTTCCTTGAAGACAGCATACCATTGGGTCTTGCTTTTTTATCCAGCTTGCCACTCTGTGCCTTTTATGTGGGGGCATTTAGCCCATTTACATTCAAGGTTAGTTTTATATATGTGTATTTAATCCTGTCATTGTGTTCTTAGCTGGTTATTATGCTGGCTTGTTTGTGTGGCTGCTTTATAGTATCGCTGGTCTGCATATTTAACACTGGTTTGTGTTTTTGCATTTGTTGGTAGTGATCTTTCCTTTCTACTATATTAGTACATTTAGTGCTCCTTTCAAGATCTCTTGTAAGTTTGGCTGGATATGAAATTCTTGGTTGAAGATTTTTTTTTTTTTTATTTAAGAATGTTGAATATAGGTTCCCAATCTCTTCTGACTTACAGGGTTTCAGCTGAGAAGTCTGTTGTAAGCCTGACAGGGTTCCCTTTGTAGGTGACCTGCCCTTTCTCTCTAGCTGCCTTTAACATCCTTTCTTACATTTCAGCCTTGGAAAATCTGATGATTATGTGTCTTGGGGGTGATCTTCATGTGTAGCATCTTGCAGGAGTTCTCTGTATTTCCTGAATTTGACTTTTGGCTTCTCTAGCAGGGTTGGGGAAGTTTTCATGGATGATACCCTGAAATATATTTTGTAAGTTGTTTGCTTTCTTCTCCCTTTCAGGGATACCAATTTTTCATAGATTTGGCTTCTTTACATAATCCCATACTTCTTGAGGTTTTGTTCATTCCTTATTCTTTCTGTCACTATTTTTGTCTGACTCTTATTTCAGAGAGCCAGTCTTCAAGTTCTAAGATTCTTTCTTCAGCTTGGTTTATTCTGCTGTTAATACTTGTGATTGCATTGTGAAATTCTTGTATTGTGTTATTCAGCTCTGTCAGATCCTTTAGGTTCTTTTTTATACTGGCTATTTTGTCCTTCAGCTCCTGTATCATTTTATTTTGGTTCTTACTTTCCTTGGATTGAGTTTTGCTATTCTCCTGAATCTCAGTGATCTTGGTTCCTATCCATATTCTAAATTCTATTTTTGTCATTCAGCCAGCTCAGCCTGGTTAAGAACTCTTGTTGGAGAACTGGTGTGGTTATTGGAAGACATATAACAGTTACTGGAGTTCTTGCATTGGTTTTTTGCTTGTCTCTAAGTCTGGGTGTTCCTTTAACTGCAGTGTAGATTGAGTACAGTCAAGTGACTGATTTGCTGGATGTTTTCACAGGGCTGAGTCTTTGTTTAGGGTCTTTGAAGCTGACTTCTTGTTTTTGGTTTCAGAGGGTGGTATGTTAGTGAGGTATTTTTGGTGCTGAAGCTTTGGGTTGTGATCTGGTATGTGGCACGTAGGCATACTGGTCATGGTAGACTCTTGCTTGGTTGTGTGGCTCCCCCATATTTCCTCACAGTTGCAGCCGTGTTCCCTCTCAATTCTCAAAAAGCGTGGGTTTCTTTCCACCTTGAGTACTGGCTATAGATCGCAGCTTGGCATTCCTGAGCTGCCCACTGCAGCTCTGGGACAATCTCAGTGTTTATGTTTTTTTTCCAGTTTGGGGGCAGCAGAGGAAGGGACCTTAGTAGTGGTTGTGGCCGAGGGTCATTTGATTGTCTCCTGTGGGCTCCACCCCAGAGACATGCAGGTCAGCAGTCACTCAGTGCAATCAGCTCAGGATGGAGGGTCTTTGCTGCGAGCCCAAGCTGGGGGTTCCCTGCCTGGTGAAGAGTAGGGGGGTAGGTGGGCCCTTGGGAGACGGACTAGCCTCCCCTCCTTGTTGGAGGTGTGGATAAGGCAGTTAGGGTCTGTGCTTCTTTGTTAGTCCGAGGGTAGCAAGGGCAGTTCCACCGCAGCAGCAGTGGCAAAGAGGCTTTCAGTTGCCATGTGGTCTCTGTCCAGGGAGTTGCTGAGTTGCTACTGGCTGGATAGCTCTGGTAAGGGGGTGGCTGGAGGCCCAGGCCTGGAGGACCTGCCGATGAGGAGATGTGGGAATGGGTACCCACATAACCGTCTGGCCACTTTTCTGTAGGGCTGCTGCAATATGTTGGGGGTCCACTCCCGTCCCAGTTGCCTTGGATTTTCCAGTACCTGGAGGTATCAACAGTGAAGGCTGCAAAACAGCAGAGATAGTGGCCTGCCCCTCCCTCTGGGAGCTCTGTCCCAGGAAGGTACAGATCTGTTGCCAGCCCAAAGGCACCTGTAGGTGGTGGTTGGAGACCTCAATTGGGAGGGCCCATCCACTGAAGAGGAATGGGATCAGGGACCTGCTTAAAACAGCAGTCTGACCTCTTTTTCATAGAGCAGCCATGCTATGCTCAGGGTCTGCCCCTAGTTGCTTTGGGCACTTCAAACCCAAAGATGGAATTGCAGCTTCTGTTGCCCTGAAGCCCAGAAAGCCTGGGTATCTAAGGCTCTCGGGTCTCTGTTCGCGCCTGAGAAACTACTCTGCCAAGATTCCACGTAGCTCTGTGTCAGACTGAAGACCCTGGTGGAGTGGGTTCGTGAGGCAGTCTCCTGACCCGAGGGTTGTAAAAAGGTCTGTGGAAGAAGCGTGGTTCCCGGGGTCCCATATTCACTCACTGCTTCCCTGAATGGGGGAGGTTCCCCTGGCTCCATTTCACTCCCAAGTGGGCCACTGTCCTGCCTTGCTTTTCTCCGTTTTCCATGGGTGGAGTTGTTTCCTTGATTGGTCCCAATGCGTGTACCTGGATGTTTAATTGAAGGTGCTGTGTTTACTCGCCCCTTCGCTCGTCTCGTGAGAGCTGCGCACACTAGATGCTTCTAGTCAGCCATCTTGGCCACCCCCCTACACTTTGATTTCTATATTTCATTTCTAGGTAGATACCTAGGAATGGAATTGCAGTCATAGGGTACGTGTGTGTTTCGTTTTTAAAGAAACTGCCAAGTTATTTCCAATGTAACTGAATTTTTTAGCTGTTCCTTGTTTTTACTTTTTCTGGGTATCCCCTGAGAGGTAGTCTCATGGCTAAAGTATAGAGATGTGATAAATCACAGGAAATGTGTTGGGGTGGGATGTGAAAGGGAAAGCGCCTTGAAATCCATGGTTGGAAAGTACCTTGAAAGATCATTTCTGTTTCCAAGAGGCATTGCATGTAAAGCATGCCGTACTTCTAAGAATCTTTCTGTTTTAAAAGGTGTTTTTGAAGCTCTCATTCTATAGAACTATAAATCCAATTAAAGAAAGTTTTTTTTTTTTAAGTAATGAGCAAACTATAATAGAATTTCAATTCTGAGACACTTTTTTTTTTAACCTCTACAGTTTTACCATCTCTGATATCAAGATGAGTCTTTTGATCAATTGGGTAACAGTTTGTCACCAGCTATTTCTTTGGTGTTCATAAAGTTGGTGGTGTCTTAGATTTGATGAAATATGGAAGATATTATTGGAATAAAGATTATAGTACCACCTATAAAATATTCTGGCCAGAAATGCTGAATCTGAATCTAGTCGGATCTCTAGAGCTGACTTCATCTGCAGGAAATGCAGGTAGAGGGTCAAGTTCAACGATGCCTAAGGAAACAGACAAAGCTGACTGTGTCTCTCTTCATAACAGAACCGACCAGATTTCTACAGCATGAAAATGACACGAAAAGAAATGGGGTAGGAGGGGGCCCACTTTAGAGTCAGGGAGACTTTAGAATAACCTTGAGTTGTCATGTGCCATACCTGCTAAATGTCATGTGTGGATTTTTTTGGATCATGATTCAAGCAAATGTCTGCTCCGTGCCCGCCCTACCCCCGTGATTAAAAAAACCAAACAAATAAAAGAAAAACAAAAACTTTTTGGAGACAAACTTGGAGATTCGATTTTGGACCATCAGCTTTGTATTCCCCTGTTGATTTCTAACTTGCTCTCATTCTCTGCCCTTGCTGTGCTGATTTTAATTAGGTACCCAGGCCGGGTGCAGTGGCTAACACCTGTAATCCCAACACTTTGGGAGGCCGAGGCAGGTGGATCACTTGAGGTCAGGAGTTCAAGACCAACATGGTCAACATAGTGAAACCCTGTCTCTACTAAAAATACAAATAGCTGGGTGTGGTGGCACATGCCTGTAATCCCAGTTACTCAGGAGGCTGAGGCAGGAGAATTGCTTGAGCCTGGGAGGTAGAGGTTGCAGTGAGCCAAGATCCCATCACTACACTCCAGCCTGGGTGACAGAGCGAGACTTCGTCTCAAAAATTAAAAAAAAAAAAAGAAAAGAAAAGAAAAGAAAAGAAAAAGAAATAAAAAATTAGGTGCCCTGCCATCATTCTGAGAATCCCTTTTGCCATCATCTTGTTAATTGCCTTCACCTCTCTTTTGAGTTGGCCCCTCTGTTTCTAGGATCCCATGTTTTTCACTTTTTTGGTTTATTTTCTTGTTTACTGACCCAGATCTTTATGTATGGAATGGAATTGCAGTCATGTGGTACGTGTGTGTTTAGTAACTCCTTATATGTCTAACAGCTTGTTCGTCTCTACCCTTATACTTGATTGATATTTGATCAAGTATATAGAATTCTAATAAGTGATCAATAAATTTTAAGTGAATAAATGAATGCACCTTTCCCCCTTTAAAAAAACATGTATTGCATGAATTTAGAGAGTATGTTAAGCACAGACTATTGTTATGTTTTTCCAGATTTCAACATTTCAAAAAAGGGTAGTAATATCTTTTTTTTTTTTTTTTGTATATATTTTTTGAAAGTAGTAAAATGCCATCCTGGAGCTAAGATTTTTGTCAGGATTTAACCCTGGCATGAACTCTGAGAAAAATCAGTGGAAGGAGATTACTCCTTACTTGAGGAAGGAGTTGATTTGTCTCTCATGGTGCCTCTGTGGAGATTGGAATGCTGGGAGCTATAACCAATGAGCCAATTCACAGATATTTTGGTCTCTAAAATTAGTTACAGTACACTCTTGGAACGGCTTCTGTTACACACTCTTTGTCAGAAGCACAACCAGTGGGCAGATGGTTCTCTGGAAAAAGTAGACACAGAAGAGTGATTTGACTTGGGTGTCATTATAAACTTAAGTGTTCTTGGTTTGCCCTTTTGTAAGACTAATGGATTAGTGAACATTATTTAAGCCACATAATCGCGGAGTGACCTTGCCTAATTATTTGTTCATCTTTTTGGGCTTAGTTTCCTTATCTGCAAAGTAGGCATATTTATAGTTATGATATTTGCCTCAAAATATTGTTGTGAGAATTAAATAGAGAATCTTTGTAAGATAGACGTTCACTGCCCCATGATTTCCTATCCACCCCCTACTTTTTTTTTACTGTCTCTGGGCAAGTGAGTGCGTGAGAAAGGTTGTGTAAGAATCTGCTCTGCTTTGAGTAGTTTGTGGTCTTTTTGGAGAGTTACTTAGTATGCATATAAAGGAGATAGAAAAAAGTACTATTCAGATTGGGGTTTAGAGAAATTAGGAGGCTGGAGACCTTTTGGAGGGGGCTAGCTGGAACTGTCTCTTAGAAGGATTGGGACTTGGGCTTTGGAGGAGTCTAGGGAGACTCTAGGAATCTTGGGCAGGAGGAAGAGCTGTGAGTCCTGCTGGCAGGCTGGGGGCTACTGGGAGAGAGGAACAGGTAGGTCAGCTTGGAAGCATATCAGGGAAAATTTTGAAAGTCCATATGGGAAACTTGGATCTTTGTTTATTTCCTTAAACCATCATGAATGTCTTGGTGCCTGATCTCATGTTTATGGGATGTATCTGGATGAGAGAGATTGCAAATTTAGAGGTCTGTGACTGGATATGACCCACAAATATGTTTTGTTTGGTCTCCTTAGTGCTTTAAAATTCTTTGGATAAGTTGCCAGGGTTTAAAATCAGGAGATGTGGCCTTACTGTCCTTCAGTCCCACATGTTATCAAGTGACTGGAGCTTTAAGAGGTGCCCCAAGTTTCCATGGCCCCCGTACCCCCATCACATAACCGGCCTTATTTTTACCTACGTGTCCGAGTTTGCAGCCAGTGGTCTAGAGCAGCACTGTCCAGTACAGTAGCCATGAGCCTCCTGCGGTGGTTTAAAGTTAAGATTAAGCAAAGTTAAATGAAAAGTCCGGTTCCGCATTTGCACTAGCTACCTTTCGTTTGCTTAGTAACCATATGCGGCTAGTGGCTACTGCATTGGACATCACCGTTGTAGAACATTTCTGTCATTGCTGAAAGCTGTATTGGATTGGTCTAGGTCTTCAAACAAAGGTTACTAACTCTGCTTCTCATTGTATTTTAAACCTTGTCTCCTAGCGTGACTTGCCATATTGCTGGCCTCGTGTAATAAAAGAAAGTGGTTTGATGGTGTGATGATCCTAAATACCTTTTGAAAGGTAAAATCCTTTATATGGACAGTTACTGGTAATATTCCATAACTTTGTAAGTCCCATTAATCTAATATTAATTAACGTATTTTAACAGACATTTACTTTTATGGTTTATAAACTATCTCTGGAGGGCATTCCAGAAGAGGAATTTTAAAAATAGACTGCGCAGTGGCATTGTTATTGGGTTGAGCACCCAGGCACTTCCTAGGTGACTGCTTTGAAGGATAACAAGTTTGGGTAACAGTAACTACTTCTCCCATCGTACATGTGTATGTGCAAAGTCACTGACTATCACACTTTTCTTGAGGGGGTATTTGTGTTGTGTTTTTATTCTTGAATGTGAAAAGTACGGTGTAGAGTGCTAATTTCTCCTTACTTAGTGAGGTTGCAATCTAGTCTTTTAAAATAACTAAAAAGTGTGTAGAAATCAGCATGGCACAGTCCTGTTTTTAAAGCAGCACCTAGTGCATTACATTAAAAACAGAGCTAACAGTATAGTATACAGTGTGTTTTCTTTTTGACTCAGCAAATATTTTCAGCATTTGTACTAAGAGGATGAGAGCACATATGTAGAAGTGTGCATCCATCATCGTTTTGTGTAAAATAATGAAAACCCTGCATATTAGTAGGACTGGGTGAGTGATGATGATACCTACGTACAATATTATAAAGCCACTGAAAATAGGGGTGTAGATCTGTATTTATTGACTTGGGAAGATGTCCATTGCACATTGAATGGAAAAATGTGCATGTGCGTGTGCCTGGATGTCTTGCAGGATAGTCACCAAAGCAGTAACAGGGGTATTGTTGAGTGATGGAATTTTAGGCAACCTTATTTTCTTTTCTAGATTTCATGCCTACTTTGTTTGCCCCTTAACTCAGTAAGCCACGCTTTATTATTTTTAAAAGTGCTGCTCTCATAAAGAAGGGAAATAGTACTTACTGGGTGCCTGTGACATTCCGAGCATTTTGTTAAAACTTCGTTAGCCTCATGTGTACTGTTTAAGGTAAATGTATTATTATTCTGGTTTTATTGAGTGAGCATTTGAAGCTCGGAGATGGAGCAGCTGCCATGGGAGGAGAGCTGGATGTCAGCCCCAAAGATGTGCTTACAAAGCCAGTGCTTGTTTTCCTAGCTGAGGCATTCCCAGAGCCTCAGAGAGGTGTAGCGCCGAGGCTGACGTTTGAAGTTATCCGATATTGGCAGAGAAGGTCTTAAGCTAGCTAGAGAGAGAGAAAGAGAGATGAAAAAGACTAAAAATGTGGGGTTTTGTGTATATCATTATTATGTTATAGTGAAAATGGCTTTGGTGTAGTCAGGAGGCTCGGGCTTATTTGCAGTTTGGTCATTTACCAAACTTTACAACCCTGGATAAGTCTTTTGGTCTTTATTTTCCTTATTTCCAAAATAAGGATAATATATTCTATATCTCAGGATTATTGTGAGATTACTCAGATTCATGCAAAATACCTTAAAACAATGAAGTGCAATATGAATGTGAACATTGTTTTTACCTTAGACAATCCAGTTTTCTGAAGCTTAAGAAATGGCCTGTTTTTACCACCTAGTTTGTCCCTTATGGATGTTTTTTTGGAGAAAAGGATTGAGTATTCCTTTCTTTGCTCAATGAGCAGACCTCATGTTCTGGAAAGATAACTGTTCCATTTTGGGGCCTTTACAAGTGTTTTGGAGGTCTAAGCTTCTTGTTATAAACTTATAGGTCTAGTAGTCAGCATCACTCCCACTGCTCTGATTTTTAAAACTTAAAACTGTGAAGTGTGTATAGAATGTGCACAAAACACAAAGACACAATTTAATGATGTATTTTAAAGCTAATAGCTGTTTAATTGATCTTCAGGACAAGAAATAGAACGTTGCTTAGGACATCGCCACCAGGACTCCCCTAAGTAACCACTCTTCTGACTTTTATGATAACTGCTTTCTGGCTTTTCTTTTTAGTTTTATTATCTAAATATGCACCTTAACATTACAGTTTATGTTTGCTTTTTTTTTTTTTTTGATGGAGTCTCACTCTGTTGCACAGGCTGGAGTGCAGTGGCGCGATCAAGGCTCACTGCAATCTCTGCCTCCCGGGTTCAAGCGATTCTCCTGCCTCAGCCTCCAAGTAGCTGGGATTACAGGTGCATGCCACTACGCCCAGCTAATTTTTTGTATTTTTAGTAGAAACGGGGTTTCACCATGTTGGTCAGGCTGGTCTTGAACTCCTGACCTCTTGATTCGCCCACCTCAGCCTCCCAAAGTGCTGGGATTACAGGTGTGAACCACCATGCCTGGCCATGTTTGCTTGGTTTTAAAAAATTAATGATTTTTAGAAACGGGGTCTCACTATCTTGCCCACACTGGACTTGAACTCCTGGGCTTAAGCGATCATCCAGCCTCAGCCTCCCAAGTAGCTGGGACTGTAGACACCACCGTGCCCACTTTATTTGCTTGTTTTTGAACTTCATAGAAATGTGGGTATGTTTCTGGCCTTTTGATTCATTCTTACAAGATTTTGTATTGCTGAGTGTAACTGTGATTCATTTATTTTCAGTGCTTATTGCATCTCTTAGTATGAAACCCACAACTTCAACATTCCACAGTGGATGGACTTAAGGATTTCTAGTTTTTGGCTACTGTAGTAGTGCTGCTCTGAGCATTCTTGCACATTTCACCTGTTAGATGTATGCATGTGTTTCTGTTGGTTATATCCTAGCAGCAGTATTGCTGCATATCTTCAGATTTGTTAGCTAATGCCAATATGTTTTCTAAAGTGTTGATTATGCCAATTTACATTCCTGCTAGCATGTAGGAGAGTTTCTGTGGTACCACATCCTTGTTAACACTCAGTCTTGTGGGTCTTTTTCCGTTTTAGCCATTGTGAGTGTGCAGTAGTGTCTCATTTAATTTGCACTTCCTTGATGACTAGTAGAAATTGAACAACTTTTCTTAGAATGTTGACCATTGGTATCTTTTGTGAAGTGCCTCTTCACATATTTTGCCTGTTTTTCTACTGGCTTGCCTATCAGTTGCTTTGTAGAGCACCTTTATATATTCTAGAAACAAGCCTGTTGTTGCTTATTTGTTTTGTAATATCTTCTTCTAGCGTGACTTGACTTTCACTTTCTTAAGTGGTTTTGATATGCCAAAGTTCTTTATTCTAATTTGGTCCAGTTCATCAATCTTGTCCTTTATGGTTTGTGTTTATTGTGTCCTGATATTTTCCTCTATCCTGGGATCATGAAGCTATTATGTTATTTTCTAAAAGGTTTATTGCTTTGCTTTCTGCACGTTTATCTATTATCAGGAATTCATTTTTGTGCAGGGTGTGAGATAGGAGTCAGCTTCTTTTTAAATCCATGTAGATATTCAGTTGATCCAGGGGCATCAATTTAAAAAGTAGCCATATTGTCACTGCTCTGTAATGCCTGCTTTGTCATAAAATACCCCCATAGGCCCGAATCTGTTTCTTTATCCTGTCTGTTGGTGTATGTGTCTGTCCATCAACTGATAGCACATTGTCTTAATTCCTGTGATATTGTAATAAATCTTGATATCCACGGGGAGCAAGTTTTATCACCTTGTTTAACCAAAAGAGTGCCTTGCCATTCGTATTATCACACGTATTTTGGAATCAACTTGTTTAGTTCTTAAAAAAAAATATGTTTGTGTTTATTAGGGTTTTTAGTGGAATTTTATTGAATGTTTAGATCAATTTGGGAGAACTGAAAATTTCACAGTACTGAGTATTCCAGCCTATAGTTTTATCTTTCCATTTATTTTAGCTATCTTAAAAAAATTTTAAAAATTGTTACATAGCTTTTTGGGCAGATATTTATTTTGGCTAGATTTATTCCTCGGTGTTTATTTTTATAAAATAAAAAATAGGAACATTTTTAACTTTCCTTTTTGGCTTATTATGAGAATAGAAATGTAATTTTTTTCATATATATTGGCTTTGTATTAGTCTTGCAAAACTTAATTTTATAATGCATCTTTAGATCTTCTAGTTTTTTTTTTTTTGAGACTGAGTCTTGCTCTGTCGCCCAGGCTGGAGTGCAGTGGCGCAATCTCGGCTCACTGCAACCTCTGCTTCCTGGGTTCAAGCAATTCTCTGCCTCAGCCTCCCGAGTAGCTGGGATTACAGGTGCCCACTGCCATGCCCGGGTAATTTTTGTATCTTTAGTAGAGATGGGGTTTCACCATCTTGGCCAAGATGGTCTCCATCTCCTGACCTCGTGATCTGCCTGCCATGGCCTCCCAAATTGCTGGGATTACAGGCATGAGCCACCATGCCTAGCGCCTTCTAGAATTTTTTTTTACGCAGTTGTATTTTCCATTCAGAATGATAATCTTTTTTTGTCAATTTTCATACTTTTTAAAAAAATTTTTTTTGAGACGGAGTTTTGCTCTTATCACCCAGGCTGGAGTACAATGGCGCAATCTTGGGTCACTGCAACCTCTGCCTCCCGGGTTCAAGCGATTCTCCTGCCTCAGCCTCCCAAGTAGCTGCGATTACAGGCATGTGCCACCACGCCCGGCTAATTTTGTATTTTGATTAGAGACGGGGTTTCTCCATGTTGGTCAGGCTGGTCTCAAACTCCTGACCTCAGGTGATCCACCCGCCTTGGCCTCCCAAAGTGCTGGGATTACAGGCGTGAGCCACCATGCCTGGCCACTTTTATTTTTTTTCTTGCCAAAATTAGTTAGCTAGGACTGTAGATATAATGTTGAACAGAAATTGTACAGTGGATATTTTTGTCGTGTTCCAGTCTCAGAGAGAAAGCTTTCAGCATTTCATCATTAAGTGTGATGCTTTTTGTAGGTTTGAAAAAAATATATCCTTTATGAAGTTAAGGAAGAATCTTTCTCTTCCTAATCTGCTAAGAATTTTTAATCATGAATGCAGTGGATGTTCAATTTCTCAGATGCTTTGTATCTTTTGCGGTGATTAACATAATAAAGGGGAAAATCATGTTATTAATATGGCAAGTTACACGGAATGATTTATTGTTAAACCAGCAGCACCAGGACAGTCACTAAAATTGAAATTTAAAAGAATGGATAGCTTCTAAGATAAGTATTGAAAAGTTCTTTTAGTTTTTGTATGAGAATTATTTCACTTTCTAGAAAGGTATATTTTACAGATCATAGAATTATAGGTTGGTAATTAGTAATTATCTTTCTTCACTTTGCTGATGCATTTCTTTATTGTTGGCAGTATTGGTCTTAATTTTCATCTTTTAAACAATGTAGCTAATGTATCTAGGTTTGGGTTTCTTTTTCCTTAGTGTGGTGTGATACACTGGGCTTCTTGAATCTGTGGCTTGATGTTTTTCTTCAGTTTTTGGAACATTTTCAGCCATTATCTCTTCAGGTATTGCTTCTCTCTCTCTCTCTCTCTTTTTTTTTTTCTTGGACACAGGATCTTGATCTGTCACCCAGGCTGGAGTGCAGTGACAAGATCACGGCTCACTGCAGCCTCAACTTCCTGGGCTCGAGCGATCCTCTCACCTCAGCGATCCGAGTAGCTGAGACTACAGGCTTGTGCCACCAGGCCTGGCTAATTTTTGTATTTTTTGTAGAGACAGGATTTTGCCATGTTGCTAAGGCTAGTCTCAAACTCCTGGGCTCAAGCGATCTGCCCGCCTTGACCTCTCAAATTGCTGGGATTACAGGTGTGAGCCACTGTGCCCAGCCTTTTATTCTTTTTAAAGGTGTAAAATTCAGTGGTACATTCACAGAGTTATACAACCATCACCACTATCTAATTTTAGAGCATTTTTATTGCCCCATAACACAAGCTTCATAACCATCAGCTATTGTTTAAAAGTTATTTCTAATTGTAGTGAGACATACAGAACATAAAATTCACCATGTAACTAGTTTTGTGTACAATTCAGCGGCATGAAGTACATTTGAATTATGCAACCATCACCAACGTCTCTTTCCATAATGTTTTTCTCTTGTAAAACTGAAACCCTGTAGCCATTAAATAATAACTCTCATTTCTCCCTTCCACAATCCCTGGCAGCCACCAGTCTACTTTCTGTATCAGTGAATTTGACTACTCTAGGTGTTTCATGTAAGTGGAACCAGACAATATTTGTCTTTGTGACTGGCTTACTTTATTCCACATAATGCCTTCAAGGTTCATCCATGTTGTAGTGTTTCAGAAAAGGCCTAAAGTTCCATTGTATGGGTAGACCAGTAGACTCCATTTTGTATATCCATTCATCTGTCAATCAACACTTCAGTTGTTTCCACCTTTTTACTCCTGTAGGTAATGATGCTGTGAATATGGGTTTACAACTGTCTTTGGAAACTCTGCTTTTACTTCTTTTGGGTATATGCCCAGAAGTGGAATTGCTGGAATCATATGGTAATATTATTTTTAATCTTTTTTTTTTTTTTTTTCAGACAGTCTCGCTCTGTCACCCAGGCTGGAGTGCAGTGGCACAATCTTGGCTCACTGCAAGCTCTGCCTCGCAGGTTCATGCCATTCTCCTGCCTCAGCCTCCCGAGTAGCTGGGACTACAGGCGCCCATCACAACGCCCGGCTAATTTTTTGTATTTTTAATAGAGACGGGGTTTCACTGTGTTAGCCAGGATGGTCTCGATCTCCTGACTTCGTGATCTGCCCACCTCGGCCTCCCAAAGTGCTGGGATTACAGGCGTGAGCCACCGTGCCCAGCCCTAATCTTTTTTGAGGAACTGCTATAACCATTTTCCACAACAACTCTACCATTTTACACTTCACCAGCAGTATACAAGAGTTCCAGTTTCTCTACATCTTCACCAACACTATTTATTTTTTATTTTTTAATAAAATAGGGCTGGGTGCAGTGGCTCATGCCTGTAATCCCAGCACTCTGGGAGGCCAACACAGTCGGATTGCTTGAGTCCAGAAGTTCAAGACCAGCCTGGGCAACGTGGCAAAACCCCTCCTCTACAAAAGCTCAAAAAATTAGCTGGGTGGTGTGGTGGCATGCATCTATAGTCCCAGCTACTGGGGAGGGGGCGGGTTGCTGAGGCAGGAGGATCACTTGAAGCTGGGAGATGGAGGTTGCAGTGAGCCGAAATCACGCAACTACACTCCAGCCTGGGTGACAGAGCATGATCCTATCTCCAAAAAAAAAAAAAATTCTAATGAATGTCAGCCGTTGCTTTATACCTATTGTCTCTCATTTCTTCTTTTTAAATTCCATGTAAACTTGATGTTTTCTCTCTATTCTCTCTTGCCTATTCTTTTGAATATTCCATCTTTTTGTTTCTCTTTACTTTATTCTGGATTTTTTCTGCAGACTTAGTTTCCTGCTTAGTTCTCTTCATGTATTTACAGTGCACTTAGGAAAAAGAGCCCATGCATTGAGTATTTAATTTTCTCTTGTATTATTTGTTTAACCTATGTAACTTTAAAAGTTGTCATTTCTCTACCCAAAACTTTAATCATGTGTTTTTTCTTCTTAGACATAATAAGACTTATTTAATTAATTTATTTATTGAGACAAGGTGTCTCTCTGTCACCCAGGCTGGAGTGCAGTGGCACGATCTCCACTTGCTGCAACTTCCGCCTCCCAGGCTCAAGTGATCCTCCCACCTCAGCCTCCCGAGCAGAGCAGCTGGGACCACAGGTGCATGCCACCACGCCCAGCTAATTTTTGTATTTTTTCGTAGAGGTGGCATTTTGCCACGTTGCCCAGGCTAGTCTTGAACTCCTAAGCTCAGGCAATCCGCCTGCCTCTGCCTGCCTCGGCCTCCCAAAGTGCTGGGATTACAGGCGTGAGACACCACACTCGGCCTTACTTGTTATTTTAAAGTCCGTTTGCAATTATTCTCCTATCCAGGGACCCAGAGTCCAGGTTGGTCTTTGTTTCTGCTAGTTTTCACTTTGTCCTGTGTGACTGGTTATCTTTGGTTGTGTTTCAGATGTTCTCTTTGAAAAATTGTTACAGGAATAGGCCAGGCGCAATGGCTCAACGTCAGTAATCCCAGCACTTTGGGAGCTGAGGCAGGCAGATTGCTTGAGGTCAGGAATTCAAGAACAGTCTGTCCAACATGATAAAACCCCGTCTCTACTAAAAATACAAAAATTAGCTGGGCTGATAACACATCCCAGCTACTTGGGAGGCTGAAGCACGAGAATCTCTTGAACCTGGGAGGCGGAGGTTGCAGTGAGCAGAGATCGTGCCATTGCACTCCAGCCTGGGCAACAGAGCGAGACTCCATCTCAAAAAAACAAACAACAACAACAAAAGAAAAATTTTTACAGGAATAACCCGAGGACTAGATTATTAGGATGATGTTTTCTTTATCCAGAAATGACTTGTGTTTTTATCTGCTCAGGGCTTTTGGGCACAAACAGTCTAAACTCACTTTAATCTGATGTCAGGGATTAGGATTTTTCTGGGCCACCCAGATGCTTGGAAACTGGGCTGCAGTCCCTGTGAAGGCTGTTTTATTTCCAACTCACTCTCCTCCGAAAGTCTAGCCATTTGGGTTTCCAGCACATGTGGTAGGGGGTTAACTAGGTCACCAACTTTGGAGGGCTTTGGAATCTAACCTTTGCCCTCCTAGATGACCCAAGAGGTTATTAAAAGTGATTCTCTGTGCCCTTTCCCAGTGTATAAATGGCCCCAGGGCAAAGTGAACCAGTTGTTGCAGGCTCATATCTGTAAATTTTGGTTGTCTGTGTTTCTTGACCTGGAAGTTCTTCTGTGCCTTCTTAGTTCTCTGATGCTGCAGGTGTTCTTTTGTGTCCAGCATTTTTTAGTTGTGCTCGGCAGGAGTGTTGGTCCCAGTGACCTGGTCAGCCCTCTTCTCTCTTTTACAAAAGAGTCTTTTAAAGGTTTTTAGGATAAAGAAGATGTGTTGGACCTTGAGAACTCATCTGTTCCAGTCTCATTCACATCAATACAGTAGGGTTTATTGATCACCTACCGTGTACCCAGCATTGTGCTACTTATTATGGGAATTCTGAGGAAATGCAAGATGATAGTATTCCTTACATTCAAGGAGTGTAGCTGGGGAAACAAGCACAAACGTAGATAATTAAGTAAAATGTCAGAGTCAAGGGTCACGCAGAGTTAATGGTGTTGGAAGAAAAAAATTACAACAAATTTAAAGATTTTGATTGACTTTTATTCGTGACTTTAGAATCAGGTAACACCTCATTCCATAAAACAGAATTGTGTATTCCAGTGAGCCATGCAGAAGAAGTTGGTTTTATAAACCTAAGGGCTGAAGAAAGCAGAAATAGGGGGAAAAAAAAAGTACCCTTACCACGTGCCAGGCACAGTTTACATACACACTTTATTTAATCCTCACAACAACCCACCAGTCAGCTGTTATTATTGCCCATGTTTTACAGATGAGGAGGGTTAGACACAAAGAGGTTTTTATAGTTAATTATCAGAGTGGTCTTCTGGGCGCAAGGACTTTTTCATGTATCCCTTTCTTCAGTAGGGAAATGGAAACCCAGGAGAAGGGCCTGAGCTGTGAAAGTGCCTGGAACTGCCTTCTGTCCTCCTGGCTGGCACCCTGGACCTCTCCTGTCCTATTTCTCTGGGGCTCAGGTGCATCTACCCACTCAGTCTTCTTCGGGAGTTTCCAGGCTCCCCAGTTCCTCTAGGCAACGCATTGAAACTTGACTGTCCGGGGCTTAGCGAGGCCTTCTCTGCTCAGACCTACCAAGTAAACTGCCATCCTGGAAAAGCTGACGTCAGCGTTCCCCCAAGTAAACAATAGTCCTCTTTACCTTAGCCTTGAACGATGTGTGAAGGGATGTTTCTGTCATGAATAACACCCCTACCTGCAACCAGTAATGCAACTGTGCAGATAAGCTTAAGATTTCACCAGACGAAAGCTAAATAACTCACTTAAGTGATGGGCTGTTCTTTTTAAAAAATAAACTTTTTTACAGAAAAATTACAAACATCTCATTATTATATCTAACATTAATGTGGTTTATTACAATTAATGAGCCAGTATTGATGTATTATTATTAACTAGAGTTCATGCTTTATTCCTATTTCCTTAGTTTCTACCTAAGGAAAAATGTCGTCTTTCTGTTGCACACTCTTTTCCAGGATACCTCATTACCTTTAGTTGTTATGTTTCCCTTGGCTCCTGTTGCTGTGACGGTTTCTCAGAGTTCTTGTTTTTGATGACCTGGACAGTTTTGAGGGGTACTGCTCAGGTGTTTTGTAGGATGCCCCTCTATTGGAATTTCTCTGATGTTTTCCTCATGTTTAGACTGGGCTTAAGGGTCTTGGGAAGGACTATCACAGAGGCAAAATGCCGTTTCCATGACATCATAGGACGTGTACTTGATGTTGACCTCCACCGTCTGGCTGAGGTTGCGTCTGTCAGTTTTCTCCGCAGGATAGTTACTCCTCCACTTCATACTGTACTCTGGAAGGAAGTCATAGTGTGAAACCTAATCCCTTTTAGCTGGAAAGTAGAGTCATTATTTTAAAGTGTTTATACCATTATTATATTATTAAAAAAATCTGTTTACAAATTGTTCTCTTTATAAAAGTTTTTAAAATTATTTTCTTCAATATTGTCAAGTAGCCAGTTTCTTGCAAGAACATTTTATATATTGTGGGGATTATTGGGCCAATTTAGATTCCTTCAGTTTTGAAGCAGTGGATTTCAAAGCTGAATAGAAAAGTCTGCAGTTTTTGCTTTTATCAGCCGCCAGAGGCAGGCAGGCACAGGCTGTATACAAGAAATCCTAACTGTTGCCCCGTCCTGTTTGGTTGTTGTGTGAACATTGGGCAGTGCCCGGCTTTGTGTTGGAAGCGTGTTTAATGAAGTCTGACAGTGCAAAACTGCTTCATACGGAGGAAGGGTTTAATCTGACTATTGGACCATTCCACAAAAAGCTCACTATTTCACATTTCTTTTTCTTTTTTTTTTTTGAGACCGAGTCTTGCTCTGTCGCCAGGCTGGAGTGCAGTGGCCCGATATTGGCTCATTGCAACCTCCGCCTCCCAGGTTCAAGCGATTCTCCTGCCTCAGCCTCCCAAGTAGCTGGGACTACAGGCTTGCGCCACCACGCCCAGCTAATTTTTGTATTTTTAGTAGAGACGGGGGTTTCACCATGTTGGCCAGGATAGTCTCTATCTCCTGAGCTCCTGATCCGCCCGCCTCGGCCTCCCCAAGTGCTGGGATTACTTTTTTTTTTTTTTTTTTTTTGAGATGGAGTCTCGCTGTCGCCCAGGCTGGAGTGCAGTGGCGCGATCTCTGCTCACTGCAGGCTCCACCCCCCCGGATTCACGCCATTCTCCTGCCTCAGCCTCCCGAGCAGCTGGGACTACAGGCGCCCGCCACCTCGCCCGGCTAATTTTTTGTATTTTTAGGAGAGACGGAGTTTCACTGTGTTAGCCAGGATGGTCTCGATGTCCTGACCTCGTGATCCGCCCGCCTCCGCCTCCCAAAGTGCTGGGATTACAGGCGTGAGCCACCGCGCCCGATCTGGATTACATTTTATGTGAGGTGCAAAGACCTACTGAAACTTCGTCTCCTATTGAAACTTGACCTAGACTCCTGGGCTGGCTCAGCATAAAGGAGTTACAGAACGGTCGATGGTCGGCGTAAAGTTAACGGGGTTAAGTTCGGTGGAAATTCTCCCCGTTTTCACCGCAAAAACGGAAAGAACTTTCCTTACGACACTGAAACCACGCGTCTTGTGCGCCCTCTATTGGTTTAATGACAAAGCACCAGATTATTTACGACTTACTGCTGTTTGAACTGATTAGTCTATGAAAACGGGTTTTCATTTTTCCAAAAATTGCACCAAGGTAAAGCAAAGCTCTAGTTGATGCGGGTGTGTTGTTCAGGCGTTAGCAGTACTGCCCTCACTATGCGCTCATTGGACAGTAGCGCAACCCCAAGAAAAGGATGGTTGTAGTAAAAAGTCCCTGCGCTGCAAGCAGGAAGCGCCAATACCTGGTAGGGTTGTGGTAATTAATTCGTGAGCCTCGCCCTAGTCGGTCTGGTAGCTGGCTTACCTCCAGCCTCCACAGCTTTCGACGACACCCCAATTCTTTGTTTTCTGAGGCCCTGAAGGGTCGCAAAAGCGGCGGCTCGGTTTTACCCAGAAGACCGCGCGTCGGGCGCTCGAAAATTTGCATATGCTTTTCTCGCCGGGGCGGGGCTGGCGGGGGCGGGACCGCGGCGCGCTCTTGAACTCCACCGGCAGCTAACCCGGGTTTGGCTACGCTGTATTGCCTTTTATTTCGTTTCTCCTCACCGAGTATTTTCCATTATAGCTGTACATAGCTCTTTTTGTGGAAGATCATCCTTCCTCGTGCTAATCTCTTTGGTCTTCCAGTCGGCATGCGTCTGGACTCTCGGACTGCGTCTGGGCCAGAAATGTCTAGGCGTCCCCGGAGCGGGTGGGCGGGAGCGCTGCCCCGCAGGCCGGCCGCTAACAGGCTCCCGGTGTTTCCCGCTGCAGGTGGTTCTGCTGGGCATGGACATCCTGTCCGCCCTGGTGACCCGGCTGCAGGATCGGTTCAAGGCGCAGATCGGCACAGGTGAGCTGCGGCACTTGTGGAGCGGACCCGGCCCCTTCAGACCCCCAGCCTTCCCTCGGCCTCCCCGGCTCCCAAACCCTCCCGGCAGCCACCCTGCCTCCCCTCCAGCCCCCTCTCTCTCCCTTCCGCTCCTCCCAAACAGCCAGTCCCCGCCCTCCCCAGCCCCCTTAGCACTCGCAGCCTCGGCCGGCCGCCCCGCTGCCTTCCCTTCCAGCTGGACTCCCTTGGCCTCTGGGCCTGCAGGCGCCCTTACCCTCCCCCATACCTTTGTACTGGCTTCACTGTGTTCTCATACGGAACTTAGTAATACGTGTTCTAATATGAAATATTAGTGCCATTTTTATTTCTTATGCTAAATTAGCTGTCACTCTTTAGTGCCAACCAAGTCATATTTTACCCTGACCCCGGTCCCCTTTAATGAGAGGCAGTTTTCCTTGAGAAATCCTATAAAACCAAGCCAGTTGTATTTTTCTCCAGATGATTATGGTTGGCATGACTATTTTCACCTTGATTGTAAATGTCATTACAAATGTATAGTAAATGTTCACTCTTATTTTGAAGGGAAAACAGTATGTCAGCAAAATGAAACAAAACCCACAGATTTCATAGATTTAAATACCTCTAAATTCCTGACCTCCGGTGTTTCATGGGGGCAGTATAAACACTAAGCACCTCTATGCAACCATTTCCTTATGGACTTTCTCTATTTTACATTGGTACACATGTATTCTTTACTGTTAACTTTCCGACCAATATGCTCCTTCTGAAAAGGTCGTGAGCACCGACTGTTTACAAATTTAAAAAAAGCTTTTACTTTTAGACATTTGATATTTTAATAGTGTTCCATTTTCCTTCTAAATTAGCTGAATTATTCAGGGATATCTCATGTAATAGAGGTTTACAAACTCTTAAAATAAGCTGATCTCTGGTCTACAGGTGCACTTGGACCACTGGTGGGAGGGTCCACCCTGGGTATGTGGGGGAAGATGGAGAGCTGGGCTCTGTCTCATGTGTGTTTGGGTGTGATGTAAAACTAAAAAATACACAATAGTGATGAAACTTAAGATTTATTCATAAGTGCCCACTCCTTCCACCCCCAAACACATATGCTGGAGCCCCTCTCCTTGTGTTTTACCTGAATTTTCCTTTCTGTTGACTCTTCCTGTCAAGGTCTTCCATTTTTATCAGCTTACAAATACGTTGGGAACTGGCTGGAGGAACGTGGGGTAAGGAGGAAGACAAATAGTGTATCTGTCCATGCAAAGGATTTTGCAGACTCGTTTGGTGACTTTCATGGACTTCAGCAAGGAGAGTAGAGCTGTGAGCAAAGATGAGTGGTTTTAGAATGAGATACATCATTTAGGTCAGGGGTTTGTCTTCCCACATAATTGAGATAGCAATACTTGGTGACCACAGACCCCCAAATAGGGTTTCATTTGATCAGTTTCCATTTTGATTTTCAGTGCTGCCAAGTCTAATAGACAGACTAGGAGATGCTAAAGACTCTGTGAGGGAGCAGGACCAAACTCTGCTGCTAAAGATCATGGATCAAGCTGCTAATCCCCAGGTAGGGGCAAGAGATGTGTTTTGAGGTCAGCTGGCCAGTGCGCGTGCATGCACGTGCGAGGGTGTGTGTGTGTACTTGCACAAATGGTGTGACTCCATAGACTTAAGCTGATGTATTACAGATAAAAATTTTCACAGCATTCAATCTGTTTCCCCATGCAAAATATTTAAATAAATAAGTCACAAAACTATGAGATGAGTAAATTAGTGGATTTAACATGGGGGTATTGAATAAATTAGTGAATCTAATATACTTAGTTTTAATCCATTAGACTCTTCAGCTCATTTATGTAACCGACTCTCCAGTTCTCTGAAAAGAGAGAGCTGTGGTGTCTGGGGAGTCAGGAGGCCTGGCTGGAGCCCTGGCCCCTGTCTTCTAGTGAATTGGGGCTGCTGGGATGGACCAAAACACCCCTGCCTTCCCAGCTTCTACTGTCCTTTATTGGGGGGTGATCAGAAAAAGCAGAGGCCAGTGTGAGTGTGTGATCTTTGGCAACTCACTAGCTCCTTTGGCCTTGCTTTCCTCACCCATAAAATGAGGACAGTTATACCTCTCTTTCAGGGTTCTTGGGAGAATTAAATGCAATTATGTAAATGAATGTGTTTTAAAAATTGTAATTTGATATACTTGATAACATGATAGATGTCATCATTTTCCAGTATGCTCTCGAGAGGATTAAATGTGTTGGTAGAGGATAGGACTAATTTGGCGCTCGTTAAGAGGCTTGCCTTCTATTGCTCCCTTATAAAGTGACAGCTGCAGCAGTCTTCTTTCCTCACCTGTTCTTTGTCATCTGCAGTACGTATGGGACAGAATGCTTGGAGGCTTCAAACACAAGAATTTCCGTACTCGAGAAGGCATCTGTCTCTGCCTTATAGCAACACTCAATGCGTAAGTCTGGGATGAGCCTGACATTTTTACGTGGCTGAATTTTTTAAAACTTTTTATTTTGAAATAATTATAGATTTACAGGAAGTTGCAAAGAAGTGTAGTGTGAGATCTCACGCCCCCTTTACCCACCCTTGCCCAGTGTTAGCACCTTGAATAACTATAGTACAGCATCAGTACCAGGAAGTTGAGATTGATACAATCCCTAGAACTTGCGCAAATTTCTCAGGTAAAACCACATGTGCATTTGTGTGTATATGCAACTGCACAGTCACTGCAGGGCTCCTTCATGCTGCTGTGTGTAGCTGCACCCTGACCCCTGGCAACCATGAATGTATTTGAATTTCCAGGAATCTGTTCTCCCTCCCTATGATTTTGTCATTTCAAGAATGTTATGTAAATGGAATTATACAATATGTAACCTTTTGAGTTTATCTTTTGTTCACTCAGCATAATGCCCTTGACTTTGCACCTGACATTTGATAGTTC
The DNA here is from genome assembly GCF_028858775.2 of Pan troglodytes. Lineage (NCBI taxonomy): Eukaryota > Metazoa > Chordata > Mammalia > Primates > Hominidae > Pan > Pan troglodytes. The sequence goes on along the minus strand of NC_072411.2, from coordinate 22,203,849 downwards.
ATTTTATTGCTAAATAGAATTCCTTGGTATAGATGTGTCACAGTTGGTTAAACTAGTCACCTGTTGAAGAACATTTGGGTAATTTCCAGTTTTTGGCTTTTATGAATAAAGCTGCTATGAACATTCATGTACAAGTTTCTACATGAACATAAGTTTCCATGTCTCTTGGATCAGTGCCCAAGAGTACACTTGCTGGGTGATTTGGTAAGTTCATTTTTAGTTTAAAAGGTACTGCCAATTTTTTTCCCCAGAGTTGTCCATACTGTTTTACATTCCTACCAGCAATGTCCGAATAATCTGGTTTCTTCATACCCTTGCTAGCCATTGGATGTTGTCACTTTTTTATTTTAGCCATTTTTATATGTGTATAGTAATACCTCATTGTGGTTTTAATTTGTATTTATCTAATGGCTGTTGATGGTGAACATTTTTTTCATGTGCTTATTTGTAGGAGAGGCTTTTTAAAAATTATAAATTTCAAGCCTTTTTTTCTGATTATGAAAAAAAACTGTATATATCATAAAAATGTACGTAAGGAAAAAATAAAGATTACTATGATTCTGTTACCTTCAGGTAATCACTGTTAAATTTGGTGCATTTTATCCTAACCTGTAAAGTTATGTTATTTTTAAAAACAAAATTGAGATTATAATGTTTATATTACTTGTAAATTTTTTCCATCTTAATATGTTAGCCTTTTCAGTGCCATTAAATTTGGCCATATGTAGCTGAAGCTTAAGAAAAAAAAAAAACTTCTAGCCTTTGATCACAGTAGCTCCAGTTTTAGGAATGTATGCTAAGGTAGTAGGCAGATTAACCAAGAGATTTTTATTCACAAAGGCTATTTGTCATGACAGGGATGGTGATGGTGAAAATTGTAACTCAAATGTGCCCCAGTAGGGCAGTACTTGGCTCAGATGTGCCCCAGTAGGGTAGATGCTCTGATTTGATTGCAGTCTTTTCATCCAGCGGTGTTGCCTGAATGTCTAGCTCTGCCACAGCACACGGGAGAATTAAACAAGGTCCCTCAAGTGACTCGTAGTTGGCTTAAAGTGACAGACAGTAATGCAGAGGCAGCACCTGTGAGGCAAGCGGGACCTGGGGGGCTGGAGCTCTGGCCCAGCCTTAAAGGGTTAGGGCCAGATTGGCCAGAGCCCTGGGGGACAGGACGGAGACTTATCTGGGAGAAGCCACCCTAGGTTTTGAACTCTGTGCAAAGGGGCCATCGGACACATTTACTTTGGAGCCAGTGTGGATGGGATGGAGAGAGACTTGATATGAGGTGGTGATGGGGATTGGGGAGACACGGGAAGGGCAGGTGTGGGCAGACAGGCGTCTTTCTTTCTTTCCTCAGTTCTCACTAACAAGAAAGCACTCCTTTTGTTTTCAGCTCTGGAGCACAGACTTTAACACTAAGCAAGATTGTGCCACATATATGCAACTTACTTGGAGATCCAAACAGCCAGGTGAGTGAGAAGGAAAACCCTCGGGAGAAGTCATTGCTTACAGACTGTTGAGATGCATTCTGGTGTTCCGTAGTGGGTGGGACTGGAGTCCTAATCTTCACAGAACAATGATGATTATTTAAGAGATCCAGTACCCATTAGCATTTATAAAATATTTATACATTCAAATGTATAAAATAAGTTTACATTTAAGTATAAAATTGGTAAATGTGGTGGCCAATCTGTCCTCTTCTATACACAGGGCTGAGAAATCACTAGCCTAGAAATTGATGTTATCCAGACCAGCCTCCAAGATAAGATGTCTGGCCACCACCTCTGCAGCCAAAAGGGGTGGTGCCGGGGGTGGAGGTGCAGAATCTGCTGAGGTTGGGGAGAATGATTGAAAGAGGGTCTGAGGGGAATTTTCTGAGGTGATGGGAATGTTCTACATTTTGCTTTGGGGGGTGGCTCCACTGTGTATATCATTGTGGAAACTCCTCAACTGAACCCTTAAGAACTGCAGACTTTACCTAAATTAACAAAAAGTACCACTTCCTCAGTGTGAGGGTAGGAGAGGAGCTGGCTGTCTCACCTGTGAGTTACCAGGCAATTCACAAAGTTGTACAAGTCTGGGCTGGAGAAATAGCATTGAACTCTCCTCCCAGTTCAATGCTATTTCTCAACCAGAGTCATTTTTATTATGTCATCTCATACAAACTGATAAGAATGATACTTCATTAGAAGAAGGGACAGAAAATGGAACAGTAATTTACAAGAGAAATATATATGGTCAGTGGCCTCTCTTGTGAAATCTTGGTTGATAACTGCTAAGTTACTCTCCCAGGAGGTTGTATCAGGCTGGCCTTCTACCCAACCTCCCCTGGCCTCTGGCTCCTCTGAGTCGGCACCCCTCCCCTCTTGCTCTCCAGGCCCTTTCCTTATCTTGCTCTTAGTTCCAGCAGCAGGTGTCTCTCCCTTCTCTTTGGCTGTTGTGCTGCTCCTTCCACCCCAGCCTCTCCCCTCCTCACTGCCTGTTGTCTGCTGTCTCCCTGCTTTCTTCTTCCACTCATGCCCTTTTTCAGCCTTTGTTGAAAATATATAGCATTAGGCCGGGCACGTGGTGGCTCATGCCAGTAATCCCAGCACTTTAGGAGGCCAAGGTGGATGCATCACTTGAGGCCAGGAGTTTGAGACCAGCCAGACCAACATGGTGAAACCCCATCTCTACCAAAAATACAAAAATTGGCCAGGCATGGTGGCGTTCACCTGTGATCGCAGCTACTTGGGAGCCTGAGGCACAAGAATCGCATGAACCTGGGAGGCAGAGGTTACAGTGAGCTAAGATCGTGCCACTGCATTCCAGCCTGGGCAACCCAGCACGACTTTTTCTTTAAAAGAAAAAAAAAAAAAAGGAAAATATATGGCATGGGAAATAAATGTTTAGACATTTTTATTTACTTAATCATACTTTATATTCAACGTTAATTTAAAAATAAATTGTACTATTTTTTAAAAAGATTCTAAGTTACCAAATAGATTATCGTTTTGTATCCTTCCTCCCTTTTGGTTTTGTTTCTGTTTTTGTTTTCCGTGGGAAAAATCCTTTATAGAGGCCGCACTCTGGGGGTTTCGCTGCCGCCACATGGAGTGCTCTAGCGGAGCAGAAAAGCCAACTTGCTGAGGTGATTCTCTCCTCATTCGGTTGCTGACTTTGGCCAGACAGGGGATGTGAATGTTCACACTGCCGGTGGAGATCTTAATATCTGGGGTGGGCAGTGGAGGGCTGGCCCCTCTAAATGCACTTCTGTGGTGGGGCGATATAAAAACACAGCCCAGACCTACGCTGTCCAGATCTACAACAAGGGACGTTGTCTAGCGTCTGCTTTGGGGAGGGGAGCACTGCATGGCTGTGCACCACACTGCAGTCCGTCCCACAGGGTCCCCTCACTCACCCCCATTTCCCCTTCTTCCTCTTTTTCTTCCACATATATTTAGCGAGAGCTCATGCTGTGGGCCTGTCTTGTCTGTGTGGATCCTTGGGCTTTTTGGGGAAGGGGATGGAGATTACTAGCTTGATTTTGCTTCCGAGCCTCAAATTTTGCTTCTGCAACTGAGGCGGACCACATCCTCCAGAGGAAAGTGAAGGAAATGCGTCGTTGTCCTAGGGCTCTTCACTGATGAATAACCTCAGTATTTCCCCGCCCAAAAGATCATGGATTCGGTGTAGATTTTAAGAGACATTGGGAGTGGAATGTTAAGCATATTTAAAATTTTGAATGGGTACATTCTCATCCTTGAAGCTATTCAGGTAAGCCTTGGAGAATGCCCTGCTCTTCACAGGTTTTCCTTTTCTCTGAAGTTTTCTGCTAGAGGAGGTCTCACTTAAAAGTTCCCTAAAGCTTTGGTAGAAAGGAGACAGGAAGGGCCTAGTCTGTTTTTGTGTTGGGCTACTCTCTGATACTATTTTTCTCCTTTAGATCTAGGGTTAACTCGTAAGGTCTCTAGGGATTTTAACAAGATTTTCTTTATTTTAGAAGTACACAGATTAAATTTCAAATGATCAGCACAATCCCACATTCTCAAAATGTAGATTCAGTTGTTTAAGAGTTTAAGATAATGTCGAGTCTTTAACAGTTTGACATACTGTTTTAAAGTTGCCAAAAGGCAGAGTATGTTTAATATTAATACTTGAGCTACCTAACGCAATGTAAGACACCTACGTTAAAGGCATAGATCCCTGCTTTGCATGTAATAGCTGACCTTGGGGTCACTTGCATCTTGAGCCTCCGTTTCCCCTTTATAGTGGAGTCAGAGGGGTGAGGGAAGTGCCTCAACCCTCAATCCTTATGAGAGTCCTTGCAAGTGAATATTCTTAGGTGCTGGTGTGGCCTGTTGGTCCAAGTAGAAGCCTCTCAGAAGGCCAAGTTACTCAGTAGTCTCCTCATCATCTGAGATGGTCATTTTCATTTGCAGAAATCATGCACCTACCATGTGCCAGTGGGTTTCTGAGAAACTCAGGTGTATAGTGCTTTAAATATATGAAAAACCTTAATTGTAGGATAGCCTTAGTGTCTTGAGATGTATTTGTGATATTGACATAGCCATACTTACACCAAACATTGGCAGCCCTGGAGTAGACTATACACATACTGCCATATACCAGACACTAGTTTCACTACCAAAAATCAGGTGCTCCTGGACTGATTATGGGGAATAATAATAATAATACAACCGAAAAACAAAAGTAGTACATTTAAATGGATTACATCTTACTGCTGTATAAATCATAAATAGATTGTATAATTTTAAAAATAATTTATGAAGAATCAGAGAGATAGTTTTTTAAAATAAGATAGAAAATGTGAGACTTGTCTAAAATGTTTCATTAAGCCAAAAATTCAAGTTAGCACTTCCTGCCTAGTGTCTTTAATGGCAGTTATACTTTTTGTGCCAGGAAGCCCTAGGCTTTGGTCAGGAGTTTGGAGCCTATAGTGGTTTTGTGGGCTGAGTTCTAGGCCTGTGTGTCTGCTTTTGAGAAAGTTCTTATTATTTGTTTTGTTTTTTTCATTTCCCCCACCTCATCCATAAGATGAGGTTGATACTCTACGGGCAGCTTTCAGTATTCTGTAGTAGGCAGGATTTACAGCTAGAGTATTCCAAATTGAGCACTCTGAAAATAATCCATATATTCACATGTGCCTTAGGAATGTTTTGTCCGCACATATATTTGCACTCGCATGCACACACACACACACATACACAGACATACAATCAATCCATGTCTCCCTTCTGCCAGGAAGTTCTGCCACCTTCCTCCCCGATACTAACCAAGTTAATTATTCCTGCTTCTGGGGTTCTTGTGTAGCTTGCATGTGCTTTTGCTGTTGCCTTTATTTTAATTTTTTCATTAATCTTTCCTACTAGTCTCTGAACCTCTAGAGTTAAGATTATAACTTGTTCCTCTTTGCAGTTCCCGATGCCCCATAACTATTTGAATGACTTTCCCTTATTTGCCAAGTCTCAGACCAGAGAGGACACTGTTGTATCAGTGTTGTCTCTGCACTTAGACACCTGACCTAGTAGTCAGCCTCCAGCTCTTCATTTCCCTACAGCCAGTGTGCGGAGAATCCTCTCTCAGCTCTTCAGGCAGCGGCTAACAAAGACTGGATTTGGTGTTTAAAATTAACTCGGCAAGTGTTCATTTCCTTGGTGGTCTGAATGCAGTGACTCAGAGCAGGGAGGCCTTTCAGAGTGGGCCACAGGTGAACAGTGTGTGTGGGCTAGGATGCTTTTGGTTACAAGTAACTGAAAGCCCAACTCAGAATCATTAGAGCAGTGGGGAAATGTGTCATTCTGCATGACGTAGGAAGTTTCCGGGATCTGCCAGTGGCTCGGAGCCGGAGTCTTGGGCACCTCAGCCTGTGTGCATTGCCCCCTAGAGCTCTCCGCACTGGCACGGCACAGGTACAGCTGCCGCACACACGCACGGTTGGCCTGGCAGAGAGGAGGCTGCTGCTTTGTGAGCTCCTCTTCTGTTTTCAACTTTCATATCGAAAGGTTCAAACATACACATAAGCAGTGAGAGTGCCATAAAGCGTCCCCATGTGCCATCAGCTCATTCGACAAGGCCAGTTCAGTTTTGTCTTTTTCCCCTCCTCCACCCCATTATTTTGAAGCAAAAGTTAGATTATGTTGAAGCAAATCTTAGACCACATTTATTTAACTCTTAAATATTTTAAAAGATAGACTTTTTTTCTTCAAAAATGTAACCTTAATACCATTGTCACCTCCTATGTCCCGAGAATCAGCAGTTCTCTCCTATCGTCAGATACCCAGCCAGTGTTCACTTTTCCCTGAATGTCTTTTTCCAAGAGCAGAGAAATGTTTTCTAGAAGCTTTCCCACAGATTCCCCTCATGTTTCATTGTTGGAGAGTTGCATTCCGTGCCCCTGTGTGACCCAGCTGCTGGGAAGGGACAGAATTGTGTGATGGCCGTACACTAAGGATGTACCTCCTGAGCTGAGGGAAGCTTTTCTTCCTGGAGGTGGGGATTTCAGTACGAAGTCTGTGCTTGTTGATGAGGACAGGACAGTGGCTGTAACAGGCAGCCAGTGGTCCGAGGCATCCTAACAATAAGAATTCCCTTGACTAGATAAGAAAAGCCTGAGTTCTGCCTGAAGACTTTTGATTTCATCTTCACAGCACCTCACCTGCCCTTTTGCAGGCAGGCAGGCTGGCAGAGGGTTGTTGAGTTTGGTTCAAAGCCTAAAACATCTTGAAACATATGACCATTGCTAATTCCATGCTGTCTCCAGCTGGACAGAGCTCAGGAGGAGGGAGGAGCACCTCTGCTGCTGGCTTGACAGAGCTCCCATGCGGCCCTGCCACAGTTGCAGCCTGGGAGCCAGGGGTGGGCTCTTGGGCACAGCTGTGCTGGGGTGCTGGGGTACCCACGCTCCAAGGCACTGGCTGTGGGGCTGTGCTGGGTTCTAGGAGGACAGGGTGGATTTAGGGTCTCATCAGTTTATAGACTGCTTCCCTGTCCCCCACCCTAGGGCAGAAGCCTTCCTTTGAGTTTTTTGCTTTGCAGGAAGCCTTTATTTTGGCATCCACATTAAGGTGCAGTGCGCTGGTGAGAAGGATGTTGGCTTGCCCCCAGAGAGGTGCTCCAGCCTGCCATTCCTGATCTGTGGGCACTGGGCAGGTGACTAACCTTGCCAGCCTCTACACCCTCCAGTGTGCAGTGACTATGAGGAAGGACGGAACAACATGGTCAGACGTTGGAGACCTTAGATTCTGTAAAGCATGCATATAAGACCTGGCAGAGCATGCTGCATGTATGGGGCTCTTGTCTTTTTGCAGTCTTCATGGCCTGACACATTGTGGTGCCTTTCTGTGGTGAGCCTGAGGGGTCAGCAGGGAGAGGCAGTGCGAGACCAGTGAGAGCCTGTGTAGAAGCGAATAGCTGCATTGTCCTTCAGTCTCAGCTGAATGGCTTTTGTTTAAACCTCTTCTCTATTAGAGTGTCCTACTTTGCAGTACCAAAGAATATCTGTTCATCTGCAGTTCTTCAGTGAAGAATAGTTTAGACCCCTAAATGCTATCTGACCCTGTAACTTTCTAGGTCTAAGGAACGATTATTTTAGAGGATAAAGATGTTGGTTTAAAAGATAGATATAACACTAGCCATTGTGTTGATTGCTTTATAGATACAAACTATAGGTCACAAGCTGCTGGCATAAAGCTGGTTTCAGCCTGTAGATTCGTGGGTGTGTGTATGCTTGTGCCTGCAGAATGTTTTAATTTTACATTTTGAGTTCAAATGAGTTTATATTTGGGAGACTTATATTTTTAACTTTTCTTGAAAGGGTAGAAGGTCTGGTAAAGTTGTGCTACCATTCCTCTGTGGCTGGGTGGTGCTGGCCCATCTGCCTGAGCCACCTTATCCCTCTTCTGTCCCTGCCTCCAGGGTTCCCTGCCAGTGCCATTTGTCACCCTGCACTCAGCCTGCTGCAATCACTCACTTCTCATGTCACTGCCTGGCCTGTGTAGGCGTTTCAGTTCATTTTCACCTAGTAGGCACTCAAATATTTGTTGAATGAAACGGTTATTTCTTTCAGTCCTCAGAGCAACCCTCAGTTTACAGAGGAGGAAATTGAGACCAAAGGAGTTCTAGTGTTTTGTCTAAGGTTACACAGCTCCCTAAATGGCCAAGTAGGTCCTTAAGTCTACTTATTAATATTTGACTCTAAAGCTAGTAATTTTTCCAGTAAATCTCTTAAACGTTTATGGCCCAGACTTTCTAAGTAGCTGCCTGGGTATTGATTGTTCTTTAAAGAGATGACCCATTGAGATTTGCTCTGAGCAGATGTTATCCCTAGAAACTAAGCAATAGTGATACACTTTAATAGTATTCAAGGTATAGTAGCATTGACTACGTCTGTAATATATGCATTTTTCTTTTTTTCTTTTTCTTGAGACAGTGTCTTGCTCTGTCACCCAGGCTGGAGTGAAGTGGTGTAATCTCGGCTCACTGCAACCTCTGCCTCCTGGGTTCAAGCGATTCTTGTGCCTCAGTGTCCCAAGTAGCTGGGACTCGCCGCCATGCCCAGCTAAAGTTTTTTTTTTTTGTATTTTTAGTAGAGATGGGGTTTCACCATGTTGGCCAGGCTGGTCTCGAACTCCTGACCTCCAGTGATCTGCCTGCCTCGGCCACCCAAAGTGCTGGGATTACAGGCATGAGCCACCGCGCCCGACCGCATTTTCAATGTAAAAATGTTCCCTAACATTAGAAATTATTTTTTTCCCTCAAAATAAACTGATAATCTGTGTTTGTCAGCTCTGGCTGCCATAACAAAATGCTGTAGACCGAGTGAGTTAAACAACAGAAATTAATTTTTTCACAGTTTTAGAGGCCGGGTTCTGGTCGGGGCTTTCTTCCTGGCTTGTAGATGGCTGCCATCTCACTATGTGCTTATATGACCTCTTCTGTGTGTGTACCCAGCTCTCTGGCTTCTCTTATGAGGACACTAATCCTCTAATTTTAGGGTCCCGCCATCATGACCTCATTTAACCTTAATTGCCTCCTTTTTTTTTTTTTTGAGACGGGGGTCTCGCTCTGTCACCCAGACTGGAATGCAGTGGTGTGATCTCAGCTCACTGCAACCTCTGCCTCCCGGGTTTAAGTGATTCTCCTACCTCAGCCTCCCAAGTAGCTGGGATTACAGGTGTGTGCCACCACGCCCAGCTGATTTTTGTATTTTTTAGTAGAGACGGGGTTTCACCATGTTTGCCAGGCTGGTCTCGAACTCCTGACCTTGAACTCGCCTGAACTTGAACTTGCCTGAACTCGAACTCCTGAACTTAAACTCGCCTGCCTGGGCCTTCCAAAGTGCTTGGATTATAGGCACGAGCCACCATACCCAGTTACCTCCTTTTTCTAAAAAAAAAAAAAAAAAAAAAAAGCTTGAGTCTTGCTTTGTCTCTGAGGCTAGAGTGTGGTGGTGGGATTATAGCTCACTGCAGCCTCCAACTCCTGAGCTTGAGTGATCCTCCTACCTCAGGCCCCCCCAAGTAGGTAGGACTGTACCTGAGTACCAACTGGCCCAGCTAATTAAGAAACATTTTTTTTGTAGAGATGGGCGCTCACTTTGTTGCCCAGGCTGGTCCCAAACCCCTGGGCTCAAGCTGTCCTCCTACCTTGGCCTCCCAAAGTGCTGGGATTACAGGTGTGAGCCACCATGCTCGGCCCTTAATTGCATCCTTATAGGCCCTATCTTGAAATATGTTGGAGAGTTAGGGCTTCATCATTTGAATTTTGGGGGCACACAGTTCAGTCCATAGCATGAGGTTTTGGGTGACAGTATAGCCTAAGATTTGCCTTTTTCCACTGGAAGAGATAAAAATTATGAGTAAAGTTACCTGTCATGTAACACTGTTAAATCAGAGGACTCCCTTCAGTATTTCAAATTGTAAATTTTTGTTTGTATTCCTGCTTCTTTTCTCTTCATTCTCCACTACCTTGATGTTGTACTCCCATCTTTGCTTACTGAATTAAGCACAGTCTCCCCAACACCACCTGGCCTTGGTTCCATTTTATGTTTTAAAAATGTTTTTCTTCCTACCTTTTTATTTGCAGATTTTTTTAACATACAGAGAAAGTGAGTATATTTACCAGTTAACATTTGTTACATTTCTTCTGTATCTCTGTGTACACACATACATACATATACAGACACATACTTTTTTCTTGAGCCATTTGAAAGTAACATGCAGATATAATGATTTTTTTTTTCTTTCTGAGACAGAGTCTTGCTCTGTTGCCCAGGCTGGAGTGCAGTGGCACGATCTCAGCTTACTGCAAACTCCGCCTCCCAGGTTCAAGTGATTCTCCTGCCTCAGCCTCCTGAGTAGCTGGGATTACAGGTACATGCACCACCACGCCCAGCTAATTTTTTTGTATTTATAGTAGAGACAAGGTTTCACCATGTTGGCCAGGCTGGTCTTGAACTCCAGACCTCGTGATCTGCCCGCTTCGGCCTCCCAAAGTGCTGGGATTATAGGCGTGAGCCACCGCGCCCGGCTTATGATATTTTTAACCCTAGACATATCAGTGTGTATGTATCATTTAATAACAAAGATATTTTCTTATATTAACGCATGTCATTTTTCTCACCCTGGAAATTTAACATGGATACAGTGATGTGTAATATACAGTCCGTATGCAAATTTCCCCAGGTTAGAAAAAAAGTCTACCCTGTCTCTCACACCTTATTTCATATTTCATGCTGCTTTCTTAGTTTGATCTGGTCTGGCCAGACTGGCGTACTCCCTCTTCCTGAAGCATGTGCCGTGCATGTCTGCTTTCGTGCCTTTGCACAGGCTGTGTCTTATTTGGAATTCGCTCATTCCATCTGGACCTGGTGAAATCCTGCTGTTCCAAGCACTTCGCGGTGGTTTCTTCCTCATATGGCATCCCTTGACATCCCCTAATGTGATTGCTCCCTTCTTTAAACTGCAACCTCTTTATGCTCTTGAATAATGTTTATTCCATCATGCCCTGTAATGTAGACTTTTAGGACTTTTTAAAAATCTCCTTCTTAGGACTAGGGGCTTCTTGAGTATGGGACTTCATATGGCCTGTACTACCCATTTTTGTTGCTCATTAAGTATTTGTTTAATTGACTTAAATCCAGAGTGTTTTACATGGTATTTTATTTTTAGTATCATTTATTTATTTTTAGTGTTGTTTCTTAATTTGGAAAGATGGTCTGAAAATTCCAGTTTTCCAAAATTACCTTAAAGAATGGAAAGAACTAAGGATATGGACTTTGCCGTGTATATAGGGATGGGGGTCCCACAGTTTTACTACCATTTGACATTGTATCAGCAAAGTGAAAACTGTCAAAACATGGCTTTCTCTAGACAAATGTATATAAGGATTGTATTCACAGTTGCACTGGTAAAATGGTGATAAATTGGGGTGGTATATGGCCTGTTGTGTCCCAGCAGGACTTGCTGGGGGATGACACAGAGCAGCTGTAAGATCTCTTCTTTTATATCTAGGTTCGAGATGCAGCAATAAACAGCTTAGTGGAAATTTACAGACATGTAGGAGAACGTGTGAGGGCAGATCTCAGTAAAAAAGGATTGCCACAGTCCCGGTGAGTGCAGATTTTTTCCTTTCTTCTGCTCTACCCACCACCCCCCTCCCCCCACCCCCATTCTTTTCCAGTTAATATCTTGATTTGCAATACTTCTTCTGTTGTGGTTATTTTATTCAAAGAATATAAGGTTAGAGGGTAGTTGGAGATTTTATCCAGATCATACATCAGGGGTCCGCTCCCATTCCAATTCCTCAGAAATGAGAGTTTCTCACTCAGACAACTGGCCAGGTCCCATGCCACATACTGATTTTAAAAGCAATTGGTATTGAAAAATTCAGCATTCTTACAGTTTTATGGTTCTATATCTATGATTCTGTATCTATATCTGTACAGACAGCACTTAGTATAGTAGGTGCTTAGAATATGTTTGAATGAATGAAGCCATTCCAGAATGTGTTTGGATAAAAATTCATAAGTTATAATTTTGGAAATCATGTTTTAAATGTAACTTTCTGTTTTCATGTCATTCACAATGTGTATAAGCCCATGCAAGGGGATCAGCGTCTCATCAGACCCAAGACAATTGGAGTCCACAAATGTGACTTTGTTATAGTCCAGATTTTAAAAATAATGTAGTGATCAGATATGTATAATTTTAACTGTGATGGAGAAACTTAACACCAAATTAATTCCAAACTTTTACCCTGGGTCATTCCTTTAAGGGGGAAAGTAATGTTAAAATTCCAGACAGAACTGGAGTGGACTCACAGGGCAGCTTATCTGAGCCTGTCATTTTGTCCATGGAAACCCCAGAGGCCTAGAAACATGAAGTGACTTTTGAGAGATTACACAGCTACTAAGAGAGAGAACCGAGTTCAAAACCCTGTTCTTCTGACTTGCCTTTTAATTTTCTCCGTCCTGTTTCACAAAAGAGTTTATGGCATACTGGGCATCTGGAAATGGGATGGAATATTGAAACATACAGGAGTCAACTGTCTTGATGTCTCTAAGGCAAACATGACGGCAGTGGGCCCCAGACCCTCAAGTGGTGGCTCCACGGGCAGACAAGTGGACTGTGCTTCCTTGTGGTTGAGAGTCATGCCTGATCTGGAATTGCTCTCACCATCTGTGCACAGGATGATTGGATGGGAATAAAACTACTTTTCATGTTCTTTACAAAAGATAATCTGTGATAATAGTTTTTTTTTTTTTTTTTTTTTTTAAGTTCCTGTGTTTTGTGAACCTCAGCCTTCTGGTCTTTGAATATATGGTGAGAACACAGGAGGAAAAAGAACTCAATAGCAATACTAAACAATCTCTTAGAGAAAGTTGGAGGGCACAGATGAGCACGGAAGGCATGATATCAAGGGAAGGGACTGTTTAATGACGAAGTCACCGTGATTGTTGGGAAAACAGGTCTCGAGAGTGAAACCCTGCCCTGCTGCAGGGATGGCCTCATGCCATGCTGTGTAACTTGATGTGACCCCAGACCATGAATCCACCATTTTACACAGTTTCCATCTTAACAGGAGGCTTCCTCTGTATTTTTGGAGGGTAACCACAGCAAACTAGCAAATCAGGGGGAAATGACATGGTGAAACCGAGATCTAGAAAGGTGAGTGCAGGAAAGAGTTAATGCAGCTGGCCTGAGACTGCTTTCCTTAGAAAGGCCTGCTTACAGGCCTGGCCCCATGCTGGTGTCTAGAAATGTGGATTTGGGGAGGGCCCCCACCATTCCCAACAAGTGGAATAAGAGTGGCTCACCGTGTCAAACTGCACAGCACAATTTGGTTTATGCTGAATACCTGCTTTCCTTCTGGGAGTCTGGCATTTTGTTAAGTGCCAGGCAGAGGGTGTTTACATGACCAGCCCCCAAGAAAAACCCTGGGCACTGAGTCTCTAAGGAGCATTCCTGATAGAAAGCATCTCACTTGTGTTGTTACAACTCACTGCTGAGGGATTAAATGTGTCCTGTGTGACTCTACCAGGAGAGTCTCTAGGATGCTTGCCTGGTATCCTCTGGGTTTCACCCCATGCATCTTTCTCCTTTGCTGATTGTGCTTTGTATCCTTTTGCTATAAAAAATCACAGCTGTGACTAAGATTGTGCTGAGTCCTGTGAGTCTTCCTAGTGAACCAGTAAGCCTGGGGGTGGTCCTGGAGATCCCCAACACAGTGGGACCTCAGAGGCCTGGATGCCAGAGCTGGAGTTAAAGCCACCTTTTCCAGCTTCTCAGTCACATGTTTCTCAGGTTCTTCACATGACCCCCTCCTTCTTCTCTTTAAAAAAAATAAAAATAAAAAAAGGTGCTACAAAAGAACTTGGACCTCTGAATAGAAATGAGGGTTTCTGCTAGCTCACATTACCTAAAATCCTCCTACAAATTCTCCAAAACGGAGAGGGTGTTCTTAGGGAAATGGACCCGCACCCTTCACATCCATATTGTGACACTTTGGCATACACGAGTGCTTGGAGAACTATGCTGTTCTTTAAAAACCTTACTCTAGTGAGAGAAGCTGAAACTTCAAGTTTCCTTGCATTTACTACAAGACAGTTACCTAAGATCTAGAACTCTGAGGGGCAGAGGCTCCAGTTACCACCTTTGTTTTTGTGCCCAAATGGAATGAGGCTTTTATGGTATCAGAGAACTTCAGTATCTGCTATATGTGGCTCCACGTGGGTGACTGGATTACTTGAATAGTCGAGACTTCTCTTACATCATTATAGATTTTTTAGTAATTTTGTGAGCATAGATTTTTCAACTTAGCAAGTTTCCATAGGACTATTACAATATTGTAAAATTTGCTTAATGCTTTCCAAAACTTGGATTTAGTTCTAAATTAAAAATGTCTTCATAAGGGTTTGTTCACCAAGAGAGTATATTGAGAAGAATACGATTAATTATATCTCTAAGAAATACGTGGTGAGGAAAATGCCTTAGTGAGATCACCTAAATGACTTAAATAGCAAGAGTAGTAATCCCATTCAAGCAACAATTTTCTTTGTCCATTTCGCAGTTGAGAAAAGAGACCTGTACAACCAGCTTCACTTTGGAGGAGCTGGAATTAGGGATTAGGGTCATTTGTTGTTATTTCAGTCTTCTCTTCTCGTGGCCAAAATCATATCGAGCCAGATAATAAAGTGGAGGTAGTTAACAAAATCTTCATGTTAGAGGGTCTCCCTGCTTACATGGGGTCTCAGAGTAGTTGAGGCCCTAAAGGTATAGAATATTTGACCATTTAACATGGTTTTTACATGTATTATTATAGTTCATGTATATATGTTCAGAAAATAAATAACTTCTAGCCATCATAAGATATCATGTAGTTGTGTGATACCCTGTGAGGCATGCTTGACAACTTAATAAAATGTTAAATCTTTGTTACTTTCATAGACTTTTAGCATATCTTGACATTCACTCTCATCCCATTGAGTCTTCTAGAAAATATTTTTAGTCAGTATCACATATTTTAGTTTGCAGAGTGTTGGGAAAAAGGTCACTGATATTAAATTTCTTCTGGGATCATCATTTGGGAACCAAGCTTCTAAAAAGCAGTGGCTTTAAACCTGAAGATAATTTAACTTATAGACAGGGCTGAGACATAGGTCACTTGATTCATTATAACTATTTGGTAACTTACATTGGGAACCTACTTTTTTAAAAAACACATTTCATAATATTTACTCGTTTGCTATCTATTTTAAAATTTATAAACGTTCGTCAGGTTTTATTACTTAATGATTGTTTCGGAAAGGGAAAATTGGTACTTTAAAATTTTTAACTTGCTTGCTAAAGCTTTAGTGTTAAAGAGAACCCAAGGTGAAAGCAGATGATAAATTGCTCTGAGACATCACTTATTTTTAATTTTATTTTTTGTCATAGTTATTTGTACACACAGAGATTCAACTAGATTTATAAGATACATTTTTGAACAGACAGTTCCTCACTCTTTCTGCCTTTTTCTGCTCCTCAGAGGCAAACGCTGTCAACTGTTTCTATTGATCCTTTTGTTATTTACTGTTCTCCTAATAATTGGCAGGTATTGCTATTTAAAAATTTTTTGTCACTATAAGAATTATACTTTTCACTATGCAGGCTGAATTTCAGCTCTCTCTCTCTCTCTCTCTTTTTTTTTTTTGAGATGGAGTTTCGCTCTTGTTGCCCAGACTGGAGTGCAGTGGTGTGATTTCGGCTCACTGCAACCTCCACCTCCTGGGTTCAAGTGATTCTCCTGCCTCAGCCTCCCGAGTAGCTGGGATTGCTGGCATGCACCACCGTGCCTGGCTAATTTTGTATTTTTAGTAGAGACGGGGTTTCTCCATGTTGGTTAGGCTGATCTCGAACCCCCGACCTCAGGTGATCCACCCGCCTCGGCCTCCCAAAGTGCTGGGATTACAGTCATGAGCCACTGCCCCTGACTGCTCTCTTTTCTCTTAACCTCTCTCATATATACTTCCAGTCTCCTCATCTATCAAATAAAGTCATATTTTGATTTTGGTAAGGACAACATATAGTTCATATTATGATTATGAATGCTATTTACAGTTCACTATTAATATTTGGTAAACTATGATTACCTTTTTCTTACAACTTTTTGTTTTTCCTGGAGTTAATAACTGTTTTAGTTTCATTTGTATAGTTGTCTATATACTTACTGCATACTCATACTTTCTACTTGCTAACCTCTCTGCCAGTTGTGTAAGTCCGTGAAGCCTGTTTCAACCTGAACTGGCTGCCTTCACTGCCTCTTGCAAACCCACCATCCTGACACCTCTTTGTCATCCTGGGTCTTTGCTTCACCTTTCTCGGCAGGTGCATCTGCTGTTTCTTGGAGACCAGGCCTTTTCTTTCTTGGTTCATTCATTCATTCATTCGTCCATTTATTTAATTTTTAAAATTATTTTTATTTATTATTATTATTTTTTGAGGCAGGATCTCTCTCTGTTGCCCAGGCTGGAGTGCAATGACATGATCATTGCTCACTGCAGCCTTGACTTCCTGGGCTCAAGTAATCGTTCCATCTCGGCCTCCCAAGTAGCTGGGACTACAGGCGCATGCTACCATGTGCGGGTAATTTCTGTATTTTTTGTACAGATGGGGTTTTGCCATGTTGCCCAGGCTGGTCTCAGGCTGATTTTTTTTGAATCACTAATTAAATCTCTCTACTTGTTAGGGGTCACTAATTCAATTTCTCTACTTGTTAGGGGTCTATTCAGATTTTCTGTTTCTTTTCGAATCAGTTTTGGTAGCTTGGGTCTCTGTAGGAATTTAGTCATTTTATCTTGGTTATCTAATTGTTGGCATATAATTGTTCATAGAATTCCCCTGTAATCCTTTTTATTTGTACATGCTTAGCAGTAATGCCTTCCCTTTCAAGGTTCTTATTTCATTAATTTGAGCCTTTGCTCTTCTGGTCAGTCTAGTTAAGGTTTGTCAGTTTTTGCCTTTTCAAAGAACTAACTTCTGGTTTCATTGATTTTTCTATTTTCCCTGTTGTATATATTTTGCTTATTTCACTCTAATCTTTACTTTTGATTGGTTTGATGTACTTGTCTTTTTCTAGTTTTTTAAGATGGAAGGTTATTGATTTGAGATCTTCTGTTTTAATGTAGACATCTACACCTATGAATTTCTAAGTACTGCTTTAGCTGTATTCCATAAGCTTTGATATGTTAATGTTTTCATTTATCTCAAAGTATTTTCTAATTCCTTTTTGTTTTCATTTTTGAGTTATTTGTTACTTAGGAGTGTTTGATTTCTACATTTGTTTGTTTCTTATTTCTTTTTGTTATTAATTTCTGATTTTATCAAATTGTGGTTAGAGAACATAATTTGTATGGTTTCAGTCATTTGAAATCTTTTTTTTAAATTAAAAACATTTTTTTGAGGCAGAGTCTCACTCTTTTGTCCAGGCTGGAGTGCAGTAGTACAGTCTTGGCTCACTGCAACCTCTGCCTCCTGGGTTCAAGCAATTCTTGTGCCTCAGTCTCCCAAGTAGCTGAGATTACAGATGTATACCACCACACCTGGCTAATTTTTGTAATTTTAGTAGAGACGAGGTTTTGCCACATTGGCCAGGATGATCTCGAACTTCTGCCCTCGTGTGTTCCACCTGCCTCAGCGTCCCCAAGTGCTGAGATTACAGGTGTGGTCCACCGTGCCCGGCTTGAAATTTATTGAGGCTTATTTTTGTGGCCTGGCATGTGGACTCCTGGATAATATTCCATGTACACTTGAAAAGAATCTGTAAGGCAGGCCCAGTGGCTCATGCCTGTAATCCCATCCCTTTGGGAGGCCGAGACGGAAGGATTGCTTGAGCCCAGGAGTGCAAGACCAGCCTGGGCAACATGAGACCCCGTTTCTACAAAAAAATTAAAAAATTAGTTGGGTGTGGTAGCGTGTGCCTGTGGTCCTAGCTACATGAGGCGCTGAGGCAGGAGAATCTCTCCAGCTTGGGAGGTTGAGGTTGCAGTGAGCTGAGATCGTGCCACTGCACTTCAGCTTGGGTGACAGAGAGAGACCCTGTCTCAAAAAAGAAGAATCTGTATTCTAATATTGTTTGTTTGAATGTCTTATAGATGTTTGTTCCAGTTGGATTATACTGTCATTGAAGTCTTATTTTCTGGTCGATCCTCTTTCTGGTTTTTAAAATCCATTAAGGAATGTACATATTGAAGTTTCCAGTTAATACTGTTGAATTACCTATTTCTCTCTTCAGTTGTCACTTTTTGCTTCCTGTATTTTGGGCTCTGTTCTTAGGTGCATATATGTTTATAATTGTTATGATTCCCTGAGCACTGACTCTTTTACTATTGTAAAATGTCTTTCTTTGTGCACAGAGAGAAGTTTTGTCTTAAGGTCTGTGTTACTTGTTATCACTATAACCATTCTAGCTCTCTTTTGTGTACTGTTTGCATGAAATATCTTTTTCCATCCTTTACTTTTCAACCACTTTGTGACTTTGAATCTTAAGTGTCTCTTAGACTGGGTGTGGGGCATGTACCCCCAGTTCCAGCTACTGGGGAAGCTGAGGCAGGAGGATGACTTAAGCTCTAGTTCAGCCTTGGCAACCTAGTGAAACCCCATCTTTTATAAAAAAAATAAATACAGTGAGTCTCTTGTAGACACTATAAAGTTGAGTCTTATTTGTTTATGCAGTCTGACTTTTTTTAACTTTCCGTTGGAGTGTTTAATCTATTTATATTTAATGTAGTACTGGTAAGGTAGAATTTATGTCGGCAGGTATGCTATTTATGTTCTATATGTCATGACTTGTTTCTTTGTTCCTCTGTTACTGTGTTATTTTGTGTTAAATAGGTATTTTCTAGTGTACTACTATAACTTGCTGTTTATTTTAGTTTTTGGGGGGGAATTATTCGCAGTTGCTCTGGGGCTTGCAATTAACATCTTAACTTTAAACAGTCTAGTTTAAATTGATACTATTTAATTTCAGTATTAAAAACTTCTACTTAGCTCTGTTTTCTTCTTTTTTTTCGCTATTGTCATGCAAATTACATCTTTATACATTATAAGCCCACCAGTGCATATAGTTCTATAATTATTGCTTTATGCAGTTTCTTTTTAAGTTATGTAGGACAAGAAAAGAGCTAAGAACAAAAAATACTTTTATACTATATTTTATATTTACCTATGTAGTTATTTTTACTTTTTTTTTATTTCTTCATGTGGATTTGAGCTGTTGTACAGTGTCCTTTCATTTCAACCCAAAGGACTGTTGTTTTTCATTTATCTGGTAATATCTTAAGTTCTCCTTTTGTTTTTGGTGAATAGTTTTGTTACATATAGAATTCTTGGTTGATTGTCTTTTTTAATTTCAGAACTTTGAATATATTATCTATTCCTACCCTGCTCCACTCTGGCTTTCATGGTTTCTCATGAGAAATCAGATATTGACCTTTTTGAGGATCCCTTGTGCACAATGAGTGGGTTCTCCATTGTTGCTTTGAAGATTTTCTCTTTGTCTTCTCTTGTGACAGTTTGGTTATTGTGTCTAGATTTGGATCTCTTTAAGTTTATCCTGTTTGGAGTAGCTTGTTAAATATATAGATTGTTTTATATCAAATTTGTGAAGTTTTTAGCCATTATTCTTCATATATCTTTTTTTGATAATTTTTCAACGTGGTGGATGCCTGAAGCAACGATAACAACTAGGGCAAAGTATCTGACCCAAAAAGTCCTTTGAAAAGTACCGTATCTCCTTTTCTTTTTTCTGTTTTCCTGGGACTTCTGTTATGTGACTATGTTGGTACATTGGTTTTGTAAGATGATCTCTTAGACTCTGTTCATTGTTTTTGTTTGTTTCTGTTACTTAGATAGGATATGGTATCTTTTGACTGATCTTCAAATTTGTTGATTCCTTCTTGTCTCAGCTCAAATCTGTTGTTGAACTCCTCCTGGTGAATTTTTAATTTCAGTTATTGTATTTTTCATCTCCAGAATTTTTGTATGGTTCTTTTAAATATATTCTTTCTGTTTGTTGTTTTTCTCTATTTGGTGAGACATTGTTCTTACACTTTAATTCTTCAGAAATAGTTTTCTTTAGATCTTTCAACATATTTATATTAGTTGACTTGAAGTCTTCTTTGAGTTAAGGAAATGTATAGGTTTCCTTAAAAATAGTTTTTGTTGACTGATTTTTATTTCCTTTGTATGGGCCATATTTTCTTGTTTCTTTGTCTCATCATTTGTTGTTGAAACTGGACACTTTAAATAATATATTGTGGCAACTCAGGAAATCATATTCTTTCCCCTCCCCAGATTTTTTGTTGTTGCTGTTTATTGTTTTTGTTGCTTATTTTGCTCTAGTGACTTTCCTGAAAGAATTCCTTAAAGTCTTCGTTCTTTGTTATATGTTGCCACTGAATTCTCTGGTTGGTTAGCTTAGCGGTTAGCTAATGACTGAACAGAGATTTCCTTAAACATGTTGAACCACTAAGTCTCCCAGCCTCTACTGACTGGCTCTGTGTTTTGGGGGCATGCTTTCAGTGCTCTGAAAGGTGTTTTGCACCTCTGTCTTCCTTTTTACTTTCTGCTTGTTCAGAGTGTCAAAGTCAGCCAGTGGGGACATTAGAGGCTTCAGGGGTCTTTCCTGGGCCTGTGCATGTGCACAGCCTTGCACATATACGTGACCTCCCAGGTTCCCAGGAGTATGTCAGTGTTTTCAAAGTTTGCTGTGGACATCTCAATTTCTACCCCCCCTTCCCCCCCCCTTTTTTTTTTCCTGTTTTTGGTCAGCTTCTTTGCCCTAGTTGTTATTTCTGTCTTGGGTATCCGCCATGTTGAACAGTTGTCACTGGTTAGTTTTGATCATCGCCTCAGGGAAAAGGCCTCTAACATTGAACAAGCTCTGAGTCAGGTCAGATAAAGACAAGCCCTGCAATTGGGCTTGCAGGGATGTGCCAGATAGGTGGAATGATAGTCCTTTGGGAATGGGGACTTTTAGGGAGCTCCAGACTTGGGAGCTTCAGCTCTTTCTAGTGGCTGCCAGGCTGCTGGTTTTCACACTTGCCATGATGGTAAGTTGATTTGGATGGTTTTTGCCAATGTTTTCTTTGCTTCTTTGAAGCAGATTTTCAAGGGTCCTTATTCTGCCATTTTAAAGTGCTACTCTCCTGTTTTATGGTCACAATATTTTCTCATCTCTTTGGAAGCACTAATGACATTTTAAAAAAAACTTTTTCTTTCTCTTTAAAATCTCTTCTGTCCTCCAAGTTTGGATTTTTAAGTATGTGTTTATGTTGATTTCTCTTTTTCATGCTAGAAGCTCTGAGTATATGGATGCAGCTTATTGACTGAGATTACTGTGATTAAGTATTTGCTTCCAGGAAATTATTCAAAATTTATATATAAAATTTTCTAGGAAGGAACTAATTTGAACTAAATCTTATAGTAAAATAAATTCTAATTGGATTGAAGAGTTTAATATGGAAATTTAAATTCAGAAAAAATAGAGGAAGATGGTGGTTGTCAAACCAGTAAAGAAATTTATTTTAAATGGAAATCCAGAGATTTAAAATAAAACAATTTAGTGGCTTCAGAGGGTAATCATTAGTTATGTATTCAATGTCTTTGAATATATAAAACTCATCCTTTTAGATTTGTGTGAATCAGTAGGTCCCAAGAGAGACATTTTATATTTTTGTGCTCAGAGCTAGCAAACAAAAACCAGTCCTTTCATTCCTAAGGATGCTTTGTTGGTGTTAGACTGTCTCTTTAGGTGGTAACCCTGATAGGAGCTGTTGTAGCAGCATTAATGAGCAGAGAATGAGGGAGCTAGTGAGACAGGAGAGTAAAAGCGGAGGGAATTCTGAATTAAGGTGGACATACTAGTAATAGTTATGTTTATAGTGTTCTCATACCTAGTTGTTCAGGCTTGCCAGGTCGTGGGTGATGTGACCACAGTGAGAATGCCTCACCACTGAGAAAGAATCTGCAGACTCGTACACAATTACCATTTAGAATGGTGAATACTCTCCCAAGAATGAAAGAAATACTTGCCTTCTTCCAGTAATTTCAGGAACAGCCAGACTAGAGGTATACCTTGGCTCCAACTTGCAGACTTGCAGACATGCTCACATCAGAGGGTGTGGTTGTGACACAATCAAGTAGTGCCTTAGTGAGGGCATGCCCTGGCAACCGGTGTCATGATATTATTTATGAGTTTGTCAAGCCATTGGAGATCTTTGTTACTTTTAAAAAGGGAAGATAATGGAAACATCATAAGAAACACAATCATGTAAGGCATCTTTCCAGTTCTTTAGTAACTGCTGGATTTGAAAGTGAGTTATAGTTTTATTCATATCTGGTCCTGAGGTGGCAATTGGAGTTTTATTCAGTGCCAGCTTTAACGAATGGGTAGTGGCTGCCTGGAATAGTTTTGAGAAGGATTCTGAGGGAACATCTGGGCTTGGTGGAAAGATGGCTTGAAAAGATTGTTGGTGTCTCCTATGGAATGGGGGGAGGCAGTGCATCAGCCTGGTTCATCCCCCTCATTTGCTGATGTGTAATTTTGTCCTCTCTGTTACTTAGAGCATAAGCTCCAGAGGGTAAGAACTCACTAGCTCCGTGTTGGGCACATAATGGGCACTCAAGTATTTTTGAGTGAATGAACAAATGAATGAACTAACACCAGAGCTTGTGTGAATACCTACAGTTTTCCAGAGTGAGGAGTTAGGTTCCAGCTGTCTAATGTAGTGATGTAACTCTCCTGAGTGAGTGTCTGCATGGCATACATAGTGTTTGGTACAAATACCAAAAGAATATAGCTCACATCTCTACCCCTGAGGAGCTTCCATTCACTTGAGAAGGAAAGGCAAACATATTTGAAATGATGAGAGCTGGCAGGATAGGATGGTGTGTTAAAAAGCACTTAAAATGTCCCTAAAATTGAATGCACAGATACATTGCTTTGGAATCTCAACACTTACTCCAATATACCTGTGAGAAAGCCTCTTTTTTCTTTCTGTTTTTTTTGAGACGGAGTTTTGCTCTTGTCGCCCAGGCTGGAGTGCAGTGGCACTGTCTCGGCTCATTACAGCCTCTGTCTCCTGGGTCCAAGCAATTCTCCTGCCTCAGCCTCCCTAGTAGCTGGGATTACAGGCACCCACCACCACACCCAGCTAATTTTTTGTATTTTTAGTAGAGATGGGATTTCACTATGTTGGCCAGGCTGGTCTCAAACTCCTGACCTCAGGCGATCCACCTGCTTCAGCCTCCCAAAGTGCTGGGATTACAGTAATGAGCCACCATGCCTGGCTCAAGAAAGCCTCTTTTTTCTTAACTTTTTCTACTAATTATGATTGCATTCTCCCACCTTTTCCTTTCATTTTTGGTGTCACTAGGATGGAATATTTAGACTGGTTAAGGAATTTTGCTTTAATTTAAATGCCAAGGTGAAATGATCCATTAATAGAAAATAAATGTAATACAGATTTTTTTTAAGCTGAAGATTATCCAGTCACAGCATTTGTTTCTAGAGAAATCATTTATAGCATTTTTGGATTAAGCATGAATCACAGCAATAAGCACAAGCCTTTGTAACGTACTATTAGTGCATTTTGAAAAGCTCCATCCCAAGTAACTGATAGTCTGCGCTAAGAAAGAAAGAGGAGAAACACACACTTCTCATAAGATACACATTTTGTGCAGAGTAGTCAGTAATGTCAGAGAGCAAGGGCTCTGGATTACTACTCTCAGGGCTAGAATCTCCACCCCACACCTGTGTCACCTCAAGGAGATTAAATGAGATCTTTCAGATAGACTTCTAGGCCCATTCTTTACCCATAGTAAGTGCTCAGTTATTGTTGGCTATTGTTAATGTTATTGATTGAGTCACTGTTTTGTTACTAGGTGGGTCTGTACCGTTGTTTTTTTTTGATGGGGGGTGGGGATCAACTTCACATTAGCATTTTAATATAATTGGCTATGAGCAGTGATGGTTAATAGTTTGTTTACATTTTTCTTTCATACAGGTTGAATGTAATTTTTACAAAATTTGATGAAGTCCAGAAATCTGGAAACATGATACAATCTGCAAATGGTGAGTAGAAAAAGCAATCCCTACTTTTGCTTTTTCAGTTTTACATTCACATCATTTATGTTATATGTGAAGAGCTGAATTAGGTAATTTAGTAAGAGTTTCTAAGTCTTAAAACTTAACCTCCATTCACCCAGTTTTCCAGGCCAGAAACAATGCAGTGAATCATCACTGACTTTCTTTCATAACCTGTATTGAATTTATTAACAAATCCTGTTGGCTTTACTTTTAGAACTGCATCCTGAATCCCAGGAACTCTCATCATCACTGCTGCTGTCTTCCTAGTGCAAGCTGTCATGGTATTTTACCTGGGCTCTTGTGTTTCCCTCCTAAACAGTATCTTTTCTTCTACTGTTTCCCCATGCCTAAAGTCTGTTTTTCATATAGCAACCAGAGTAATCCTTTCAGAATACAAGTCAGGTGGTGTTAATCTTCTTCCTAATCCTCCAAAGACTTCCCATCACACCCAGGCTACAATTCACCAACTCACCATGGCCCACTGGGCCTTGCGTGATCTGGCACCCACCACCATTCTGATGTCATTTGAATCGTTCTTTGTGAAATTTCTCTTTGCTCTAGCCACATTTGACCTCCTTGCTAATTTTCAACATTCTGAGCATCTCCTGCTTCAGGACCTCTGTGCTTGTAATTCCTTCTGCCTGAAGTATTTGCCCTGTGGGTATCATTATGGCCTCCTCCCTCCTCCCTCATACAGTATCTCACTTCATACAGTATCACTGCATTACTGAGGCCACCAGAATAGCATGTCCAGGGTTCTGAGGGAACGCTCTGTGCCCTCACCCTGTTTGAGTTTTCTTCGCATGTATCACTAGAAAAATATGTGTTTACTCATGAGAGCAGGACCTTTACTTTATTCCCTTTATTGTTCTTTATTTTTTTTCTCAATGAGCATAAATTCAACGCCTTGAAGAGTCCCTGGCTTGTGATAGGTGTGCAGTAAGTATTGTTGAATAAATAAAGTAATGATTTTGATGTCAATTGTAATCTATTGTTGCCAGTTCCTGTATTCCTTTCACTATACTTTGTGATGATATTTGAGAACTAGTGGGTAATTCTTGTGATTCCAGAAGGAGAGGAAAAGACAGGAGTGAATTACTCCTGTATGAAGGAAAAAATATCAAAAAGTTAATTGCTGAGAAAAACTTTTTCTAACTCTGGATACCTCATTGTATCATAGCTAAGCTATTTTAGAATTTTTAGGTATCTTAGATTACAGCCAGTACTGAATTCATTAATCCTGTTGGATTAACTTTTAAAACTGCGCCCCGAATCCCAGTAATTCTCCTCATCACTACTACTATCTTCCTAGTACAAGCCTTCACATTTTGAATATCTTGAGATTGTAAAGAGAAGTCTGAGCGCTTTTCCTCAAAGTAACTTGATACATAAGGGCAGAGCAGGTAATAGCATGCAAGTCTTTTGACTCACACTCTGCTGTGTACCTATTATTATTCCAAAGGAATTTTTCTTTGAACAGCATGTTTCCTATATAAAATACCTAAAGTGATCTAAAAATGCTTTCATTAATCCTCCTTATTTCTTTTTCATAGATTGTAAGAAATAATAGAAAATTGATATCATAATTCAGCTATTACCATCAAAAATTATTTTCGCTCTATTTTCTTAGTTCATTTTCCTATAACTGTATAATTTGTATATGATTTTAACTATGGTGTAATTTTCTCTCCTTTACCCTGTACTTTAGTGTACATACTTTTAACTTTTAAAAACATATCATTGGTAGAGCTGGGGCCAGAATTCTGGCATCTGAGTGGTGCACTCGTGATGACTGGGGTTGCTGGGTGTCCACAGGCAGGTCTTCACAGGCAGTTAGTTGCTGGACATGTGGCTTTTACTTTTGTGTGGGTGTATTGGTGTCATTTGTGTGG
This sequence comes from Pan troglodytes, assembly GCF_028858775.2. Classification (NCBI taxonomy): domain Eukaryota; kingdom Metazoa; phylum Chordata; class Mammalia; order Primates; family Hominidae; genus Pan; species Pan troglodytes. Next base: position 22,177,831 of record NC_072411.2, on the reverse strand, counting down.
TTTCTCAGTTTAAAAATTGTTGGCACCAGGACAGAACATGCTGTGCAAGTAAGTAAAAGCAGTGGCAGGAAATTGAGTTTGTGCTTCATAAGCCAGTATGACAGCTATGAAACAGAATCTCATTATAGTGCTGGCATTGGGGAGAAAGACTGCATCCACACTGGGGATCTTGCCTAAAAGAGTGTGTACATATACTCTATGGGATCCAGTGATGTGACAAATAGGATTTCACCCTCAGGAATGCCAAAACTGTGTGGCATTGGATGTATCACAAGCAGCATTTTATTCTAAATGGCTAGGTATAAATATTGCCCCCAAATTCCCTTTATGTGTGTGTGCACGTGCACACACATAGGTGTAGGGTTGAGGATGGAAACAGTTCTTTTAAACGTCTATGCTAAAAATAGCAAATGGTAAGGAAGCCTTAACAAAATTTCTTGGAGGCCGATAATTTCAGCTTTTTGCTTTGTATGTGTAGTATTACTGTTTTAATTGTTAGAGCCAAAATGTTGAAGGAAACTAAGTAATATATAGCCATATGTATAAAATTTTAGAATTTCTAACCTAAATGATTTTCATCTCTTTACAGTAACTTTGAGAGACCAGTAAAATGTTCAATAGCTGTCAAAAAACAAACCACTTGATTTCCTTCATTGAACATTCAGATGGCATAGAGAAACTGCAGTAGTGATGGAATAAAACCTGTCTCCCTCTTTATCTAATTTTCTCTTTCTTTTCTTTTCTTTCTTTCACCTTTTCTCCTCCTCCTCCTTTTTCTCTTTTCTTCTTCCTTCCTTCCTTCCCTCCTTCCCTCCTTCCTTCCCTCTTTTCTTTTCTCTTTCTTTTCTTTTCTTTCCTTTCTTTCTTTCTTTCTTTCTTTCTTTCTTTCTTTCTTTCTCTTTCTTTCTTTCTTTCCTCCTTTCTCTTCCTCTCTCTCTTTCTCTGTCTCTCCCTCTCTCTCTCTCTCCCCCCCACCTCCTCCTCCTTCGTGTTTTTTTAAAACACAACTCCCAGTGTAATTCTTTGATCTCTTTTGAACTTCAAACCTTTGACTGTTCAGTTTTCTCTAGATCCATTCATCCTCTGCTTTCTCCATTTCATACCTTATACAGCTTAGATTACAACCTTTCTGAACTTATTAGTTGTAGGAGTTTTTGTAGCCTCTGTGGGGTTTTCTACTTGTACAGTCTTGTCATCTGCAAATAGGAACAGTTTTATCTCTTTCAGATACGTATGCTTTTAATTTCTTTTTCTTGCCTTATTGCACTGGCTAGAACTTCCAGTACTGTGTAAGATAAGAGTGGTGAGACAGGACATCCTTGTCTGGTTCCTATCCTAGGTGCTAAGTATGGTATTAGCTGTAGGATTTTTGTAGATGTTCTTTATCAAAATGAGGTAGTTTTCTATTTACTTCTGTTTATCTTTTTTTTTTTTTTCCCAGAGCAGGAATAGAAGTTTATTTAAAAAGGCCTTAGAATAGGAAAGAAAGGAAGGTGTGCTTGGGAGAGACCCAGATGGGCACATGAAGGTTAAAGAAAGAAAGTCAAATGCCCTTATCTGAGTTTTTATCAGAAATAGGTGTTAGGCCTTTTGTGAAGTTATCAGTATATTTAAAAAATTGAGATACATTCTCCTTCTAGTTGCCCTTCATTTAAAAATTAAAAATTGAGATTATATATAATTTACCTACTGGTGTTTCACTTTTTAAAGTGAATGCTTTAGTGGTTTTTTTTTTTTTTAATATTCACAAAGTGTGCAACTATTACCACTATTTAAATCTAAAATACTTCATCACCCTCACGTCCCATTCCCATTAGCACTTACTCCCTATTCCCCTCTCCCCCCAGTTTCTGGCAGCATCCTATTTTCTGTCTTTATGGATTTGCCTATTCAGAACATTTTGTATAATTGGAATCATACAATATTTGGCTTTTGTGTCTGGTGTCTTTCACTTAGCATAATGTTTTCAAGGTTCATCCATAATGTAGCATGTATCAGAAGTTCATTTCTTTTTATGGCTGAACAAGATTCCATTGTGTGATTAGATTGCATTTTCTTTATCCGTCTGTTGATGGACGTTTGCGGTTGTTCCACTTTTTGGCCATTGTGAAGAATGATTCTTTGAACATTGATGTAAAAGATTTCATGTGGATATGTATTTTCATTTCTGTTGGCTGTATACCTTGCAGTAGAATTGCTGGGTTGTACGTTTAACTTTTTGAGTAACTGCTCAAACACAGTAAACACACAGTTTTCCAGTTTTGCAGCACTATTTTATGTTCTTACCAGCAACCTGTAAGAGTTTCTACTTTCTCCACATCCTTGCCAACAGTTGTCATTGTCTATCTTTTTCATTATAGTCACCATAGTGGGTGTAAAGTGGTATCTCATTGTGGTATTGATTTGCTTTACCTTGATGAGTAATGGTATTGAACATCTTTTTCATGGGCTTATTAACCCTTTAAATACCTTGCTTGGAGAAATGTCTATTCAAATAAATCTTTTGCCCATTTTCTAAAGGAGTTAATTGCCTATTTATTGTTGAGTTTTAAGAGGTCTTTAGATGTGCTACATACCAGACTCTTACCAGATGTGATTTATTAGCAAATATTTTCTCCCATTCTATGGGTTTTCTTTTCACTTTCTTGATAGTGTCACTTGAGATATAAATTGTTAAATTTTGATGAAGTCCAATTTATCTGTTTATTTTTTCTTTTGTCATACCTAAGAAACTATTGCCTATATTTGGCCAGGTGCAGTGGCTCACACCTGTAATCTCAGCACTTTGCGAGACTGAGACAGGCAGATTATCTGAGGTTAGGAGTTTGAGACCAGCCTGACCAATATGGTGAAACTCCATCTCTACAAAAATACAAAAATTAGCCAGGTGTGGTGGGGCACCCCTGTAGTCCCAGCTGCGGGGCTGGTGGGGTGGCCCTGAGGTGGGAGGATCGCTTGAACTTGGGAGGCAGAGGTTTCAGTGAGCTGAGATTGTACCACTGTGCTCCAGCCTGGTCGTGAGACTCCGTCTCAGAAAAAAAAAAGAAGAAAAAGAAACTATTACCTATTTTACCACAGTAAAAAGAAAGAAAAGAGGCCAGGCATGGTGGTTCATGCCTGTAATCCTAGCACTTTGGGAGGCCGAGGCAGGCAGATTGCCTGAGCTCAGGAGTTCCAGACCAGCCTGGGCAACACGGTGAAACCCCGTCTCTGCTAAAATACAAAAAATTAGCTGGGCGTGGCGGCGTGCGCCTGTAATCCCAGCACTTTGGGAGGCCAAGGCGGGCGGATCACGAGGTCAGGAGATTGAGACCATCCTGGCTAACATGGTGAAACCCCATCTCTACTAAAAATACAAAAAATTAGCTGGGCCCGGGCGTGGTGGTGGGCGCCTGTAGTCCTAGCTATTCAGGAGGCTGGGGCAGGAGAATCGCTTGAACCTGGGAGGTGGAGGTTGCCTTGAGCAGACATTGTGTCACTGCACTCCAGCCTGGGTGACAGAGCAAGACTCCATCTAAAAAAAGAAAGAAAGAAAGAAAGAAAAGCTGGGTCTGACCTCCTCCTAGTTTCTTCCTGCTTTTTGGGCTGTACCTTCTTGGCTTCCTTTATCTAATGTCTAGTAATTAGCCATTCAATTATTAAAGCTTAATTCTAGGCCTTTTCCTTTCTCAGGCAGTGCTTTTTCCCTGGTTACACATATCCATGGCTGTAATTTTATTTATTAGCTATATCACATTTTTTTCATAAATGTTTGTCTCCTGTACAGATCTTGGTACAGGATTGGAACTGTATGTGAAACAGCTGCCTGTCTGACATTTCCTCTTGTATTTGAAACATGTATCTAAAACCAAATTTATATTCTACTTCTGGCTGAAAGACAAAACACAAAACAATAAATATTGCTCCACCCTAAGTGTTTTCTGTACTCCTTATAAGCGTGATTGCTCCATTATTCATCCTGGTATGTAAATTAAAGATTGGGTGTCATTTTTGATACCTCCCTCTCCCTCACTTTTCATAAATATTATCACTGATTCATATGGAGTTTAACTCAAATATTGCTTTTTTATTGACGTAAAATCTACATATATAATTAACAATCTTTACCATTTTTAAGTGTACGGTTCAGTGGTAATAAATACATTTATATACATTTTTTTCACTTCACTCTTCCCCCTCCCCTTCCTGGCCTTTGGTAACTACCAGTCTAATCTCTACCTTTGTGAGATCTACCCTTTTAGCTCCCACATATGAGTGAGAACGTGTGATGTTTGTCTTTCTGTGCTTGGCTTATTTTATATAATATGATGGCTTCTAGTTCCATCCATGTTGCTACAAATAACAGGATTTCATTCTTTTTTATGGCTGAATTATATACCATCGTGTATATATACACATTTTTCTTATTCCATTCATCTGTTGGCCTCCCAAATGATGTCAGGTCCCTCTGTTAAGTGTGGGCAGGCACCCTCTACCCCACTGCTTGGTATGCATCATGTTTGCAGGTTTACATTTGGCGATTATCTGACTAATACCTATCTCGGCATTGGACTGTAACCCTCCTGCATACAGGGGACTGTGTGCCTGTTTTTGCTCATTCTAAGGCTCGGATACCTTGCAGGCTGGCCTCTTAGTCCCAGTGTTCTCTGCGATTGGTTTGTTTCACCGGAACCAGCTTTTCTTCTTTGTCTCTCAGTAAATCTTGAGTGCATGTACGAACACTTAGTATCTGAGATGACTAGATTCTTTTTCTCTCTGCTTTTTCCCATGGATTCTTATATACCCACTGGGTTCTGGAGTGTTGCATATGAGCTAGAGCTGACAGAGAACTGAGCAAAACACAGGAGAGAATGAATGACAACATGGGGCTCATTTCCAGGCTCCTCAACGACCTCTTGGGCAGAGGTTCTGATCACTTGATGGCTGCCTTGGTTGGTTAGCACTGCATGTCCACAGAGCGGCTTCCTAGGCTGACTCAAAAGGGTGTCTATTAAATGATCTGTGTCTTTCTAACTCCCATTTGTGAAAATTTAGCAGCCTATACTCAGCTAAGGACTAGGCAACAAATATCTGTTTAATAAATGGTGACTGTGTATGCCAAACAGTAGTTACAGTTGTTAATTTTGGAGTGTGGGTGCCCACATGCCCCTGTGTGGGGAAGTGTGGACAGTGTCAGGGAGCAAGTCAAGGGGGATTGCTTTGGAAATGTGTGGCTCTCCTCGCTCCTTAGGAAAGGTGTCTGTGCCCTGCTCTGCAATGCTTTAGCTATGGGATTTTGGGCAAGTGACTTAACTCTTGTGAACCACATTTGCTCATCTGTAAAATGGAGTGAAGACCTTGCAGGGATTTTGTGGAGAATAAATGAGATTGTGTGTAAAATTCTTAGCGAATTTCTTAGTGCCTGGGACATGGTTGGTGCTCAGAATAATAGATTCTCCTCCAGTTGCTCAATTTTAGGGGTATATTCATTTTTTCAATAAAAAGAATATTTGAGAATGACTGTCATACTTGTAGATTTTCAGATTATTTTGGAGTATGCATTTAAAATTTAATGTATTATTTATTTACTTTTTAAATTTTTTATTCGTTTTTTTGAGATGGAGTTTTGCTCTTGTTGCCCAGGCTGGAGTGCAATGGCACGATCTCGGCTCACCGCAACCTCCGCCTCCCTGGTTCGAGTGCTTCTCCTGCCTCAGCCTCCCAAGTAGCTGGGATTACAGGCGCTCACCACCATGCCCAGCGAATTTTTGTATTTTTAGTAGAGACGGGGTTTCACCATGTTGGTCAGGCTGGTCTCGAAATCTTGACTTCAGGCGATCTGCCTGCCTCAGCCTCCCAAAGCGCTGGTATTACAGACGTGAGCCACCGCACCCAGCCGTTGTATTCTTTAAAGTGACAATACTCTTTAAATATTTTTATTTATTTATGTTTTAGAGATGGAGTCCAGCTCTGTCACCCAGGGTGGAGGGCAGTGGTGCCATCTCGGCTCACTGCAAGCTCTGCCTCCTGGGTTCATGCCATTCAGCTGCCTCAGCCTCCCGAGTAGCTGAGAGTACAGGCACCTGCCACCACGCCCAGCTAATTTGTTTGTATTTTTAGTAGAGATGGAGTTTCACTGTGTTAGCCAGGATGGTCTCTATCTCCTGACCTCGTGATCCGCCCGCCTCGGCCTCCCAAAGTGTTGGGATTACAGGCGTGAGCCTCCGTGCCCGGCCTATTTATTTATTTATTTTTTAGATGGAGTCTTGCTCTGTCACCCAGGCTGGAGTGCAGTGGTGCGATCTTGGCTCGCTGTTACCTCCGCCTCCCAGGTTCAAGTGATTCTTCTGCCTCAGTCTCCCGAGTAGCTGAGACTACAGGCGCCCACCACCATGCCTTGGTAATTTTTTGTATTTTTAGTAGAGACGAGGTTTCACCATGTTAGCCAGGATGGTCTCAATCTCCTGACCTCAGGTGATTCGCTCACCTCGGCCTCCCAAAGTGCTGGGATTACAGGCATGAGCCAACGCGCTTGGCCCAATATTTTTAATTTTTATGGACATATAACAGTTGTATATATTTATGGGTTACATAGGTATTTTGTATAACAGTCACATCAAGGTAAGTAGGGTATCCATCAACTCAAGCATTTATCATTTCTTGTGTTGCAAACATTCCAGTTATACTCTTTCAGTTATTTTTAAATGTACAATAAATATTGACTGTAGTTATCCTGTTGTGCTATCAAATACTAGATCTTATTCTGTCTAACTATATTTTTGTACCCTTTAACCATCTCCACTCCCTTCCCCACCACCACTATTCTTCCCAGCCTCTGCTGGTAACTGGTATTCTACTCCCTATCTCCATAAGTTCAGTTGTTTTAATTTTTAGCTCCCACAAATGAGTGAGAACATATGAAGTTTGTCTTTCTATGCCTAGCTTCTCTTAACATAATTTCCTCCAGTTCCATCCATGTTGTTGCAAATGACAGGATCTCATTCTTTTTATGGCTGAATAGTACTGCATTGTGTATAGGCATCACATTTTCTTTATTCCTTCTCCTGTTGATGGACACTTAGGTTGCTTTAAAATCTTGGCTATTGTGAACAGTGCTGCAGTAAACATGGCAGTGCAGGTATCTCTTCAATATACTGATTTCCTTTCTTTTGGGTACATACCTAGCAGTGGGATTGCTGGATCGTATGGTAGTTCTAGTTTTAGTGTTTTGAGGAACCTCTCTATTGTTTTCCGTAGTGGCTGTACTAATTTAACATTTCTACAAACAGTGTACAAGAGTTCCCTTTTCTCCACATCCTTGCCAGAATTTGTTATTGCCTGTCTTTTGGATTAAAGCCATTTTAACTGGGGTGAGATGATACCTCATTGTAGTTTTGATTTGCATTTCTCTGATAATCAATGATGTTGAGCACTTTTTTAATATGCCTGTTTGCCATTTGTGTGTCTTCTTTCGAAAAATGTCTATTCAGATCTTTTGCTTACGTTTAAATTGAATTATTTGATTTTTTTTTCTATTGAGTTGTTTGAGCTCCTCATATATTCTGGTTATTAATCCCTTGTCAGATGGGTAGTTTGCGAATATTTTCTTGCATTTTGTGGGTTGTCTTACACTTTGTTGATTGTTTGCTTTGGTTGCCCATACTTGTGGGGTGTTACTGAAAAAATCTTTGCCCAGACCAATGTCCTGGAGAGTTTCCCCCATGTTTTCTTTTAGTAGTTTTATAGTTTGAGGTCTTAGGTTTAACTCTTTAATTCATTTTGATTTGATTTTTGTGGTGAGAGATATGGGGGTCTAGTTTTATTCTTCTGCATATGGATATTCAGTTTTTCCAGCACCATTTATTGAAGAGACTGTCCTTTCCCCAGTGTGTGTTCTTGTCGGCACTGTTGTCAAAAATGAGTTCACTGTAGATGTGTGGATTTATTTCTGTGATCTCTATTCTGTTCCATTGGTCTGTGTGTCTGTTTTTTTTCCAGTACCATGCTGCCACAAAAACAGCAATGGTTGTCGTATAATTTGAAGTCAGATAATGTGATTCTTCTAGTTTTGTTCTTTTTGCTTAGGATGACTTCGGCTATTCTGAGTCTTTTGTGGTTCCGTATAAATTTTGGGATTACTTTTTTATTTCTGTAAAGAATGTCATTGGCATTTGATAGGGATTTGTTGGATCTATAGATTGCTTTGAGTAGTATGGACAGTAATGCTCTTTTAAAATTGCTTTGTTAAAATATAATTTACATACCATGACAGCATTCATTTCAAGTGTATAATTCAGTTATTTTTAGTATAGTCACAGATAGCTGCAACTGTGCATCTATTGATGGACAGTTGGATTGTTTCTACCTTTGTCTATTGTGAATAGTGCTGCTTTGAACATTTGTATACAAGCTTTTAAACACCTGTTTTCAGTTCTTTTGAGTGTATATCCAGGAGTAGAATTGCTCTATTACATGGTCATTCTATGTTTAACTTACTGAGGAACCACTAAACTGTTTTCCACAGTGGCTGCACCATTTTATATTCTCTCTAGCCTTTACAAAATTCTCCACTTTTTGGCAATGCTTGTCTTTTTTTTAATTTTTTTTTAATTGTAGTCACCCTAGTAATTATGAAGTAGTGTCTCATTGTGGTTTTGATTTGCATTTCCCTAATGACTAATATGTTTGAACATATTTCCTGTGCTTACTGGCCATTTGTTGATCTACGTTGGAAAAACATCTAATCAAGTCCTTTGCCCACTTAAAAATCGAATTGTTTATCTTTTTGTTGTTGAACTGTATATGATTTGCAGATACGATTTGTAAATTTTTTTTTCATTCTGTGGCTTATCTTTTCACTTTTTTTTTTTTTTTTTTGGAGAGGGAGTCTCGCTCTGTCGCCCAGGCTGGAGTACACTGGTGCAACCTGGGCTCACTGCAAGCTCCGCCTCCCGGGTTCTCACCATTCTTCTGCCTCAGCCTCCCGGGTAGCTGGGACTACAGGTGCCCGCCACCACGCCCGGCTAATTTTTTGTATTTTTAGTAGAGATGGGGTTTCACCGTATTATCCAGGATGGTTTCGATCTCCTGACCTCGTGATCTACCTGCCTCGGCCTCCCAGAGTGCTGGGATTACAGGCGTGAGCCAATCTTTTCACTTTTAAGTGTCTTTTGGTGTATAAAGGTTTTAAATTTTGATGAAGTCCAATTTATTTTTTTCTTTTGTTGCTTGTGAACAACAGTGCACTTTTGAGTAAGAAACGTTCTGGATTTTAGCTAAGTTGGAAGAAACGTATTTAATGGTGGTACTCCTAAGAAATAATAGGGATTTATCAAGGGTTTGTATATCTTCAGATGTTCAAAATTATGTTGTTCTCTGATGCTTAATATTTATATGAAACCCATGGACTTAATTTTTAAAAGCGTAATCGAATTGTGACTAAAACAGGAATGAAAAAGCAGCCAAGTAGCAATTTGAAATGGGCTTCCTGTCTGTAATAGAATACTTCATCTTTGTATGATTCCTTCTTGTTGCTAGGTTACCCGAAGGCCTTTCGGCTTTGAATGGTGAGAATATGAGAGTTAAAAATATGTTGCTATATAGATGTTTCTTCTTTTTTCATCTCCATATAATTAGCAAGCCCCTTGAAGCAAAAATTACAGTTTTTCCTTCCATGAGTTTCAAAAAGCAAATTATTTGTAAGTTTTTAAATCATGCAGATGTGCTTATGCTCATGGGAGAATTGGATTTTCAGAATGAAAGACCCAGTAATTATGGACTACTCAGTGTCCTTTATCTGCAACCACTTAATGATCTTTAATTGGATTTGATTGAAGCGAGGCCCATGAACATTAATTTGGTTAAAAAATACACATGCTTTTGAGTTTCTTGAGCAAAGCTAACATGTTTATGAGGAAAGATACAAACTATCATCTTGGTTAAATCCATGATAATTCTATAATAAATTTGTAGCTGAAGTAAAAGACCCAATATTTATTTGCTAATAAAACTATAAAGTAGATAACAAGTAATCATAACATTATTGGCTCTTATACATGAATGTACAGGGTATCATTTTGTTGCCAAATGCATTTTGCTTTATGGTTTTACACTTAAAAAACTATAACTTGAAAAATATTACAGGTATCAGTTCTACTTTGTCAGAAATGAGAAATACCTGTGCAAGTCTGAAAACAGACCATTGACAGATTGTGTTAGATAAGATCTGAATTATTGCCCAGTGTGGCTAGGACAAAGCATTCATTTAAAGGCAAATCAGTTGTCTTTTCTTTATTAAGAAGCCAAGTCATTATTATCCATGCTTATCCTTTAAAAGCAATGATTGTGAATAAGTGGATCAGGTGCCAATTCTAGGTTCACACTCTCTCCCAGTGCTTGTTGATTAGACTATGCATATTACAAGGTTTGGGATAGTGGTTCAGTATCTTAGGAAAGTGTTTCCATAGTCACGAATACAAGGATAATGTGTTTGTTACAAGGCTGGCATATGTGTTGAGCTGTGCTAAGAAGCTCACCTAAAATAGCCTGGAAGAGACTGCTTCTGATGGCAGCATAAGTCGCGTAAGCTGCAGCAGACAGCTTATTTTATTTTCTGTGTGGAAATAAGGTTGCTTTTTGATATTTTTCTTTTTAAGATTTGTGTTAGGAGTATTCTTTTTCTTGAGGGGGAAGAACTGGTTTAAAAATTTTTAATACCACTTTTAAAGAAGACTCTCTTAAATGAGTAGAGTTGGATGGAGAAGGCTCACACCTCCCCCCAGCCACCAACCCCCAACCCTTTTTACAAAATCATTGTTAGTCTAGGCTTTTATTTTGGAATAGGGTGGCAGTTGTCATTGGTGCTGCCGGATCACACTGAACAAGTGTGGGTGGAGAGTTAGCTGATGCTTAAGTTGCTGTGAGTAGGTATAGCTTTCAGAGCAGTGTTTTTATTTGGTACCAGGATTACTGACAATCATGACTACTGGGAAAGGTAGGCTATTCTAATATATTCTGAAAAGTGTTTATAATTATTGCTGCTTGGCTAAGAAATGCTTAAATATTTTATAATTCCTTTGATAACTAAAAATCATGGATGAAACATGGGAAAGATTGTTATGAATGTTGTTGGTATTTAAGCAGTGAAAAATTGTGAAACCTACAGGGAAATAAACATCAATGTTAACCTTCTAAGACTAGGAGAGAGGAAGTAGGCACAGTAGGCTGAGGCTAGCTGTGTTTTTATCTTCTGTTTATTTCATGGGCTTTTAATTTTTCTCTGCTTATGTTCACAGTATGAGGGTTATGAACATAAATCTATTTGCAATTGCAAGGTATTTGTTAATAACGCTAAGTGGTCTTGAAAAGAATCTACTGGCTAGAAATTTCTAAGTTTTCCCAGTAGGTATAGAGGAAAAGCATAAATGATAGCAGTGCAAGGATGCTGCTTCTGTCTTAAGTCATTGTTTATTTTTTTCCCCTTTAAAAGATTTGCATTTTTAAAATGCAAAAATGTACAGGAAAACTACAAAAGAAGTATTGTTCACAAAAAATCTTCTTGATTAGCTTTCAGTCTTTCCACAGAGCTTTTTCTCAGGTTTGGCCAATATCGAAGTGATTTTAAAAGATTCTGTATAAACAGGGTTTGCATTTAAAGGTATAGGGTACAGTTGATGTGATGGGAACAACCTGTGTCACTGTCTTGCTTTCCTAGTGGTTTTGCTGGCAGACTCTTAATTTGTTGTCTTCAAAGGGTATTTCCAGACTCTTCTACTGAAACAGGTATTGCACAGAGTAAAATTGCATACAGTAACAAGTGTTTATTTGTCTCCTGCTGTGGGGAATTGGGCACATCCAGGACTTCTGCTCAGTGTTTATTTTGTAATGGATTATTAAAGGTTTGTATAGCTATTTTCTTAAATTTGGTTAAGTTGGGCTGAAAGTACTGGAAGATGCCACATTTCTGCTCATATTTTTAAATTGAGAATTTAAAGTATATTTGTATTCTTTAATTGAGAATTTAAGGTATACAGTGATAATATTTTTATTTCATACCTAAGTATCATATTCTATTTTCAGGTTAAACTGCTGCAGGAAATCAATACCTGGGCAGGAGAGTTAAATAATTCATGTTCTGAAGTAACCTCTCTCAGAGCCTTTCCTTTGAGGATTTGAAAGTGTGTCACTTACAAGTAGCATTTGACTTAAGTTGTGATATTTTCATTTGTATTTAGCAACAGGTCAAAATAATATGAGAGTCAACTTTTTCATGTTAAAAGCCATGGAGATAGCCTCCTGAATCTGAGTTTAAAATAAAGACGATTCTTTCACTTGATGTATTTTTTCAAATTGCCTGCCTCCTTAGTCACTATCACCTGGAATTCAGGCTTACATGCTTTGGTAACTTTTACCCTCAGTAACTGCAGTCGTGATAGGAAACAAGGATTAAAATACTGTTTCTTATGGAAGTGGTATGTCTGAATCATATATTAATTCACGACCATTAAAAATCTGCAAAATATAACAGCAGCAGGTCTCCCAAGGTGTGTAGAGTACTTTAGTGTTTTCAGAGCACTTTCCTGCGTTTTTTGTTTTATGAAGTTCACAGCAGCCCCATGAGGAGTAGGTAGGGCAGCTTTTAAACACAGATACTGAAGGTTTTGGGTTTTCTATGATTGGGTTAGTTGCAGGACTAGGGGAGGGCCCTAGTTTTTGCTGTCTTAGACAAGTCTTTATTCCAGAAAGCCATTTTGTCAGGCCAAGTGCTCTGGAATCCCTCAGACTGGGTATGAGTGCCACCTCTGCATGGGCAGTGTGTGACCTGGGACTGGCAGCATGGCTGTCCACCTTCATTTTCTCATGTGCAAATTGGGGATGATAGTCCCTTTGCTGAGGAGCCAGTGAGGGGCCTTGGGCCTGGCACATCAATCTCATCCTATTGATACAGGGACACATCCACTGTGGCAGCTCTAGATGATCTCATAACAGGAGGTATGAAGGTTGAACTGAGGTTTAAAATAATATAGTTGATCTTTTTATGTAGATATGGAAAGGTATTCTAAGAAAACAAGATGCAGAATTAAATGTATCCTAAGATCTTGTAAAAAGAAACCATCCAGTACCCAGATCTTGGTCACTAACACCACCAGGGCTCCTTGGGGAAATGGCTGAGTTTAGGGCTGGAGCAAGGTGAGCCAGTGTATCTCGCAGGGCCAGAAAGTAAGGAAGTGGTTGAAAAAATCAAAGAAAAAGCAAAACAAAACAACAGTGGAGGTATTGCTGAGAGACACAGGAGTCAACTGAAAGTGCTTCCGATAGCCAAAGCTAGAATGCTTTAAGCAACACAGTAGTGTTGAGTTTTAACCCAAAGTATAAAATAAATGTTAACGATCCATATGATGTAAACAAAATGATTGAAAAGTGTGTAAATGGAGATGAAGAGACGAACCTCTTGTGCAGAATTATTCCAAATCATTTATGCAAATATCCCATTCTAAAGGAGGGGAGCATAACTTCCTAGTCGGTCAGTGTGGTGGGTGTTCTTGATAGGATGTGATGAGAATGGCATTTTACCTCTGTGGTCTTCCTCCCAAAGCCCCATAAGCTCTGTGGAAACATGGCAGAAGCCTTAGGCAAACCCAAAATCAAAGATATTCTGTAAACTCCCTAACCATGTCAAGGTCATTGAAAACAAAGTCTGAGAAACTGTCACAACCTAGAAGAGCCTAGGGAGGCAGGATAACTAAATGTAATGTGGTGTCCTGAATGGGATCCTGGAGCAGATAAAGGACATTAGGGAAAAACTAAGGAATGCTGAATACGCTAGGGACAATAGTTAAAGGTAACAGTTGATCTGCGTGTTGGGTTATGTGCTTTAAGAAAATCTTTTTCACTGTTTCGTGTATTTAAAACAGGTCATTAAAAAAAAACAAAACATACAAAGATTAAAGACATGGACACCAGTAAGGATACTATATGGTAATACAGATCTACCTGAGAGATGAGGAAGACCCGAATTAGGTTGGCCTCAGTGGGACTGAGAGGGAATGGAAGTGAGAGGTGGTTCTAAGCAGCACTGACCACACCCAGTGCTTATTTAGGGCAGTGGGTGGGGAAAGACCTGGTGGGAGATAGGAGGGGAAGAGTTAAGAGCAATTCCATATTTTGGCCTGGACAAATGGTGGTAGGACCAACTGAAGTCAGGAACCTGGAGGGGAGAGCAGGTTTTGAGGGTAAGATGATTATAGGTAATTATAGTTTTGGACACTTGGACATAGAATTTTGTTTGTACGTGAGTTTGATTCAAGTAGGTTTGTATCTTCGAGTAGAGTTGAGATTGCTATTAGAGGATTAAGTATTATTGGAACATGGCTATTTATGTTAAATTGTCATCCTCTTTCTCTTTGTCTTCGTATGTAGCGGTATGGTATTTGCCTCTCTAGCTAAAGAGGGTTCTGGAGAAAGAGATCATTAAAGCAGAGATGGAAGATTTGAAGGATTACTCGCACAAATGGCAAATAGCTCTTAGTGTAATTACTTTAAAGTATGAGAGAACATTCTGGTAGGAAATCTTTTCCAAATTTGGCTCTAAGTTTTTCCACCTGACTTACTTTTGTGCCTATGTAGTGATTGTCAAAAAGAATTGGGTCAAGATTGCTACAGTGATAATTAAAATGACATTTCCAAAAGAGCACAGGGTGTAGATCTGATATCTGTGGGATTTGGGTTCTGACATTTATAACTTTCAGGGCAAGTTGGAAGGTAAAATAAGTACCGTGATCAAAGGGAGAAATGAACATTTAATCAATGAAAGGATATATGGTGACTCTTATGTAATATGACACTCAGAGATTATCTAAGGTGTTGAAATTTTAGTTGTTGACTTCTGGAAGTCTCAGTTTTCAGTCATCAGTTTGCAAACTTTATTCACATCCCTTAGTGTTGCTTAAAACTTTCCCCTTTGCCATGAAATAATAAAAATGTAAGTCAGAATATGCCCACTTAAGGCCTGCATTGTACCTTTTCAGTTCCTTTTTGAGGGATAAATGATGATTTCAATGTCCTACTATTCTCTAACCTATTACCAGGAAGAAGCTTGTGGTTGTCATTATTACTATAATTATAGTCACCCATTCTCGTTCATTACTGCCTTTGTGCCTTTGCCATTCCTGCCTTGCCCGTTTCTTGCCCCAGGGAGCTTGCACACATTATTCTCACTTAGAATGCACTTCACTTTCCTCATGCCTGCCTGGTTTTCAGGTCTGGGTGCAGAGGCTTCCTCAGAAATGCCTTGCCTGGACTTCTGTGGCCTCTAGGAATTCGCTTTCCTAAGACTCCTTATGCTGGCTTATGATCAGCTTTGTGAGAATAAAGATGGGAGCTGCTGTGTTCACCTCTGAATTACCAGCAGCCTGCCCAGTGCCAGGCACAGGACGGGCATTTACAAACATCCTTGGCATACACAAAGGGTATGTGAGCTGGTGTGGTGGACCATGCCTGTAGTAGCTGGGATTACAGGCGCCCCCCACCATGCCCTAATTTTTTTTCTTTTTTTCCAGCAGTGACAGGGTTTTACTGTGTTGGCCAGGCAGGTCTCAAACTCCTGACCTCAAGTGATCCGCCCGCCTTGACCTCCCAAAGTGCTGAGATTACAGGCGTGAGCCACCGTACCCAGCTCATGGGTCTTTAAAATACAAAATTTGAAGGAAAAACACACACACACAATTGGAAGGCCCTCTTTTCTATCTTAAAACAATTTTTGGAGTCTTTAGTGTACTTGGATTTCTTTATACAGAAATGAAAATGGTGTTTGAGCTTGGCTTACTATATTCAGTTATCTGCAGTTAGGCCAGGCTGTGATAATCTGTGTGCATATGCTGGTGGCCGTGAGGGTAGATCCACAGGGTAAACCCTTTCCAAAGAGAAAGAGTACACTTTTTGTAGGGCCCCTTTTCCTGCCAAAACAGTTAGCCTTGCCCTGCTGCTTAGTCAAAGGCATTCTTTTGCTTCATTGTTCAAGGCAAATTGGAACCTTCCTTCTACCTTTCTCTGCCTCCTACTCTTAAATTCCATGTCCATGACAGAGATGCCTGAGTAATCCTCTCCCATGTAGATGAGGTTATGCCTTTGGTAAAAGGCCTACAGCATAGTGTGATTTGGCCTTCTCTGAACCACCATGTCCAAAATGTCTCTCACCACCCTCTGCCTTTCCCCTCACTTTGTTACAGAACACTGTTCTTTTTCTTCTTTGCCTTTATCACAGATTTGTCTTTACAAATGTCATACCCCTTTGTACTGGAAAGTCTCTTTGGGCAGTTAGCATGAATGTTTTGTTCATACTGTATTCCCAGGAACTAGTAAAGTGCCTGAAATGTAGTAGATCCTCATCCTCAATGAATAAACAAAAGAGGGAGATAGTTATCCAAGTCAGGTGGCAACTAGCCTCCTCCTCCTGTAAACTATCTTGGCTGTTATTTCTTGAAGTAAATTAATGCTTTACTTATGAACTCAGAGCTTAAGAAAGAGAATCTGTTCTCTCTCATTCTCCCTTTGTTCCTTTCTTTTCCCCTTTTCTCCCACCTCTTCCCCACCATGTTCTCTTGTATCTTTCCCTTGTTTCCTCCCACTGCCATCAAGAGGTCCATAGTCAACTGGAAGAGAATCCTGGCCTCCATATTTGTGAGCTGGATGGAAGCCCTGTGATGGGGTCCAAGACCCTGGCCCCGCACTGTTTGTGCTCAGAAGTTCCCTGCATGGTGGTGTTTGTGCCCAGCAAGGCTGACTTTTTGGCATGCAGGACAAAGGGGAGCATGGGATGTTTGTTGGTGCTTATGAATTGGGTGTGAAATTTCTCACACAATGGTTGTCTTTGGCATAAATTGGGCAATGTGATTATTATGTGGGCAGTTGGCTTGGGAGCTGGGGAACACAGAAGGAAGCTGAAGGTAGTGGTGAGCAGGCCTCAGTGGTGGGCCGAGATGATGGAGATGTGGTGTGTGGCACACTCACTTGACCTATTTGGGCTAGAAAATGAGCATATGATCAAAGTGTGAGGACAGTTATCAAATAGGTACTTTTAGTAATATATCTATAATTTACAAAAATCTCTTTAAGGACATCCTGTACCTTACGTAGAATAACTGCACTTATCTGCACTTCCTTCTCCTAAAATACACTTGCTTGAAACCTCTCATGATGTTGATTCCTCCTAAGCTTTGCTTTCTTCCTGTTTTTAGCCTGCAGTTGTGTGGCCTGTATACCCGGCCATGCAACAGAATGTCTGGATAATTCTCTAGACAAATAATAGCAGGGAAGCTGAGTGCCATTTGCATTTAGGTTTGTAATACTACCCAAATGTAATTAAAAGAATTTTAGAAAGCTAACTACTTTGAAATTTTGAAACAAGTTATTTTTGGTTTATGTTAACTCTTTATAATTATGTAAATACAGCAATGAGAACTCTAGATTGCTATTGTTTTAAGCATATGTATGCTGTAGTTATCCAAAGGTGTTATTAAAATCATTGAAAACCATCAACTAAAGTATGATTTTAACTTTTCAAATTGTAGGGCTGGAATTATTTAGATTTGAATGAACATTGCACCAAAAAAACAGACATATTAATATTGATTGGAGAAAATAAACCCAAATTCTTGTGTGTGTGTATATATATGTATAGACACATATATATATACATACATATATATACACACACATATATATACACATACATATATATACACACACACATATTCATTCATATTCTCTCTCTTTCTCTCTCTCTCTCTCTCAGATATTTGCTAGGAAAAACCTTCAGATTCCTAAAGTAAGAACTTATTTTTTCCTTCACTACAATGGTTAATTCTTTTCATGCTATCCTGAGCTTTACTGAGCTATTGTAGATGTTTATAGTCATCCTGTTTCCACAGAGAGAAGCTTGAAAGCAGCTAGAAATTCATGGCCAGAGAGTACAAAAGACAATAGTGAGGTGATTCACAAACTAACTTTCTTCCAGGCCCTGTGTGGGGCGGGGAGGGGGAAGAGGGGCAGATAAAGTAGGATGCCCAGATGGATGAAGTCAGTCTTCTGCCCAGGAGAGCTTTGGTATCTAAAAGAGGAAGATTCCTACAGATGACTACTTATTTCAGCCCCTCACCCCTCCCTCTCTTGCTCCTGCTGGATGAACTCTGAGTTAGATGGCTGATGGAGGGGACTAGAGGACGGTCCCAGCTCTGCGAACCTAGCAAGTGGGAGAAGCAGAAGCAGCTCTCTTGGAGAAGGCTCTGTCTGTTTTCATCTTACCCTGAGTCTGTCCGGTCCTGGGGAGAGTTTGAGGCACTAATACACATATGTCTGGAAGTGATGGTCCTTAACGACACATGAAGCCAGGTTTTCAGTCTAAGAGCTCTTGTGGATGTTGAGGAATGGTGGACGTTTCTATGGAGAATTGAGTTCCTGTGGATGTTTCAGTGTGAGTGTCATTCCAGGAGATGATACTGTGGGCTCAGCTCAGGTGCTCAGAGAGTTTTGTGTTGGGGACTAGCTATTCCAGCAGGAAGGATAGTTTATCCCCATCTTCCCTAATTCACCCCCTAGGGAGCTCTTTGGTACTCTGGATATTAAAGTACCAGTCTCTTTGTGTTCCCTTCCTTTGCTTTTTGGCTCTAAGGGTAAGTTTATAGTCTTTCTGACATATGTTTAGAGATACTCTTCTTCAAGACTGATCTTAATCACTCTTGGCGTGTCGCTGTAAGTTCTTTTCTCTGAGGAAGGCATAGTATTAACAGGGTTAACTTAAACTGGGCCTCCAGTTTGGCCAAGAGATTCTAACTTCAGGAACCCTAACTCCTGGACATGACTTGAAGACTTTGTCTTTAATTCTCTGTTCCCTAGTGTCCCGATGGGCACACTCACAGAGTAGTGGGGCATCTGGGCCTGTCCAGGTGCAGAGGGAAGCTGGCTACTTTGTTCATTATCCCCTGTCAGGAGTTCCTTGCCCCTGCTACATCTGTTCAGGAAGAGTCTTTGGAATTTGTTCTCTCTCACTGTATATTCACTGAGCATGGTAGCCCACGGTATTCCTGAGTTAAGTAGGATGTGCACACATTTAAAGCCGCTCACACTCTCAGTTAATGTTAAATGGACCCAAGTAGTACGGGTCACATCCAAGGGTTGGTTGGTGGGCACAGTGGATCCTTTCTAAATTTGTTTGGCCCTATTTTGGATTCATAGGTCATACTGTGTGTGTGCTGTTAGGAAAACCTCACACTGAATCCTACGTGCTGTTGATTGTGTGTGTTCCCACGTTGGACTGCAGTCCAGAGTGAGAACCGTGACTTCCCTTTCTGCAGCCCAGCTCCCAACAAAGTACTTCAGACACAAGCATGCTTACTAGAGAAATGCTGGAGAGATGAAGGAAGATGCACATGGTCACCTATTGGTATTCAGAGGCGGTATCCTCTCCAGTAGCCTTCCAGTGGTAGAGGCTAGGGCAAGACTGGTGCTCTGGGAGTCCAGTTTTATTACAGAAGTAACAAAATGATTAGTTTGAGACCAAATCACCTGTAAGGTGACCCTGTGCTCTGGACTTGAACTTCCAAGTTACAGGGCATGGAGGATTTGGAGAGAGTTTAAAAGATTGATTCCACTTGATGAAAGCATATTCCTAATTGAGCTTTTTTCTTTTACTTACAAATGACAAATTATTTTCTTTCCTGTGACCCTGAGAAAATTGTCATTGAGACCTCCTAAGGACGCTTGACAAAGGGGAAATGGATACCTTCCCTTTGGAATCAGTTCTAGAGAAGGTGGTTTTAACCTTTGGAATCAGTTCTAGAGAAGGTGGTTTAACCTCCATGTCTCAATAATGTCCATACATTTTTTTTTGGCTGCCTAATTTGAATTAGTTGTATGGCCTTTTAAGCCCATTTTTAAAGAAAATTATGTTCCTAATTCCTCACTTCTATTGAAATATTTTTGAAGAGCTGGTTTTTTGCACGCAAAGCATAGCACAAATAATGAGGGTATAAAATAGCTGCCATTTGTCCCATACTTATGGTTTTCCTGTCTTTAATGCATTTTGTCTAATCTGCATGACATCCCTTTGATATAGTACAGAGATGCTTTGGGTTGCCAGCAATGCAGGCCTCATTCCAAGTGGTGTAAGGGAGAAGGGGAGTGACTTGGCTCGTGGAACTGAGAAGTCTGGGTGTGTGGGTCATGCGGTCCTCCTTTGGACGCATGCCAGGCATTAGACCTCGGTTCTCACTGCCCCTGACTCTGCTTTCTTTTGCTTTGCCTCTCTCTTAGGCAGGCACTGCCATTTGTTGGCTCCAACAGCTCCAGGCTTGTACCTGCATAGCTCTAAGTCCACAAGAAGAGAGGTTCTAGAATTAATTACCGTAATGGGTTGGGAGAGCCCTGATGCTGTGGCCAGGTTCCACTGAGGCAAACAAAGGTGTCATCACTCTGAGAGTGGGGGAGGGTGGTTACCCTGGGCTGTCAGTAGAAGGGGGTTGATATTGGGTGGGCAGCACATTTCATAGGTAGACAGGATCATCCTTTTTCACACAGGGAAACAGAAGCCTATCTCTCTTCATTTTCTTTTTATACCTCACATGAGGTTGGTCTTGCTAAAAGTGCAGGCCTGTGACGTTACAGCTCTGCCCCAGAACAGGCTCACTACCCAGTGCGAGCTGTGGATTTCTTCCTCACAGAATCATCGCTGGGCTCCTCTGTTGTGAGTATGCCTGCATCTCTCTGGAGCCTGGTTATAAGTTATGTAGCAGCAGCCAGGGCATTTTCCACCTGAGACCCAAAGAGGAATTGTGCCTTGATCTGCACCTGCAGGAGGCACTCAGCAGCTCTTACCCAGTGTGAACTTTGAGCTCCTACAGTGCCTTAAGGAGCAGGCATCTGTGGAAGTTGGCTTTCTGCCCTCCTCACAGTTCATTTCCCTCTCCAGTTTCCGATGGTGTTTTCCTTGCCTGTCTTTCCCCGGTGTCGTCCTGTTTGAACTCCCTTTGTGAAGGACTAGTAAAGCTGAAATAAATTTTGAGTTGTCACCTGTCTGTGCTCCAGTTCTCTCTTCTCACGTTATCTGTACCAGTGGTGTCATTGTTGAGATCGTCTTAAAATGCCAGCCCAGCTTTTTGGCAGCAAGCTTTTGGGTGGAAGGAATGGAACGTGATCCCTAACTGGCAGCTTGATTGCATTCCACGCTCACTTCTGTGGTAGAGGATGGATTACTGGTGCCAAAGGGCAGAAGTAGCACTCTGCTAGCACCCTCAGAGCTTCTATTATGCCATTTCCACCTTTGTATTGTCAAAAATGCCAACATTTCCAGCCAAGCTGGAAATTTTTATATTCCCTGTGTTCTGACAAAAGCCTTCCTTAATTTTGTAAACAGGGAGAGGGATTTTTGTTTCAGAATATGGATATTGAAAGATTTTTTGTACAGAGTGGTAGAACCGGCCCTATTTAACACTGGTCCATATTGACTGGATTGGGGGTGATACGTGTACCCCAGTTCCCATACTTTGATGGAGAAGGGGAGGTAGGAACTTAGAAGAAAAAGTCTTTATCCAGCCATTCAATTCAGACAGTGTGTTTTGCACTTTTACACTTTTCTATTTATCCAACTTCGGTTAAAATTAAGAGGAAACAGATGGGCAAGGAATATAGTTTGGATAATGAGTAAAAATTCCTCCGATATATGAACATGGAATATCTTTCTACTTATTAGGTTTGTCTTTACTGGATCTTAACAATGTCATGTAGTTTCCTTTTGTTAAAGTTGTTAGGTGTTTTTATTGCTGCTATTGTTGTTTTCTTAATTTGATGTATAGAATATACGATGGATTTTTTAATATTGGTTTTTTATATCCTGCAACCTCACTGAACTTGTTTATTGGTTCTAAGTTTTTGCATGCATTCTTTAGTGTTTTCTACATACCAAATCAAGTCATTTGTAAATGGAGATAGTTTTAGTTCTTCCAATCCAGTCTGCATGCTTTTTTTTTTTTGCTTTTTCTGGTCGGATTTCCCTGGCTAGAACGTCTACCACAATGTTGAATAGAAGTAGTGAGAGTAAACATCTTCCCTTGTTCTTGGTCTTAGGGGGAAAGCATCCGGTCTTTCACCATGTTGTTGATGGTGTGTGTGTGTGTGTGTGTGTGTGGTGTGTGTGTGTGTGGTGTGGTGTGTGTGTGTGTTTGTGGTGTGTGGTGTGTATGTGTGTGTGTGGGGGGTGTGGTGTGTGTATGTGTGTGGTGTGTGGTGTGTATGTGTGTGTGGTGTGTGGTGTGTGTGTGTGTGGTGTGTGTGTGTGGTGTGTGTGTGTGTGTGTGGTGTGTGTGTGTGTGTGTTTTGAGACGGAGTCTGGCTCCATCGCCTAGGCTGGAGTGCAGTGGCACAATCTCAGCTCACTGCAACCTCCCTCTCCTGGCTTCAAGCGATCTTCCTGCCTCAGCCTCCTGAGTAGCTGGGATTACAGGAGTGTGCTGCCACGCTGGGCTCATTTTTGTATTTTTAGTAGAGATGAGGTTTCACCATGTTGGTCAGGCTGGTCTGGAACTCCTGACCTCAGGCAGTCCGCCCGCCTTGGCCTCCCAAAGTGCTGGGATTACAGATGTGAGCCACTGTGCCCAGCCTGTAGGTGGTCTTTATCAGGTTGAGGGAGTTCTCTTCTAATCCCTGCTTGTAGTGTTTTTAGCATGAAAGCGTTTTACTGTGTTTAGAGAATATGTTGTTTTTTGTCTTTTATTATATTAATATGACAACTATGATGTATATTGAACAAACATTACATTCCTGGGATAAGTCGCACATGGCCATAATGTTAATTATTTTTATATGTTGCTGAATTTGGTTCGCTAGTATTTTTTGAGGATTTTTAATGTTTATATTCATAAGAGATATTGAAGATACTGTACTTGAGAAATTATCTTAAATAATTTTAAGTAAGCAAACATATGCAGTAAGAATTAAACAACACAACGTGCAGAACATACTTAGCACAGTGCCCAGCACCTCCTAAGCATCAGCTTATGGGAATTGCTTTAAGACCGAAGTGACAATAGTCCTTCTGTCAGCGTTGTCAGGAGGATTTAATGTGACTATGCAAAACCAAACCCAGGACCTGGTACACAGTTGTGTGCTGTGATTCTATTAGGTGTTACTTTTCTTGTTACTTTTAAGCATACTGACTGCAGTGGTATTATGAAGGTGAAAAATTGAAAACAATTCAATATCAATAAATAGATGATTGATTAAATATAGTCTATGCACACAGTGTCACAATAAGTAGTCTTTAAAATTGACTAGATTAATATTGATCTAGAAAAATATTGGTGTGCAAAAAGCAGTTTTTATGCATGTGTGTATAGAATTCATGTTTATGAATGCATTAAAGTCTAGAAATACATATATATCAAATTGTTAGTTTAATTTGGGGAGCTTATATTGCTTATAGTGGAACTATGACTTAATTTTAAAATAGGTATATGTTTTATCAGGAAAGAAGGATATACATTTCTTTCTAGCAGGAAAATTTGGAAGCTTAAAAAGTATTTGAGGTTTTAATTGTCTTTGTTGATTTGTCTTCAGTTATTTTCATAGCCTTGTTTGAATTTATTATCTAATTAAACCATATGCACGTTAAAAGAGTAATAAAAGCTTCTAAAAAAGATATATGAGAAAAGATTTTCATCCATTCACAAATTTTGCCTTTCTTCATGTGGACTACCAGAATTAAATTTTTCTGAATGTCTACTGGGTGTTGGCCCAGACTCTGTTCTAGATGTTGTAAATACCAAGAAGAATACAAAGTGGTCCCTACTCCAGGGACAGAGAGACCAAACAGATCTGCAGCCAGCTAATTTCAGGGGGCAATGAAGTAAATGGTACACGCAAGTTAGAGCCGGGCAGGATCTCAGGCTAGCAGTAGACTTGTGTTTTCAAGAATGCATAGGGGTGTGTCTGGCAGACAGGACAAGAATTGCAGATAGCAGAAACAGCCTTTGCAAAAGGTTTGGAGCTCTGCAAATTCAAGAAGAAAGAAATTTTGGGATATTTATGAAAAGCAGCCGCCTTTGGGCTCATTATCCTGTCTCTGTGCAGCTTCCTCTTGAGAGAGCTAATTATAGTCTAGTTAGTAGGCTGCCACATTTCTTACTCCCTTGGAGGAGAATCTCAATTAGCAGGGAGTGGGTGAATCTGAAAGCCTGTCAGGATAGCAGCTTCTTCAAAGTGACCCTGCTGCAGTGAAGCAGAGAGATAGTTGTCTTTTCTTTAGAAAATGAGGCATTTTCTCCCCATTGGGCTTCTATCCATCAAAGCCTGCCTCAGAAGAAGAGAAGGAAAAGCTTTGTGGTTTAGGTTCTGGCTTTCCTGGCAGATAGGCAATGAGCAGTTATTTCTTAGTTTCTGTGACTTTTTGTTGGTCCTCATAGATGAGTGTTTAAATTTTCCGAGCGAACAGTATGGCCCAAAGCTTCTAATTACAAGTTCCAGACACCAGACTTGAATTCATGTTTGTCTTTAGATTGATATCTCTGCCCCTCATAGCCAAACTTGTAGCCACAGTGGTATATTCCTTCTGATCTGTCTGTGGCTTGTTGCTTGGTATCTCCCCTATGCAGCCTGGTTAAAGTTCAGTTCTGGGGCAGCTGGGCTCTGCTGGGGCTTTCTTAGGGACTTCAGTGGAGGCTGCTGAAGGGACTGGTTCTGACCTCCTAGTGCTGGCCCTGGCTATCCCTCAGCCTCTCTCCAGCATCTGGACCTCAGTAGTAGACCTGTTCAGCTTCTGGAAGTCTGCTAGTTTGCTTCTAAGGCCATGGATGATTGTGTTTGTAATCTGGCTTTATTTTTACTGTTTTACTGCTATTTTTCCCTTCATTATGTCTACTTACTTGGATTGCCAGGGGTGGGGTGATTCAGGGTTGGATGAAAATTATAGTATCACTCTGTAGAAATTTCATGAGTCATTTTTAAGTGGTTTATCCTGATGCTGTAGAAGGTGGAATGGAGCTCAGGTGATTTTTAAAGAATCAAAAGAGGTGATGCTTGCTAGGAACTGAAGGCTTCCATCTGCTTATTTCAGATTTCTACCCGAGACTATCAGATGAGAGAAGTGGCCCTCCCATGGCAGTCTTTGCAGTGGGGCTGAAGATACAATTAATTATTTCTGTGGGCTTAAAGAGAACTTCCCCTTAAGATGATTTTATGTGTAACATATGTATTATGTGCAAATGTTAAAATTGATGTAATGGCACAAGCCTGCAGTTAAAAATACTCATTTTTACCCATTTCTGCCTTAGTTAAAGCACTAGAAAAAGAGGTTAGATACTACCAGACGTCTGCTTAGCAGAAAAGCCTAAAAAAATGGGAATCCAAATGGCTAGTAGAGCTCAGTATGGGTTAATTTAGCTGAGAAATACTGTAACGTTAGAACCTGGATGTGAGACTCTTCATCCTGGACTGTAACCATGGTCCAGTTGCAGATACAGCTTATTTGCCCAGTTAAAGAATGGCTCATTCCACATAGTGGAATTTCCCAGTTAACTGAAACTAGGTACCTTTCTGATGACCCAGCCTCCTTTTAAATTTAATCTTAATTTCTGATATCTGAAAAGCTAGGAAACATAGGCTAAACTTATTTTTAAACAGTATGTTAGTTAAGTTTTCAAATAATTGGCTCAGTTGGTTTTTATCCTCCAAAAGCCTTTGCAGGTGTTTCAGTTCAAAGCATTGTGTCCAGCTTTTAATCTAGAAAATAAATACACTTTTTATCCTTTGTTTTCCTGAATTTCCAATCGAGATGGGAAATGTGAATTACTTCCTTCACTAACTCACAGATCATTGAAAAATTGAATCTTAAGTTGTTGTGCAGGGTCATTGTGCTGTTATTGTATAGATGTGATTTGACCCCTGTACTGTCAACTGTATTCTAAGCATTTTGGGTTTAGGGGTTTTTATGTGCATGTGTTTGCTTTTTGTAGTTTCTATTAGGCTATTAGGCCTTCAGCTCACTTATTAACATTACTTTGCTTAATTCTTGCGTCCTCCTTCTCACTATCCCTATAGTTAGTTGCTTCTAATCTGCTTAGGAAATCAGCTAAGTAAGCTTGTTAGATTTGTTTCCAAAGGGTAAGTAAAAAGACAAGCAGCCTCCTAAAGTTCGGTTTAAAAAGCCCTACATTGGCTGCTCAGTATGCCCTTTCCTCCTTCTCTTTTTTATTTGAGACGGAGTCTCGCTCTGTCACCCAGGCTGGAGGGCGGTGCGATCTTGACTCACTGCAACCTCTGCCTCTTGGGTTCACGCCATTCTCCTGCCTCAGCCTCCCGAGTAGCTGGGACTACAGGCACCCGCCACCATGCCCGGCTAATTTTTTGTATGTTTAGTAGAGACGGGGTTTCACCGTGTTAGCCAGGATGGTCTCTATCTCCTGACCTCGTGATCTGCCTGCCTCAGCCGCCCAAAGTGCTGGGATTACAGGTGTGAGCCACCTCGCCTGGCCTCCTCCTTCCCTTCTTGGGGCGGCATTACATACAGGTGTTGGTGATGAAGGGCTTCTGTGCTTATTTTGGATAAATTCTATTGCTATATGTTTAAGTTCCCTGATTTTTTTCTTTACTTCTACAATGTCTAGTCTGCACTTAATCTCAATCAGTGAAATTTTCATTTCAGATATTATGTTTTCTTAAAATCTGTAAGTTCCATTGGATTCTTTAAAAAAACTTTCTTTTTTCTTATGAATGTCTATGTATTTTAATATTGAACATAGTTATAATAGAAGTTTAATGTTCTTATTTCATCATTTCTCAGAAGTTTACTATTTTCTGATTTTTTTGCCCCTCCTGATTATGGGCCACATTTTCTCCCCTCTTGTCATGTTTAGGAAATTTTTTTTTAAGGCTTCTCTGTACATAGTGAAGGAATTTTTTATTAGATGTTGTGTATTGTGAATATTACCTTGTTGAGTGTCTGTGTCTTGTTATATTTCTTTTAGGAATATCATGCTTTGTTTTGGCAAATCAGATAAGTTACTTGCGGTCTGCCTAATGCCCTGTAGGCCTGCTTTTAAGCTCTGATAGGGCAGATTTCATTTAACTTGCACTCCAGACATACTTCAGTCTCACTAAGACCTGACTCTCTGGGGGTCTCCATTGAATGCCTTGGGTGGGTCACCAAGAACATTCCACTTTGGCTGTTTGGAGCTTCCCTACTTGTGTAAACTCTAAGAATTTTTCATTTTATACCTTCTTGGTCGTTTTCTGCCTTGCTTCCTGGAAGTTCACTCACACACGTGAGGCCTAGAACTTAGCACATTCCTGTAGCCCTCTTTCTGTGTAGCTTCCTGTAATTTCTAGCACCCTCAACTTCTCTGAACTCTGTTCTTTATTGTCTGCAGTATTTAATCTGTAGGGCTACTATGTTTAATTTGAGTTCCCCTTCCCTGTACTTGGTGACCTGGAAATTATTAACACCTCCAGGCAGAAAGTTGGGGTGATTGTATAGCTTGCCTTGTTTGTTTCTTTTCTTGCAGGGAGAAACAAACAAATCCATATCTTTATGCAAATTAGCTGAACAGCCAAGTTCTGAACTGCCCGTTGTCCGGTGCCTGCACGTAGTTCTTTTATATATACTGTCAGATTTTCTAGCTATTTATTGCAAGAGGTTAAGTCGTCCACGTCTAGTCTATCACTGATGCAAGCAAAAATTTCAGGAATTCCATTGAAATTGGTCCATTGAAAATAATTCTTGGCAACTGAGTACTGTTCTAAATGACATGCCTGCATATTTTAGAAGACTGAACTAAACATAATTTACATGAATTTGTGAGTGAAGCGTGATAGTGTCTTCATGTCTCCCATTTATTTTTTACCTGTCCCACAGACTGGAACTGTTCCCACTCAGCAGAATGATTATGATTTAAGGTAGTAGAATAATGACAGCCGTTCGTATGTTCTTGGAGCTCCCCAGAGGACAGATAGGCTGAGTGAGATCTGTCCTTGTCACTGCTAATGCTGGCAGTACTCAGTGGGTGACTTTTCCTTTGGGTTGTTCTTATTCCTTACATTAGACTTAAATTTTCCTTTTGGGAAGGCCATTATGAACCACTTTCTGAATCCACGGGAAGTCTATGCTAATTAAGAGCGCTGTGCATCTGAATCAATGAAAAATGGATGTATAGATTGAAAGAACCATCTTGAAACAGAATGGCATAACAAGACAATCTGGGGGATTTAAAGGCACAGTGAAAGGAGCTAATCTGCATAAGGACATGGATTTGTGAAGATGTCTTTCCTCCTCCCCCTACGCTGTGTTGAATAAACTGAACCATGTAATTTGGAGTGCATTGTTGTTGAGTTTTAGGGAGCATTGGGGTCTTGAGTAGACACAAGACTTGGCTGTTGATAATTTAGCTTAAGAAGCAACTAGATCAAGGAAAACAGGATTCTATTTGTATGTTTTTTGGATAGCAATGATTTATTTCAAACTTATTGGTAAAGAACTGATGCCCATTTCAGAAATCATGAATATTGCCAGCTACAGATGTTGTTTTTTTTATTTAAATTACTCGTAAGTTCTTTGTTTAGCCTCCTAAATGACTCACTCTTATACTTGATACATAAACTTTAATTTTGCATCATTAAAGTGTTTTCATAAATATGTTGATTTTTAAGATTCCAAAGATGTTTCTTTTTTCTCGAGACAGGGTCTTGCTCTGTCACCCAGGCTGGAATGTAGTGGAGTGACCCTGGCTCACTGCAGCTTCAAGTTCCTGGGCTCAAGTTGATGCTCCTGCCTCAGCCTTCTGAGTATCTGGGACTACAGGCACACGCCGCCATATCTGACACATTTTTTTATTTTTAAGAGACAGGACCTTGCTATGTTGCCCAGGCTGGTCTTGAACTCCTGGCCTCAAGCAGTCCTCCCATTTTGGCCTCCCAAAGTGGTAGGATTATAGCTGTGTTTTTTTAAAATTTTAAATGCAACTTGAGGAGTATTGATTGGATCCACTGCTGTTTAGAAAATTTAAAAGTTAATGAACTTACGAAAAAAATGTTATCTTCACTAAAAAAGAAATGCAACATAGAAAGTGAAGTCTTTTTTTTCACCTGTCAGATTGATTAAAGTTTAAAAATGGTAATATTAAATGTTGGCAATGGTGTGGAAGGATGAGTACTTCTTTGAACTTCTAGGAGAAATGTACATTTATATGACCTCTCTGATAATTTTGGCACTATACATCAAGAACTTTTACACTCTTTGACCTACTTCTATGGTTTTCATTCCTAAAACTATTGGAAATTCAAACAAACAAAAAAAAGTGTAGGAAAGTATTGGCAATATTGCATTTCTAATGGTGAGGAATTAGAAACACCCTAAATATCTAACAATAAGAGTGTTTCACTTGTACCATTTTCCAATTACAAAGTACCATACAATTATTAAAATGGTGGTTATGAAAAATATTTCATCACAGAGGAAAAATTTACATATTTGAAGTAAGCACTATTCCAATATGATATATACTCTCATCTCAGCTGTTAGTTTAAAGTACACCCAGGTGACCAAGTACAGTGGCTCATGCCTGTCATCCTAGCACCTTGAGAGGCCAAGGAGGGAGGATTGAGTGACAGTGAGACTCTGTCTTCAAAAAAAAAAAAAAAAGCATGGATGGTCAGAAATGTTCCAGAATGTGAAAATAACTGTTTCAAGGTGGTGGTTTTATGAGAGATTGTTTTCTTCTTTATATTTGTTCTATTTTTCAAAATTTGAGTGCAAAAGTATTCTGGGTATGTAAAAGCAAGTATGATCTTTGTAGCTTCATTCTGGGCTTAACCTAAGGCTTTCCAGACCCTAGAGGAGCACCTCAGATTCCAAAAGAGTATGCAGAATCAGTCTCGAAGACTAATTGTTTTATAATCAGGTGAAAAAGTATATATATATGTATATATAGTTTTTGTTTTTAAAAAAACGTTGGTTTCTGTGCTTACTGTTCAGATAAAAATTTCGACGATGAAGATTCTGTGGATGGTAACAGACCTTCCTCTGCTAGTTCTACATCATCCAAGGCTCCACCAAGTTCTCGGAGAAACGTTGGAATGGGAACCACCCGCCGGCTTGGTTCATCCACCCTTGGATCCAAGTCTTCAGGTTAGTCTAAGCCCTGTGTGGCGTTCTGGGGTCAGCTATGCCAGCTTTTCAAACCAGAGGTGCACGTACTTGCCTGTGGTGGCCCTCAGAAGTGATACAGTCCCCATATGCAGCAGGTTTCTGCCTGCTATTCTTTAATTGAATTAGCATTGCGATACTGATGCTGATAAGCTGGTAAGTTGTAAATTTGAGCTACTGTGTTGACTTTTGCCACATTCTAGTAAGGTGGAGCCTGCAGGAGAAGGAAGCCAGCACAGAGGAAAGCATTGCTCAGAGATAAGAGCAAGAGCGCACCCTCATCACATTGTTTAGTTATCTGGATCCAGCAATGCCTGAAACCACTAGGGGCGTTTTAGACAATTTCTATTTAACAAGACTGAGAATAATCCAGAAGTCACACTGTAACTCCTGTCTTTAAAATATATTTTGTAGACTGGCCCCTAGGTATTGGGGTGTGTGTGTATACTCCGCATGCAGGGTCGTGCTGTGGGTGGTGGTGACCAGCCATCTCTGCTCCAGTTCCCAGTGAGCCATGGTGAGGTGGCAGCTGTTGGTGTGTCTGTTGGGTGGCAGCATGAAGTAGAGCTGGGCCAGCGGGAGGTAGCTCTGTGGGAGTGGAAGGCCTGTATTTCTCTACCTGGACCGCAGGCTCTTCATGCAGGAAGGGCAGAGCTCAATACCTCAAAGACAATCTGTAGAAAGCTGGGTAGCAGCAGCCCCACCGGAAGAGTGACCAGACTGTTAAACGAAAAACAAACAGAAAACAGCAACAACAAAAAACCCCATCCAAAGGACCACAACCTCAAAGATCAAAGGTAGATAAGCCCACAAAGATGAGAAAGAATCAACACAAAAGCGCTGAAAACTCAAAAAGCCGGAGTACCCCTTTTCCTTCAGATGACCGCAACCGCTCTCCAGCAAGGGCTCAGAACTAGGCTGAGACTGAGATGGCTGAAATGACAGAAGTAGGCCTCAGAATGTGGATAATAACGAACTTCACCGAGCTAAAGGAGCATGGGGTTGGGCTTAGGATTGGGGTTAGGGTTAGGGTATTCACATAGGAAGAGAGGAAGTCAAACTATCTTTATTTGCAGATGACATGATCCTATATCTAGAAAACTCCATTGTCTCAGCCCAAAAGCTTCTTAAGCTGATAAGCAACTTCAGCAAAGTCTCAGGATACAAAATTAATGTGCAAATATCGCTAGCATTCCTGTACATCAACACCAGGCAAGCAGAGAGCCAAATCGTGAATGAATTCCCATTCACAATTGCCACAAAAAGAATAAAATACCTAGGAATACAGCTAACAAGGGAAGTGAAGGATTTCCTCAAGGAGCACTACAAAACACTGCTCAAAGAGATCAGAGACGATACAAACAAATGGAAAAACAGTCCATGCTCATGGATAGGAAGAATTAATATTATGAAATGGCCATACTGCCCAAAGCAATTATAGATTTAGTGCTATTCCTATTAAACTAACATTGACAGAATTAGAAGAAACTATCTTAAAATCCATATAGAACCAAATAAGAGCTCATATAGCCAAGGCAATCCTAAGCAAAAAGAACAAAGCTGGAGGCATCACTCTATCCAACTTTATACTATAAGGCTACCCCTAACCAAAACAGTGTGGTAGTAGTACAAGAACAGACACATAGACCAATGGAATAGAAGAGAGAACCCAGAAATAAAGACCCCACGACTACAACCATCTGATCTTCAACAAACCTGATAAAAACAAGCAATGGGGAAAGAATTCCCTGTTTAATAAATGGTGCTGGGAGAACTGGATAGCCATATGCAGAAAATTGAAACTGGACCTCTTCCTTACACGCTATACAAAAATCAACTCAAGATGGATGAAAGACTTAAATGTATAACTCAAAACTATAAAACCCTAGAAGGAAATCTAGGCAATACCATTTAGGACATAGGCATGGGCAAAGATTTCATGACGAAGACACCAAAAGCAATTGCAACAAAAGCAAAAATTGACAAATGGACCTAATTAAAGAGCTTCTGCACAGCAAAATAAACTGTCATCAGAGAGAACACTCAACCTACAGAATGGGAGAAAAATTTTGCAATCTATCCATCTGACAAAAGGCCTAACATCCAGAATCTGCAAAGAACTTAAATTTACAAGAAAAACAACCCCATTAAAAAGTGGGCAAAGAAAATGAGCAGACAGTTACGAAAAGAGGACAAACATGCAGCTAACAAACATGAAAAAAAGCTCAACATCACTGATTATTAGAGAAATGCAAATCACAATGAGATACCATCTCACACCAGTCAGAATGGCTATTATTAAAAATTCAGAAAAACAATAGATGCTGGCGAGGTTGTAGAGAAAAAGGAGTGCTTTTACACTGTTGATGGGAGTGTAAATTAATTCAACCACTGTGGAAGACAGTGTGGCAATTCCCCAAAGACCTAGAGGCAGAATTACCATTTGACCTAGCAGTCCCATTACTGGGCATATACCCAAAGGAATATAAGTCATTCTGTTATAAAGATACATGTATGCATATGTTCATCCCAGCACTATTCACAATAGCAAAGATGTGGAATCAACCTAAATGCCCATCAATGATAGACTGGATAAAGAAAGTGTGGTACATGTATACCACATTCATAAAAAGGAACAAGATCATGTCCTTTGCAGGGACATGGATGGAGGTGGAAGCCATTATCCTCAGCAGTCTAATGCAGGAACAGAAAACCAAATACTACATGTTCTCACTTATAAGTGGGAGCTGAATGATGAGAACACATGGACACATGGGTGAGGAAAACACACACTGGGACCTGTTGCAGGGTTTGGGGTGGGAGGAGGGAGCACATCACGAAGAATAGCTAATGTGCTGGTCTTAATACCTAGGTGATGGGATGATCTGTGCAGCAAACCACCATGGCACACGTTTACCTATGTAACAAACCTGCACATCCTGAACTTAAAAGTTGGGAATAAAAATAAATAAGATAAAACACATTTTGTTCTTACAAGCAACATGGTTCCTTGTGAGACCCGTATGGATGTTGCATTAAATAAATTGTAGGAGATTTCTCCCATAAATTCTTCCTTTCACCCCTAATGTAGACAGTTTGGTTGTTATATACAACTCTTATTTTCTCTCAAATTTTACATTTACATGCAAATTCTCTCTGAAATTTATCTCAGAAAAATTGTGTAGGTGCTGCTCTTAGAACCATTTTCACTGATGGCTGTGAGCTTTGAGCTGTTGGTGGTGGTGGGGATAGTGGTGGGTGGGGAATCCCATGAGCCAAAAAAGATGAAGCTGAGTGGGCCAAGTAAAAGCTGTACTCATGGTTAGCATTAAAATGCTGTCTCCTGATGGCCTCTCCTGAATTCTGAACCGGCCCTAGAATATTGGTATCTTGACCAGACCAGCATGGGACCACTCTGCCTCCTCACCCCAGCATCTGTGATAGAGGAGCTGTAGGAATGTTAATTGTGCTTATTTCTAGTTCTTTCTAATTATTTTTTTGGTGTATTTTAAAACATTTTACTTTTTGTTATTGAGTTTAAGTTCTCATAACATAAAATTAGCCATTTTAAAGGGGATGTTTTCAGTGTTTCATCTACCTTGTAGCATATATCAATACTTTGTTCCTTTTAATGCCTGAACAATCTTTCTAATCTTTTTTCTTGAACTATTCTTGGGTAATTATCTGTTGCACAAACAAGGCTTAGAAAATTACTAGACTTTTAGGTCTAATGTTTAAGTCTTTAATCCATCTTGAATTAATTTTTGTATAAGGTGTAAGGAAGGGATCCAGTTTCAGCTTTCTACATATGGCTAGCCAGTTTTCCCAGCACCATTTATTAAATAGGGAATCCTTTCCCCATTGCTTGTTTTTCTCAGGTTTGTCAAAGATCAGATAGTTGTAGATATGCGGCGTTATTTCTGAGGGCTCTGTTCTGTTTCATTGATCTATATCTCTGTTTTGGTACCAGTACCATGCTGTTTTGGTTACTGTAGCCCTGTAGTATAGTTTGAAGTCAGGTAGCGTGATGCCTCCAGCTTTGTTCTTTTGGCCTAGGATTGACTTGGCGATGCGGGCTCTTTTGTGGTTCCATATGAACTTTAAAGTAGTTTTTTCCAATTCTGTGAAGAAAGTCATTGGTAGCTTGATGGGGATGGCATTGAATCTCTAAATTACCTTGGGCGGTATGGCCATTTTCACAATATTGATTCTTCCTACCCATGAGCATGGAATGTTCTTCCATTTCTTTGTATCCTCTTTTATTTCATTGAGCAGTGGTTTGTAGTTCTCCTTAAAGAGGTCCTTCACGTCCCTTGTAAGTTGGATTCCTAGGTATTTTATTATCTTTGAAGCAATTGTGAATGGGAGTTCACTCATGATTTGGCTCTCTGTTTGTCTGTTATTGGTGTATAAGAATGCTTGTGATTTTTGTACATTGATTTTGTATCCTGAGACTTTGCTGAACTTGCTTATCAGCTTGAGGAGATTTTGGACTGAGACAATGGGGTTTTCTAGATAAACAATCATGTCATCTGCAAACAGGGACAATTTGACTTCCTCTTTTCCTAATTGAATACCCTTTATTTCCTTCTCCTGCCTAATTGCCCTGGCCAGAACTTCTAACACTGTGTTGAATAGGAGTGGTGAGAGAGGGCATCCCTGTCTTGTGCCAGTTTTCAAAGGGAATGTTTCCAGTTTTTGCCCATTCGGCATGATATTGGCTGTGGGTTTGTCATAGATAGCTCTTATGATTTTGAGATACGTCCCATCAATACCTAATTTCTTGAGAGTTTTTAGCATGAAGGGTTGTTGAATTTGGAAGAAAACCTAGGCATTACCATTCAGGACATAGGCATGGGCAAGGACTTCATGTCTAAAACACCAAAAGCAATGACAACAGAAGCCAGAATTGACAAATGGGATCTAATTAAACTGAAGAGCTTCTGCACAGCAAAAGAAACTACCATCAGAGTGAACAGGCAACCTACAAAATGGGAGAAAATTTTCGCAACCTACTCATCTGACAAAGGGTTAATATCCAGAATCTACAATGAACTCAAACAAATTTACAAGAAAAAAACAAACAACCCCATCAAAAAGTGGGTGAAGGACATGAACAGACACTTCTCAAAAGAAGACATTTATGCAGCTAAAAAAACACATGAAAAAATGCTCACCATCACTGGCTATCAGAGAAATGCAAATCAAAACCACAATGAGATACCATCTCACACCAGTTAGAATGGCAATCATTAAAAAGTCAGGAAACGACAGGTGCTGGAGAGGATGTGGAGAAATAGGAACACTTTTACACTGTTGGTGGGACTGTAAACTAGTTCAACCATTGTGGAAGTCAGTGTGGCGATTCCTCAAGGATCTAGAACTAGAAATACCATTTGACCCAGCCATCCCATTACTGGGTATATACCCAAAGGACTATAAATCATGCTGCTATAAAGACACATGCACACGTATGTTTATTGCGGCACTATTCACAATAGCAAAGACTTGGAACCAACCCAAATGTCCAACAATGATAGACTGGATTAAGAAAATGTGGCACATATACACCATGGAATACTATGCAGCCATAAAAAAGGATGAGTTCATGTCCTTTGTAGGGACGTGGATGAAATTGGAAATCATCATTCTCGGTAAACTATCGCAAGAACAAAAAACCAAACACCGCATATTCTCACTCATAGGTGGGAATTGAACAATGAGAACACATGGACACAGGAAGGGGAAGATCACACTCTGGGGACTGTGGTGGGGTGAGGGGAGTGGGGAGGGATAGCATTAGGAGGATATACCTAATGCTAAATGATGAGTTAATGGGTGCAGCGCACCAGCATGGCACATGTATGCATATGTAACTAACCGGCACATTGTGCACATGTACCCTAAAACTTAAAAGTATAATAATAATAAAATAAAATAAAATAAAAAAGAAAATTACTAGACTGGTGCTTTCCTTCCCATCTCGCATCCATACCCCTTCCAGAAGTCCCTGCTGTGTAGATTATGCACATATCAGCCCAGTTTTCCCCTTCAGCCCTGCACTTATCCTTTTTCCATGTTGTTTAATGCCATAGTCACGAATTTCCTGATTAGCTCCTCCTCATCAGATAGCTTAGGCTCAGGGACTGTTGTTGGCCTTTGAGTCCTCTTCGGTATATGTGGGTACATGGTGTAGGGCCTTATGCAAAGGAGGCATTCAGGGCCTATCTGCTCAATGGGATCCAGTTTTTATGCTAAAACAGACACAGAGCACCACATCACAGTGAGTGATGGTCATCCTTTATAGTAGTTAGCTTTTCCACAGTGTGAGTGATCTTCAGCAAGAGTGATGACACACATTTACTGCTACCTGGGATTGTCTTTAAAGCCCCTTTCTGTCTGGATAGTTATCAGCACCCTGAACACCAGATACATGAGTGGTATGAAGGTCTTAGAAAAGCAATCAGACTAATCCATGTAAATCATTAATGGGGGTTATGAAGAGGACTATAGATACCAATTTTTACAATGTGAAAAAAATCTGATAAAGCATCACTTGATTTTCATACATAAAGGGGAGCTCATATTAGCAAAAAGAAATACTTTCTCCAATACTTTTAATTATACAAAGCATCTTAGGGTAAGTTTGTAGGAGAAACTTGTAACTGATTCTTAAGTGAAAAAAATGACAGTTATCATGAGTTCAAGGAAATAGAAATGTTTTCAAACTAATATAAAGTTAAATAAAACTGTGAAATTATTTAGGACTTGTTTGAATATTCACAAATTTGTTATGCTGGATTCCCAGTAATAACAATTTAAGTTATTCCCTGATGAATTAAATTTTCTGCTTGATCCATTTATTAGGAATCTTTCAAAGGACTTGTATGTTAATACAATATCTAAATCCTTTAAAACCCATACCCTCCCTGCTTAAACAGGTAGTCTAAGTGACCTTAAGCTAATGTATATAGCATTGTAGAATTACTATATTTCATCTTGATATGAAGTCAGTAATGTTTGTCAATTTCATGACACTCCAAAGTTATATGAAGCCTTTTTAAAAAATGTTCTGAATCTTCCAAAATGTAATTTTGATTGTGTATGTTTAGACTTCTTCAGTGTATGTGTTATAGACGTTGTTTCATATTGTTTACATTTTTAAAATTCTTTTTTACAGCTGCAAAAGAAGGAGCTGGTGCTGTTGATGAAGAGGATTTTATTAAAGCATTTGATGATGTACCTGTAGTACAGGTCAGTGAGGATATTTGAGTATGATTACAAACAAGGGTCAACTTACTCTTCAAGTTTTATTTTTCAATTCTGCCTATGTAATGTTTTTACTAGGTCAGGTAATTTTAACTGTCAGCACTACAGGAGATCTGAGGTGCAGACCAGAAAATGTTGGAGCAAAAGTCAAGGCCCAAGATAATCTTTCAGTAAGAACGGGAAAGACATTGGTTGCTCTATTATTAAGTTTATGGATCAGGTCACATAAAAGAGAAAGAAATAGATGACGCTAAATTAGAGAATAAAAAAAGTATATTTATTTAGGGATTTTTTTTAAAAAATTCATAAGTTTGAAGGATTTTGGTGTCTGAAAAGTTACGGAGAATGGTTTAATAAGAGCTTAGTTTATACCTTCTTTGATGCTTCACTTTAAGTACCTAACAGATGAAACAAAGATTATTTATAAAAATTGGGATACAGCCACAAGTTTTTGACTGCTTTGTGCCTTAGTATCGTCTGTTGCTGATTGAGACTAATACTTTTCCTCAGCCTACACTGACTGTCTGTGCTCTGGATTCCTGTGGCACTTACTGTCTGTTATGTACAACTCTCTTTGCCACCTTGGTTGCCATATGTGTATAAAGCAGGTAACAAGAATCTCAGTGGCCTAGGCGACATGGCGAAACCTCATCTCTATAAAAGATACAAAAATCATCCATGGTGGCTTGTGCCTATAGTTCTAGCTATTCGGGAGATTGAGGTGTGAGGCTCCCTTGAACCCGGGAGGTGGAGTTTGTTGTGAATTGAGATTGCGCCACTGCACTCCATCCTGGGCGACAGAGTGATTCCCAGTGTCTTAAACAAAAAACAATCTCGGGTTCAGGTTCATCCTTAAGTACTTGACCTGACCTTCCCAGCATACATCAAGATTGATTATACCCTGTACCTTACCTGTTTTCTAGGTAAGATGTGGGGATAAATGAGAAAGTAGATTTGAAACTGTTTAAATTTATAGGTATAGTGTCATGTTATAGATAATACTAAGTGAGAAATGACTTAGGCATCACTGGCTGTTTCCATTAGCCTTGTTTCTCTTTGTACATGAAATCATCTGTTAAGTTTATAGTAAAGCTATGTTTGAGGCAGGGTTATTCACATATGGCAGCAAATCTTGTGGGTACACATTTGTAGTGAGAAAGATCCTCATTATAGACAAAACTGTTCAGATATTTTCTCATAGGTATTTCTTAAAAAAATAATTTCTTTTACCATACTTAATGTTCTTGACTTCATGTAATTAAGAAATAATCTGTTTATTCTGCATGTTTTTATATTGATTGTAAATTAATTTTGCTTACAGATTTATTCCAGCCGAGACCTTGAGGAATCCATAAACAAAATTAGGGAAATATTATCTGATGACAAGCATGATTGGGAGCAGAGAGTAAATGCTGTAAGCTGTTGACTTCATGTGATTACATTTTCATAAGATGTATTTAAATATCTCAAATACTTTATTGTGAAATTGGGACAGCTCTAATGAATTCTAAATAGTACATATTTTAAATTCAAATTATCATATTTATACTTCACCTTTTTAGTAGAGTGTCTCCTTTTATTTTTATTTTGAAAACACACCACCTTACACCTTTATGAATCGCCTAGTCTTTTAACAAAGACCTGACTGTGGAATGTATGGTAATAGTCTCCACTCTCACCTTAGCAGAAATTTCATTCTGTGATTGTTTGCCTTTAAGGTGGCTTTTTTGTGGCATTTTTAGTGTATGTCCCCAATATTCTTTTCTTTCTTCTTATCACTTGCTAGAAAGTTGTGTCTCCTTTATTTTTAAAAGTAGATTAATGGAAAGTGGGCTCAGCATTAAAGTGAGGGTGTGTCTTATCTGAGAAGGCTATTTTCTACTGGTTGGCTGGCAAGAAGAGAGGTGGTACAATTGCCATTATATTGTATTTCAAATTCAGACCAGCCATTTAATGGTTCAGTGGAGGATAATAAATACTACAGGAATGCTTCTTCCTTTAATTCTTAAATAAATGGCAGTTGAAGTAGGGTGTCGCGGGGAGGTAAGCTTAGGAGGGGATTTTCACAAGCCAAAAGTTTTTAATTATTTATCATTAGTGTTGTAGGATCTATAAATACTTTAAGATATTTCAAATGTAAAACTGTTTTTGCAGAAATTATAGTATATGTGTCACAAATACTCTAGTTAAAAATTATTTAGTCTTATTTGTGATATGTAGATTTGTTTATTGTATTAGCTAATATTTAACTGGCTGAATTCTTTTGGGAAAGCTTTCTAATCAGTTGAACTTTAACAATGATCTCTTTTGTATTTGATGACTTCTTTCGTTGTGTATATTCTGTGTTAGAATTGTTTTCTATTTTTCTGAATTTTCTCTATTCCATTAGCTAAAAAAGATTAGATCTTTACTTTTGGCTGGTGCTGCTGAGTATGATAACTTCTTTCAACATTTGCGTCTTTTGGATGGAGCCTTTAAACTCTCTGCTAAGGACCTGCGGTCTCAGGTAGTGCGGGAGGCTTGTATCACGTTGGGGTAAGGACTGCGATGCTCCATATTCTCACCATAAAATAGTGTCACCACAGAGCTTCAGAGATGTCTCCTTGAACATGTGAGCTGGGTCTCTTTAATGTAACTTCTGACTAGTCTCCAAGACCCATTCCAGTTAACACTTCTTTCAGTAGTTTTACAATACTTTTTGCTCAATTATGTGAAGTGTGACAGATTTTAAATTTTATTCAGTGACATAGCTCTGAAGCCTTTATTTCAAACTTTGAAGCAGTTATTAATATGGAAAAGTGAAATTCTATAAAATCCTGTTTCTCTGATTTTTCATTGATTTTTGCTGGCAGGCAATAGCGTGTTTATCAGAGTGTTTGTTCCTAGAAGAGTAGTGTAGTTATAAAGTTAAAGGCATTTACTGCAGTAAAATTTTATTCTAGCTGTACGTGTACTAGTGATCAAAGCTATTAAAACTTTGTGTTAGAATGTATGTCGGAATATCAAAGCAGCAGCAGCAGCAGGAGGAGGCATTGCAGCTGTTTTAAGTTTTGGCTGAAGTCAGATTTTGAAGCCTGAATATTTTATGTTAAGATAAAAGAAAAAAGAAAAAGGAGCCAAGGGTGCTTTTTCATATTTGTGTTTTATTAAAATATAATCAGTTTGTTTGCTATTTTAAGACTAGCTGGGGCAGGTGGGCTGGTATGTGCCTGGAGTCCCAGCTACTTGGAAAGCCAAAGTGGGAGGATTGATTGAGCCCAGGAGTTCAAGTTCAACGTGGGCAAGGTAGTGAGATCCTGCCTCTAGAAAACAAACAAAAAGCTCCACAGACTAGTTGGAAATGTTTTTTTTTTAAAAAAAAACAACAACAAAACTTTTGGGCTAAGAACTATTTGCCAAGTTCTTAACGTGCACATCGGAAATCTCAGACCCTTGTCCTTTCTAGATAACTTTAAATGAAGGCTCTAGATGTTAAGTGGTTTATATGCTTCACTGTCTCTAAGAAAAATAACTACAGTCCAGTATCCTTTTCTTGTTTTAGGCATCTGTCATCAGTTCTGGGGAATAAGTTTGACCATGGAGCTGAAGCCATTATGCCAACTATCTTTAATTTAATTCCAAACAGTGCCAAAATTATGGCCACATCTGGTGTTGTAGCTGTTAGGTTAATTATTCGGGTAAGTATGTTATAGGCCATGCATGAAATAAGCAAGTGGTAAATACTGATGGTTGATAAATATTAGAGGCATTTTTGTTAACATAATTATATTGAGTCATTAAATTTATTAGCATAATTATATTGGAATTTTGTATATATATCATCTTTTCCCCCTACTTAATTGTGGCATGTGAGCTTTTTATAATCCATAATGTGAATTATGGTTGTGTTATAAAGTTAATGAGGTATGATTGTTAACTCACTATTGGTTTAAAATGTTCGAACATCCGGTGTCTGCTTCTGAGTTTATATTGTATTCTTGTTACTCGGATATTACTCTTAGTCTTACCTCCTTAGTCCCAGTCCTTCCGTTTTAGGTATCGGTGCTTGTGGTTTTACTGTTCACCCAAAAGTTTAATTAATTGCACATAAGCACGAAACAAAATGTTCTCTTTGGTTAGGTTTTCTAGGCACTTGTTTGTTTAAATTTAAATAATTATCCAAGTAATTTATACACAGGTTTTTAACAAAATCTAATAGTTCACAAAGGTTTAAAATGGTTTTCTACATTACCTCCCCACCACTTTCAAGTCATTTTTGCCCAGAGGCAGCTCGTGAAACTTTGAGGCTTGATGATGTTGTCTAAAATCTATCCAGAATATTCTTGATTATTGGTTATTTACTTTGTATTATAAGTTCTTACTGTTCTTACTTGCACTGCCTGCTTTAACTGTGAAACCCAAGGTCATTCTTGGACATTTCCATTGAAATAGTATCAAAATATATTGGTCTGATGACTCCTTTTAAACCCACTCAGATCTCTACAGCTGAGATAATTTAGACCTCATACTAATGATTGTTTTAGGCTTATCTTCATGTCATCATGTTGCCTGTTCTTAACTCTGTAAATTTTCTAATGGCTTTTGACAATATCCTGTGAATTCTTTTTTTCTTTTAAAACTCACTGACATTCTAATCTGAATATATATGTGCTATAAGTAGGTTAGTAAGGAAGTGATTCTCTTAATTTTGTTTTGTTTTTGTACTTGCAAGTGTTGACCTCTGTTTTTTGTTGTTCTTCACAGCACACACACATCCCTAGGTTAATACCTGTCATAACAAGCAACTGTACCTCTAAGTCTGTCGCAGTTAGAAGGTAAATTTTAAAGGATTTTCTCATTGTTTTTGAATTGTTTAAAAACCAAAACAAATTCCAAATCTCCTTCCATGGATAAAATTTCATGTATAACATGCTTAGTATTACTTAAAATCACTGCAGTAAATGACTTTGAGTTGAAGAATCAAGATCTAAATATTTTGGGAAATGAATGTGGACAACCTCTATTATGTTTCTGTGTGTGTGTGTGTGTGTGTGTGTGTGTGTGTGTGTGTGTGTATGTATATGTCTGTGTGAGAGAAAGTGAGTTTGGGTGTTAGTGGCAGAAGGAGAAGGGGAGAGGACTCCCTGTACATTTGTTTCCTGTGGTAATCCTCCTACCTTTGTCATCGGTCTGCCCTGTTCCCTGAGTAAAGGCAGTAACTGCATGCAAGAAAAAAATACCGTAAACATCAATGGCAATAGTTTTGTATTAACATAGGTGAGGGGAAAGGTATGTGTTTGCATCTTCTGTTAGCGATTTCTGGGATTCTGAATCTTCACCGTCACTTAGTTCTGTGCAGTTGTGGGAGATATACCCAGAAGACACAGGCAAATACAACCTGGGTAACTAGCTAGGGGTTTGTTCCCAAGTCCCTATCTTATATGTCCTGGCGAGCTGCCCTAAACTACGTGTGAGGAATAAAGACTGTGTTCTTTCAGCTCAGACCTGTGATTCTTGAGTGTTTTAAGAGTCTTTTAAAATCTATGAACCCTCTTTCCAGCAAGTCGTAAATGTACAGAATAGTTTTGTGTAGGTTTGCAGGGAATTCATGAATACCACTAAAGCTGTTCCAGTAGACTGTATTGGGAGTCTTATAGGATAATTACTGGCAGGCTTGGGCAACCTCTTGGCCCCATTCCCTTAGCTGTGTGTCTTGATCCTAGCCCTGTGAAAGAGTCCTTCACTCGAAGATTTAGAGCCCAGATGACCTTTGCCAGCCGTTTACCTTTTTTCCTGGGGTGTCTTGTTGATCCTGCTGGGTTTCTGTGGGTACAAGACCCTCTTAAGCATGAAGCAGCTCTATATTTGTCGTTTTAAAATTTATTTTATTATTTTTAACAAATTGGCCAGAGACCGCCTTTTAAAAAATTTTCTTTCCTTTCCTTTTCTTCCTTTCCCTTCTGTTCCCTTCCCTTCCCCTTTTCTTTTTCTTCCTTTTTTTCCTTTTCTTTCCTTTTTCCTTTCCTTCCTTCCTTTCTTGCCTTTCTTCCTTTATTGCTTTCCTTTCTTTTCTTTCTTTCACCCAGGCTGGAGTGCAGCACACTGTAACCTCAAGCTCCTGGGCTTCCAAGTAGCTGGGACTATAGGCACACACCACCATGGCCCACTAATCTTTTTTTTTTTTTTACTTTTTTTTTTTTTAGAGACGGGGGTCTCATTATGTTGCCCAAGGATGATCTCAGACTCCTGGGCTCAAGCAGTCTTCCCACCTTGATCTGCCAAAGTGCTGGGATTATAGATGTGAGCCACCATGCCCAATCTTTGTTTTTTTAATTGGCAAGTAAAAATTGTGAAGACTTATGGTGTACAACATGCTGTGTTGATAATGTGTATACATTTTGTAATGGTTAAATCAAGCTCTTTAACATGTGTATCACCTCACATACTTATTTTTTTGTGGTGAAAACACTTGAAATCTACTCTCAGCAATTTTAAAGTGTATAATATGTTGTTACTAACTGTAGTCACATCACTATGATGTGCAATCGATCTCTTGAACTTACTCCTATCTACCTGACATTTTGCATGCTTTACATCTCCCCAGTCTCCCAACCCCCAGCTTCTGGGAACCACCATTCTACTTTCTGCTTCTATGAGTCCAATTTTGTTTGCTTTAGAGGTGGTACCTCACTCTGTCACCCAGGCTAGAGTGCAGTGGCACAATCATGGCTCCCTGCAATCTCTAACTCCTGGGCTCAAGTGATCCTCCCGCCTCAGTCTCCCAAGTAGCTGAGACCATAGGCGTCTGCCACCACGCCCCCAGCTAAGTTTTAAATTTTTTGTAGAGATAAGGTCTTATCATGTTGCCCAGGCTGGCCTCAACCTCCAAAGTGCTGGGATTGCAGGTGTGAGCCACTGCACTAAGCCTGAGTCGACTTTTTTGGATTCCAC
Source organism: Pan troglodytes (assembly GCF_028858775.2). Classification (NCBI taxonomy): domain Eukaryota; kingdom Metazoa; phylum Chordata; class Mammalia; order Primates; family Hominidae; genus Pan; species Pan troglodytes. Next base: position 22,133,472 of record NC_072411.2, on the reverse strand, counting down.
ACTTAAGTGAGATCATGCAGTATTTGTCTTTGTATGCCTGGCTTATTTCATTTAAGATAATATTTTCCAGGTTTATCTGTGTTGTCTTAAATGACAAGATTTATTTTGTTGTTGTTAAGGCTGAATAGATTCTGTTGTGTATATATGCTACATTATCTTTATCTCCTTATCTGTTGATGGATACTTAGGTTGATTCCCTATCTTGGCTATTGTGAATAGTCTTGCAATAATCATGAGAGTTCAGATATCTCTTCAACATATTGACTTCATTTTTTTGGGATATATACCTAGTAGTTGGTTTTATATCCATCTCATTAATAACTACATGAAAGACAAAAAGAGAAAAGAAGAATAATCCAGCTATCTAAAGTCACGAAAAAAGAAATTTATACCTTCCACTGAAAAAATGTAATTCCTTACTGTGCGGCTCAAGTGCGTTCCCCGGGGAATGCAATCTACCCTTGACCTAGGGTTCAGCTTCTCCTGGGGTTAGAGTGGAACAGCTTTAGCTTCTCCTAGAGATGAGAATGTAAAGTTGGCATGCCAGAGGGATGATTATGAACTTCAGAACCTGACCAGCATCAGTTGAAACATTCCTCTCCCACTTACTCGTTTGACTCGTTAGGTATAAAGGTTTGGAGGATTCACAATCATTACGTAAAACATTTAGTGAAAGCTTAATTTGTTGCAGCTGTGGCTGTTGTTATTTTCATTTTGCTGCTGTTGTTTTCATTTCGCTATTGTTAGGTTTCCAAGAGAAATTCAGAATGTGTTTTTCCTTGCGTAAGGCAAAATTTCTCCAATAAGATGACACGGATCTTTGTTGTGGAACATTGTAAGATGTTCAGGGGATTCATCATCTTGGGCTGCCATTACAAAATACTACAGACTGGATGGCATGAACAACAGATTTATTTCTCACAGTCTAGAGCAAGCTTGTCCAACCATGCAGCACAGGACAGCTTTGAATGCCCAATACAAATTCGTAAACTTTCTTAAAACATTATGAGATTTTTTTTTAAGCTCATCTGCTATCATTAGTGTTAGTGTATTTTATTTGTGGCCCAAGACGATTATTCTTCTTTCACTGTGGCCCAGAGGAGCCAAAAGATTGGATAACCCTGGCCTAGAGGCTGGAAGTTCAAAGTCGGCGTGCCAGCAAGGTCAGATTCTGGTGAGGACTCTCGTCCTGGCCTGTAGACCAGTGTTTTCCTGTGTCCTCACATGGGAGAGAGGGAGAGCAGGGTGGGAAGGAGGAAAGAACAAGCTACCTGTTATCTCTTCTTATAGGGACACTAATCTCATAATGAGGGCCCCATTATCATGCCTAATCTAAACCTTATCACTTCCCAAAGGTCCCATCTCTAAATAACCATCACATTGAGAGTAAGGACTTCAGCATATTAATTTTGGAGGGGGGGGGGGTGGGCAGGGAGATAAAATTCGCTTCATAACATTTAGCAGTTCTGGCCTTTGGCACTAAATATGAGTAGCACCCTACAGTTATTGTGACAATAGAAATGCCGCCACCCTCACCAATTTCTGAACCAAACACTCAGATTGTTATTTCTGTATTTAGCCAGTGGGTATCAGTCAGAACTGTATGTCTTAATGCTGAGAGAAGTAATAGAGACCATCTTGCCCAGTCCCTCTGCCCTCTGCCCTCAGAAATGGAGAGGGAGCTTAAGAGGGCAGTGTAAGCAAGGCAGTGCACCTTCTTAGCTACATATTCAGCCTGTACTTAGCTTCGCTTCGTAGAATTGGTAACAAATGGGTTACACACACTCTGACATTAACGTATATATAGTGGAATTAGGAGTTCAGATACAGCAGTGATTAAAGCTTGCTGATGTTTTCCCAAGAAGCTTCATAGATGGGTTAAAAATGAGCTACATTTTGAAAGATGAGTAGGAATAAGTGCAGTAAAGAGCCAAGAAAAACCCAGACTGGGAAATGCCACAGGCAAAAGGGTGAAAGTAGAATAAACATGGTCTAGATTGGGGATTGGGGCAGGAATGGGGAGGGTGATGGTGAGGAATGTGTGTGTGTGTAGTTGGTGTCTTTCCTTTGAAAAGGCTTGCTCTACCACTCTGGCCCCACCACTGCCGGCCCTAGGACCAAGCTGCATGGCTCTCCTGTGAGCTGCTGGAGCCCCTTGCATTCTGGCAGTGTAACTGTTTGTCTCTTATGTTCTCTGGGCTGTGTCTTGGTTATCATTGGATCTCCAGCATCTAGCATGGGGTAAAGGGTCAGTAAATAATTATTTTTATTTGTTTATTTTTGAGACAGGGTCTGACTTGGTTCCCTAAACTGGAGTGCAGTGGTGCAATCATAGTTCATTGCAGTCTCAAACTTCTGGGCCCAAGCAATCCACCCACCTCAGCTTCCTAAATAGCTAGGACTTTATTAGTGCATGCCACCATGCCCAACTAATTTTTTTAAAAAAATTTTTTGTAGAGACAGTGTCTTGCTTTGTTGCCTAGGCTGGTCTCAAATGCCTGGCTTCAGGTGATCCTCCTGCTTTGTCCTCCCAAAGTGCTGGGATTACAGGCGTGAGCCGCTGCTCCCAGCCTTGATTTATTGAGTGATTGTGTATGGATTATAAGTTGTGAATTGGGAAGGTTGTAGGAAAGAAAGTCTGGTCATTTCTTTAGAGAAAGATTTTACTTCTGATTTGTGTGTTCTTGAATGGGTTCCTAGGACTATTAGGATTTATTCATACAAAAATAGAAATGCTAGACTTAGGAAAAAGAAATGTTTATTTATTTGTTTGTTTGTTTGTTTGACAGAGTCTCGCTCTGTCGCCTAGGCTGGAGTGCAGTGGCACGATCTCGGCTCACTGCAACCTCTGCCTCCCGGGTTCAAGTGATTCTTCTGCCTCAGCCTCCTGAGTAGCTGGGATTACAGGTGCCCGTCACCATGCCTGGCTAATTTTTGTATTTTTAGTAGAGATGGGGTTTCACCATGTTAGCCAGGCTGGTCTTGAACTCCTGACCTCAAGTGATCCGCCCGCCTTGGCCTCCTAAAGTGCTGGGATTACAGGAGTGAGCCACTGTGCCCGGCCAGAAAAAGAAAATTTTGTAGAGGTAGAACCCGAAGTGGTGATGTAATCTAAATTGTTTTTGTGCACAAATCAGACCAAGAAAAATCATAAAAGTGAAAAGGCTTAAATAGAAGGATGCTGAAACATCCTTCTATTGGTTGGTTGGAGGAAAGCAAAGTAGTTGGAGAAAATCCATTTTAAGCACTATTTAGGGCCTTAGCATGAAAATATGGAGAGCACTTAGTTTTTCAAGGTACTTTTAACTTTTTTTGTGCAAAGCATTCTCCGAAATTAATGCAAAGACCTGATTGTGTCATGTTTGTTGATCTTCTGTGCATGTGTACATTCTCTATTAACATATTACTTAGGATAGTATAAAAATGAATGACAGTGGTAAGTCCTTTCAGTGATGTTGCCATGAAGTGCAAGCTTCTGATTGGAGAGAAATGCTTGGATCCTGTCCCTGTGTCCCTGTGGCACTAATAGGTGCTTAATTACTTTCATTTGCTTTGGTTTTTAGTCAGTTCTGATTCATTCTTTATGTTCTGTTTTTCTAATCATAAAAATCAGAAGAAATGTACTAATTATAAAAAATAGTATTGGGTCACTTAAGTTTTCATTTTCACTAAAATATGTATTAATAAGTTGTGTATTTCTTAATACTTTTTAGGCGCTGTTTTGAATTTTTAGATTTGCTTTTACAAGAATGGCAGACACATTCACTAGAACGGTGAGCATCTGATTTGAAACCATTTTTCCCTCTGAATTGAGTCTTTAGAGTGAATGCTTTGGTGAGTGGTCCAGCTGGCTTTCTGTAAGAATGGAGGAATATATGCGTTTGTTTTCATGACTACGTCTGTTGTTTTACTGATGTTGGCCACATAATATTCACAGACGCTTTTAGTGAATTTCATTGGTTGAAATACTACTATGTCCATGTGCATTCTGACAGCTGCAGAGCCAATGTAAACTGTTACTGACTCTGGCCCTGCTGCTTGACATTCCTGTCAGTTCCCATGAGGTAACTGTTTAAAGTTGCTGTTAGTAGACAAGTGTTAGATCCTTCAAGGAATTTCACTCATTTGAAAGTTTTCTTTTTCTCCCTCTGTATTTGGTGTAGACAGCCTATTTAATGTTAAGGTGATTATCTCACAGTTTCCATAGAAACTAGTTCTGATGTGAAAAACACAAGCTTTTGTTGTTTGGGTTTGTAAAAGATTGAGCTATAAGTGCACATTTAAAAAAAATCAGCTTGTGTTTTTTAAAAAAAGTCCCACAAGAGAATAGGGTTATCAAAGTCCTTAGGCGTGGGTGGGTTGGAGTGGCGCTAGGGTGTTGGGGCAGGGTTGGGAATTAAAGGGCTGTAGGTAGGAGTGCCGTGCTTTGCCCAGCCACGTGGGAACTTACCAGCCTTGGCACAGAGGCTCCCAGCTCCATGTTGCCATTTGGAAGTTGTTTCTCCCACCTGGTTTCACTTGCATCAAACCATACATTTATGATTGTTACTGCTTTCTTTTCTAAATATCTAGACACATATCGGTATTAGCTGAAACAATAAAGAAGGGAATACATGATGCTGATTCCGAAGCAAGAATAGAAGCCAGAAAGTAAGTTTTTATTGTACACCACTTTTTAAATTAACTTCTTCTATATTTCACATGAATTATAGGATTGCCTTATTAAAAACTTAAGTTACTTGAACATATTTGTTAACCATGACTTTTAAACATGACCCCCAAAGGCCATTTTGGAATATTTCTCTCTTTTTTTAATAACATCACTCAACCTTGTAAATAAACAGGACTGAGGGAGACAAAAGAATGCTCGTTTTTTACATTCGTCACAAATCATCACATAGCTCTGGAAGGCAGTTGTATACATGCTCAATGTATTCTTTTACTCATTAAGCCATATTGTAATCCAAAGCTGCTTTAATGATTTACCATGAAAAATCTTGGTCACAGGGAATTCTCTCCCTGCAGTCACTTCTTTGCAAGCATCTGTGGTTCCTTGGTGTGAATCATATTAAGGGGAGTTGGATCGACTAATGCCTGGGATTATCACAGTGATAACTTGTTGTTTCTGTCTCAACAAGTGAGGTACTTTTGCCATTAGGACTGAGTTTCCTCCAATTATGTGGCCATGGCCTCTGTATTCGTTACCTCCTTGGAAATTTTTTTTTTTTTTTTTTGAGATAGAGTCTCATTTTGTTGCCCAGGCTGGAGTGCAGTGGTGCAATCTCGGCTCACTGCAAGCTCCACCTCCCAGGTTCTCGTCATTCTCCTACCTCAGCCTCCCAAGTAGCTGGGACTACAGGCGCCTGCCCTCATGCCTGGCTAATGTTTTGTATTTTTAGTAGACACATGGTTTCACCGTGTTAGCCAGGATAGTCTCGATCTCCTGACCTCGTGATCCACCCGCCTCGGCCTCCCAAAGTGCTGGAATTACAGGTGTGAGCCACTGTGTCCAGCCTTGGAAATAATTTTTGCCAGTGTGACTGTAAATACCAGAAGTTTGATATTAAGACATTCTCTCTTGGGCAGTGCATTGATAACTACTGCCAGTGTTGCATCTGTGATTTTTTTTTTTGAATTTACTCTCATAGTTGACCAACTCTCCTAATTGATATGTGCTAAAATCTAATTGTACTAGCCTGCAACATTACGGTTTTACTTAGCTGCATTCATACATCCTGATCTAGTACTTATTGCTCTTTGACTGCCTTCACAGTTAAATTATATTTCACTTGTTTCTGAGCTTATTATAACTATGAAGTGTTTGTGCCAATTTTTTCTTTGCTAGTTTCTACCAAAATAAGTGATATAATTAATCGTTGCTAAAAACTATTAGGAATGGATTTGTTAATGATCTGTTTATGCTGTTTTTATCCTTGTATTGGACCCTCCCCACCCCCGGCCCATTTTTTCTTGGTCTTTAATTATAATGTGATACCGATTTCAAGTAGCTCTGAACATTTTAAAAATTTTCTTTTGCACATGTTACCTAAGGCAATTTTAAATACTTTGTGTCAAGAGATGTAAAATTGCATGTATAATAGCTGCCATTTTAATGAGCCTATCCTGTGTTCTAGGTATAGTCTTAGATGTTTAGCTCCACCTTCCCTAAGATTCCCCAGTTTTGCAAGTTAGGCTTTTTAATTCCCATGTTATAAATGAGGCTGAGGTTGAGAGAGGGTGAATGACTTGCCCATAGTCTAAAAGACAGTAAAATTGTGAGGCCAGGATTCGTACCAGGTCTCCTTTTTTTACCCTCTCCTCCTGCTACTATTAGCGGCTAAACTGAGGCTTCCAGTCCTTGAAAATCTTCTGTGGTGTACTCCAGAGTTCAGCAAAAGACCTGTTTGGATCCTTGAATTAGACCAGGATTTTGTGTGTTTCCTCTAGATGTTACTGGGGTTTCCACAGTCACTTCAGCAGAGAAGCAGAGCACTTGTACCACACCTTGGAGTCCTCCTACCAGAAAGCCCTGCAGTCCCACCTGAAGAACTCAGACAGCATAGTGTCTCTGCCTCAGTCAGACCGCTCGTCTTCCAGCTCTCAAGAGAGTCTAAAGTAAGAGATTCATCTTTGCTTATCATTCATGTGAGAATTTGTATTTAAAAGTTTGTCACGTGAAAACACAAATTCTAGCTATGTTTTTACATGTGTGCTTGTTAAAACGCCCCCTTACTTCAGGTAGATCCTGGTGCAAAGTAAGATACCACCATGGAGTGGTAAGAAATAGGTTGCTTTGGTCTCTACCATACTGTTTTTCAGTTACATGTGTACGGCAGTCCTAGAATACAGTTTTAGAATAACATAAGTGAATTATGGAGTAGTGTGAACTATACACACCAGTGCTTCAGAGTCTTCTCAGAGGATGTAAGTGTGAACCTGGAGACAAGTTTGGAAATGGAGGCCATTCAAACTCTGTGACTTAATATATTATCATCTCTGCTCTGTGTTTCTAATTTCTGTCTGTAGTTACTATTTCACTCTCTGTATTTGAAAGGCAATCCAAAATAGATTGCTAAAGCTTCGTTGGGAATCAGGGAGTTTATAACATTGTGGTTCACATTGCCCAAAAAATTCTGAAAACTCTGAAATAATTCTTCATTGTAATAATTTCCTGTTGTAGTTTGTATTTGTATTAATTCAGGTACAGTACATGTAACAAATAATATACATCTTTACTTTTAGTCGTCCGCTGTCTGCCAAAAGAAGTCCTACTGGAAGTACCACATCTAGAGGTGAGACTGACAGCCGTGGAGAAGGCCTGTTCTCCGCTCTGGTGGGCTGTACGTGCAGCTGCAAGAGGCTGCCCAGGCACAGGAGGCCAACGGCCTGCCCTCACTTCCTTCTTAGGCTTGAATGTAGCCTGCTCTGCCCTGCCCTGACTCTCCAGCAGAGCTCCGCTTTGTCAGGGCCACTCGCTGCTGAGGACAACATTGACGGGGTGACTTAGGAATGAAGCTCTGTGACCTTTTCTCCCCACCTCCCCTGCATGTTGACATTGCCACAAACTGTACCTCCTGTCTCTGATCCTTTGATGAGACAGTGAAGACATCTTGGTGGCGTTTTGAGCAGCAGCTGCAGCAGTGTGATGGTGGTTAGTGGTGGGAGAGTGGCATGTTCCAGAAAGAGGAGGGCTCTAGGTAAGAGGGCGTGGCACAGTTATGTCATTTCATGAGGAGACGCCCTAGATGTGAGCATTTTTTCCTTATTTCACTTCTTCGTAGTAAGCAGAAACATGGTCCATTTCTTTGGGGTTTATAGTCTTCGATAACAAGAAAACAAATGTAATTGATACATTACAATTGAGATCACTTGTAGTTTCCTTCGGCATTGCCTGAACTCTCTTCAGGGACCAGGAGAAACTGTTTGTCAGTTTTTTATGCTCCAGCATTTGTTAAAACTTGGTATTTGTTTTCAGGAAAGCAAAACAACATCAGATTTTAGCAATGTATTTTCAAAATTCTATGTAGTCCTTATTCATATTTCCTCCTTTATCACTAAAGCTTCTACAGTTAGTACCAAATCTGTGTCAACGACTGGGTCCCTCCAGCGATCTCGAAGTGATATTGATGTGAACGCAGCAGCCAGTGCCAAATCCAAAGTCTCCTCATCTTCGGGCACGACGCCTTTCAGCTCTGCAGCAGCTTTGCCTCCAGGGTCATACGCATCCTTAGGTAACCACACCCCTGTCACCCTTTCCCTCCTGCACTGCTCTGCAAAAGATGACTCTTAACCTCTTAGCAAAATACAAACCCATGATTGAGGCAAGTCTCACTGTTGTGGGGCTACTATTTAAATCTAAGTAGCTTCGTGCACTTGCTGCTGACAGCCAGCCACCCTTGTTGAGTGTCCCTTTCTTCGATGCATCATCCGTTTTAGTGCTGAGTAAGTACACAGTACACTCATGCTCGGAGGGTGTGTGGCACTGAGCAGGTCCTTTCCTCAACTCTTCCTCTTCCTCCATGGCAAGCCCAGCCACCTCCCATATTGTCAAAGCTAAGTTTTTTCCCCCTCTGACACTGGTGGGAGCAGAGCCAGCAGGTTCAGTGAGGGATTCACCAAAGGTAGTCAGTGTCATTAGGTGTTTCTCAATTTGAGAATATAACCAGAGCTGGCAGGTATAATCGGGTTGGGTTGTGGGGAATGGCAGGAGGAATCTGAAGGAATGTGATGAGCTCATGAATCAGCATAACCATGTCTGTGCAAAAGAGTGTTGTCCTTCCATGTATCACCTTGGGAGGAGCATGCCCTTACTCTGATGATTGCCCAAAAAAGTTTTTTAAAAACTACTTCCAAAACTTTTAGCATCTGACATAGTGATAGATCGACTATTCATATTTTTCAGCAGATGCTTAACACGTACTATGTGTCAGGCTAATTGTTTATTTCGTTTTGTTTTTGTAAGAGCCAATTCATTCAAAGCCAAAATCTAGGGACTTAGCTGGATTGGTTCTACTTTAGATTTTAAGGAAATGAATAAAATTTAAACTTCCTGAAATATTGAGGTGGAGTTACTCATGTAACTTTCAGACAAATTCCAGAGTCAGTTCTAAAACTAATGTTCTGAAAATGTTTTGAACATTGGGAGCACAGTGAACAAATAGCACCCAGAGAAGATTTTAGGGTCTGCCATTTATTCGCTCTGTGACCTGGAGTAGGCCGTGGAATCTGTAAGTCTATTTTCCATACCTGCAAATTACTTGTAATAATAGCCACCTAACTCATATATGAGGCAAAATGAAATTATATAAAGGTTCTTTACAAACTATTGTCCTGTAAGGTGGAAGAAAGTGTGATTGTGATAGGAACATTATTAATTTGAAAGATATGTGTTCTGGAACATTTGCTCAGTCAGTCTTGTTTTTATGGAAATACCTCATACACCCATAACAATTGAGAAGAAATTCATTAAGAACTCTCTTTTTAAAATCGTTTTTAACTATTGCAACATTATGTAGGAGTGTTGTCCATATGTAACCATTGAGCAAAGGAGAAGTAACAACTCTTCCTCCTATGCTGAATTAGTTCTGTTAATTTTAGTTTAGTTTTTCAGTACTTACCTATGCTTTAGTATATTAGATCCACCTTTAGTATTTGTAATTAGTATTTGTTTCATTGTTGGAAAAAGTGAGTAAAAATCAGCCTCAGTATTTTTGTTTCTCTGTCTGTATTATGGAGTGTTTGAATATGGCTGGTATAGACTACAAGCCCTCACGTCTTTTGGTATGATAATATGGAGCTGACCCTTCAGAAGCACTGATGATAAGTTTTCAGTCCAGTATTAACCTCTTCAAAGAACGAGACTGGAGTATTCAAATTCTCTGTTTCCTGAGAATTCTACCTCAACTTCCCTTATTTTGTCCCCAAACAAAAACACCAAAAAATTGAAATATAGTACAATCCTAGTGAGAATTTGTTACAGTTGCTACCTAGGTTGACACATGACATCTTTGCAAAAGTGTAGCATTAAAGCTGATGATCCTTTTCCAAACTTCTAGAGTCCAGACACATGAGGGAAGACATGGAGTACATAGGCCTGGACTCAGGTACCATGCTCGACAGCTTTTGCTGCTGGACGTGTAGTTGGGATAGGCATTGCTAGAGCAAGCTTCTCTGAGCTTCTTACTTGGCTCTGCCTTTTGGGTAACTCTTTAGTATTTTAGCTTCTAGTTCCTCCTCTCTGCCCTGTTCTGCTGGTACTTTCTTCCAAGAAAAAGGAACTCTTAAGAGGATGAGAGTTGGCTAAAACAAAAAATAATCTTTCTTTCAACTGTGGCACTACCCTGGGTTGCCCGTCTGTGTTTTATTTTCCAAAGGCAAAAAAACCATTATGCTATGTTAAGCTAATTTCAATACAAGGCACACTTACTTGCTTCAGACTCTGCTTTGCTGTTGAACTTGTTTCCCTTTTAATTTTGTTTTAAATTGTACTTTTGCTTTTTTAGTAGCTAATAACATTCGGCTTTTTAATTTTTTGAATGTTACTAACTGTTCCCTGTTATCCCTTCCCTTGTTTTTTAATTTGCTTAAAGATGGTACTACCACTAAAGCGGAGGGTAAGCGGTTTGTTTCTGTGATTGAGGTGTGTCTCACTTTCTCTGGTCCTCTGTTCTCACCGAGTGTTGCCCAGTACCCGCTTGTCCTCACCAAGGTCCCTGCATGAGATGTTGCACGCTGTTTCTCCTCCTCTCTTTTCATTCTGTCGCCATTGGGTTTTTGCCCTACCTCTACCTGAGTTCTCCTTCCCTTTCTTGTTCAGTCTTTGTTCTTGTGAATTTTAGCACTAAAGTATGCTGCGCGTGGTTTTTATTGCTGAGTCCACACTCTGGGGAGGAGCATTGATGTCACACTGTGTGCTACTGTCCTCATGGACTGCCTGTCTTGGGTTTTATTACTCCTGAAGCACTGCCTTAGCTTTTGTTTCCTTTTCTTTCCTTTTGTGCTTTTGTGGGCCTCTCAGGATTTGCCTTTCTGTTTTGAAAGTAAATTTCAATGTCAATTATTCAGACTAAAGGCTGGTAAACATTTTCTAACAGGTAATTTAAAGAAATAAAAAAATATATTTTTCTCTCCTCTAAAGGTACTACTGACTTATATGATGCTATTTTTTATTTGTCTCACGGACACACACCCCATTCATTCATTTACTCTCATTCATCCCCTCATCAACCATGTATTAAATGCCTTCCATGTGCCATGTTCTGTACTACACACCGAGGATATAGTAATGCTGTAAGAAATAGGCATATCCAGATCCACTTTATTTTGTTTTTTATGCCATTCTCAAGAAGCTCTTTCTATTTTTGTATTACCTTTTGAATTTTAGACATAGTTTTAGTCTTTGCAGGTTTTTGATAAGTGCATATAAGACAATATCATTCCTTTGCTAGATAGAATGCATGATAATGCTTTAAGTAATTGAAATTTAGAGGAACCTTCTCTGCCTAAATAGAGGCTTAAACCCACCAACCTTCAGGATAATTACTTAACAATTAGGAACAGCTAGTTCATTTTCATATATTATTTAGTCACCCTAAAGGGCTAGCATGCAAAGTTGGCTGGGTTTAGCTTGATGTGTGCAGCTCAGTTCTTTTAATCCATATGTTACTTTCCAAGGGACTCATAAAAGAAAGATAGGAATGGATTTTTTTTTTTTGAAGGTGAACATGATCCCAAGAGCAGTGTTTCTTAAATTTATCACATCGTGAGAATTACTTGGATACTTACTAAAAAAATACTCTTAGGTCCTTCACCCTGAAGATGCTGATTAAGTTTGGAAGGAACTAGAGAATCTGAATTTCTAATAAGCCTCACTGGTGGTTCTTAGGGTCGGACAAGTTTGTAAAAAAAAAAAATTCCAGAATTAAAATAAGAACAAGAAACCTCTGTCCTGATGAGGATGTCATGTCTGACAGCAGACGGCAGAGGCTGGTGTGATTGGGAAGCTGGTTGATAATTTTCTTCATTTCTTAAGCTGATATGGGTAATTTTATGTTTCTCCTGCCCAAAGAAACAATCCCGAGTGTTTTCTCAGCCTTACTGGGAGGGGAGGAGGAGAGTGGAAGAGAATAATGTAGATGAAATGGAAAGCAAAGACATTACATGGGAAATTATATGTTTTTCCAGAATGCCCTGATTTCTATGCCTATATAACAGAATTGAAATCAGCCTTTTATTCCATCCAGCCCTAGGACTTTTTAACTTTTTTTTTTTTTTTTTTTTTCCCATCAGTTCCACAGTCCTGAGTAAGGTCAGAATTGCCCTCTCAGTTATTGTCCAGGAGACTAAACTCTCTGGTTTTTCCTTCTTCTGGGAGAAATTGTTTTTTATAGAGAGCTCAGACTCTGACAATAGAGACCGTTGCTGAAGAAGCATAGGGAGTGTCAGTGTTTGTGTACTGGGGCTGCACAGGCTGTGGCAACACTGGCTAGTCAAAGCCCGGAAAGACCTGTGAGTTTGAACTCTTCTGGGCTGCCATTGTTCTGCTGGTTTCAGCAGTGAGACTGAGAGAGCCTGTTCTGTTTAGAAAAGCCACAGTGGTTTTCTAGGTAAAGTCTGCAGGAGATGTCACTTGGTGCCTTTTCAATATGAGTTTTCCACCTGCATTTTTGGAACCATTATGGGCCTTTAAAAAATTTATTAATAAGTCTCTTAAATATTTTATAATCTAGCTTCTGAGACAAGATGATTTTAAAACAGTTGTATGCTCTAAATTAAAAATTTAGAGGGTGAGTGCAGTGGCTCACCTCTGTAATCCCAGCAGTTTGGGAGGCCAAGCAGGTGAATCACCTGAGGTCAGGAGTTCGAGACCAGCCTGACCAACATGGTGAAACCCCGTCTCTATTAAGAATACAAAAATTAGCCAGATGCAGTGGTGTGTGCCTCTAGTCCCAGCTACTCAAAAGGCTGAAACAGGAGAATTGCTTGAACCCAGGAGGCGGAGGTTGTAGTGAGCGGAGATTATGCCATCATTGCACTCCAGCCTGGGCAACAGAGTGAGACTCCGTCTCAAAAAAAAAAAAAAAAAAAGAAAGAAAGAAAGAAAGAAATTTAGGCAGTACGTTTGAGTTTACTGGCAATTTTATTACTATAGTAATTGAGAAAAATATATATTCCTTAGGAGTTATTCATTGTCCACATCAAGGAATCCTAACATTTATGACTAATTAGAAAAATACTTTTTGTAAAGAATGAAAAACTCAGCTTTTGGATGAAAGTTTATTTCTAGGTTATTATCTTCAGTGTGTTATGTTCAGTAATTTTTGGAGATTTTGATAAGGGAAACATAATGTCTTTTATGTTGCACATGAGGAAGTTTATGATTAGATGTCATATGGTAAATGAATGCATTCTCATACTTTTTTTAAAAAGCTAGTATGCTTAGGAAAAGCATTCATATTTTTCCCAAAATAAGTAACTTTAAATGAAAAGTTACAGTGCTTTGAATGGCCTGTGGGGCTGACAACCATTGTTTGTTTGGGGAATAATCATGTTTATTAAGATGTAGTCAAAAGCCATATCAACTTAACTTTCAGTGATTTTAATTAAGATTACACGATAAAAATTATATAGCCTTGTCTTCTGTTCAGGAAAAAGAACTTAGATTTTAGTACAATTTTACTGGGAAATAAAATGTAAAAAATTATCCAAGAACTGTGAATTCTAGATAATTGTCCTTTTTACACGGTGGAAAAAGTATGCATGTCTATATATAGAAGTAAAAGGGTGTTAAGCTTCTTTTAAATTTTTAAAATATGAAGGAAAATTTTTTTTTTTTTTTTTTAAAAGGCAGGGTCTCATTTGTTACCCAGGCTCTGGAGTGCAGTGGTGCTATTACAGTTCACTGCACCCTTGACCTGCCAGGCTCAAGTGATCCTCCTGCCTCAGCTCCCCACCCTGTCTGTCAGAGTAGCTGGGACTACAGGCGTGCACCACCACGCCTGCCTGGCTAATTTTTCAATTTTTTTGTAGAGATGGGGTCTCCCTATGTTGCCTAGTCTGGTCTTAAACTCCTGGGTTCAAGTCATCCTCCTGCCTCAGCCTCCCAAAGTGCTGGGATTACAGGCGTAAGCCACCATGCCTGGCAGGAAATTATTCTTGTGGGGAGAATAGTTGTAGGTAGCGAAATGTAGAAATGATCAAGTTCCTCTGTTTTGGTTCTGTAAAAGATGTCAGTGTATGAGTAAAGGCTGGTTTAATTATGCCCCCAAGCAGTGAAACGTACAGCAGATATGTATGCCAAAACGTCCCAGTGTGATGAGAACAGAGACTTACTTTGAAGACCTTTTAATTTTATAATCTCTAATTTGGGAATTTGCTAGAAAATTTGAAACACGTAGGGAACAGAAAAACCCTAGTGACATAAGGCTCTCTAGTGGTTTTTCATTTGCCTAACAAGAAGATAGGAAAACCAGGCCTACAAACTACACTTGGTACGCAGGGTGAATTTCTCCTGGTTTGGAGTCTTTTCTAGAAGGAATGGCAATGTAAGTGAAAAAGAATCCTTAGGAGCAGTATTAAAAAGTCATGAGATGAATGATCTTTCTTTATTCCATGAAAGTCAAAGGCTTTGGGCTCCTCTTACAAGTCTTTGTTTTCCTCTGGGTCTGGTTTTGCTCTGGTTAGGTTTGTTTGTTGATGCGTATCTTATTCATCCTTCCCTCCAAAATTCTTTTTGTTGTACAGTTCTTTACCTCTTTTTTTTTTTTTTTCTGTTACTTGTGCTGACTTTTTTTTCTCCCTTCACATCTATCTACTTGTCTCTGTCACTTAATAGATTATAATACAGAACTGAAGTATATTTGTACTGCTTGTTGCTTTATTTTTATTTATTGTATTTTGAGGTGGGGTCTTACTCTGTCACCTAGGTTAGAGTACAATGGCATGATCATGGCTCACTGCCGCCTTTACTTGCCAGGCTCAAGTATCCTCCCACCTCAGCCTTCCAAGTAACTGGGACTACAGGTGTGCAACACCATGCCCTGCTAATTTTTTGTGGAGATGGGGTTTCGCCATGTTGCCCAGGATGGTCTCGAACTCCTGGACTCAAGTGACCCTCGTGCCTTGGCCTCCCAAAGTGCTGGGATTACAGGCGTGAGCCACTGTGCCCAGCCTGCTTGTTGCATTTATTGAAACTTTTTTCCCCTAATTACCACAGAGCATTTTATATCATCTTTTAAAAACATGCACAGGTACTCATAGTAATATTGCCAAATCAATAGACTGAAAACAAAACAAAATGAAACAAAAGACACCTTTTCCTATAAAATAAATATATATCTGAGTTTAACACAACAGAGGCCCTTTAAGCTGTATAGCTGTGTTCCCAAAAATGTAAGGAAATGTTCAAAACCAAGAGGATCACAGACTGGAATGGCAAGCTTGAACTGATTTTTAAGGCTGTCCCCGAGGGCTTAGTTATTTTTTTTTTTTAAGTTTTTTTTTTAAATTATACTTTAAGTTTTAGGGTACATGTGCACATTGTGCAGGTTAGTTACATATGTATACATGTGCCATGCTGGTACGCTGCACCCACTAACTCGTCATCTAGCATTAGGTATATCTCCCAATGCTATCCCTCCCCCCTCCCCCCACCCCACAACAGTCCCAGAGTGTGATATTCCCCTTCCTGTGTCCATGTGATCTCATTGTTCAATTCCCACCTATGAGTGAGAATATGCGGTGTTTGGTTTTTTGTTCTTGCGATAGTTTACCGAGAATGATGATTTCCAATTTCATCCATGTCCCTACAAAGGACATGAACTCATCCTTTTTTATGGCTGCATAGTATTCCATGGTGTATATGTGCCACATTTTCTTAATCCAGTCTATCATTGTTGGACACTTGGGTTGGTTCCAAGTCTTTGCTATTGTGAATAATGCCGCAATAAACTCACAACCGCTCAACTATATGGAAACTGAACAACCTGCTCCTGAATGACTACTGGGTACATAACGAAATGAAGGCAGAAATAAAGATGTTCTTTGAAACCAACGAGAACAAAGACACAACATACCAGAATCTCTGGGACGCATTCAAAGCAGTGTGTAGAGGGAAATTTATAGCACTAAATGCCCACAAGAGAAAGGAAAGATCCAAAATTGACACCCTAACATCACAATTAAAAGAACTAGAAAAGCAAGAGCAAACACATTCAAAAGCTAGCAGAAGGCAAGAAATAACTAAAATCAGAGCAGAACTGAAGGAAATAGAGACACAAAAAACCCTTCAAAAAATTAATGAATCCAGGAGCTGGTTTTTTGAAAGGATCAACAAAATTGATAGACCACTAGCAAGACTAATAAAAAAAGAGAGAAGAATCAAATAGACGCAATAAAAAATGATAAAGGGGATATCACCACCGATCCCACAGAAATACAAACTACCATCAGAGAATACTACAAACACCTCTACGCAAATAAACTAGAAAATCTAGAAGAAATGGATAAATTCCTGGACACATACACTCTCCCAAGACTAAACCAGGAAGAAGTTGAATCTCTGAATAGACCAATAACAGGAGCTGAAATTGTGGCAATAATCAATAGCTTACCAACCAAAAAGAGTCCAGGACCAGATGGATTCACAGCCGAATTTTACCAGAGGTACAAGGAGGAACTGGTACCATTCCTTCTGAAACTGTTCCAATCAATAGAAAAAGAGGGAATCCTCCCTAACTCATTTTATGAGGCCAGCATCATTCTGATACCAAAGCCAGGCAGAGACACAACCAAAAAAGAGAATTTTAGACCAATATCCTTGATGAACATTGATGCAAAAATCCTCAATAAAATACTGGCAAACCTAATCCAGCAGCACATCAAAAAGCTTATCCACCGTGATCAAGTGGGCTTCATCCCTGGGATGCAAGGCTGGTTCAATATACGCAAATCAATAAATGTAATCCAGCATATAAACAGAGCCAAGACAAAAACCACATGATTATCTCAATAGATGCAGAAAAGGGCTTAGTTATTGATGTGAATAGCTAGACGCACAGATCACAAGACCTTGAGCTGACCCAAGGTGAAGATTGAGAGTTGGCATTAAGCCAGCATTGACAAGGGGGCTGTATATCCATGACAAGGTGGACAGGTGAGAAAAACAAAACAACACAAAAAATCCTCTTTATCTTCAAGTTGATATAATGTCTGTCTTGACTTTGCCTTAAACAGAGGGGGGGGAAAAACCCCTAATCTTTTCTCATAATTTGTAACTAAGCTGTCTACTCACACAAGTTGTGGTTTTAAATTTACTTCACCTGTGGTGTTTGGAAGACTCCAAGCTAATGAATTAAAGTAGTTTGTGTTTATAGCCCCCAAGGGTGCCTGCCAGGAACAAACATTAAACTTCTGTAGAGGAAGCTACTCTCAAATCTAATTCCTCGGGGTTCATGCAGATGGAAATCAGTGAAATAAGAGTTCATACTCTGTGTTACATCCATTATGAGTGAGAGGCAGCAGAGAAAAAGAATAAAAACAGAATGTACCCTTAAGGACTTAAGGATCTGTTACAAAATGTAAAATAACTAAAGTGTTTAAAAGAAATAAACTCGCATTTTTTAAGGATATATACAACTTAGTAGCCAGAATAATCCTCCCAGTTGAGAATACATTACTATTCTAGAGTAAAAGCAGTGAATCCACACAGCTTCAAACCTAAGCATGGCTGGCAGGAGCCCTGGTATGTCAGGGTCAATGCTGGCCGTCACCCTGAGGCTTTTGGCTAAACCCTGGGGTCCTTGGGCATTTGATGTGATGATTGTGCAGGACATAAAGGACAGAAAGCCCAAGCCCATTTAAGACCTGCATCATCATTAGTGAACAAAAAGTTAACCTTACTAAACTGAAAAGAACAACAGAGAAATTTGCCCATCTTAACTCTCGTGCTGGTTAGAGGGGGAAAATAATCTCCCTCGAGAATGTGCAACCAAAATCCTGATGCAGGATTCTGATCAGAGTTTACGTTACCTTTGTAGTCTGAAAAACCCAAATAGATAAATCATTTTAAGTTGGCTGTGGATTACTTGTGTCCACAGGACACAAACAAAATCAGAGATCTTCTTTGGAATAATTCAGCTTTAATCTAGATCTTAAAGAATTCCCATAAATTTCCAAGAAAAGTGATCGTTTCATTGTCTTAACAGTTAAAGAAATAAAGTGAAATTGTAGAAAGGGAGTAAGAGGCTATCAAGAATGACCAAGCAGATTTTGAAGAAGAGCAAATGGAACTTCTAGAAATGAAAATATAATACATTATTAAAATCAAAAAGTGGTCAGGCACGGTGGCTCACACCTGTAATCTTAGGAATTTTGGAGGCCGAGGCAGGAGGATTGCTTGAGCCCAGGAGTTAAGCCTGGGCAATATAGTGAGACCCCATCTCTACCAAAAATTTTTTTTTACAGTTAGCCAAGCATGGTGGTGCACACCTGTAGCCCCAGATACTTGTGAGGCTGGGGCAGGGGGATCGCTTGAGCACAGAAGGTTGAGGCTGCAGTGAGCTGTGATCATAACCGCTGTACTCCAGTCAGGACAACAGAGCAAGACCCTGTCTGAAAAAAATAAAAATAAACTGCATGGGTAAATTGAGCAGTAGAATCAATGTAACTGAAGAGAGAACTCATGAATTAAGAAAGCTAGGAAGAACTTATCCAGACTGTAGTACAGAGTTAGAAAATATGACAGAGTTGTTAAGTTACATGCAAGATAGTAAAGAAATTTAACATGTCTAATGGGAGTTTAAGAAGAAGAGGGAGAATGGGGCAGAGACAATATTTGAAGAGATGATGGTTGGGAATTCTTCATAATTGATGAAAGACACTAAAGCCGGGCACAGTGGCTCATGCCTATAATCCCAGCACTTTGGGAGGCTGAGGTGGGTGGATCACTGAAGGCCAGGAGTTTGAGACCAGCCTGGCCAACATGGTGAAACCCCGTCTCTGCTTATAATACCAAAATTAGCTGGGCGTGGTGGCTCGCACCTGTAGTCCCAGCTGCTTGGGAGGCTGAGGTGTGAGAAATGCTTGAACCCGCGAGGTGGAAATTGCAGTGAACCGAGATCACACCACTGCACTCCAGCCTGGGCAACAGAGTGAGACTCTGTCTCAAAAAAAAAAAAGACACTAAAGCACAGATTGAAGAAACCCAATAAATTCCAATAAGACAAAAATAAAAAATCTGCAGTTAAACATATCATAGTAAGGCCAGGTACGGTGGCTCACGCCTTAATCCCAGTGCTTTGGGAGGCTGAGGTGGGCTGATCACTTGAGGACAGGAGTTTGAGACCAGCCTGGCCAACATGGCAAAACCCTGTCTCCACTAAAAATACAAAAACTAGCCAGGTGTGGTGGTACATGTCTGTAATCCCAGCTACTCGGGAAACTGAGGCACGAGAATCACTTAAACCTGGGAGGCAGAGATTGCAGTAAGCTGAGATCACGCCACTGTACTCCAACCTGGGTGACAGAGTAAAGTTCTGTCTCAAGAAAAAAAAAAAAAAAAGTAAAATTGCACAACACGAAAGGCACAGAAGCCACTAGAAAAAGAAACTACCTACAAAGGAAAGCCAAAGATTAACTGCAAAGAAAACAGGGAAATCTGAATAGTCTGAATAGGAAGGGTGGAGCATATCAGTGTTCATGTCCTGTTTCTGATTTTATACTATAGCTTTGTAAGATGTTACCATTGAGAGAAACTGCATAAAGAACACACAGGAATCTTAAAACTTAAAACTGCATAGGAATCTATAATTATCTCAAAGAGGTTTAATTTTAAAAGGAGGGAGCCCTTAAAATTACTGTATCTCCTCTAAAGTGTGATTTAATGGCTGCGTTTTTCATAATATTATTTAAAGATAGTAAAGCATCTTTAAAAAATTAAGCCAAAAGAAGGAAACAAAGGAGAGGATAAAAGGAAAATGAAAAATCAAGACAAAAGCATGCATATAAAAAGGTAAAAATAGGGCGGGCATGGTGGCTCACGCCTGTAATCCCAACACTTTGGGAGGCTGAGGCGGGCAGATCACCTGAGGTTGGGAGGTCAAGACCAGCCTGACCAACATGGAGACACCCCGTCTCTACTAAAAATACAAAATTAGCCGGTCGTGGTGGCACATGCCTGTATTCCCAGCTACTCGGGAGGCTGAGGCAGGAGAATCACTTGAACCCGGGACACAGAGGTTGCAGTGAGCCCAGATTGCGCCATTGAACTCCAGCCTGGGCAACGAGAACGAAACTCTGCCTCAAAAAAAGAAAAAAAGAAAAAGAAGTAAAAATAAATTCAAATAAACCAAGCTTTGTGGTTAAATGAGAAAGATTGTCACGCTTGATTTATTTTAAAGCTCTAGCAATATAATATTTATTTTTTATTATTTTTAAATGGAGACAGGGTCTTGCTATGTTTCCCAGGCTGGTCTCAAACTCTTAGCCTCAAGCTGTCCTTCTGCCTAGGCCTCCCAAAGTGCTGAGGTTACAGGGGAGGGCCACCACGCCCAGCCCAATGTGATATTTAAAGAGAGAAATCTAAAACGTAAGACTACAGATAGAAGACAAAGGATCAGTAGAAGAAAGCTGTTGAAGAGTATTTAGTAACAAAGGCAAAAAAAAATTTGTAATTGATGAAAGACACTAAAGTTGGGCATGGTGGCTCATGCCAGTAAAAGAGGATTGCAGGCGTGTACCACCACGCCCAGGTAATTTTTGCATTTTTAGTTGAGACAGTCTCTCCATGTTGCCCAGGCTGGTCTCTAACTCCTAGCCTCAAGTAATCCACCTGCCTCAGCCTCCCAAAGTGCTGGGCTTACAGGTGTGAGCCACTGCACCCAGCAAAATTTCAGTTTTTGAAAATACTAATCAAGTAGGCAAACTTTTGAAAAATGTCAATTGAAATACAGAAAAGGTACAAATTAACTGTTAAGAATAATAAATTAGGCATAAATGTGGATCAGTAGAGTTTTAAAGGTAATAGGAAGCCAGGTACAATGGCTCACACCTATAATCTGAGCACTTTGGGAGGCCAAGGTGAGAGGATTGCTTGAGGCCAGGAGTTTGAGACCAGCCTGGGCAACATAGTGAGACCCCCATCTCTACAGAAAATTTAAAAATTAATATGGCGTAGTGACATACACCTGTAGTCCCAGCTGCTCCCAGCTACTAGAAGGCTAAGGTGGGAGGACAGCTTGAACCTGGGAAGTGAGGCATCAGTGAGCTGTGATCGCACCATTCCACTCCAGCCTAGGCAGCAGAGCTAGACTCTGTATCAAAGAAAAAATAATAATTTTTTGAAATTAAGGTAAGATAAACCTATGACAGCTTTGTTAACAATTCAAAAACAAATTGTACAAGTTTCAAGAAAACCCAAAACTGTTTCTTCAAAGAAACAAGCAATGTGAGTAGTTCTAAGACTGCTCATTAAACAATTTGAATCAGTAGTTAAAAGTTCATTGTTCTATTCCCACCCTGCCAAAATAAACTTAATAAAAATGGAAAAGATACTCCAAAAATTCCTGCCATGCTCAGATGGTTTCGCACACAAGTTGTATCAAAGACTGGATAATTGCATTGTCAGTTTATCAGTGGAGATGCAAAATAATAATAATAATAAAAACATTAGGTAATTCCAGTCTTACGTAAACTCAGAGAATAGGAAAAGAGGGAATACTTCCCTCACTGGTTTTATGCAGCTAGTATGACCAGAGTACCTACAAACATTGTGTATGTGAGTGTGTATGTCATGACCACGTAGGTTTAGCCCAGGTTTAATTTTTCTTCTTTTCTTTTTGAGACAGAGTCTCACTTTGTCGCCTAGGCTGGAGTGCAGTGGCACGATGTCAGCTCACTGCAACCTTTGCCTCCCAGGTTCAAGCAATTCTCGTGCCTCAGCCTTCAAAGTAGCTGGCATTACAGGCCTGCACAACCATGCCCAACTAATTTTTTGTATTTTTATTAGAGATGGGGTTTTGCCGTGTTAGCCAGGCTGGTGTCAAACTCTTGTCCTCAAGAGATCCTCCCACCTCAGCCTCCCAAAGTGCTGGGGTTACAGGCGTGAGCCGCCGTGCCTCACCTATTACTTTAAAATTTATTAATGTAGTTTAAATTCGGGAGAAAAACCCTCTTATCTAAAAAGATCAAAACATCAAAAAATTCAAACATTTATGATAAAAATTGTTGGCAACTAGGCACAGAAATGAATTTTCTTTTTTTTTTTTTTTTCTTTTTTAGACAGGGTTTTGCTCTTTTGCCCAGGCTGGAGTACAGTGGCATGATCTTGGCTCACTGCAACCTCCGCCCCGGGTTCGAGAGATTCTCCTGCCTCAGCCTTCCAAGTAGCTGGGATTACAGACATGCGCCACCATGCCCAGCTAATTTTTGCATTTTTAGTAGAAATGGGGTTTCTCCACGTTGGCCAGGCTAGTCTCGAGCTCCTGACCTCAGGTGATCCGCTCACCTTGGCCTCCTAAAGTGCTGGGATTACAGGCATGAGCCACCGCTCTGGGCCAAATTTTCTTAACCTGTTGGCAGATATACTTTCTGTGAAATTTCAGAAATTCTTTTTTAAAATCTTGTTTGAGTCAACAGTGCTTACCCTCACTGCTTCTATTTTGCATTATATTACATGACCAAGACACCACAATAAAGGCAAAGAAGTAAAAGTGAATTATTTGAGGGTAATAAGCTGATGAGTTATTTGTGGGTGTTATTCTATTTAGATAACCCCAAATCTGTATACAAATTAGCGGAATTAATAAAAGTTTAGCAGAATCCTAGAGTGTTAAGATCAAAATATAATGATTCCATTCTTACCTGCCAAGAACAGAAAATATAATTTAATAAATTATAAAAATAAAGCAACTTTAAATAAGTCTATAAAAATTGAGTAAGAACTTTGAAAAAATGATCAGACTTTATCAAAAGATATTGAAAAAGTTAAATAAACATAGAAGATACAATGAATGAGAAGACCAATATTATAAAGCTTTTCCCCTTAACCCAGAGTTTCACATAATGCCAGTCAACATTTCAACAGGCATTGTTATTGTGTCTGCACATACATATGGAAGACAGCAAAGGGCTTTGGAAAAGGCGAATTTACTTGTCCTGCCAATTAGCAGGATGTCTTTTTAAAAAGGCTAATCACAGGCCGGGGACAGTGGCTCCTGCCCGTAATCCCAGAACTTTAGGAGGCCAGGGCGGGTGGATCACTTGAGGTCAGGAGTTGGAGACCAGCCTGGCCAACATGGTCAGATCCTGACTCTACTAAAAATACAAAAATTAGCCAGGTGTGGTGGCATGTTCCTGTAATCCCAGCTACTGGGGAGGCTGAGGCAGGAGAATCGCTTGATCCCAGGAGGTGGAGGTTGCAGTAAGCCGAGGTCACACACCACTGCACTCCAGCATGGGCGACAGAAAGAGACTCTGCCTCATATATTAATTAATTAATTAATTAATAAAAAGCTAATCACAGTATTGTGATGTCGTGTAGGTATGGACACATTGACTAGTGGGACAGACTAGAAGGCTGAGAAACCCAGACACACATAAGTGCTGCTTGATAAACAATGAAGTGGTATTTTAATCAGTAAGAAAAGCGTTAAGTAAATTTATTTCAACATTGGTTAGTTATATGGAAAAAATAAAGTATATCCGTTCTTTATCCATACATAAGTGACTTTTCAAATAAAATATTAGCAAAATAGTAAGCTTTAGAAAAATATAGACCTTGTGTTATAATTTAAAAACGTTCTAAATATGTAAAACAAAACCACACAGTTATTGGTTGTGAAAACATGTATTTACAAAAAAAAAAAAAAAAAACAAGGGAATGCTGAACACTGGGTTTAGGATCATGTTACCAAATGTTGGGGGAAAGTAGAATACGAGAGGGTTAGCAAAGAGAGTTTTTATTTTTTAAGCTAAATGAGTATACATGTTCATTTAAAAAATCTTTTTGTGACCTAAATATTTTATAATGAGTTTAAGAATTTAAATTCAGTTGTTTTTTTCATGTTCGCTTTGCCTTTGTGATTGCCTTGATTTAGCTCAGTGACTTCCTTAGGAAAATCAGAGGTCATCACTCATAGGCTTCCCAGTCAGCCAGGCACAGGTATCTAAACCAGTAGTGTCACATTGAACAAATTAATTAATTTCCCTGTTTCTCGGTTTTCTCATCTGTAAAATGGGAGTAATTACTTTATATGCTGTGAGGATTCTGAATGGACTCATATATAGTTGTTAGTAAATGGTATAGCTTTTCACTTCTGTATAGATTATAGAGTTTATGTATAAGTTTTTCCTTAAACTGAAAAGTCATTGATTCTTAACTAGTTTTATTATTTTTTTAATGCCAGCTTTCTTTCATTGCTCTTTACCTTCCTTTCTTGAAACTTTTTCAAGCTTTAGGATTTGCTTCCTGCATTACTTCTCTGTAAGCTTTGTCGCTTGCGGGGGTAGAAGTGATTTTGAACAACATAAAAGCCAGTGGGAGTTCAAGTTGGTTGTGTTTTTCCTATCCTCATTGAGTTACGGCCGGAGAGGCATTTTGTGCTCCCTCGAAACCAAAAAGGCCCATTTTTTTTTTTTTTTAAAGTTTAATCGCTAATCATACTAGTCTGGTCACTGATGATTTTGTGTTTCTGAATTCATTTTTATTTTTATGGCTTCGTGGTTCAATAATTGCTGTAATTTTTTCATAACTGCCTACAGCATTGGATTATCTTTGGGCCATCATTTCTCTAGGTACTCCTAATACTGATTCTTTTTAGCTGTATCTCTCTTTTTAGCTTTATCTTTTCTTTATCTTAGAAACTTACTGACATACATGCTTTAAAAATAGAAGTTTAATGCTGCATATCAAAAACACATTTATTCACTGGGGAGCTATAGCTTCTGTGATGGCTGAGTTAAGAAGGTAGACTTTTTTATTTTGGGGTTTTTTTTTGGTATTACTCTTATTTTCTATAGTTTGTTTTTTACAGTGACAGTAAATATTTTCTGTTTTTGGAAATTTGTCAGATTTGTAGACAATAAAAAAGAAAATTTAATCTGGAAAAAATTATGGGAAATGTCCTCAAATGGATATCACTTCCTCGTCTGAAGAGATAACATAGTAAAATAGCTGGAACCTAAACAGCTGCAGGTCCATGGCTCCATCTCAGGAGTTCATCCTGTGTTCGTAGAACAGTTGTGTGCGGATCACATGCACGTGTGTGCATGCACGCACAGGGAGACGTGGCAGACCTCGTGTGGAGGATCTGCTCACAGAAGCTGTTGCTCCCCATGTAGTTGGCTGGTCACTGCCCCTCTTTTGGGGCATGGGTTCTTTTCTTGAGGAGGTGGCACTTACTGGAAACGTTGTGAAACGCTGTTTTTGCTGTGTCCTCCAGGTCGGATCCGCACAAGACGGCAAAGCTCTGGGAGTGCCACCAACGTCGCCTCTACACCTGATAACCGGGGCCGCAGTCGCGCTAAAGTGGTTTCACAGTCCCAGCGTAAGAAACATATTTTATGCTCTTGCTTACCTCAGTTTTATTCAACAGCTCATTCTGCAGTTGAACATTTTACAATCTTTATATTGACTTCAGAGGGAAAAACACATTTTTTGTGGCTCTGAGATACTGTGAGTAATCTTACTGTTTGTTGGGTAAGCTTAAAAAATGAAACATTTCAGGCATACATTTGTCTCCTGTCCAGGTGATTTACATTTTGTATTGTTAAGCATTAAACATTAAAATGTAGTTTTTCTCCCTCCTTTGAAGCCTGTCAAATTGTAACTTATCTGTTCTGTGACTCATTTTTGCATTGATAAGGAATCCTTCTGATGTAATTTTACAACAGTACGTGGGCAGAAAACTATTAATGCTATGTTCTTTCCAGTGGTAAATAAGTAAATCCATTAAAAGCTCTCCCCCTTTAATTCTGTGCTCTAACATTTGCAGCCCGCACCTCTCTTCCTGCCATGTGGGCTCTTGCTTTGCCTAGCTGCTTCCATGATTGCGTCTCTGTATATGTGAAGTCAGTTGGTTTGTTAGCCTTAGCCATGAAAGCAGCCACAGCTGGAATGAATTTATTCTGGTCACTCTTCAGATCCTCACTTGGTGTCTCACTTTCCAGCCACACATAAACTTTAAGGGGCCCGCCTCCTCTCTATGCATGTCGAGTAGAGCTGGGTAGCAGAGTGCTCCTGGGCAAGGTGAGCGTGGGAAGGAAGAGTCTTCCTGTCCCCAGGAGCTGCATGCGGTCCCACAGCACAGCACTCACTAGCTGACATTTGCCTGCCTCCTTTGTGGCCCAAGGAACTGTCTGTCTGTTGTAGAGAGTGATCAGTCTGCACCAAACCTTAAGAGCTCCCTTAGTATAGAAAATGGCCTTGTTCAACACCTTCTGAATTTAAATTCTTTTCCCTTTGATAACTGCAGTCCTCATGTTATATAATTTCTGCAAAGAAAGCAGAAGATCAGTTATAGTGCTGCCTTTGGTGAGGCTACAGAACCTTCCTGTGGCCTAGGTTGTATTGTGTAGTGTGATACACTACAAGCATGGGTTTCAGTGTCAGACAAAACTGGGTTTGCATCCTGGCTCCAGTGTGATGTTGGGTGAGTCTTTTAACCTTTGTGAGCCATTGTTTCATTGTCTGTAAATTGAGTGATAACAGTTCCCACCCTCATGGGGTTTTAATGAGGATTTAATGAGCATTAGGAGCCTAACATGTGATAGTTAAATGGACGCAAACTTTATCGTCATAGTTGTTTCAGATCAGCAGACTTCCATCCTAGCTGAAGTTGAGCCTCCTTGATCCCTGTCTACTTCAGTAGGTTTAGGAAAGAAGGCTAGGAATGGATTTACATGATGAGGGATGCAGTTCAGGATAGATTGAGTCCGTTAAAACCAAGAATGCCCTCCTTAGTGTAGAACTTAAACTGGATTTTCATTCAGATCCAGGGTGCAGGTGTAGCCCAGAAGTGTCTGTCTTGGGAACAACTTCTTGGCTCTGGTTATTCTGTTGAACGCTAGTGATGCCTGGAGACACAAAAGGATATTTGACTCATACATATGGGTCAAATTTTACTGCAAAGGAATTCTTGACAAAAAGTGTTCAAATCTCAGAATCTAGGTCAATATAATGAAATTAAGCCAAATAAAAAATGTCTAAGCATGTAATTTTGCAGTGTTGCTTCCCTCTGTGGGGGTTGAGGGTTGAACAGTATTTTACATATTTCTTTCTAATGCTGTTTATCAGCACTGGGGTCTTTGGGGTTCCCTGCCCCAGCTAGGTCAATGCTGTAATTTTCTCTCCTATATTGCAGGTTTTAGGAATGTGTAGGTTACCTTGGCAGGTGGTGAAGATTACAGTTCCTTCTCTAATAGTGATTAGGGTGATAATAGAGCTTTAATTTTTCAGTCTTATAAAAATACTGTACCTAGCCTTGGGGCTCCCCTTTTAAAATTCCTTAGTTTTACTTCACTCACCAAATCGTACTCAGGAAGAGTGACCACACTAGCCAGTGATCAAGCCTATACCTTAAGCTTATGCATATACATTAAATATTTTAAAAATTATTTTAATAAGTGGTAAATATAAGTGTATATATCACAAATGTAGATATACTAGTATTCATAGTCCTGATTTAATACTAAGTAGGCTTCATTAATATTAGATTTAGGGCCCTTAATAATTGGCATATTTTAAATATTTGAGGTTTACGGGAAGTCAGGACAGGTGAAACTAGTTAACAGCAGTTTCTTTCAGTTAGTTGATGTTTATTGAGCACTTACTATGTGGCAAGCACTTCTGAAGATGGTAGTGATACACAGATGAGTAAGTTACAATCACTTCCCTCAGGTTGCTTAAAGCTAGAAAGCAGATGTGAGCCTGGCACATTGTAGGTTTGAAAGTGTTTTATGAACAGATCTGAAATAAATGCTAATGTAGAATGACAAAGATAAACATAAGTACAAAAATAGGAGGAACAAGTCCTAGGAAATATAGCTGTTTTGCTAATGTATTTGTGAACAAAGACCTTTGTGTTGTGTTGCATGCTGACCTTCTGTATTGTGTTATTGTCTTTTAATCCACTTTTTGCCTGTCCTTTGGTCTGCTCTCATAATCAAGGATCCAGATCTGCTAATCCTGCTGGTGGTAAGCCATTTCTCTTCTTGCCTTTTTTTTTGTTGTTGTTGTTGGCATTCTCCCTGACCCCATGTTCCTTGCACAATATTAATTTCTCTCTTTATTGTAAGCTTAGTTAATCTTTCTGCGTTTTTCTTTGTGTTCAAATTCTAGAGTTTGAAATGGATTTCTTTCCCCTTTATACATAGTTTAATAGTTTATATAGCTCAAATTTTATGGGTAAAATTAATAGGTCCTGAGACAAATTCTTCATTGGTTTTTATAATGATTTTTCACTTCAATTTTTAGTTAAATCATTATAAACTATTAATTTTTGTGAGTATCCACCTACGTGGTTCATTTGAATGATGGTGGTTTTGATTTATATAATATGTACTTTTAAATAATATATATTTAAAATAAACACACATATAAATTTACAGGTAAGTGTTGCTTCAAATGCTTTCTTCCTCTGGGTCATTCTATTCTAGTACATAGTAAATGTATACTTTATATTTTAGAATGTATTGCCTTCTCTACTTAGGGAGGTAATCTGTCAATGCAAATGATTGCCATTTGAGTGTATTGGTGTGATGCTTAAAATTTTGTTGTTTCCTCTGAGAGAGAATTAGGTCCCACAAGAAATAGTAATATATGTATCTAGCTACTTACCTATTAATAAAAATTATCAGCCATATTATTTGTTTTTAATTTCCAGTTTTATTGCATACTTCTCAGAGAATGTGGTCCGTGTTATTTCTACTGTTGTAGATTTTTTTTTGAGATTTACTTTGAGGCTTAATACACAATTTTTATTTTTAATATTCATGTGTGGAAAGGTAAAAAGAATATGTGTTCTATCTGTTGGGATATATATGTGTATGTGGGAAGTGTGTGTTTTTATACATACATATACACACACAGACACAATTTTGACTGCTCTGTCAATTTCTGTGAGGTATATAGTTTCTCAATATTATTAGTCTTTCCATGAGGTCTTTCGGTAAGTATGGCTTTTTCCATTTCTTCCTGTACTTTTATCATTTTTTAGTTTTATATTTCAAAACTATGTTGTTTGGAGCATAAAGGTTCGTGATTATTATATCTTCATGGACAATTATTCTTTTATAAATATTAAATATCCTTCTTTGTCTTTTTTAAATGCTGTGTTTTATTCTATTTGTTTTTGTTTGTGGTGTATTGTTTGACTTTTAAAAATACCAGACAGCTGAATTTCATTTTATTTTACTTTGCATTTTCTTTTCTTTTCTTTTTTGTTCTTTTTTAAGAGACAGGGTCTTGCTCTGTTGCCAGGTCTGAAGTGCAGTGGTGTGATCATGGCTCACTTCAGCCTTGACCTCCTGGGCTCAAGTGATCCTCCCACCTCAGTCTCCCGGGTAGCTGGGACTAGAGGCATGTGCCACCATGCCTGACAAATTTTTACAATTTTTGGAGAAGTGGGGTCTCCCTGTTGTTGCCCACACTAGTCTCAAACTCCTGGGCTCAAACTCCTCCCACCTTGGCCTCCCAAAGTGCTGGGACTACAGACATGAGCCACCAGCCCAGGCTTGTTTTAATCTCTTTTAAATCGATGAATTTAATCCAGCCACATTTATTATGATTAACTAATATGTTTGAGCTTCTATCTTATTTTGTGATTTTTATTTACCAGGTTTCTGGTTATTTTATCCCCCTACTCCCTTTTATATCATTTGTCAGATTAATAGAGTTTTCTTGGATTCATTTTCTGTAGCTAATGCTAAGAAAATTGTTATAGTTCTACTTCTGCTCTTCTAGCAGTGACACCTAAAATTTTTAACATAATCAGCTCTTACAGAATTAAAAAAACAAAATAAGAATAAACACCTTTGTGACATTTGTAGATATTTACTGTGGAATAAGGAGGCTATTCCACCAGTAATTCTTCTAAGTATATTCTTTTATGATATTCAATTGTCTTTTATGCTCCTACATTTAAAAAAATTACTACCACCAAATAAAAATTTATTTTTATATAAAATTATGTATTTTAGCCAAATTAATGTGTAAAATCTGGCTTTTGAAAGTATTATAGTTCATTCCTACATTTACATCTATTATTCATTGTCATTTTGCTTCACTTTTAGCTGGCAGCCGGTCAAGTTCCCCAGGAAAATTGTTGGGAAGTGGTTATGGTGGACTTACTGGGGGCTCCTCACGAGGCCCACCTGTGACACCGTCTTCAGAAAAGCGAAGCAAGATTCCCAGGAGCCAGGGATGTAGCCGGGAAACAAGTCCAAACCGAATAGGATTAGGTAAGGATTCTCAAAGATCTTGGAATACCATTCCCAGCTTGGTCATAGTTTTGACTATAATCTAATGACTATGTCTAATGTAGGAAATATAGATCTATTTTTTGAACTGAGGATGTCACTTTGCCTGGGTGTGCTTTATACAGATTATGGCATATTGAGGTTTCAGTTAGAAAAATATATGGGACTTAACCCTTCAAATTGATGGGAAGGAATTATGTCATTGTAGGCTTTTGTGTTTTGCTGTCATTGTACAAAGCATTGGAATTGGGGAAATAGCAGGGTGTTTCCCCCACAATTAGAAGCAGTGTTGCTTTTCATTTTCCTTTTACTGATTAGCACTAAGTAGACATTAACCTATATGAATTTTTCAAAAACAGCATTTAGGGTCCACATTTATTTTAATTCTGGTCTTCTCTAATCTAATTGGTGAAACTTATGGTGAAAAAATATGTATAGTTACTTTTGACATAGATTTGTTTAAGCATGAAAGCTAGGAATTGATTAAAACCAATACATAATATTTAGTTTTGTGTTACTTAGTTTCTTTGTAATAGTGTGTAGAATCATGTGAATTACTGTCAGCCGCTTAAATACCTTTTGTTCCATTTAAAATCTAATTCATACTCTAACTTTTTAAATATAAAATTTAGAAGTCTTTGTGATATAATACAAAAAATCTAAATTCATACTCTATGACTTCTTTACTTCCTAAGGGTAAAATGTATTAATATAAAATCAGACTACTGTATTCTTAAATTGTGTTGGCTTATCTTTCTCATTTATTCATTTATCTCATCAACAGTGTTTACTATGATGTACCAGGCACTTTGTTAGACCTGAGAATTAGAAGATACATGAGATAGATTTAGATTCTGACTTCAAAAAGCTTGATATCTATTGGGGAGAGGTGGAAATGTAACACAGTATGACAAATACTATGAAAGGGTGCTTCACATAATCAAAACTATGACCTAAAAAAGGAGTATCTTAGACCCTTGGCCACCCCAGATTTCTTGCTAGGGGAGGCTGCCCAGAGTAGATTCTGTTTTCATGAAGTACAAAATGGGATTGGTCCAGGTGGGGAGATGAGGGGAAAGGTTTCTAGAGGAGAGAGAAGCATCTGCAGAAGCAGTCAGGCAAGAGGCAGCCACATGTAATTCATTTGGCTGCTGTAAAGGAAGTCAGAGTGGGTGGGAGTTGGGGGCAGAGACTGGTAGAGTCCAGCTCATGAAAGTCTTTGAAGCCGACCTTAGCTACGAGAAGGCAGGAGAAGATATTTAAGAATGGATAGGATTTGATTTGAAATCCTATTTCCAAAGCAAGTAGAAAGTATTTCTTGGTTTTAGTAAATCTCTATGATGCCAACTTTTTATTGGCATTGCGTAGTGTGGTCTCTTAGCTGACAAGTTATTTGGGTGTTGATGTGGATACAACCATAGAAAAGGTCACAGCTGGAATATCTGAATTTTATGTCTGATGCTGTAACATATTTGTGTTTGGAAAATGCATTTGATTTTAAATCTAGGTGTTATGTTTTAGCCGTCTTTTTCCATAGTTAATTGTTTAAGTTTATAGGATGTCTGTTTGCAACCCATGTTAGTTTTATACATTTAAAGATTCTTTTCTGTTTTGAGATTTTTTTCTTTTTATATTATTAAAGATGCCATTTTAATCTTCTTCTTGAAATTGGGAAATAACTCAACTTCATTTATCTAACATAATTCTAATGTGTTCCATGGTTTTAACTAGGAAGTTTGTGTTGTGTGTAGTTGAAAAGACAATATTTTATATGTTTTTAAAACAGGTATTATGGAGCATCAGTAGGAACTTAAGCCTGTTCCCTTCCAAAGAGTTATTTGAAATATTATTTGAAGAAAGTTATTTCCTTGATGCTAATTAAAGGGATCAGTTACGTGTAGAGCTTTGAGGTCATACACATAGTTTATATTAAAGAAGATATTTTCTTTAAATTTCTACACATTGCGAGAATATATGCATATAAAGAAATATATATGAATAAAATGTATTTTCATTTTTTTCCTATGGTATTGCTTAGAGATTGCATTTAATAGGGTGGCAGACATAATAGCATTATTCAATAATAGATTATATATTACTATTATCATTTAGTATATACTGGATATATGCCTGTGTTTCTTAACATTTGACTCATTGTATAGTAGTTTTCAATATAATTGTTGAAAAAAAGAGGAGGAACATCTTTTAGGAATATTTTCTATAATTCCCAAACCAACAAATTGAACAGTTTTAATGATAGCTAAACTAGGTTTGGAATTTGCACTGAGAATTAATCGTAGTTATCTACAAATCGTGTTTGGTTCAACTATGCCTCTTTTTGTTTGAAATGATACTTCTTAACAAAATTTTCTTTTTTCATTTGTTTTAAAACTGATGCCAAGGCTCTTCTTTGGCATTTAGATTTTCTTAAGCAGAACAGCCTGTAATTCCTATTAAATATTCAAGAAGCAAAATATATCCCTGATATTCTTTTTTCTTGGTGATTTGTTCCCTCATAAGCTATCTGACTAGGAAAATATATTTTTAAGTTGTTTTATTTCTGTGTGTCTTAAAGATAATACTTTATAGATACAATAAAGTCACATAAATCACTAGCATCTATAGTGATTATATTTTGGAAGTTTGCCCTTGTTCCCTTCTCCCACTCCTCTATGGAAAGGCTATGAAAACATATTTGATATTTTTGCAGCTTTCATTCTGTGGATGTGTATTTTAAATGTTAAGGTTTTCTGGTTAAAATACTTTGAAATAATTAAACATTAATAATAGTTCATTTCAACTGTGAAATTAGACTACTGTCTAAGACCAAGACATGAAAATGTCTAGACCAGCGAGACATTTCATGTCTTTAACTTCTGGTTGTTTTTATTAATTCTCTTATATTCTGCTTTTATGAGTCCTGGTTGGACCCTTCCTTAAGATGTAAAAGTCAAGATTACCATTAAAACACTGAAGTAGGGTAGAGTGTCTATCAAGAAATGTAAACCAATCAAATGGGTATCTTACGGCTTCCCAGCATTTCATGTAAGCAGAAGACCCCAGAGGTACCTAGGAATACTGCTTTTTTAGGAAGTTCACAGTATAAGTATGTTTTCCTGGTCTCTCCCTCTTATGCCTTCTCTTCTGTAACATATTT
Source organism: Pan troglodytes (assembly GCF_028858775.2). Classification (NCBI taxonomy): domain Eukaryota; kingdom Metazoa; phylum Chordata; class Mammalia; order Primates; family Hominidae; genus Pan; species Pan troglodytes. The sequence continues at coordinate 22,099,844 of NC_072411.2, read as the reverse complement.
TCACATAGAACATTTAGTTTGGCACTTAAAGAGATAAGACTATTTTGGTGGGATTTTCTTCTTTTAGTTTTGATCACCTAATTAATTCATTTATAAAAAGTCATTTTTATACTTATTTTAGGCCGGGTGCAGTGGCTCACGCCTGTAATCCCAGCACTTCGGGAGGCCGAGGTGGATGAATCCCTTGAGGTCAGGAGTTCGAGACCAGCCTGACCACCATGGCAAAACCCCATCTCTATTAAAGATACAAAACTTAGCTGGATGTGGTGGTGCATGCCTGTAATCCCAGCTACTTAGGAGGCTGAGGCAGGAGAGGCACTTAAACCTGGAAGGCGGAGGTTGCAGTGAGCCGAGATTGCGCCACACATTCCAGCCTGGTCAACAGAAGAAGACTCTGTCTCAAAAATAAAAAATAGGCTGGGCACAGTGGCTCACACCTGTAATCCTAGCACTTTGGAAGGCTAAGGCGGGTGGATTGCCTGAGCTCAGGAGTTCGAGACCAGCCTGGGCAACAAGGTGAAACCCCGTCCCTACTAAACTACAAAAAATTAGCTGGGCATGGCGGCGTGCACCTGTAATCCCAGCTACTCGGGAGGCTGAGATGAGAATCACTTGAACCCAGGAGGCGGAGGTTGCAGTGAGTCAAGATCACACCATTGCTCTCCAGCCCGGGTGACAGAGCAAGACTCCATCTCAAAAAAAAAAAAAAAAAAAGAAATTTAATAAATAAATATACTTATTTTAAATCCTTCTTTTAGATTAGTCTTTCAAAGTAGTAGTATAAGTGAGTTTGTATTTCTCTTGTATTTTAAATTATTTAACATTTGAACCATGGATGTCACCACTAGATTTACTTTGATGAGTAAATGATGCCAAAGCTCTTGAGGTTTAGGGTAACTATGGCCATATTTTCACAAAATCATAAACGGACAATTATTTTTCTCTATACTGCTGCTAGCCATATGTTAAATGAGAAAATCAGCTCAAATAGGTGAATGAACTCTCTCTGGGTGAAATACCGGAGGGGGGTAAACCTTGTTAAGAAATTTATGCATACTGTTATTTCAGATCATATCTGTTTACTGCTGTTAATGCTTTTTATTGTCTTCACAAAACAGACTCAGACAAAAAAGAGCATTTTTTTCCCCGTTGTTCTAGCATGTATATGAATTTAAGGAAGGGGATGGGGCTGGGAAGAATTCAGAAATAATCAGGCAAGAACTATTAAGAAAATGCTCAACTAAGCATGAACTTGTTTAAACAACTATTGAGGCCTTTTATAGCTTTTTTGTGATTTGTTTTGGAGTGGGCAGTGGAATACGACAAAATTTTTACATGTGCTCTTCAGCAAGGGACTTGGAAATACTTATGTATGTGCATTATCTCACAGTACCCTTCTCATTTAAAATGAGGGGACGTGTTCTTTTTCCTCGTTTTCCTAATGGGAGGCTTGAGACCCAAAGAGGCCAAGTGGCTGGACCAGTGAGATAGCATGGAGCTGGAATGGTCATTTTTTGACTCAGATTTGGCATTGGTTCTCTAAGGATGAGTGGTATTGCTGTGTACATTCTAGGAAAGTTGTCCGTATTGGTAGAGCCAGTACACACGCTCCCTAGTTTTTTAAGCATTTAATTTGGCATCTCCTTTTGTCATCATTGTAGGAGCTGTTTAGAATGTCATCAAGAATTGCTGACTAAATAGTCACTACTACTTTGAGTGAAAATTCAGTGCTTTCACATCACTCTGGCAAAATTAAGGAGAGCTTAAGAATTTCTGGTGAACCCCCAATAAAGCCCTTTATGTCTAGATTGTTGAGATTACGTTCCTGTGCTTGACTTTTTTTTTTTTCCCTGAGCAGTAGTAAGCATTTGGATATCACTTAAATGCCTTCAGAGTCTAGTTCCACTCTAGCTGTGAAGCAGCTGAGCACAATAGAAAGTTGGCTTTAGTTTTCCCTTTCGTATTCTTTTTTTAATCAGGGAGTGTTATGGTTCTGGTTTATAAGACATTCTTGTTATACTTTGGCTGTATAATAAATCTTTGCTCTTAAATAATAGACTATGCTCATTGCAGTATAGAAACATACTTGTTTTGATATCAGTGATTCAAGTTGATTGTTTCTAAAATGTCTTGACATTTTTTCCAGTCCATCCTCTCAGGATGGAAACGTATATTGTCCCCATCAGCTATTACATTAGGCATTCCACCTACATGTATTCAGTATACAAGGTTGTTTTGGAGTATTTTCCCAGTAATGTATTTCCATTTTCTCAGATGGAGAAACAAGGGTATCCTGGTCTTTTCTAAGCTTCACAGCTCAGTTATTATGAGACCCTGGGCTATTCATGCAATTCTGTCTTGTAGTCTCGGTGTTTTATAACATGAGAATGATTAACTTTAGCCGTAGATAATCAGAAAGTTATTTGCTGTTCTCAGGTCAGTGGAGAGATCTTTCCCCAAATACTGAGAGTATTGATCTACTTGCTCTAGACACAGTGTGAAAGACTGGGTCAGTGGTGGTGCTTGGTAGAGCACAGGCAGATCTTTTCAGATTTTCATAGAAAAAGCAGGGATAAAATGTTGGGATCAGTAAAGGAAAGGATAACAGTCCCCACTTTTTATATCTGCTGGTTTCGAGAATTGGATATGTTTGAAGCATCTACACACTTACTTGGAGTGGGTAGGCTCTCTCTCTGGTTGTGTCAACTCTTATGGCTTCTCTTGGTGAAGATGGCCAGCCTGGGAGCAGTGAGCCCTCTTCCTTATCATTAGGTAAGTTCATGGACTTCAGTGACCAGTGTGGTTATTCTGTTTGTTAATCCAAATTAAATTACCTTTCTAAGAAACAAGTGCATATGAATACAGCTTTGGTTTTTTGTCCTCTTGTTGAGAAGTTTGCTAAGCTCATAAAAACTGATCGTTTCTAAAAGGCTTTTGATCTTGTATTTTCTGATGACAGTTTGTTGTTCGGAAAGATTTCTTATCACTTCTTACATTTAGGTGTAATTTCACCTTCGTACTGAAATTCACAGCTTTCTGAGGTATTGAGCATAATCACATTTTACCCAAACCCTCCCCTGTTGGCACGTCAGTCAGTGAGACCTCAGCATGGATAGGTGGCTCAGTCATGAGAACTCCCCAGCGCGAACAATGTCGTAATTACATTAACCAAATGTGACTGACATTTTGTGAGTTTATCTGTCTTCATTAAACTTGTTCACCTTCTCTGAAACCCTTCATGCTGCACGCTAGCACGGAGCAGCCGTATCCCTCGACCCAGCATGAGTCAGGGGTGCAGCCGCGATACCAGCCGTGAGAGCAGCCGAGATACAAGCCCTGCTCGGGGCTTTCCTCCACTTGGTGAGTACACGTAGGTGCTGGCTGAGGAGCAAAGAGTTCCTTTCCCTGCTTGTCCGAGACACTGCTAGGCGGAATGACCTGCTTTTCCTCCTCTACTGTCCTTGTGATCCTTTCTTCTTTCTTTCCTCTTCCTTAGTTACCCCTTGTCCCCCTCTGCATGCTTGAATTTTGGCAACTTCGAATTTTTATATATTAGAGGAAAAAAACACCACTTCACTCTGTACTGTTGTCATTGTGACCACTTGCTCTTGGGCAAGCCCATCTGTGTGGTAATTTGTAACCTAAGGCAAAACTCAGCCGAAGTGAGTTGCTGCTTAAAAGTAAAGTTAATCCAAAGTTTATTCTTAGTCATTGAATTTTTACAATTTATCTTTAATTTTACTACAGATCAGTCTATATGTAATTTAATTCAAAGAAGGAACTAAAGTACAATTGCGATAATGTTTAGAAAAGTAAAGTGAGTTTTCTTTTTAGAGTTAATAGTCCTGCCATCTCTAAAATGGACACATAATAAACCTTTTTTAGTTAGTATAAACTGTCGATCCCCAAAAGACATCTGTCAACACATACTTTTGTGAAAAGGAATATTTTGTATTCTTCAATAATTATTTTTGGCTGCTGGCCATGTTAAGTGCTGTACAGATGTCCATTTTCCTCTTGATAAGCATAAACGTAGAAATCATTTTATAATAATTAGACGTAGACCTGAAATTATGTGGATCTGTGGACTCCAGCAGTCTGTTAATTTTAACTATGTATTTATGTAACTGGTCTTTTGAAAACTATACATGCCACTACGAAAGAGGGACGTTAAATCAAAAGCATAAGGTCTTAATATTTGCCTCTACCTAGCCCCTTCTAATGTTACTCACTTCTTCTGATCTTTTTTCCCTAATCAGTGTCGGTAATCAAAATCTAGATGTATTTCTTTATGACCCATTGTCCTTTATGAAATTCTGAAAAAGAACAGGTAACCAGATGCCAAACCCCTGCTAGATGGTCCCTGTGATTTAGCAAGGCAATACCTGTTGTGAGGTGTTCCACCTTGTTAGCATGAGCCCTTGAGTGGGGCAGCTTACCTATTGCATGTCACCTATTCCACAGCAGTCTGAAGCATTACAGCAGAATTCTCAATAATCAGAGGTGGCAATGATTTTTTTTTTTTTTTTTTTTTTTTTCTGAATGAACTGGTGATTTTTCCTTTTAAATTAAGGCTGTATATCTTTGCATCCTTGCTCACTATTTGACCTTCTGAACAACCTATTTATGAGTAAAATTCAATCCCTTATTGGTTATTTTGTCTCTTAGAAGCAATTCAGTGTTTTCCTTTCAAATATGTACTGTTATTTTTGATACTGTCCGTGGAAGCATCCTTTGGAATCTGGCATGTGGAGCAGGCAAGATGTGCTGAATTCTTGAGATCCTAATTGAACTCTGAGTGGTTGAGTGAATCTGGTCTGTTTTGTACATTGTTTGATTAAATGGATCTGCTTAGCTGTCTTGGTGACAACCCAGAATGTTGAAATGTGTAATTGCCACTACCAAGGCAGAAGCTGTGGGTCCTCACAAACTCTAGCATCAGCACGTCTTCTGTTGTGGTCAGGGCAATAGTTAAGGTCTTCGAGCTAAAATTTTTGTATCATGCTTTTCCCCACCTTGGGTTAAACCTAACCCTAAAACTTATGTCCAGCAAGAACAACAGCATTGCTCATGTGTACACACACCGTTTGGAGCAGGCAGCAGGCATAATGCCTTGTGGTCCCTGTTCATCCTCTGGGACAGGTATTATCATCGTCAGAGTCTTAGGCAGAATAAGCCACTTTCTCAAGATCATGCAGCTAAATGGTGGAGCCAGGGTTTGAATTCAGGTTTGACTTCAATCCTGCCTCATTTGGAAGTAGTTCGGATAATTCAGTGTCTTTCATCTGTTTCTCGAAAATATATTAAATGCTTGTTCTGAGGCTTCTTGGGGTCGGGGGTTAGAAGATGTTTCTGAGTCATTTATTTCCAGGCTTGGGGTTAGGACCTGGGAACTCAAAGATATATCCCAGAAGGTTGTTGTCCTCAGGGGAGCTTACTACACATCCTCTGAAGGTTCCTTCTTTAGCTCATTCATTTTAATAATCTCTTCCCACCCTTTTTGGAAATTAGTGAGATTGTGTGTCAGTGCTTCTTTGAATCCACTTATGTAGCCAGCTCTTTAACAACAACAACAACAACAACAACAAAAAGAATGAAAGTACTTATATTCTAGTGAATATATATTTTTAAGTTTGCATTTTTATTGTTTTGGACCATTTTGATGGTATGAATATATATGGTTATGGTGATAATTTTTGATTAAGGGAAATTAAGGGCTCTAGGGCTGCTATAAATTAGGCTTTCACATAAGTGGGTCTACCTTGGATTCCAGTGTTGGGTGTTAACTTGTGAATGTGACAGAGGACTCATGGCATGACAGATTTTTTTTAGAATATTCTGTTGAAACTGAACTAAAGGACCACTTTATAAGGAACCTACATATCAGGTACTGCTTAAAAACTATTTCAGTCTGAACTATCAAGATAGTGATGTGCTTGTACAAAATGTATAGTTTGCTTCAGTCTTAAGATATTTTACCAACTTCCTTATTTAGGGAAAGTGATAATTTTATAATATTCTTTGCCAATTTAGTTTTAATTTTTGTGAATCTTGAGAAAGGGATATTTTCCTTTTTTTGCAAGCTGGTAAAAATTGCCAGGTAATCTTTGCTATTTAGTACCACATGTACCATAGAGATGCACATTTCATAAAGTAACATGGACCTTAAAAATTATATTGAAGAATTTGAGGTATTGATATTTTATGACTGAATGTGAGAGCGTTAACATGTACAGAATACTCTAGTAGTACGGATAAAATGTAGCACTGCTCAGTATTATTTTGTTAAACCTATAAATTTTCTGTGGTATAATCACTGTGAATTTTTCAGAGTAATGAATGGAAGCATATTATCTTTTGTTTTTCCTGAGGTTAACGAAAAGCCATATGTTGCATGAAACTGTAGTCAATAAGTTAATGTTTTGAACCAAGTCTTTATTTCATAATTATTTCTAAAAGTTGTTTTCTATCCACATGAGGACAGAATTTAGCATGTATTTCCCTCAGGTTGATGAAGTAATATGCTCGTTAAGAATACTTGTTAATAAAATGGTACTATAATGTCAGATTGTAAATTGGAGGTTGCTCTTAACTGTTACTGCCACCACCAGCACCACCCAACACTAACCAATGTTTAAGTTGCTTTATAATCTCTTTTAATCCACTCAGTAACTCCCAAGAGGTAGGTACCATTAACCATTATTAGCACCATTTTACAAACAAGATACTGAGACACAGATAGATTTAGTACTTTGCCCAAGGTCAGTCCTATGGCTAGTTGTGATCCAACGAGCATTTACAATTGCATTACTGAGCTGGTACTCATAACCAGTGTACTGTAACTGCCTCTCCAAGGAAGATCATTGAACTTAATACAGCTAAATTCAAACAATTACACAAGTACTAATAATTAGGATATGGCCAGGCGTGGTGGCTCACACCTGTAATCCCGGCACTTTGGAAGGCTAAGGCGGGAAGATTGCTTGAGCCCAGAAGTTTGAGACCAGCCAGGCAACATAGGGAGACCTCGTCTCTACAAAAAAAAACAAAGCCGAATGTGGTGGCACATCCCTGTAGTCCCTGCTACTTGGGAGGCTGAGGCAGGCGGATCTGCTTGAGCCTGGGGAATCAAGGCTGCAGAGAGCCATTATTGTGCCATTGCACTTCAGCCTGGGCAACAGAGTGAGACCTTGTCTCAAAACAATAGTAATAATAATAATTAGGATATTCATGCAACAGAACAACAAACATTTTGACTGGGGAAAATGGAATTCCAACTGTTGAACCCCCTTCCTGTGATTTTATTTTATTTCCGTTGAAGTAACATTATGAACTTCTATGCTTGTTTTTGGTGCATGGTTGCATATGCATCACATACTGATAAAACATCTCGTGAGCTGAGTTAACAATCCGTCTTACTGCCGTTCCGCTCTGGGATGTAGACGGTGCTCTGTGACTCCTGCTGTTCTTCATGTTGCATATGTCCATACTGGCTGATAGAGGCTTCATGGCGTGAATATAACCCTGGAGTCCGAGTTGGTTGATGCATACTTAGTTTGGAGCACCTTTAAGAGCGCCTTTGTTGTGCCTGTGTGTTTAATAGCTGTGTGAGAGCCAGCTGGCCACTGTGAAGTTTGGGGATTGGCACTTGCTGTCCATTCATATCCAGCACCATTTCTTCTTGTGAGAAAACATGGCCTTGTTGGTAGCAGTCTCTGCATTTCCTCTGGACTGTGGCATTTTCTGTCTCTGGTACTTCTGTGTTAATCCTGTGGGTGTTGCCATTCCTTTTACCTGCAGCCTCTCGACGTCATTCCAGGTCCACTAGTGCTCTCTCCACTGCTGAATCTGTTGGGCAGTCAGGTGAACAAGTGCTAACTGCATGACTTGGCTTCTTCATATGTTCTAGTTTCACACCCATGTTAACATTTGTTTTCATCTGTGTCGGCTAGCACTTGGCATGTATGCACCTCATATTTTTTCCCCAATGTGCTTTAATTTTTTTAAGTTATTGAATGTTTATAGTTCTGTTAATAGGCTGTAGATGCTTTATAGCCTGTTTGACAACATCGTTTCTCCAGTGTTCATATTTACGTTAAAACAACAGGGAAGTAATTCCCTTCCTGCCACTCTGTCCCCAGGAAAATAACCAAAATTAGGTATTATTTAGGGTTCCTGTGGGGCAAGGGGGCATGGATATCATCCAACAGATTCTTTCCCTTCCAAAGTCTTTACTCCAAATAAACTGTCAAATATTAATGCTAGTTATTGATGTCAAGTTCACATTTTTAAGGTACCATTTAGTTAACAGCGCTGCAAATTATAGCATACATAATTTCATATGTATGAAAATAAATGTATTGTTCTCAAAGTTTTATGGAAAAACAAGATCAGGATTCAGGTAATCAAGTCAGGCCAGAGGTATCCTTTGCAGCCTGCAAACCCCAAACCTGCTCTCTCAGCTCTGTTTAGCAATACTCAACATCCACTGGTTAGCCACAGTGGCAAAAAGTAAGCATACAGTAGTACATCAATTTGTTAGATTTAACTGCCACTATTTTTATATGCTAACAGTCCCTAATGACTACAATTTTCTCAATTGAGTAAGGCATAATCTATGAATTTTCAGACCATTGATGGTAACAATTGTTACCAATTCACCGAGTCTGGTATTTTCTCTTTTCTTCTTCTAAATGAAGCCCCCTTTGCTTTTTTTGTTTGTTTGTTTTTGTTTTTTGTTTTTGAAACAGGGTCTCACTCTGTTGCCTAGGCTTGGAGTGTAGTAGCGTGATCTTGGGTCACTGCAACCTCTGCTACCTGGGCTCAAGCGATCCTCCCACCTCAGCCCCCCAAGTAGCTGGGACTACAGGTGCGTGCCACCATACCCAGCTAGTTTTTGTTGTTTTTTGTAGAGACGGGATTTCACTGTGTTGCCCAGGCTGGTCTCAAAACTCCTGGGCTCAAGCGATTTACCCACCTTGGCCTCCCAAAGTGCTGGGATTACAGGCAAAGCCACCGTGCCCAGCCTCCTATATATTTCTGATTATGTACATTTCCCTGAAGATTAGGGGCCAGACTGAGAGCACAGTCATAGGTATTCATCTCTTGGAAAAATCAGACTTCATAATAGTATCAGAGCCTTGAGAATATGGAACAGACTTGGCTCTGGCGAAAACATAAAGCTTATAGTTTTGCTTAGATCCAGATAAACATTTCCCCTTAAGATTTGAAATTCAAATTGTCTGTGATATATATCAAATGATCTATAGTCACTGTATGGCAAAGCTGTATGCATCTTGGAAGCACAGAATAATTGCATTGTTCTTATAGTTTTAATTTTGTATCTGAAAAAATCTATATATTCCCTGGAGCAAGAATTGCTGGCATGAGATTTTTTTTAAAATTTTATTAGACTTCGTTTTATTTAAGTTTATGCTGGGTAATTTTTTAATGGCTTATAATTGAATTACTTTCATTCTGTTACTCATAAGTCTCCTACTATCTACCCTTTTTTAATGAAAAAAAAACTTGAACAAAGATCATCTGTAAAACTATGTGTGCATAGTAAATCTCACATTTACACTTGTTTCATATTTCAACTGATATAGATAAATGTAATTTTTAATGGCCTTTTTTAGTTTATATGGCACATTACCTTTTAAACATAATGGTTAAGATGACAGTTGGAAAGACCAGCAAATGCATTAAAAAAGGGGATAGTATAACATACAGTTTTTGTTTCTTTTTTTAAAATTCATGACTGTATAACTATTGATTAGCAGTGTTTAAATTTTTCTCCCTTTCTGTGGTGGTGGAAGGTATAATGTTTTGAAATTGACATTTTTAAAAAGCTAAATAACAATTCACTTTTTAAGTTCACCAGTTTTGTAGGCACTGTCTTGTTGCATATCTAAAATTTTAAATACATTGTTTTATAGGAAAGATCAATTCATGTAAAATAGATATTAGCTTCCCTTTTATTCTAGATGCTTCCAGAATATAGCTAACATAGAGATTTTCGTTGTCCAAACGAAGTCTTATTTGTTAACACAGAGAAAATATTTTATCTTAACATTTTTCTTCCAAAGGTTTTTATACATTAGACTTTTAAATAAGAAATTTTTTACTGGTAGATAATGTACAACACACTTAATGAAGATACAACTTACACTGCCTTTCTCCTAGTATAGTTTTAATCTCCAGCACTTCCTAAGGAAGGTTGGTCAGCTGATTTAATGAGACTTTAAAAAGTGAGTTTTCATTTCCATGATCACAAGTAAGCTTAAAATAGTTGTTTGAACTACTAAATTTGTTTTAAATTCTTTGGATTCTTTCTATTATTTGTTTATCTGTATAAAAATTGCCATTCTAAATTATTTGAGGAACCCAGGTAAAACTTATATTATCTAAATTTTTAATGTTCTTCAGTGAAAGTGCTAGATTTTTTTAGTGATTATTAAATAATTTTAATAAATTGATTTTTAAGTAATTTTTGTTGACACAGGCATCGTGACGAACAAGTATCTAAAATTAAATGAGCTTAGCAATAGTTAAACAGAAGTGACACTAATAAAAATTTGCACAGAAATCAATTTAATACATTCGTTTCAAATTTTAAGTTTTTACCACACATTGCATTAGAACTCTTATGAAACCATGAAGCTTTCTAATTAGTTTGACCAAACATCAAGGCCACTTGCCTCTACAGGGAAAGCTAAATAGATTAAAAGACTCAACTCATAGCCTAGCTCCCTTTTATAATAAGTTCCCGCTTCCCTCTCATATCAGAAACTTTTCAATAATAAAATACCATGTTTGAACAATTTCGAGTGACAGTGCTTTGTGGCACGATAGCATTAAATGTGAACAGCTTAACCTCTACCACTGGTAAACAAGTCAAGTGTAGTTAAAATTGGCTAGAGACTTTTCAGTACTTCTGTCTACTTGGTGGGAAGAGGCAGTAGTCCTTGCAAGGAATTGAAATAATTTGAATTAAAGTGACACATCTTTTGCTTTTGTTTTTTAAATAGATCGGTTTGGGCTTGGCCAGCCAGGAAGAATACCTGGTTCTGTGAATGCCATGAGAGTTCTGAGCACAAGTACAGATCTTGAAGCTGCTGTTGCCGATGCTTTGGTAAGAGGCACAGTATGTATGTACACAGTCTTTTTGAAATACTCATCTGCATTTCTCTCTGTCCTGACAGGAAATTGCCCCCAAATCAGGTTATGAATTCATCTTTGAAACTCTTTAAAATTGTGTTAATGTTGGGTAAATTTATATTGTTATTGTTTGCCCCTTAAACTTTTACCTCTGCACACATATAAGTGAAAATGGACTTTACAGAAAATATTAGCGTCAAGTATTTCTTATCTGTGCTCTTCAGTATCAAGGAGCTTTTGATGACCCTGGACTTCTCAGATGTCATTGGGCTTCTTTTTTCTTTTTAACCATGTTTTTTTTTCTGGCATTTCCTTTTTTCCATTCTGTTGCTTCTGTTGCTTTACAGACTTTGATGGCATAACCTAGACATATTATTATAATAATAGGTAATAGAGTTTGAGGTTTGAAAATCTTGCATTTATTCTGTTATCTTGTCTGTTTGATTTTATGTTGTTTTTCCTAAATCTTTGAGGATGTGAAGCAATGGTGGAATATGTTTTTGCATCATTATAGTGTAATATCTGAAAAACATAAACGATCATGGATCCTTTAATTTTTTTGGTTATACCAAAAAGTTTCTTAGTAGAATCAGCTTGTGGTCAGATTGCTTTTTAAAGATGCATTTCAGCTAGTCACACAGTCTCTTGCATATTCTGGTTTATGTGCTCAGCATTTGAAATGGATATTCTTTAGAACTGTCTGATCACTGGCCTTGCTCTTGCTGTTTTAAGATTTATTCTCTTGTAAGGGAAAAAAGTATGTAATATCCTGCTTTCAGACTCTGAAGTTTTTAATCCAGCCATGTTTTTTCAGATCAACATTTTATAGTTTATGGCTATGGTGATTCCAGTTTTCATTCCTTCTTGTCTTGCCCTCATTTATTCCTGCTCAGTCAGGTTCTTTGACAAGTGTCTGTGAGCAGTTTGCTGCTCTCCTAATCCTTTTCCTGTAGGCAAGCTGCCTGGCCACCTGTATTCCTCAACCTTATGTATAGAAAGACTTTTTTCTGGCAGGTGCTAGAGTTCAGGGTAACTGCTCTAACCATGGCTTTAGGAGTCAAGAGCTGGAACAGAATTATGTGAAGCTGTTTGTCCTTCCAAGTTGCAGCATTTAGAATCTGTATCTTATTTGTTCAGAGACCCTGGGAAGTGGAGGTCAAAGGGGTGGGAAATGATGGATGTGAAACCCTTAGTTGAGACTTCCACTTAAGGCAGGGAAATTTCTTAGTTCTTTAAAGAACTGCATAAGGGACTGTGTGTAAAGTTCTAGGAGGCGGAATAGGACTTGAGAGTTTGAGCTTTGGCTTAACTTGACTGGAGCTTTTCTCTGAGCTCTAGCTCCCATTAGATTCATGCTGCCCTTGTTACTTTTTGTCCAAACTGTTTAGTCTCTCCAAGTGACCTGCTTCTGAAGAGAAAACACAGAAATGGTACAGAATCTTTGCCTCGCTGAATAGACACCACGGCGCCAGACAGAATGTCTCAGAGGAATAGATAGTAGAATTAATGGTGACCTTAGAGATTTGCCTCACCGATATGGGAAAAGTTTTAGCAAAGAATTACAGCAAGTTACCAGAAGGTCTTCTGAGACGTGGAGGAGGGTTAGGAAATGCCATTTTGAAAGCATTCTTTATTATTATTAGCTTGATGTGAAACGCTTGCTAACCTGTATTTTTGGTTTGCTAAGATATGTTTTGCTGTACACTTTTGTTGCAAGAACAATCCCTACATATGCTTCTGACATAATTCTCTATGCTTTTTCCCCATCCTTCAATATTTTCCTGCCTACAGCTGTTAGGAGACTCCAGGAGCAAGGTACCAGTGCTTTAACTTTTGTTTTACAACTTTATTTCTTCTGTTGCAAGTATATTTCTTTTAGAAGCTAGTGAAAACCAAAAAATGTAGTATAGAAATTCTGGTCTGAAATATGATTTTGTTGAATCGTAACAGTGATTCACCATCATTGTTGTCTTTATTCATGGTGGAGTCAGCCACCTTTCATGTACATCTGTTTTAGTATTTATTTTGAATGTCAAGCTCTGCTCCTTCGCCTAGTAGTGTTTCATTTTATTAACTCAGTTTGTGCATATTCTTACGTCGTCATGATTTCATGAGTGGATTTATCAACATTTTTCTTATTTTAGGAGTCTGGATTTTGTGTGACCATGTAATTTATTATCCAAACAAAAATGCTTTTGAGATTAAAAGGGGGATGCTATCAATAATTATGACAATAGGCTTAAGGCAGAACAGTCCTGAGCAAGTTGGATTAACAATAATATGCCATATTATTAAAGAAGTATATTTGTATGGTTTAAGCCAATCGCTATTTGTTTTGTTTTTATCAATTTTGTATAGTTGCTGCTATATCATATTTGTGGGTATAACAGTTTTGTATTCAGGGTCAGAGAAGTGAATAAAGTGGGTATTATAGTCTACTTTCAAAGAAGCCTATTTGTGTTTCAAAACCCTAAGTCTTTAATAAAAGTGGCCAGGAGTTCAAAACCAGCCTGGGCAACAGAGGGAGATGACTTAGAAATCCTTTTACGTGGGCTGCTTCTGCCATTGACATTTCAAATTCTGACTTTTTTAGGAAACATAAATATTCACACAAGTTTACCCATAGACTGTGCTCAAGATATATTGCTTTTGACTGGGGAGGGGCTGTTGGCTGCACGTATTTGCATTGTGCCAGGTGCCCAGCTGAAATATTTAACATATAATTTCATTTAATCTTCACAACAAGCCTGTATGATAGGTTTAATTATTGTTGTCTTAAAGATGGGGAAACTGAAGCAAAAGGCCTAGGAGGCTTTCAGAAGTCATGCAGCCCAGTCAGTGTTGGCACCAAGGTTGTGATGTGTCTGTCTTCCTGTAAAGTCTACGCACTTTACTGGAGGCCATACTCTTTCCCCTCTACTACGGAGTGCTTTGCTTATTTACCTAATGGAAAACTGCTTTTCTGTTTTTATTTCCCTAATCTATAAGCACAGGAAAAGTGTGTGTGTGCATGTGTCTTTTTACACTTAACTCTTTGTTGTAGATTTTGTTTGGTGTGACTCACAGTCATTTCACCTTTCTATTTCTTCCTCAATCACTCCCATCCCTCATTGGACCTGTCAGAAGAAGCCTGTGAGGAGGAGATATGAGCCGTATGGGATGTATTCTGACGATGATGCCAACAGTGATGCCTCAAGTGTTTGCTCTGAGCGCTCATATGGCTCCAGGAATGGTGGCATTCCCCATTATCTGCGGCAGACTGAGGATGTAGCAGAAGTTCTCAACCACTGTGCTAGTTCAAACTGGTCAGAAAGGAAAGAAGGGCTTCTGGGCCTGCAGAACTTACTGAAGAGCCAAAGAACACTGAGGTGAGGACCACAGCAAGAATATGAGCTAAGTTTGAATCTCCTGTTGGACTCTTCAGGGGTTTAAAGGGATTTCCTATAATTAATGGAGTCTAATTCCTATAATTAATGGAGATACCGAGAGGTCTGCTTGCAGGAACAGGCACTAAAGGTACCAAGGTGACTTAAGACACAGTCCTTGCCATCCATTTGCTTTGCCATCCATTTGCTTTGAAATATCTGGCAAATATCCTTTTTTTCTTTACTTTTTTTTTTTTTTTTTTGAGATGGAATCTCGCTCTGTTGCCCAGACTGGATGCAGTGGCACGATCTTGGCTCACTGCAGCCTCCACCTCCCGGGTTCAAGCGATTCTTCTCCCTCAGCCTCCTGAGTAGCTGGGACTACAGGTGTACACCACCACACCTGGCTAATTTTTGTATTTGTAGTAGAGACAGGGTTTCACCATATTGGCCAAGCTGGTCTTGAACTCCTGACCTCGTGATCTGGCTGCCTTTGCCCCCCAAAGTGCTGGGCTTACAGGCATGAGCCACCGCGCCCAGCCCATCTGGCAAGTATTCTGTAATTTATTAAGCTGATAAAAGATTTAGGGTGGACACAGTGGCTCATACCTGTAATCCCAGCACTTTTGAGAGGCCAGGACAGGAGGAGCACTTGACTCCAGGAGTTCGAGACCAGCCTGGGCAACAAAGGGAGACCCCATCTCTACAAAAAAGTTAAAACATTAGCCGGATGTGGTGATATGCATCTGTAATCCCAGATACTTCGGAGGCTGAGGCAGGAGGATCACATGAGCCCAGAGTTGGAGATTGCAGTGCATTATGATTACACCACTGCCCTCTAGCTTGAGTGGCAGAGTGAAATCCTGTCTCAAAAAAAATAAAATAAATAAAAAAATAAAGACCCCATATTTGGTTCCCTTCTGTTTTATATTTGTCCAGTAGATGTTATTTGAGAAATCTTGGTGTACAGTATGCAGTTCAGGTTAAAACATAAAATAAAACAACTCTGGAGGTTAGTATGGTTCATTATACTTTAGGGTCTTGGATTAAATGTTATCACTCTTAGTTTGGAAAATTTTGATATGCATGTGCATATATGTAGCTTATAAATGTACATAGGAGATAACAAAATGGAGCACTCCAAAATAGTAACAGCATTGTCTTTTAGATGGATCGTTTTTGCTTTTTTCTTTGTTTCTGTTTTATAAATTTTCTAAAATAAGCA
Source organism: Pan troglodytes (assembly GCF_028858775.2). Taxonomy (NCBI): domain Eukaryota; kingdom Metazoa; phylum Chordata; class Mammalia; order Primates; family Hominidae; genus Pan; species Pan troglodytes. Next base: position 22,084,094 of record NC_072411.2, on the reverse strand, counting down.
TATATTACACATACCAAAAAAGTATGTGGTTATACCATATTTTGTCAAATCTAAGGCACCATAGACACACCCTTATTTTTAGCCCTTTAATTAATGCCGCGTATTAAACCATAACAGTGCAAAAATGTCATTGATTATAAGATGACTCAATTACAGAGATGTGAAAACGGGAGAAAGGAGATGTGAATGGGAATTAAGAAATGGGCAACTTAGAATACATGAAATGCAGTCTACTTTATCCTTTGGATGATTTTTATAAGATAAGTTAACGGTCATAGATGGGCATCCCTCTTGGGTTCTGTAAGGCTGAGCACTGCCTGATGAGTTGCTCAGCTCTCACTGTGGCTCTTCAGGCAGCCTGACTCCACCCTCCCGTACTCATACCTGCCCCTATTATTTGTCTGTTCACGAAGACGATACAGGAAGTTTTGCCTTCTGAAACGCAGGCATCCTGTGACACTTTGGTGACCTGTCAAAAACAGAAGATGATTTGTCACGATTGTTCCTCAAGAATCTGTTTAATCCTGGTGGTCCCACTTTGTAGATTCTTAGTGTTCACCAAGTACCCATTGAATAATTTCTAGGAATCTGTTGATTGGCATTGGTCTAATCTAGGTTACGTCGTTAACAATATTGAAGGGTTCTTGAACAAACTGTCTCATCCACGTAAGAGGGCATTAATCAGGGATGATTTGTGGAAGAGAGGACACTTCTATCAAACTTTAAACATGGGACTTGGTAGTAGTCAAGGATCAGAAAAGACAAAGGGCACCAATGTGAAATGAGTGTTTGCTTTGTCCTAGGTACAGTAGAAGGTACAATGTTTTATCTTTTAATCCTCTCAGCAGCCACGTGACATGGTCCTTATCCTGTTTGACCAATAAGGAAATCACAGGCTTAAAGATAGCAGAGTACTTATTTATTTTATTTATTTATTTTTGAGACTGAGTTTCGCTCTTGTTGCCCAGGCTGAAGTGCAATAGTGTGATCTCGGCTCACTGCAACCTCTGCCTCCTGGTTTCAAACGATTCTCCTGCCTCAGCCTCCTGAGTAACTGGGATTACAGGCACCCACCACCATGCCTGGCTAATTTTTTTATTTTTAGTAGGGACAGGGTTTCACCACATTGGCCAGGCTGGTCTTGAATTCCTGACCTAAGGTGATCCACCTGCCTTGGCCTCCCAAAGTGCTGGGATTACAGGTGTGAGCCACTGCCCCTGGCCCAGAGTACCTTATTTACAGCAGAACTGAGATTAAAATCCAGATCTGTCTGACCCTGAAACACATGCTGTTTTGTTTTTTCCCTTTTTTGTTTTGTACCTCTCATTAAAATGCAGGATAGACATGCTTTTTAAACTTTATTCCATTGCTTTTCAGTTGTAGCATGTGGAAAACACAGCTGGGATAAAATGGAAAGGATTTGGTGCATGGCTTTGTCACTTCCAGATGTGTTAGCTTGAGTAAATCACTCAGTCTTAGTTTCCTCATCTTAAAATGAGAACAAATCTCTGGTTTTATATTCCTATTTGATTTAGCTATAAATTAAATAAGAGTTTGTGAAAAAACATTGTTATGTAGATATGAATTATGTAAAGCTTATGTAGTTGACTGATCAAAAAAATTACCCAGGTGTGGTAGTGTGCACCTCCCAGCTACTCGGGAGGCTGAGGTGGGAGGATCACTTGAGCTTGGGAGATCAAGGCTGTAGTGAGCTATGATCGCACCACTGCACTCCAGCCTGGGTAATAGAGTGAGACCCTGTCTCAAAAATAATAAAAGTAGTAAATTCATTGATTTCTGTTTTATTTCTTCTAGTCGAGTTGAACTGAAAAGGTTGTGTGAGATCTTCACTCGGATGTTTGCTGACCCTCATAGCAAGGTAAGTCTGAAGTCATGCCTGCCCTATCTTTACCCCTGCATGTCTGTGTGCTCTGTGTGATATACTACCCAAGAATGAGAGAGAATTCCCGATAGTGCAGTTCCGACCTTACAGAGTCACACCAGTTTCAGCACTAGTGTATGTTACATCTTTTAAAAACAGAATTCTTGGAAACTTAAGTGTGCATAAAATTTCAAGTTAAATAAGTGTGTTTCAAGTAAATGTTATCAGGGAGAGAATCAGATGGTCTTTCTTATATTCAGCAAATATTTTTGTATGTCTCCTCTTAGCCAAACAGTGAGGTAGGTGCTAGGGTATAAGATTATATTATAATATCATGCATTTTTTAATGTTATAGTAGTGAAAATAAGTATATAATTATTTTTGTATCCCGTGTAGAATATGTCCGTATAGGACAAGATAGAAAAAATGAGAATATGTAATGGATTTATTGATAAACCAGGTTATTTCATAAAATAGGATTTTGCTGTTACCAAGAACTTGCTGAACGGGGATCACTTAGCTGGTGCCCACACCTCCTGAGGGCCATAGGGAACACTAAGCCCAAGGAATGCTTTTTTTGATGAGAGAGTCCCAGCTGAGGGGGAAATGCCCCTGAGTATGGGACAGAACACTTTCCAGGGGTGGTGGAAAAGACATGAGACAGGATATCTTTACAGAAGTTTACTTGGAGTCTAGATTTTAAATACTATTGTTAGGGAGAAGGCCCTTAGAGACTATTAGATGCTTTTAGAGGAAGAAGGTAAGGTGTGGAAATGGTTAGAACCTTAAATGAGCAGAAGCAAATCTTTAATGCTGACATGCAGGATCAACTACAGTTTTCCTAGTAAAGATGAGCTCCTCCAAGTCTTGCTGTAAGAAAGAAACCTGTGATGGCCAGAGAGCCCAGCCAGTTAGTCATCATCATCTTCTTTCTTTTCCTATCCTTGCTTCCTCGTAGGAATTGTCCTTGAAATATCAAACATCCATCCACCCATTCATTCACCCAGTCATTTTAACATTTACTGAGTACCTGCTCTGGGGCAGGGATATAGAAAAGAAGATATGGTCCCAGCCTTTTGAGGTGCTCATGAGAGTAAAGGGGAGTGAATGCAAGGGTTCTCCTCCCCTCCCCCCACAACAGCTCTCCTCACTCAGTGTCATTCTTGAAGCATGTCTTTAAACTTTCTGCTGTGACCCTCACAGCAAAGTCAACATTAACAATATTAATAAAAATCCACTGGGCACAGTGGCTTACACCTGTAATCCCAGCACTTTGGGAGGCCGAGGCGGGCAGATCACCTGAGGTCAAGAGTTCGAGACCAGCCTGGCCAACATGGCAAAACCCTGTCTCTACTAAAAATATAAAAATTAGCTGGGCATGGTGGCGGGCACCTGTAATCGCAGTTACTTGGGAGGCAATCACTTGAACCTGGGAGGCGGAGGTTACAGTGAGCTGAGATCGCACCACTGCACTCCAGCCTGAACAACAGAGTGAGACTCTGTCTCAATAAAAATTCAGGAAAGACTGAGCTTAAAGGCCACATAGATATCCAAAGATAAAATTTATCAAGATTTTTCTCTAAGATAGTGGTAAAAGCAGTAAGATTTAACTCATAAGCATAATTAGATTCTTAAGATTTATAACATGAACACTATTAGATGGTTTAGAACACTGATAAATTTCTGTTACCTGTCACCCCTAGATTGCTGATTCAGAAGCAGAATGTGAGGATAAAGAAGGAAATTTGTTTCCATCAGAAGTCTCTTGTACAGTGAGTTTGGAGGTCTCAGTTTAGTTAGTATTTGTTAGCTGCCTGTAAGCGAAGCCAGGAATCCCACAGCTGAATGACTTTTTCCTGAGCTGTCTCACAGGAGACCCCTGGTGGTGAATAGTTGCTGTGCTAGAAATGAGGCGATATAGGGTTCGTGGTTTGTCCAAGTAGAACAAGTTTCATTAACAAGGTAGGGATACTCAGTGCTACTTTTCTCTCTGAAATTGGTTCAGAGATATTCCACTGTGCACTCTATTTTGCCTTAGCAAAAATCATTACACAACAGCATGATGATTATGTTAATATTTTTATATATTTTATTCTAAGCCGTAATCTATTACTTTATGATATCTGAAATTGGTATACATCAAAATGTCTGACGTGAAAAGCAATAGCTACACAATAGTGAGTAGGTGTTTTTATTGGCTCATTTTATAATAGTATTTGTTGACTGCTAGATAGTGAATAAGAATACTATAGAATTAGGGCAAGAGGATTTGTTGTTGTTTAAGAAAGAAAAGCCTTCAGGATTAAACACAGAAAAGTTAATTTCTCTCTGTACTGCTTTTTAAAGACTTACATTGATGGAGGAGAGAATATTTCATTGGTTTGTAGCCTTTTCAGGTTTTCTTAAAAAAACGCATGAAAATGGTATTAATTCACTGCCAACTAACATGGAATTTGTTTTGTTGCATGGCCTCGTTTGCGGTGGAATTCACAACAGAGAGTAAGTTCCATTTCTTTTTCCTTTATCTGTTTTCTGCACTACATTTTCCTTCTGTACTATGAACAGTTGTTAACAGTGTTAAGCTAAGTTACAAGAGTCTGGGCAAAGCACGTATGGGCATTTTTAATGTTTTGTAGACTTTGGAGGAAATCGTGAATTCAATATGTGAACTACTTGGTTTTCATTTGTGTCTAGGTTTTCAGTATGTTTTTGGAGACTCTTGTGGATTTTATAATAATTCATAAGGATGATTTACAAGACTGGCTTTTTGTTCTTCTCACACAATTACTTAAGAAAATGGGAGCAGATTTACTTGGATCTGTGCAAGCAAAAGTTCAAAAGGCTCTAGATGTCACAAGGTAAGTGTTTAAGGGTTAGGTCCATTTTGATGTTACAGGATACTTGTAAGTGACTTTTTGCCATTCTCTTTTGTTACCCATGGCCTTTGTCACCCCCTTGAATATCGCTTTTACTCAGTTCTCACTTTCTGTTGTTGACATACTTGTTGACATGTCCCACCAGTCCATGAAATGAAATACCATATCTTCCTTGTGTTGATATTACTTTTGTGAGTATTTAAGACATATATAATAAACAAATGTAAAACTTTGGAAATTGATTCTCTTCTCATTAAAAAACATTTAAAGGGAACATTTAGAATATTTGTTTACATTTTTCTGAAGACCTTAGTATTTTTATTACTTCAACTTACAAGTCTTACTAGAAATTTTTCTATCGGTGTATGATGTAGAGTTTCCATTGGTCCAGGAAAATTCTCTAAATTAATAGTACACTGGCTAGAGATTAATAGCACATTTGCAGTAGTTGTGACCCTTCTGGCTGTTATGAGAAAAGAAAAGCTGCTGAAGCCCAGAAAAGTTAGAAAAAGTACATGCTGCTGCTGTTCAGAAACCGCTTCTCTATTGTCTATGCAGTTGTGGGTCCTCAATATGCAAGTATGAAAGTTGAAACATCTCAGAAGACACTTTGCAATAATGTCTTGGTTGTGATTTGGTGGAAGATGGATGGGGGGAATGTCAAATTGGTGAACTTTTTTAAAGAACAAAGGAATAACTTCCAAGTCACTCAGAAAATTATCAGGGCAATAACTTTTATAAGTTACTACAAACTGGAATAATTCTAGTTATCATAGAATTTCAAGATGGAAGGACCTTAAAGATGATGCTCATTTTATCAGTGAGAAACAGACAGTTTGCCTTGACTTTGTGTTAGTGGCTGTTTGGGAACACAAATCCAGGATTTCTGAAGATTGCACTGTTGTCTGTTTTTATTGTTGCAGGCTATCTTGTGGGTGTGTGTCCTCACCTCCTGTGGGGGCAGGGGGGTGGTATGGATAGCATTGGAACCTTCTCTTCCCTCTCTGACTCCCTTGACTAGCACAGTAGCACATCCTGCCCTGCCGGCATCTCCCTATGCGTGCAGCTTTTACATGACTCTGACTTCAAAGTATGCATTTGTTCCTCTACACCATGATGCCAGCTGTTTTCTTTTGGCCCTTGACCCTGTCAGTCTGTGTAATTGCATTGCTATAGAATTCTATTATCCAGAGCGATTACCCTTCTGGTTTTTAATGAACTCAAAGTAATGTACTTGCATCTGTCAGTGAGGCCATAAAAAAAGAATATTAAATAAATAAATAAATAAGAATCAAAGTAATGTACTAAATTTGCAATAAAGCTTTCAAACTTCGTCATTCCTTTGCATGGCTAAACTTAGTGGAGTTAGGGAGCATTACAGTACACCATTATACCAGTGGATTATAAAGGTTTAGCCAAGATTGACTGAGGGGCTAGGCTGATAAGCTGGTATCATTGAGTGGAGTAGATAGGATGGCTGTTTGTAGACTGGGGCCGGTTGTGGCCACATTGGGACATGGGCTCAGTAGTACCAGACTTTTCAAGAAAGGTCAGAAATGTGGATTTGGGCAACATATTTGAGAATTTTTTAAGATACTGTGAAGGCCAAATAAAACACATGTGAGCCAGACTTGGCCTGTAGGTCGCTTAATTTAGGTGAATTTACCAATGACCAGATCTATTTCATATATTTAGGAATGGTAGGAGTATTAAGATTGTGTTCCTAAACTTTGGTGATTAAGGAATACAATTGTGACCTCCTGTTAGTTTTTCTGGATGCCCCTTTAAGAGTCCTAATCTCAGTAGATTTGGTCTGAGTGCCTAAAGCGTTTTTAATATTCCCTTCTTTTTCTCAGCAGTTGAGATGCACAGGTGTTTAAGCTGATCTAGAATAGTCAGTGACTGCTAATAGGAGGTTTTAGTGATGGCTGAGAATTGCTTCTCAGTTTATAGACTTGAGTGCTAATCTGCCTCAATTTCCTTTCCTTTACCTGTGCCTAACAATGGCGTATTTCCCGATTATACACACCCATTACTGAAATGTATTCTCCATCCACCCCATGCTGCCAGAAGAAGGGAGAGACATTTTGTGGGTGGTTTGTTGACATAGTCACTTAAATTAGGTATATTAAAGTATGCTTTCCTTCCCGAAGAGATCTTCAGAGATTCCAGGGTATTATTGGATCAAGTTTACTTTTTATTAGTAATTATATGTAGGATAACACTGGTACCTGATATGTGCCATGTGCTTTTTATTTTTATTGTATGATTTTATTGACTTTTCAAACCAGTTCTATTTGCTTCATTTTACAGAGTCAAACCTACTTCTTTATTTTACTACATTTACGTAGATTGGGAAAAATCTCTAAGAGAGTCCAAAGAAAGCAGTGTAGATATTTGCCTTGCATTTATCTTTCCTGTTAATATGGAAGTTACATCACCATTTTCCACGTGGGCCCCATTGTGCAATTTTAAACTAATACTAGTAATTACAGCATTTTAACAGAAAGAGCAGTGACTCTCTGGCCAAGAGAGAGAAGGGGCTCCTGGGACCCCAGGCTTCTGTGTGTGATTTGTAGCTGGATGGGAAATGTTTTGTCGCCATCTCACAGGCATTCTTCTGTGGTGTGCAGGGACCCTAAGCAGTGACCAAGACCAAGGAGGATGATACGGTTAGTTTAAGCAGGGTCAGCTGTAAGCAGCCCGGTCAGGATGTAAAAATGAGATTTGGGTATCAGAAGTGATTTTTATGTTTAAGCAATATCCAGAAAGGTAGCTGGAGGGAAAATGAGCGAATCCTTAGAAAGGCAGGTAGAAATTTCTCCTTAGTTTATTGCTTAGTCTTAATTTTTTAAATAGCCACTCAAAGTAAGTTCAATTTGTGTTTGGGGACTTGCAAAAAGATCTTCCTTTTTCCATATTTTCTGTATAACATGTATTACTCTGCATAAAACGAAAAGCACTATTTATTAAAAATGTGAACAGGGTTTTACATACATTAACTTACAATGGTATGCTTTTGTTAAATAGTTTTACATTGTTTTGTAATAAATTTCTTTAAAAATAAGCACTTTTTTCCCACCAACCTAGGGACTCCTTTCCATTTGATCAACAATTTAACATTTTGATGAGATTTATTGTGGATCAAACTCAAACTCCAAACCTCAAGGTCAGTAATTATTTGTCATTACAATTCAACCCTGGAACTCACATTTGTTTAAATTTACTTTTGTTTATTCATGACCCATGTTTAGCTATTGTGAATAAATCTGCTGTGAGCATTCTTGTTTGATTCTTTGTGGACATGTTCCTGTTTGTCTTGGTTCAGTACCTAGTAGTGTATTTGCTGGTTCATTGGGTAAGTACATGTTTAGCTTTTTTAGAAACCACTAAAATGGTTATACCATATTGTATTCCTACCAGTAGTTTATGAGAGCTCTAGTTTTTCTGCATCCTCACCAGCATTTGGGCAGTACTAGTCTTTTTCACAATTAATATTTAAACTAGAAAATTAAGACATTCTTGTGTGTGGAGATAGGTATCTTATTGGAATGTTTAATATTAACATTCTAAGCTATGAAAGTTAATCATTACATGTTGTGGGAAATCATACCTGTAATAACAAGACCAAGTTTGAGGGAGGATGTATGTTAATTTGAATTAGGTCACGTTCATCATCTGTTCTTTGATCATTAACTTTTTGGAGGTTTTAGGATGAGTCTAACAAATAATTACCTTTTCCTCCTGAAGTCAAAGCTAGTTGAGAAGTTGATGGTGAAGTTAGGACAGAGCATCAGCTTGATTACTGAAAATGCTGCCTTACAGAACATGGCCTAGAACGTGTGACAAAACTAGAGCTGAACATGCCCTGCAGTCAGTGGCAGAACTGGAAATCCCACGGGCCCCTCTCAAGGGCTTCTGCCCTGGAAGTGTCTTGCAGCATAGATGAGGAGCAGAGCAAGCTTCTCTACAGGCAGCTAAAAATGAAGAAAACTGAGCCATGTGCCTCTTCCTGTCCCCAAACTTACCCATCAGCCATTTCATGCTTTTTCCTCTGTTGGATGTCGCTCCACGTGGAAACTATCGATACAGGAGAAAGGAAGGAGATCCCCCTCACCAGGGTTTACTTTTCTCTGGCCACCTGATAAGAATTGTGTTCAAAGATTCATCAAGTGTACTTAATGTTTATAATTATTGGCTCTTTCAGGTCAAAGTTGCAATCCTGAAATACATTGAGTCTCTGGCCAGACAGATGGATCCAACAGATTTTGTAAACTCTAGTGAGACAAGGCTTGCTGTTTCTAGAATCATAACCTGGACAACAGAACCAAAGAGTTCAGACGTGAGAAAGGTATGTCCAAGAGAACCGACGTGTAATTACAGATTGTTCCTGGGCTTGTGTTAGAGAAATGTATTTAGAAACTTGAAAACCGTGCCACCCACCCACAAACCTATATCACTAAGGCTCTGCTGTTGCCCTTTTCTCTCTCCAGCTCTGCCCAGTTTTGAATATAAAAATGAAAATCTGAAATCTTGCATGATGGGCTTATGGTTTCCCCAGGCATCTATTTTATATATTTTCTAATATGAAATCACTAGTAAATTAGTGTCTTTTACACAGATGTTTGTTTTCCTTATATCAGTTTGTAATACGTACTTTGAAGATAAAATTGCAGATCTAGGGCTAGCTGGCTACAGGGTCCCTGATGATAAAATGTGGTTGAAAAGTTTGATAAGACGTAATAGATGCTTAAAAAAGAGCAAACATCTTTCAATACATAGCACATAAGTATATGTGTGATATGTGAGTATGCGCTTTTGTAATGGAATGTTACTTAAGTATTGCCTGGTACGGGCTGAAACATATTCTATATTTGCATATTACCTCGATTAGGACCTGTTTGGGACAAACTAGCTTTGATCATAATACCCACTCCCTGTGGACATGCACATTAGAATATTTGAACTAGGACTTATTGTCCTTACTATTCTAATCAGAACATTACAGATAATTTCGAATGATTAGCCTGATGCTCCAAAAACCTCAACTTATTTTAATACTAGCTCAAGCCAAATATAAATAGAACATTGGATATATTGCCAGAAATCACTTTGTTCATTTGCTGTTTGAATGAGCTTCAACACTTGTTTTCAGTTATTTTGGATTATATAGTGTTACTTCACAAAGCTTTATCTCCACCGGCGTGCTACTTTCCATGCCTGCCCCACTACTTCTCCTTTCCCATTGTGAGGTGTACTTAACTCCTCACCTTCACACCTAACTTATACCCAGGTTCTAGGACAATAATCCTGATCTTCAGAGGAATTTCAGAAGATTTAGAATAATAGTTCACAGTCCTGGCTGCAATTAAAATCAACGTAGATTTCTGAGCTCTATTCCCAAGTAATGTGATTTAATTGGTATAGGGCAGAGCCTAGACACTCTGTTGTTTTTTCGATTGGGGTTCCTTTCACTCTTGGCTGATTTTTAATACACAGACAAGGTCTAGTATTTTGGGCCATGGCCTTGGAATGAATCTCAAGACATGCAGACTACTGATATAGTCTTGATCTGGTTCTTGCAAATTCTCTTGCTACGCAGTGTTGCTCCTCAGTATCTTCAGGACTAGGCTTGGCCTCTCTGTTCTCTGGCATCTTCCCTACCTCCCTTCCTTGGACCTAGAGTGTTTGTGCTTCCTCTAAACCCACTTTAGTGGTTAGGGCCCTGTTACCCTGGGCAACTTCCTTCAAACTGATGGAATACCTGCCTGGTTTTCTGTGTATTGTCAGCTCAATGCACTCTGTATTGATCATAGAAAGCTTCCTAGAGAAGATAAGATTCATCCTCAGATGTGGAATATGGATGCAGTTTGCATAAGTGATGAGTTTAGGGAAAGGACAGTAGTCATGTTTAAGAAATGAGATTTGTCTGGGAACAGTGAAATAGACTGATATGTCTGAAGCAGAGGGTTTGGGAGGATGAGCAGTAAGGGGACTGTTTTGCTCACCCTGCATGCTCAGTGCCTGGCATATACCTGGAGTAACATAGTGGGCATTGATATGTTTTGAATGAATTAATGAATGATAAACACCCATATGGAAATTATTTCATTTCAAATGATATTTTGAAGCCATCATTTTTAAGACTAGTTTTGAAAATTCCCTTCTTTTGACTTCGTTATTTGTTTTCTATTATATAACAAATTACCACATCCTTAGCTTGAAACAATACAGATTTATTATCTCACAGTAATAAGTCAGGAGTCTGACATGTGTTCTCTGGGTCCTCTGGTTGGTGTCTCAAAGGCTGAAACAAGATGTCATCTGGATCTGCAGTCTCATCTGAGGCTGAGGTCTTCTTCCAGCTCATTGGTCCTTGGCAGATTTCAGTCTCTTGCAGGTGTAGAACTCAGCTGCCTGCTTTCTTCCTCATTGTCAACGGGCAGCCATTCTCAGCTAGTAGAGGCTGCCAGGAAGTTTGCTTGTTCAAAGCTATCGGGAGAATACATGAAGAAATAATATCTAAGAAACTCCCCAAATTTGACAAAAAAACATTACACATCTAAGTAGCCCAACAAACTAAAACAATTTGTTTTTTTGGTTTGTTTGTTTGAGACGGAGTCTCGCTCTGTCACCCAGGCTGGAGTGCAGTGGCGCGATCTCGGCTCACTGCAACCTCCGCCTCCCGGGTTCACGCCATTCTCCTGCCTCAGCCTCCCGAGTAGCTGGGATTATAGGCACATACCACCATGCCCGGCTAATTTTTGTATTTTTAGTAGAGAAGGGGTTTCACCATGTTGGTCAGGCTGGTCTCGAACTCCTGACCTCGTGATCCGCCCACCTTGGCCTCCCAAAGTGCTGGGATTACAGGCGTGAGCCACTGCGCCCAGCCAAGATTTTTTAATAAAAGGATTCACACCTAGACACATAACATCTAATTGCTGAAAGCCAAAGAGAGAATCCTGAAAGCAGCAAGAGGGGAGAAACTCATCCCATGCACAAGATCCTCAATAAGATTAACAGCTCATTTCTCTTCAGAAACCACAAAGGACAGAAGGCAGTGGATGACATTGAAGGTACTGAAAGAAAGAAAGCGCTCAGCCAAGAATTCACTGTTTGACAAAACTCTTCTTCAAAAATGGAGAAATTAAAACAAAGCCAGCCATAGACTCTCTCTCATTTTGAATATCTCTGATGCCTTTTAAGGACTTGCCTGATTAGGTCAGGCCCATCCAGGATAATCTCCCTTTGGATTAACTCAAAGTCAAATGATTAAGGGCCTCAATTACATTTTTGAAAATCACTTCTGCCGTGTAACACAATCATGGGAGTGATATCGATTATATTCACAAGTCCCGCTCACTCTAAGGGTGGGAGAGGTTATATAGGGTGTAATACGTTATGGGGAATCTTAGGGGCCGTCTTAGTGTCTTGACTACCAGGGCTTTAGTGTCTCTTTTAGGGGGTTGGCAGAAGGCTTCCATAGTTATTCGATAATTCCTTGGCTCTTATTTTAGGAGGGTGCTTTTTTACCTATCTATGCAAATTATGATGTGGTTCAACTTACTTAGCAGATGCATGTCTGTATTCTGGCACCCTCTGGATTTTTTTTTTTTTTTAAATCATCCAAGATATCCGTGGCTCTAAACTATTTGGCTTTCAGTAACATTCAGCACTAACTAGTAAAGCATTACTTTTGATTCAAATAGATGTATCATAGGACAGTATTAAAATAGATGTCCTCAAACTCTACATTAGGGCACTGCAGATTAATCCTTTTTGGAGGTAGATTCACTTTTATTTAAATTCCCTGTTTTGATGTAGCATCCGTTGAACATTTATAAATATAGTTGCTTTTGTAAGTGATGCAGCTACCTTACCCAAGAATATGAGACGTTCTTGAAGCACTGTCAGAATGAAGGTAGTGCCTAAATAAATTAAAATACTTAGAATTGTGATGTAGTATTTATCACTACTCTAAGATCTAAAATTGATAAGATTTAAAATTATTTTAAACGGTATGAAAACTAGTACCATTCTTATCTAGATCATTTAACACACTAAACATAAAATACATGTCTGTATAAATAAACTTTGTTCTGCCTCATCCTTCATTTCCAGAGTTTTTTAAAGGTTATATCAGGGATTGTGGAAATCTTGGTGATTTAAAAGCGTTTTGTGATCTTAAACCAAGTTCTTCTGTGAATGTCCTGCTTTAATTTTTTTAGGGTAGGTATTCCAAATACAGAAGAGCCCTTCAGTCTGAAATTTATACAGTAAATTCTCATATTAGACTCATCTCTGGAGAATATTTTATGTAAACAGTACCTGGGGACTTTTCAGACAACATAATTCATTCTCTAAGTCCATACAACCATGTTTGTGAAAGCACTTTTGAAGCATTTTAAACTTATAACAAGCTGATATAACCCAGATTAATTGATTTTAGCATTTTAATATTTTGTTTTCCTTCTTAGCTCAGTATATTGGGGTGTTTCACATTTTGGAGGGAGGGGTGCTTAAATTGTTAAGGTGTTTTTAAAATCAAAACACGAACGCATCACCAGTGAGGTGTGCTTACCGCACTGAGACTGGTTTGGACAAGGTGAAAAAGCCCAACCCAGTCTGTAACTAGCCTGCTTTATTCCAAAAGTAAACTTTTCCATTTTCTCAGTGTGGGAGCCCTGACTAGTTTAGTTGTGTGATGAAACTATGCAGACGTACACTAGACCTTTCTTAATGCACTGTGTTGATGTAAGATAATAGTATATATTACTGGTAGAAAGAAGGTGGGTTCTGGAGTTTGACATCCATTTGACATCTGCCTCTGCCACTCATTGGGGTCAGAGCAAGTAATTTAATCCCTGAGTTCTTGTTTATTATCTGTAAAATCGGAATAATAATACTTGCCTCAAACTGGGCATGGTGGCGCATGCTTGTAGTTCCAGCCTCATGGGAGGCTGAGGCAGGAGCATTGCTTGCACCCACAGAAAGAGTCCTATCTCTATACATAAATAACACTTACCTCAGGCATTACTGAGAAGATTAAATTTCATAAAGTATATTAAAACGTAGACATTTTATTTGCAGTTGCAGCTCCGCTATTATTGTTTGAGGATTGTTTTGGTTTTGCTGCTGCTGTTATTTATGGAATAAACTGAGTACCAGAATTTTTTCTAAGATTTAGGAAGCCATGTGATCAATCAAAGGGAATGTGGTAATGGCAGTAGAATTTTAATTGTATGTTTACATTTTGGAATTTAAAATGCCTGTATGTTTGCTTATCACATGTGACTCTCTTTGTCAAATGAAGCAACAGATTTAGCCCCCAAACCTTGTTTTGAGAAGTGTGGGCAAAAAGGCGTGGCAAAGAAACCTAGAAGTATAAAGATGCTGTTGGCTAGAGCAGGGAGAAGTATTAATACATAAATTGCCTTGAAAAGATGAGATATCTAGTTGACTTTTTAAAAAAATATGATTATAAAGGCAGCATGCCTCTAGTCTGAAAGCTATGGGTTTTACTATCAAATAGCTGGATCTCAGCTTAACTGTGACTGCGAGTCTCTTTCAAGTCTTTTTGTTGTTGTTGTTGAGACAGTCTCGCTCTGTTGCCCAGGCTGGAGTACAGTGGCACGATCTCGGCTCACTGCAACCTCCACCTCCCAGGTTCCAGCGATTCTCCTGCCTCAGCCTCCTGGGTAGCTGGGATTACAGGCACATGCCACCACACCCAGCTGATTTTTGTATTTTTAGTGGAGACGGGAGTTTCACCATGTTGGCCAGGCTGGTCTCAAACTCCTGACCTCAGTTGATCTGCCCACCTTGGCCTCCCAGAGTGCTGGGATTATTACAGGTGTGAGCCACCACGCCCGGACTCTTTCAAGTCTTATTTGGACATCTTCCATTTCATCACCTGAAGCAAGAATACTACTTTCAAGATTATTAAGTAAAAGACCTAGTGATACTACTGAGGGTTAAAACTGACAGCTATTGTTATTATTCTGATTCTTCCTTACTTTCAATCATGTGTGTCTTGCTGATTTTATCTAAGAAGCCAAATGCTTTTATAGCTAACAGATTGCCATGTTTAGGCACTTTCTGCTTCTCTCTGATTCAATCCTCCCAACTTTCCTGTTTGCCAGTCCTCACTTCAGCGTAGTCGAGTAGGTGAGGATTTCCCCACTAGGTCAGCTTCAACCTGCTCTGGGCCTGGAGAAGGAAACTTGGAAGAAAGTTGTAAACAGGTAGATTGAAGACTGTGTACTAATTTCAAACAGCACACTTCACTGTTTGCATTTTAGATTATTAATACCAGTTGCCCTTGTGAAGGCTCTGGGAAGCTTTTGAGAAATGTAAAATTAATATAATAATATATGAGCGTGTGTATGTGTGCCTGTGTCGATGTTTGTGTTGTGGTGTGTTTTATGATTAACTACCTTCTCAGTGATATAGCCATGTTTATGTCGACCACTACCATATTTTAGTAGAATAGTAAAAATGAGAGATATTAGGCCGACACAGTGGCACACGCCTGTAGTCCCAGCTACTTGGGAGGCTGAGGCAGGAGGATTACATGAGCTCAAGGCTGCAGTGCACAGTTATTATGCCTGTGAATAGCCACTGTACTCCAGCCTGGGCAACATAGCAAGACCCCCATCTCTTGAAAAAAAGAAAGGAGAGATACTAAATGAGAAATGTCTGATGGTTTTGAAATAGTTTCTCTTTGGTGACTTTATGAAGCAGTTTTTAATGAGAGTCTGAAGGGAGCAGTGAGTTGTTTAATAAATTGGAAAACTCTGCCTTTCCTCTCAAATTTTGTTTTCCCAAATTAATACAAACACTGAAGTGTTTGGCAAAGCTTTGTTTTGATCTGATCTGCTAGGGAGAATTCCTTTCTGCTATAAGATGTGCACCATTCAAGACAGTTGATGTCCCTGGGAGTTCTCTTCAAATGGTAGCAGTGAGATGTGAAGAACCTTTTACAAACCCCACCTCTCAAATTCCTCTATGAGGGTGTGTGTGAGAATCATTTCATTTTAAGTTGCCATGTGATCCTTAAAGTAAATTGCCCTAGGGTTGCCCATTAGAAAAAGTCAGCAGTACTCTGAGTTTTTCATCTGGCTGCCTAACGGTCTTGCCTCTTACGAAGATAACAGTTCACATATGCCGACAAGAACAGTGGCATACTCCACTTTTTGAGTCACTAGTGAACATGAGCTATGCGCCAGGCTTTTTTAATGCATCTCTCCAGCCCTACTTGTTTAATGAGATCATATTGGTGGTAATGATAAATATAACCCAGTTTTCTTCCTTGCTTGGATTCCATATTTTAACCTCTCACTAATTCAGAGGGTTGGAGATAAAATATTTGAAAACAGTAACAGTCTAATTCGTGGCAAAACTCTGATATAAAATCTTTTAAAAATTGGATACTTGAGCCCGGCACTATGGCATATGTCTATAATCCCAGCTGCTCCAGAGACTGAGGCAGTAGGATTGCTTGGAGCACACGAGTTCGAGGCTGCAGTGCACTATGATTGGACCTGTAAACAGCCACTGCACTCCAGCCTGGGCAATGAGACCCCTGTCTCTTTTCTTAAAAATAAAAAAATGTATATTTAAATGATACTTTCTACTGTTTCTAGAACTTGGATCTTATTTTTAAAAGATTTTACTTTGGAAACACTCTAAGCTTCTAAGTTAATAATTTGCATCATGAAAAGCCTCAAGTTAGCTTGTGACATTAGGTAACATTCTGGGAAGAAATATTGTCTCTTAAATAAAGGCAGTGGCACATTTCACATAAAAAGCGTACTATTCAAGAATGTAATCATATATTTTATAACTTTCAAATGCCATTTTCAACCAACAAAATTTAAGTGCCAATATTTTTAAATTAAATTGATGTGTTTTTCCTGCTACAATTCCAGGCTGCTGCTTTCTTTCCTCCTTGTAGTGCATTATTTTTCTGCATGCATTGTTTTTTTTTTTTTTCTAACACCTAATACAATGTTTTTTAAAAATATGCAGGTTACTTTGCATGAGTTTTGGAAATTGTTCTGTTATACAAATATGCATATCAAATAAACAGTACATTAAATTGGTGAAATAGATTCCTTCAGATAATTTGTTTAAAATGTTTCCAAAATGAAATGTAGAAAAGTATATTTTAGTACAAGTAATAATAATGCTTTTTGCCCATGTCATAAAAATATTGTGACCACTTATTTAATTTGGGTGGAAAAGGTATTAATGACTGTATTTGAAATTAAAGGGGAAAAAAGTAATGTACTTTTGCCCAATACTGTGATTAATGAATGATTTCAAAATGTTAAAAAAGTAACTTTTGATTATATTTTTAAATTCATAATTCTTATTTTTGGTTAAATACCTTTGGGTTTTTGGATTTCTTTTCCTTCTCCATGCACAAAATAGTAATTTTGTCCTAACTGGACCTATAATTAATTTTAGCATTGTGAAAGCATTGAAATATTTTGTGATGTTTATTTCCAAAAGAATTTCTCTGCAAGCACATTTTTTGTGTAATATTCTATGTCATGGAAAAAAATTCTGAATAATTACTGCAATCTTAAAAACTACAGTCTTTGGAAGGACTTTATGTTTGTAAAGTCTTTATGGTTAAAAATGAAAAAGAAGTGATTATATTCACAGACAGTTTTTTGTGTCTTTTTCTTTCTCTTGACTCTTAGAAATTAATTAGAAATGCCAGTTAGTATTTACTAAATTTTTTTTGGCTTAGCTTTTGTAAATGAAAACTATTGTAATTAATTCCTCAGGCATTGTGCTTTAAGCTCAGATTGCCTGCTACTAAATCCATAGAAAGCACATCACTTACTAGAAGCCCGAGCCTCATTGACCACTCTTGTTCCAGCTCATTGCTTTGCCTACCTCGCTACCACAATCACTACAAGCAGGCTTGCAGTGTGTTGACTCAATTAATAAGCAAAAGTAGAACATTTTCCAAAAGGCAGAAGAGCATGTTTTTAATGTAGACTCCTTCGAAATCTGATTTGCTTCTCAAAGTCTCTCTCCTTGGTTTATAGGTGTAAAAGTAGAAGTTTTTCTGAGGTATTTATACTCGTTTTCTCATGTTTCTTAGTCAAGAGGAGTATGGCTTCACAAGATAACCTAATGCAGCTTGTTTAAAAATATGTGCTTTCCAGGGTGCACTGAGATCCCTGTTCAGTTCTAAATTATTAAAGTGGGATCAATCTTAAACTTTTTAAAATTTTTTAATTGTTTCATTTACCTACTTAACCAGCTTCCTTCCTAGTACCAGACAACAAGAGAAAAGTTCTAGGAATTTATTATTAGTGTGCTGTGGAATTCCAAGGCCAGGGCATTAAAACGAAGCCAGAGTTTATTTTCCCGATTGAAGTCAGACTACTTATGATTGGTATTATTTTCTTCAGATGCTTTTTTGGTTTTGATGCCTAGAATGCCCTCTTATTAGTGATTTTACTTATAAAATATTTTTTTAAAACAACTTTAATCAACATTTTGATGACCTATTGTACATTACATAAATTAATCATGGTTCCTTTTTCTAGGCAGCACAGATTGTGCTAATCTCTCTGTTTGAATTGAATACTCCTGAATTTACCATGTTACTTGGTGCCTTGCCAAAAACATTCCAGGATGGTGCCACCAAACTCCTGCACAACCACCTCAAGAATTCCAGTAACACCAGTGTGGTGAGTGCTTTGGTCACGATTGGTGCCTATGTGATGTCCATGACCTCTGCGTAGCCCTTATCTAGAACCTACTCTAATAGAATACCCCGTTTCCTTGTCCTCTTTCAGGAAATGTCGAGCATCCTGAGGATGGGGCCATCTTAAGCCCCAGTGAATGAATGAATCTGATATTTAAGTATGCCGTTTTTTCTCAGGTTTTTCAGTCAACTACATTTTCACTAGGTTATCCAGTTAGTCATTCATTCACTGAGTTGGTCTTATTTTTCAACACTGGAAAGATGCAAGTGCTCAATTTTGTCTGTCACTCTAGCACACCCAACATCAATCATTTGACTCCAGGAGTGCCTGTATGATGATTATTCATTTTTGGTTTATATACACTTAAAATTGGCCTTATGATTCTGAGGGAAAAAAAAAACCATCCTGGGCAGATTCTACCCATTTATTTACATGTGGGTTAAAAGACCAAGGAAAGAATAGAATATATTCTATATACAGCCCTTGAATAACGATGCCTATTCTGCTTCACCCCAGGGCTCTCCAAGCAATACGATTGGCCGGACGCCCTCCCGACACACCAGCAGCAGGACCAGCCCCCTGACCTCACCCACCAACTGTTCCCATGGGGGTCTGTCTCCAAGGTAAGGTCACTTCTTTACTTTCCACAGAAGTAAAGAAACTAAAGCACCTTAATTGCTGTGCATCCTATTTCTAGATTTTTAGGCTAAGCTAAATAACAAAAAGAATATTGAGTATCAAGAACCGTGGGTTCTAGTCCTCACTCAAATTGTAACTGTATAATCTTATGCAAAGGGGTTAACTTCTGTGGTAAGATGAATGATGTGTGCTGAATGTTCTCTCGCTCTTGTAGCTCTAAACACTCACTAGTACCTAATAGTACCTACAACTAAAAGTTTGTATTTAGTACTGTTTTACATAGAATCCATGTAGAAGCTCATTACCTGTTCTGCAAGTGGTAGAACCTGAAGGTATTTAGTCATCCAAGCCAACTTGTTATAGTCAGTTACACCAAGTCTAGGGTAGTTTTTCAACCAAGTAATCATTCTAAACATAGTTGCTATCATGTTTGAAGCAGAATGCTGCTCTGAAGGACTGTGATTTAGAATCTGGGAACTAAAATTGGATCAACATTGCATACTCTTGTTGGGACCATGCAAATATTGGCCCTATAGAAGCTGAGGCAATGATTTAAAAAGAGAAACTGCTTTGTCTTGGGATCTTTAGATAATACTTCACCATCTGACAAGAGCCTTTAGAAGACTGCATGGTAGCTTTAGTGACCCCCTCACATGGGCTGGGAGTTACCCATGGCCCCACTCAAAGCAGTTGCCCTATAGGCCAAAATTTTTAGGAGAGAGCCAGTGTCTGGACCAGCAAGGGGCACACATGCTCTGTTTGTCTACAGGATTAACTCTTTGGGATCACTAACAATACAAACCAGTAAGCTTGTGTCCTGAGGGCTGCTGACACCAGGATCTTAAAATGAAATGAAAATACCACAAGTATGCTATTTTCCCTTTAATGGGACCTTGTTACTAGGAAGATATCAAAACATAATTGCTTTTACATTTAGTTTTTTAAATGATCAAGAATCTCCCACACTTCTTCCTTATCACTGAAGGTTTCCAGTTCCTCATATCCTTTAAATACTTTGGAACATAAGAAATTTGTGTTTTCCTCTTGGTGAAACAAAGGATTTTCTATAGCTATCTTATCTTGCTGTTCAGATTGCCCTTATGTTTACTCCCTCAAATTTCCCTCTGCACTATATTTAGGTAGACTGCAATGTGATATCATGTCTCCAGATTTGGTCTGTGTTGTCATGGCTTCAACAAGCTGTTACAATTAAATAATTGAGGCCAGAGACTAATGAAAATATGCTTGACTTTTGAATATGATGATACAGTGGTGACAGTAAAATCATAAAATTATCTTTTCTGGTGGAGAAAATTATATGGAAAACTTGAATTTTCTGTAAATTGTTGCCTCTGTCTAGAAGAGATAGTTATGCAACATTAATTGGGAAGTCTTTTCTTCCATAATATACAGTTCATACATCTTATCTTTTAGTTATTGCATTCTTAGGGTGGCACATTCTTTAGTAAGTCAAAAGGTATAACTCAAATTAAGCATTTTATTATTTGGACTAATCTAAGTAAAAACTTGATAGTGCTGTTAGTATCATTCATGAGAGCTAAAACTGGCTAAGTCAATCTCCATGGGTCCTCAAGTCATTAAAAATTGTGTTTTTCAAGGTCATTATTCCTTCTTAATTGGCCTCATCTTAATTTGTATTTATAGTTACAGATCAGTGGAAGAAACAAAGAGATTTATTTTCAATATTCAGTAGTTCATGTGTGGTCTAAATATTTTCTTGTTATCAAATTCTTATTTAGGGAATTATTTATGTAGTTTCTTTCTTGGAAAAATATTTTTTTTAAACTTGCCATCATTCAGTGTGTAAATAGCCAGATGGCCTTAGCCAACTTGAGCTTACAGAAGAAATGATTTTTCTCGCAACTAAAACTGTCCAGCAGTGGGAAAAACTGCTTCATGTTATCATGTCACTAGAAATATTTAAATAGGCTACATATTTTCTAACAGGAAAATGATAACAGAAATGAATTATTGCACTAAATAGAATTGACTAGGTTACCTCATTTAAGGAGACTACAGACAGATAGACAGATCTGTTGTATATAATCTCAGCTATTTTTTCTGAGCATTGCTCTTAAAATGTTGATTTTCTGTGACCTGCCATTCCTTTGAGTTATCTTGACCAGACAGTGTTAGCCTTTTATTCTGTAGGGGAAAAGCTATTACCAATTATTTGTTTTCAGTCAAATTAATTAATTAATTTATTTATTTAGAGATTAAGTCTCACTCTGTCACCCAGGCTGGAGTGCAGTGGCATGATCTCTGCTCACTGAAACCTCCGCCTTTGGGATTCAAGCGATTCTTATGCTTCAGCCTCCTGAGTAGCTGGGACTACAGGCGTACACCACCACGCCCAGCTAATTTTTGTATTTTTAGTAGAGACGGAGTCTCGAACTCCTGATGTCAGGTGATCCGCCCACCTCTGCCTCCCAACATGCTGGAATTACAGGCATGAGCCGCCACACCTGGCCTGTTTTAAGTCTAATTTTAACTGTCAAAATAAACGTTTTTTTTTTAGTCCAAAATTTCTATACTTGGATCATGATGATAGTGAGAAACTATTCTAAAATGATAAATCTGATAATTGTTTAAAAATATCACTAGTGGCCGGACACCGTGACTGATGCCTGTAATCCCAGCACTTTGGGAGGCCAACGTGGGAGGATTGCTTCAGCCCAGGAGTTTGAAACTAGCCTGGGCAACATAGTGAGATCCTGTCTCTACAAAGAATAAAAAATTAGCTGGACATGGTGGCACACACCTGTGTTCTCAGCTACTTGGAAGGCTGAGGTGGGGAGATTGCTTGAGCGCATGACATGGAGGCTGCAGTGAGCCATCATTATGCCACTGCACTCTAGCCTGGACAACAGAATGAGACCCTGTCTTAAAAACAAAAAATGTGTGTGTGTGTGTGTGTGTGTATATATATATGTATATATGTGTGTATATATATGTATATATGTGTATATATGTATATATGTATATATACATATATATGTATATATACATATATACATATATATGTATATATGTATATATACATATATATGTATATATGTATATATACATATATATGTATATATGTATATGTGTGTATATATATGTGTATATGTATATCTATCTATCTATCTATCTATCTCACCAGTGAGGAAGTCATTTTTTTTAATCAACCCAGTAGTAGTAGAGATGCTGTAGATAATAGGTTAAACTTTTGTGAAACATTCCGTTAGACATCATTTCTGTGTGAAAGAATAAACTTCCTATTACCAGCTAATACACAAATACCACTTGGTATTTGGAGAAGAGATCTATGTGCTATAAATATGTGAAATACATATTTATATTTTACCCAATGTGATTTTACGATAAATGAAAAACTGAGTTGCAAGGGGCTTCAGAAGTCATCTGAAGTCCATTTCCTTTAAGAAAAAAAAAAAGTATATGGTGGTCCTTGCCCTGGTCTGCCATATATTCTTGGCAAACATGTCATAGAGCAGGATGACTCTGTGTAAATAGCATGTATGTCCCTAGCAATAGGAAGTAATTTTTAGTCATCCTCTTGTGAGAGGATCCAGAGTATGGATAGAATCAAAGTGGGGCTTAACAGGGAGACCCCACCCCACACTCGGAGGTGGGTGTGTCTGCCACTCCTTCCCCAAGCAGAGGCCCAGCCTGAGGTGTCACCTGCATCCCTCCTATGCCCTCACCTCCAACCCAGTGTGTGCATCTGACCCAGTGTGTGCCCCACACAGAGGCCAGTGTGTCTTTAGGCCTCTGTATGCTAGTGACTTTGCATCTCAATGCCTTATTTTCCTTGTAAAGCAGAGCCATACCTGTGCTCAGGGGAGATTAGCATGCAGAGGCTCCTGCTGTGACGATGCCAGTGAATGCCAGTGGCAGGCAGGGCTGCTCTGTAGGCACCCTGGCACTGATGCCATGGACTCCACCCATGGCCTTACCCCACATCACCAGCCAGCCAGCTCCCCACTTTCCCAGTCTCTCCCTCCATCCTTTTGAATTGCAACAGTTGTTAGAACTCTCCTTCAGGGCCTCTGCAAGCCCAGGCACCCAGTGACATTTGTGAAGGGAAAGTGCATACTTGTGTTCCCCAGAGAATTTCAGTTCTCATATTAGGTGGTATGAGCAGAGGGATTTGGTTTTTATGACCCAGCACTCTGAGCTGCCCAGCTGAGACTTAACACGCTAGCCCTCTAGTGGCGCTACTGTTGTTTCAGAAGGATACAGCTTGTGCTGTCTCTGAACGCCATCCAACTGGATCACAGCACCGAAGAATGCACTGCTCCACGCTGGAGAGCTCTGGTCAGAGTAGCACGGTCTCTGAGTCCTGCTGGAGTCCCTCTGGTCCGATTTGAATTAAGGCCCCATGATTCTTCTTTGGTTCTTTCTAAAATAACTGATGAGTTAACTGAAAGTGAGCATCCATATTTTCTTGTGTATTGTGTTATGTCCTTCCCAGTGCATGCAGATACACACACCCCCTCGTACTGACATATACACACAGTCTCACGCACAGACACTCTTGGAATCTCATGTGATTTTAAGTAGTAAACACATTCCATGTTTGGGAGGGGAAAGAATAAAGCAGTCTCATCGAGGACCAAATTGTAAAACAAAATTTGTTCTTTTCTCTGTACGATGAAGTGCTAATTTTGCTCTGATTAACTTTAATAGAACTTTGTCAAGGAAAGAAGAGACTAAGACACTTAGTGTGTAGTGCTTTCCTCCTCCCCTCCCCTTTGCTTTTTGTATTTCTCTCTCTGATTTTGCTCTTCTGATCACTGCAGTCGGTTATGGGGTTGGAGTGCCGACGGGTTAGCGAAGCACCCACCTCCCTTTTCTCAGCCTAACTCCATCCCCACCGCTCCCTCCCACAAGGCTCTCAGGCGCTCTTACTCTCCCAGGTAACAAGCTACCTGTCAAACTTGTCTGAGGTGTCACAATATTATTGCATTTCCAAGGTCGTCTCAGGTCTTTGGGAAAGCCTCTAAGCTGCCTCCAGTGTGGTCCCTTCCTTGGTGTCACATAGCAGGAGTAGAGCCTTGGTGAGAAGTGTGAGCAGGTGCGTGATCTTTGCCAAATCTCACAAGTATGGTTCCTGCTGTGTTACAGGGACAGATGACCCTTTATAAGCTGATCAGATTCATCACCACCCATTATTGTGGGCCTTTCTGTACAGTGCAGTGCTCAGCCCCCAGAAAGACCTCAGGAAATGCTGTGAGGTCAGCGTGGGCAATAGTGGGAGCAGTTTTCTTAGCATGCGTCTAAAGTGCAGAAGACATTCCCCTGAGAAGCCAAAAAGACCTCTTTCCCAAACCATACCTGTCACTCTCAGCCTCGCTATTGACTATTTGTAACTGATTTCTTTCCTAACATACTGTCATATGAGGGTAGTCTGAGCACACAGATCCAGAAAGGAGTCCCCAAGAGGCAGGATAACTGTTACAGCTCACTAAGGATGCCCTGCCTCTAAGAAGGAGAAACGTCAGTCCCCTCACTCACCCCCACAGTTGATGCTGAATGCGGCATCATGGACACTGGTTATGCAACAATGTTATGAGTCTGGAAGAAGGGGTGGGCTTCCCTCACATGCTGACAGATGGTAAATCTGTGGTACAAAGAAGGGTCCACATAGTACTGCAGATGTCTATTTCAGGGTCTCTTGGGGATGCTTTTTATAAGGTCCAAAGATCAGAGAATCTCTTCCCTAGAAACCTGTTAGAGCACTGGGCAGTCCAGCTGTCACTGTTCTTTGTGAGATGAGTTTCTGTCCTCTATAATAGAGGGTGTGATAGGAAAAGGGTTAAAAAAAAAAGACCTGTTACTTTTGAAATACTTCATAGATAGCTTTTGTGCAGATTTGCGTTCTGACTTTTGTGGAATACAAATAATCTACATAGTGAAGCCAAAAACAGTAAATGAAATATTTTAACAACACCTTTTGAAGCTCTTATACCTCTAAAAGTCATTTCTAAAATGTACAGAGAACCCTGCGATGAATGTTTCTAGATACACAAGGTTAGGGCAAGCAGGCGAGGAGACGGCTGCTGTCTTTAATGTTAACAAAGCAGGTCACTCCTTTTTCTTTTTTTTAAGGTTAGCTGTGCCTCCAAGTGTAAGATCAGTTGGTTGACTGTCTCCCAGTATGTTGACCTGTATTCCCTCATGGGCACTCAGCTTCACCACCAGCCAGCCATCAAGATTGCCCCTCCAGAGCACATCCCATTCCTAGGATCATCTTTCACATACATACACGATACGTGTTGACCTAACTCATTAAGAGAGAATGCTTACTGAATACTTATAACTTCTGTTGCCCATTGGAGGCAGTGATAGTTGACTAGAGACTTTTACATTTAGAAAACCTATCAGTTACATAAAACTAAGAGGGAATCTGTATGTCTGTCTATTTGCTCTGTGCCAAAATCCTATTGATTCCATAACAAAGAATGACTATCCTTATTCTATACATTGTACCCTTTTCCTACAAAATGACGAAGAAGGCAGGCTTCTCTCTCCAGTTTCTCTCTCTTGGAGACCTTGACCCCATGTTCTCCTCCCTCCCCACGACATGGATCCTTTAGCGGGCAAGCCCAGGGCCGCTTTCAGCTTCCATGTTGGGTGGCATGGCCTAACCTTAGGTCAGTGACTATTGGCTGATTAAGGAATTCTCCCTAATCTAAAAAACCTAAGAGAGCCCTTGTGGAGTCTAACCAGAGTATTTACAGGTGATCAGGGCCTGACCTCTAACCCAAGGATTATGTCCTGGGGTTGTCTCAGGGCTGAAACAAGACAGGCTGTGGGGCAGATGGCAGATTGAGGTTTTCCCAGGTCTCTTCTCAGTCAGCTTCTGAGGCCGTCCTGCTGCTCCCTCATATACTGCTTGTGAGGACACAATATCTACCCTCCCTGATGATGGCTTCCATGGGAAGTTCCTTTTTCCTTTAAGTGAGAACTTAACAGATACTGATTTGGAAAAATATAATTCAAGCCAAAGCATAAAAATAGCAAAGAAAGTAGCATGGTCCGTTTCCTCCTAGAGGTAAGCAGTTATGCCTCTCACCTGCAGCTCACAGTTATAGCTTCATACCAAGGAGATACTTCAAACACCAGGCTAGTGAGTCTAAAAGAAGACACCTTCAATTGTTCTTGGTTCTGCAAATGGTGCTCCTGAATTGGGAGTTTGAGTTGGTTTATTAATTGAAAGTGAGAAGGAGGAAATTAACTGACAGAATCCTTTATTTTCTTATTTTAAAAAGAGGCTATTGTAATAGTGAAGTGATATGATCTGAAATGAAATATTTTTAAGAAAGTTCAGGTTAAGAATAATGAGATGAATTATCTGAAAGCTGACATTATCTGAAGCGACATATGGAAAATAATATTGTGACATCCCTTAAAAAACTTGAACGTTCCCCCAGACTTCCTCTTGTCCATCCCATCATTCTTTCAGTTTTTTGGATTTTTTTCTTTTGCATGGGCTATGCTGTTATTTTTGGTTGTTGTGATTAAAAGTATTTTAAGGCATTTTTTTTACATCTTGTATATATATTTTTTGTTTGAGTCATAATACTCAGTCTTTATATATAAAAAATAGTGTACTGGCCAGATGTATAAATGCCTTGTCCATACATAAGCTAGTGTTGTGGTGTCCTCAGAAGGAGAGGGGGAGCCTCTGGCCCCTTGGTCATGCCTTTCTCACATCTAAGGAGTGTTGCCTCTTTGACAGACAGCCTTGTGAACATAGAAGAGGTTGAAATCTTAAATTCTCTTCAGGTTTTTTATTCTACCTCCTGTCAGTTTAGACATGGAATTTCAACAGCAAACCTATTCAAGGTTCACATTTCTTTTTGTTTGACGCTCAAGTCAATCTTTAAGTTGAATTTTTTTTTTTTTTTTTTTTTTGTGAACTCTCCAAATATTCATTCATCAGGAAAGGTGGGTTTTATCTGGGCCATATTTGCAATTCTAGACAAATAGCTCCCATCTTTGAGATTGTGGTCAGCTCTTGGGCTCTAGAACCTACCAGCACCAGCCCTAGAAAACACTTGGATCATTGCTACATCAAGCCAGTAGAGATCTGGCCACTCCAAGTGAGAGCGCTCCAAATCTTATCTTGCTCATCTGCCCAAACTTTTTTTTTTTTTTTTTTAAGGCAGAATACTTAAGGAAGAGTATTTAGTAAATGTTCATCATTTTTACATTACAGGAAACTCACTTTGGGAATGTACAGGATTGGTTGTGTTGCCCTTAGGAAGGATACTTTGTTTCTTCAGTTACTACTCTTTTGAAGAACAGGAAGATTGCTTTTCTTTAGTCCTTAAACAGTGTTGCATGCTTACAGCCAAGGATTCTTTGCGTGTCCCTAGCAATCCTCAATATAGCTCAGGACTATTTTAAAAATTAAATTAGACGAATTCATCTGATCTTTTCTTGAAACTTTCTTGAAACAAGTGACATTTAAACTAAGATTTTTTTTTAACTTGCCCTTGGTTGACTGTTGCTTCGTGTTTTGCTTGCTTTATGCTGATATATCCATCCCATGCTTTTCTTTTATATTCTCAGGATGGTTTTTGTTCTCAGGATTCTCCCTGTTTCAGTGCACTTTCCAGACATCTAAAAGGCACTTGTTGACAAACTGCAGTGCACCAAAAAGGATTGTTTGGCTTTTTTGCTTCATTTCATGTTTTGCTGTGCCCAATGTCTATAAAGACAGCAGTCAATAACACTTTTCTGTGAACAACAAGTATTTCTTGCTTTTATGAGGATTTTTAGATGTCCATCCAGGAATGTGACTTTTTCTAAAATCTGCTTTGATTATAAAACTCCAAACAGAAGCATGTAGAAGAGTCTGATATTAATAGCAAGCTCCTGGGTGAGATGATGTGAGAGTTACTTTCTGGGCCTATTCATAGGGTGGATCTGACTTTGAGTCTAGGGTTTTTTGTTTTGTTTTGTTTTAATAGGGTTTTATTTGTTTTCTGGATTGGATATCTGGGAGTATAACCTAGCCTTGTGAGGTCATTTACTTTGCTCCTTTGAAATTTGCTTATAGTACTAGCTTTATTTCCAACTGCCCATTCCTCTTAAGTTTGTACATTTGAGACCAGTAACAACCAAACTCCTTTTTTCCATCTTCAAAATAAGAAAGTTATTTTTCCACTTTCATTATCTCGTGCCTTCAGTCACCAGTGTCACTCTTTGAGTTCCTGCATTCTCGTGGTTACTGTTGTTTCCCACTGGTTTTTATTGAGTGCTGATGTAATGTGTTTGGCAGATTTAACAAAGAAGATGTGTAATTGTCCGCTGGTGGTACTCTAACAAAAGACGTCTCCTTTTCATTCCAAATCACCCAATAAACAAAACTATAAATATGTCTTATTCTTTAAATTGTGGGAAGTAACTTATGCCCATATCTCAGTTCTATGTATATGCCTCGATTTAAGAAATAAAATATTTTTTATCTTTAGCATGCTGGACTATGATACAGAGAACCTGAACTCTGAAGAAATCTATAGTTCTCTACGTGGAGTTACAGAAGCCATTGAAAAGTTTAGTTTTCGAAGCCAAGAAGATCTGAATGAGCCAATTAAACGAGATGGCAAAAAGGAGTGTGATATTGTAAGTATCCCTAGGCTAAAAGAGAACTCTGTATTAGTTAAATGACAGATAATGAGACTTCTGAACACTGACCATCATGATTACTGAGCTTCATCATTATTTTTATCCTGTAGTTAAAATAATGTTTTCCTTTTAGTTTTAGTTGACATGTAATAATTACACACATTTATGGGTTACAAAGTGATATTTTGATACATGTGTAGAATGTGTAATAATCAAATCAAGGTAATTAGTACATCCATCACCTCATTTATCATTTCTTTATATTGGGAACATTGAAAAATTCTCTCTTCTAGTGTTTTGGAAATACACAATAAACTGTTGTTAACTGTATTTACCCTACAGTACTTTAGAGCAGCAGTCCCCAACCTTTTTGGCACCAGGAACTGGTTTTGTGGAAGATAATTTTTCCACAGACCAGGCCAGGTGGTGGGAGGATGGTTTGGGGATGATTCAAGCACATTACGTTTATTGTGTACTTTATCTCTATTGTTACTACATTGTAATATATGATGAAACAATTATACAACTCACTATGATGTAGAATCAGTGGGAGCCCTGAGCTTGTTTTCCTGCAACTAGTTGGCCCTGTCTGAGGGTGCTGGGAGACAGTGACAAATCATCAGGCATTAGACTCTCATAAGGACCACGCAACCTAGATCCCCTCGCATGCACAGTTCATAATAGAGTTGACGCTCCTATGAGAATTTATTGCTGCCATTGATCTGACAGGAGGCAGAGCTCAGGCAGTAATGTGAGCAATGTGGGGTGGCTGTAAATAAGATGAAGCTTCACTCACTTGCCCACTGCTCACCTGCTGTGCTGCCTAGTTCCTAACAGGCCACAGACCAATACCAGTCTATGGTCTGGGGATTAGGGACTCCTGCTATAGAGCATTAGAACTTATTCCTCTTACCTAGCTGCAATTTTGCAGCTATTAACCAGCCTGTTTTCCTCCCCGACCCCCCCACCCCTTCCCAGCCTCTAGTAACCACAGTTCTACCGTCTACTTCTATGAGCTCAACTGTTATTAGTTCCCATAAATGAGTGAGAATATATGATTTTGGTCTTAATGTACCTCATTTATTTCACTTAATGTCCTCCAGTTCATCCATGTTGCTGTGAATGATAGGCTTTCATTTCTTTTTATGGCCGAATAGTATTCCATTGTGTATATATGTCACATTTGCTTTATGCATTCATTTGTTGAGGGACACTTAGATTGATTCTGTATCTTCGCTATTGTGAATAGTGCTATAACAAACATGAGGGTGTAGGCATCTCTTTGATATACTGATTTCCTTTCTTTGGATAAATTCCCAGTAATGGAATTGTTGGTTGTGTGGTAGTTCCATTTTTAGGTTTTTGAGAAACCACTATACTGTTTTCCATAATGGCTATACTAATGTACATTCTCACCAATGGTATATAAGAATTTCATTTTCTCCAAAACCTCACCTTTGTTATTTTTTGTCTTTTTTATAATAACCATAAAATAGTATTAAGAGGCCCAAGGTAATTAATTTTACAAAATTTCAAAAGAGCAACCCTCAGCTATCTTTTCAAGGAATGTTAAGTGCCTTTTTTCTCAGTTTGCT
This sequence comes from Pan troglodytes, assembly GCF_028858775.2. Lineage (NCBI taxonomy): Eukaryota > Metazoa > Chordata > Mammalia > Primates > Hominidae > Pan > Pan troglodytes. Next base: position 22,053,706 of record NC_072411.2, on the reverse strand, counting down.
TTTGTTTATTCTGGACATAGTTTTGTTTCATGATGTAATAAAAATGGTGAGCCTGAACCAGACACCACCATGGCTTTCTGAGAGCTCCAGTCTTATGGGAGAGGCAGACAGATAAGCACAGGATCATGGTGCAGTGAGTATGGCCGCTGCTCAGCATCCAGGAGACCTGTGGCTAGTTGTGGTGCCTAGGGAGGATGTTGTATTAGTCAGTTCTCACACTGCTATAAAGAACTACCAGCTAGGTGCGGTGGCTCACACCTGTAATCCCAACACTTTGGGAGGCCGAGGTGGGTGGATCATGAGGTCAAGAGATCGAGACCATCCTGGCCAACATGGTGAAACCCTGTCTCTACTACAAATATAAAAATTAGCTGGGCTTGGTGGTGCACACCTGTAGTCCCAGCTACTCAGGAGGCAGAGGCAGGAGAATTGCCTGAACCTGGGATGCAGAAGTTGCAGTGAGCCGAGATCGTGCCACTGCATTCCAGCCTGGTGACAGAGTGAGACTCTGTCTCAAAAAAAAAAAAAAAAATTACCAGAAACTAGGTAATTTATAAGGAAAAGAGGTTTAATTGACTCACAGTTCCACAGGTTGTATGGGAGTCACGGCTGGGAAGGCCCCAGGAAGCTTACAGTCATGGCATAAGGGGAAGCAAGCACATCTTCACATGGTAACAGGAGAGAGAGAGTGAAGAGGGAAGTGCTGTACACTTTTAAACAACCAGGTCTCATGAGAACTTACTATCATAAGAACAGCAAGGGGGAAATCTGCCCCCATGATCCAGTCACCTCCTACCAGGTTCCTCCCCCGACATTGGGAATTACAGTTTGACATGAGATTTGGGTGGGGACACAGAGCCAAACTATATCATTCTACCCCTGGCCCCTCCCATATCTCATCACCTCACATTTCAAAACACAATCATGCCTTCCCAACAGTCCTCCAAAGTCTTAACTCATTCCTGCATTAACTCAAAAGTCCAAGTCCAAAGTCTAATCTGAGACAAAGCAAGTCCCTTCCGCCTATGAGCCTGTAAAATAAAAAACAAGTTAGTGACTTCTAAGATACAGTGGAACTACAGGCATTAGGTAAATGCTTCCATTGCAAAAGGGAGAAATTGGCCAAAACAAAGGGACTACAGGCCCCATGCAAGTCTGAAACCCAGGAGGGCAGTCATTAAACTTAAAGCTCCAAAATAATCTCCTTTGACTCCATGTCTCACATCCAGGGCACACTGATGCAAGGAGTAGGCTCCCAAGGCCTTGGGCAGCTCCACCCTTGTGGCTCTGCAAGGTACAGCCCCTACAGCTGCTTTCATGGACTGACATTGCGTGCCTGCGGCTTTTCCAGGTACACAGTGCAAGCTGTTGGTGGATCTACCATTCTGGGATCTGGAGAACTATGGCCTTCTCACTGCTCCGCTAGGCAGTGCCCCAGTGGGGACTCTGTGGGGGCTCCAACCCCACATTTCTCCTCTGTACTCCCCTAGTAGAGGTTCTCCATGAGGGCTCTGCCCCTGCAGCAGACTTTTGCCTGGACATCCAGGCATTTTCATACATCCTCTAAAATCTAGGTAGAGGCTCCCAAACCTCAATTCTTGCTTTCTGCATATCCACAGGCCCAACACCACATGGAAGCCACCAAGGCTTTGTGTTTACACCCTCTGAAACAATGGCCCAAGCTGTACGTTGGCCCCTTTTAGCCATAGCTGGAGCTGGAGCAGCTAGGATGCAGGGCACCATGTACCAAGGCTGCAGAAAGCAGCAGGGCCCTGGGCCTGGCCCACAAAACCATTTTTCCCTCTTAGGCCTCTAGGTCTGTGATGGGAGGGGCTGCCAAGAAGGTCTCTGAAATGCCCTGGAGACATTACTCCATTGTCTTGGCTATTAACATCCGGCTTTTAATTACTTGTGCAAATTTCTGCAGCCTTGAATTCCTTCCCAAAAATGGGTTTTTCTTTTCTCCTGCCTGGTTGGGCTGCAAATTTTCCAAACTTTTACACTCTGCTTCCTTTTTAAATATAGGTTCTAGTTTCAGGTCATTTTTGTGTTTATGCAAATGAACAGAGGCTTTTAGAAGCAGCCAGGCCACATCTTGAACACTTTACTGCTTAGAAATTTCTTTCACCAGATACCCTAAATCATCTCTCTCAACTTCAAAGTTCCGCAGATCTGGAGGGCAGGGGCACAGTGCTGCCAGTCTCTTTGCTAGAGCACATCAAGAGTGACCTTTACTCCAGTTCATTATCTTCATCTGAGACCACCTCATCCTGGACTTCACTGTCCGTATCACTATTAGCATTTTGGTCACAACTATTCAACAAGTCTCTAGGAAGTTTCAAACTTTCTTTCATTTTCCTGTCTTCTGATCCCTCCAAATTGTTCCAGCCTCTGTCCATTACCCAGTTCCAAAGTTGCTTCCACATTTTCAGGCATCTTTATTGCAATACCCCATTTCTGGTACCAATTTTCTATATTAGTTAGTTCTCACACTGCTATAAAGAACTACCTGAGACTGGGTAATTTATAAAGAAAAGAGGTTTAATTGACTCACAGTTCTACAGACTATACCGGAGGCCTGGCTGGGGAGGCCTCAGGAAACTTACAATCATGGCAGAAAGGCAAAGGGGAAGCAAGTATGTCTTCACATGGTGGCAAGGCAAGAGAGAGAGCGAAGGGGGAAGTGCTACACACTTCTAAACAACCAGGTCTTATGAGAACTCACTCACTATCATGAGAACAGCAAGGGGGAATTCCGCCCTCGTGATCGAATTACCTCCCACCAGGTTCCTCACCGAACATTGGAAATTGCAATTTGACATAAGATTTGGGTGAGTACACAGAGCCAAACCATATCAGATGTGCAAAAGAGATTATGTCACCTCTGAACTGAAGCATGGAGGTCCAGAGGAGTTTGTTAGGTTGAGTAGGAGGGTTGTAGTCAGGAGGGCCTGTTCGAAGACTAAGACATGGATGTAGGCATGGTGTGATTTCCTATTCGAAGTGGCTGAAGTGGAGAAGAGTGGGCATGAGGAGTGGTTGGGGAGATTCAGAGCAGGAAGGATGTGCTCACTGGGGTATTCCCAGCCAATGCCTTGACTTCACCCTGGTGATACTAGAGTCATTGAAGGATCTTTAAGCAGGGAAGTGGCATAGTCATACTTATATTTTAGACAGGCTACTGTAACTATGGAATGGAGAATAATTCAGAAGGAAGTGGGACTGAATAGGGCATGAGCAGAAACAGAAGAATCAGAAGTCTTCTGGGGCTGTTGAGCAAATGCTAGTGCAATTCAGTGAAATATTACCCTAGAAGGAGATGCTCTCTTTGAAATATAACGAATTCTCTTTTGAATACATGCAAATTGCAGGGATTATGGAATATCCAAGCAAATATATCCATCAAGACTTTGGATATACCCGTCTGTTTCAGCCAGTGATTTAGGCAGAAGTTAGATATTTGAGAGATATTGATTAGTTGCTTGAAGATAACTAAAGAAAAGTGAGTAAGTGAAATCACCAGGTAAAGGATAAGGACAGAATCCTAAGGAGCATCAACACTAAGGGAAGGACAGAAGCTAGAGCTGACAGGAGGGAGACCAGGAGAGGGTGGTGGCATAGAAGATAAGGGAGACTATTTCAGGAAGGACATTCTAGCCAAAGGGGCCATGCTGCAAAGAGATAACAGGTCACATATGAAATGAAAGGGCTCCATTGGATTATTTGCTTATTATCCACATTAAATGTTCTATTTTAACCTAAAAGATATAAAATACACATTTACTTGCTAATGTTTTGATGTAAAGTTAAGACCTTTCCTTCGAGAATGGGCTCACTGGATTTCCATGTTTTTCTTCTTAAATAAACTTTACACGTAGTTACAGTCTGCAATATCCAAAGTTAGTTTCTTCCAGGAGTACATTGGATCTTGTGAGCATAGTTGAGTGCAGAGTTGAGAATGGAAACCAGATCACAGTGGGTGAAGAAGTTGAGGAACAAACTGGAGAGAAATAAGGATCAAAGGGCATTTCAGATGGGAGAGATCTCTCCCAGCAGGGCCAGTGGAGAGAAGAACCTTGCCTACACAGTGGAGGAGAGCAGATGATTGGATGCAGATCCTTCAGGACGTGGGGACGTGAGATTAGGGCCCAGGTAGAATGACTGGTCTTAGCTAGGGAGGAGGGCGGCTTTAGGGGCTTGAGGCAGGAAGTAGAGCGTGTTCCCACTGCCGGTTTCTCAGGGCAGTGGAAGGAGGCCTGCTTTGAAGCGGGGGACTTGTTGTGAGGAATGGGGGAATCTGACTAGGGAAACAGAACTCCTATCAAGAACAGTAGAAAAGGTGGATGCGTGAGGGGTTACTTTTTCCAATTATGGTGGCTCACGCCTGCAATCCCAGCACTTTGGGAGGCCAAGGCAGGAGGATTGCTTGAGCCCAGGAGTTCAAGAACAGCCTGGGCAACATAGGGAGACTCTTGTCTCTACAAAAAAAAAAAATTTAATTTATCTAGATGTGGTGGTGTGCACCCTGTAGTCCCAGCTACTCCAGAAGCTGAAGTGAGAGGATTGATTGCTTAAGCCTAGGAGTTTGAGGCTGCAGTAAGCTACGATTGTGCCACTGCACTCCAGCTTGGGTGACAGAGTAAGATTGTGTCCCTTAAAAAAAAAAAAAAAATATATATATATATATATATACACACACACACACACATACATACACACACACACACACACACACACACACTTAATTTATGCCCAAAAAATGATACTTAGAAAGTGAAAAAGAAGAAATCACCATCTCTAGAGATAACCAATATAGGTTAACATTATAGGGTGTATTTTTCTATTCCTTTTTGTATATTTATACATATATGTGTGTAGGGGAGTGTGCGGAGTATTGCTTTTATAAGAGTAATATCACACTGTCCATCTGTTGAGCATAGGGCATGAGTGCTTTTCCATCAGTTCCTGTGTGAGTTGTGGCTTCTCAATGATTCCTCCTGTGGATGATGTTCTGTAGATGGGCACCCAGTGTCCTGTTTCAGTATATTTAGATGGTTTCTGATTTTGTCAAGTGTAAAAATACTGTGATGAGAGTTGAAAGGAGTGAAATTTGGGAGGGAGAAAATAAAGAGGGCAAGGCCTGGGAAGCCTCAGTGTCACCTAGGGACAGGTGGAGTAGGGGGAGTGCAGTGGCAGAGCTGCAGGGCCAGGAGGAATCAGGAAGTGCCATGAAGATGCTGTATGTCAGAGCAGTGGCTGTTCCTGCTGGAGAATGTGGCCTCGAGCAGCAAAGCTAGGGTGGCAGTGAAAATCGAAGAATGGACCAGGCATGGTGACTCATGCTGGTAATCCCAGCACTTTGGGAGTCTGAGGTGGGTGGATCACCTGAGGTCAGGAGTTCCAGACCATCCTGACCAACATGGTGAAACCCCATCTCTACTAAATACAAAAAATTAGCCAGGTTTGGTGGCACATGCCTGTAATCCCAGCTCCTTGGGAGGCTGAGGCAGGAGAATCGCTTGAACCTAGAAGGCAGAGGTTGCAGTGAGCCGAGATTGCACCATTTACACTCCAGCCTGGGCGACAAGAGTGAAACTCTGTCTCAGAAAATCGAAGAATGGAGGAGCTTCAAAATTCACCATCTTAGCCACCACTTACCATATGTTTAGTTAAAACATTGAGGTGGATATAAAACTGTGTTAAATGTGAAAGACTCGGGAGCCAGTACATCTCCTCTTAAGCCTAACAAGGAAACCCAATATAGGGAGACAAGCCAATAGGATGAATGTCAGATGCAGTAGGAGGGTGATGCACACAGCAAAAATGAAGACATTCAACATAGGGAGAAAGCCCATCCTTACGGTCAATTACAGAAATACAGCAGACTTATATCAAGGTTCTCTTCTGCTTTGCTTTAATAGAAATTACAACATTTAATACTAGAAAGAGCATAAGGATCTAGTGTAATGTTGGTGCCATGGAAAATTGATACAATGTTTTGGAACTCAGTAAAATTATATTTAGCAAAAGTGATTTGCATATTCTTTACCCAGTATGGTTAATCTACACTAAAGAAAGAACTCAACAGAAGAAAAAAAAAATGTCATTTCCATAAGATAGCTTATTTCAGCATTATCTACAGTAGCAAAAATATTAAAGGGGAACATCTGAGTAAATCTTTTTTAAAACACAAGTAGAGGTAGTGCTGTGATTAAACATGGTGGTTACAAAAACTTCATCCACACGGGAAGTGCTTGCACTGTAGGGAAAGGAAAACAGAAGCCAGCGTGCACACCGGGTTCCTGCTGCGTAAAGCCTGCGTGGAGACACACACTGAGGGAGTAAGGTTTTGTTGTTAACAGTGATTAGAATTGGGAGTTGAGCTTTATTTTTTAAATGTCTGAAATTTTTAAAACCCTTCTCTTTTTTTGTTTTTTTTAAACCTCCTGTTCAATGGCTTACCTTTTTTATAAATAATTTTTCATTATAATGGTATTTTTAGAAGACTTATAAAAAGAAACAATTAAAACCATCCATGAATTTTCTTCCACCCAGAGAAAACCTCTGTTAAGATTTGATTTATACCTTTTTAGTCTTAATTTGTTTCTGTCTACGCATATATTATGTATTATTTTTACATCTTAATTATAAAATTTTGTTTCTGGGTGTTAGAAACCAAATGCATCCCAGCACCTCCACTAGATTCAAGTCCAAAAGAATTGAAAGCAGGGACTTGAACAGATGTTTGTGCACCAGTGTGTCATAGCAGCATTATTCACAAGAGCCAAAAGGCAAAAGCAATCCAAATGCCCATCAGCAGATGAACAGATAAACAAAATGTGGTATTTACACACAGTGGAATGTGTTCAGTAGTTCCACTTATCTGAGGTACCTAGCATAGGCAGATTCCAAGAGACAAAGTAAGATAAAGGTTACCAGGGGTTGTGGGGAAGGGAGAGGGATGAGGATGTAGGGTTTTTGTTGGGAATGATGAGAAAGTTTTGGGTATACATAGTGGTGATGGTTACACAACATCATGAATGTATTTAATGACACTGGATGATCAAAAATGGTATGTTAGGAATGATCAAAATGGTATGTTACATCTACTTTTCCAAAATCGGAAAAAAGTGTAAATGCATTAGCACAAAGTGAGAGAAATGTATCTTGTCATCAGCACAAGTAAAAATTTTGCCATAGGTGTCACCAACGTGTTCTGGCTGCCTGGAATGTTTCCACCGTTGTTGGGTAGTCAGATGTTTGGGATGAGGAAAACAGTCTGTCCCCGTTGCCAGCAGCCAGCCCACACCTGCTGGGCTACACTGCCACCTGCAAAGGGGCTAGACCAGTGGTGTGCCCCATAGCAGAGGACCCTAAAAGCAAAAGTGATTTGCTCTTGTCAATACCATGTCAAGGGCCCAGTCAGAGGGCCAGCGGTTGAATTGGTTGAAGACAACATTCAGAATATACTAGGGAAAAAAAACAAAATTTGGGAAATACTAAAGTCCTGTTCTTTGACCCAGCATAACAACTCTGGGTCAGAAATATCTGAAAGAAGAATAATATGCCTAGGAGGTGCTGAGTTCTCTGTCATAGGAGATTGTGAAGCGCTGAGGCCCAGCACTAGGCAGGAATACATATAGTACAAGGAATTAATTTGGGGATGGATGACACCCATTAGACTTAATGATGGCGGTTGGAGGAGCTTCTGTCTGTGGATGTGGGCCAGGGCCACAGTGAGAAGCCCCCGTTGCTGGTCTGGTGCTTGAAAGCAGGGCTGTGAGTGGACAGCCTTTCCTTCTCAAGGAAAGGCTTCTGAGCCTTTCATCCCTCAGAAAACATCTTGGTAAAGTGGATCATCAAGTTACAAAGTAAAGGAGATTTAAAGCGTAAAGACTAGACGCAAATAAGTGCAGGTATATTGTTCCTTTTGTGGTAGTTTACGGATTTGGTATTTTTACATTGCAGTACTAATAGCTGTCCTTTTGTCACTGGCCATAGATATTTCAAGTGAAAATCTCTGGCCTTCTTAATATTTCTGAGCATTCAAAGGAAATGTCCATTACAAGTCCCAGAAGGGAACTGACAGTGTGCTGTGCTGCAGGTGTCCCGCGATGGGGGCGCTGCCTCCCCTGCCACCGAGGGCCGGGGGGGTGGTGAGGTAGAAGGAGGCCGGACAGCTCTGGATAACAAGACCTCACTACTCAACACCCAGCCTCCGCGCGCCTTCCCGGGGCCGCGGGCGCGAGACTACAACCCGTACCCCTACTCAGATGCCATCAACACCTACGACAAGACCGCCCTGAAAGAGGCTGTGTTCGATGACGACATGGAGCAGCTTCGAGACGGTTGGTGTCTCTTTACTTAACTGTCCCCACCCAGAAGTGCTTCCGTTGTGCTCCCTCCCGTCTGGCCAGCACCAGGCCCACTGGTCAGATGTAAACGGAGACGCTGGGTCTGTTCTTTCTGCTTAGTCATTTGTTCAGGCACTACTTAACTGAATCCCTACTGTGCGCTTGGGCACGGGGAACACGGCAGTGAACAGAAGCACAAGTAGCGGGGCAGTGAGGAAATAAACAGTCACACATGATATGAAGTAGCCACTGCCGCAGCTGAGCATGAGGGAAGGCCAGCTCTACCATCAGGGAGGTTTTGCTGTAGAACCCAGGGCCCAGGTAGGCCAGGGGCGTAGGAACAAACAGGATGGCGAGCACGGGCTCAGCCTTTGTGAAGGCCTTGGACCTGCTTCCCAGCTCCCCGAGCTGTGGAGTGAGATCCTGAAGCACTGCTCCGAGGCTTCCCTCTCCTTTCACACCTGCTTTGTAACCAGGTCTCCCTAGAGCTGTGTTGACCTCCGTGCTGCATTTGGGAGGCAGGGGTTTGACATACACACTGAGCATTTGCATTACCATGTGTGGTGCCAAGCTAAGTATGGGGTCAGAAAGATTTGCCCAAAATGTAACGTAAGCATATAACACAGGAAGTAGGGAGCAGAAGCGAGCTAGTCTGGTTTCTTTCTGGCTCCTGTGTTAAGACCAGTGTCCATTACTGAATAAACTAGTGAGTGATGAGTATGTATTTGTACAATGGTATTTTTATCGGGAACTGAATTATTTTTTCACCTCTCATGTTACATGATTTGGTTTATTTCGATTTGATAGTGCTTTTAAAAAATATTGTTTTGAAGCCTGTTTTATTTCTCAAGTTTGAATGAGTAATTAGAACCTACATTAGAATTCTTAATAGTTAACATTCACTAAGGGCCTACCGTGTGTCATGAAGTGTATGGGTTGCCAGGGACTGAGGCACATGAGACACAGTGCCTGGCCTCAGAGAGCTCAAGGTCTGTCAGGGGAGCAGACTGATAGTGGTCACACTAGTACCAGAGAAGACCTGTGCTGGAGGCAGATGCCAGATCCATTCGGGGCACAAAGAAAAGAAAGCTGATCCTCTTGCAGGGATCAGACAGTAGGGGAATGCTAAGATAGAAGAGGAGTTCTCTGTTTGAAAGCAGAAATGGCTATAGGGATTAAAAGCCTAATCACTTAGCTATTAATTGCTTATATGCTGGTGGGTAGCATCTCAGACTCTGCCCACAGATCTGTTTACTGGACAGTGAGCTATTAGGGTATAGTGTTTGTAAGGACTGGCACTTCCTGGGAGAAGTGGACTATTTGTTTTCATTGCTTATAGAATTGTTTACCTTATCCTTTGTAGATCTTGATTAGGGTAGAAATTACAGTGTTGGTTATTCACCACCTGTGTACTAAAAGGCTTAAAGAAAAGGAGGAAAAGGTAGGAAGGCAGGAGGAAATGACAGAGTTCTTTACCATTTCAGACTTTCTTGTGTGTTTGCTACCCAATCTTAGAAGCTAAAGAAGTATGCAAATACACATTTAAGTAGTTCCTAATAACTTGTCTGATTTGTTTGTTTTTTCATCCTCTCTATTTAAAGTTGAATATTCAGAGTTGAGGTTTCTTAAAAGAACATGGAGGAGAAAGGATGTGCCTTTCTGCCATAGAAACCGTGTTCACAGCCCTGCAGGTAACTATGTTGAGTCATCTTGGGCCAGTTTTTAGTCTCCACATAGATAGTCCACCAGTAGTCCAAACACCTTGATTGGTATTTGTTCACCATGCTGGTTCCTAAGCTGTAGACATTTGAGAAGGGAATGGAGGATAATCAGATGTGATGGTGAGGAGGCCTTGAGGAGTATGTGTGTATGAGAGTAGATTTGACCCTGGTAAGAGGCTGTCCAGTGGTGGGGCTGACTCAGGACCATGGCAGTGGGAGAGAGTTTCAGAAAATAAAAGGGTTGAGTAGGGGCTTTGGCAGATACAGGCATTTCTCCTCTTTGTCTGAAGTAGAAGGGAAAAGATAGCAAGGAAGGGTGAAGACATTGACTGTTGGTACTGGACAGCTGGTCTCGCACCTCTGCTTTCACAGTGAACTTGGTGAGAAGGTTGGTGGAGGGTGTGTAGGCTGAGGCCGGACAGCGAAGCAGGGCGGGGGGTGGGAGGGGAACCGTGAAGGAGGCATCGCCTCTGGGAGAGGAGGCAGGAAGGGAAGGATCACTGCGCACCACTGAGCAAGCCCCCGTGCTGGGCATTTCCTCACGAGGTGACGTATGTCTGGTGTGTTTCACCAGTGCCCATCGACCATTCTGACCTGGTGGCTGACCTTCTGAAAGAGCTGTCCAACCACAACGAGCGAGTGGAGGAACGGAAGGGAGCCCTGCTGGAGCTGCTCAAGATCACGCGGGAAGACAGCCTTGGTGTCTGGGAGGAGCACTTCAAGACCATTCTGCTCCTGCTGCTGGAGACCCTTGGAGACAAAGACGTGAGATGCTGGTTTGGCCTTATCTTGCCCCTTTCCATGTAATGGGGTCACGATGTCCTTTTCTTATTGGGCTTAGCTTCAGCTTTACTTTCTGGGTTGTGCTTACTGTTTACATCAAAACATTTATTTGTTCATTTTTCACATATTTTCTGAGCACGTTTAATAAGGTCATGTTTTTATCAGCAACAAGCTGCTGCTTGGCTTACGTGCATGGTCTACAACTGGGTTTATAGTAGTTGAGGAAACTTCATTCCTGCATCTAGTTGCTTTAACACAGAATTTCTTAAAACTTTATTAGCATAGAATGTGGTCTTTTAGGATGTACTTTTTTACTTGTGAGTTTCATTTTTGTTTCATATGTAATTGAGAAATAAAAAGGTTCATTTTAAAAGACCTAATTAAATGCTACATTCCATGAAATTCCATCTTGGTCCCCCCCTACATATGTTAAGAGTTCCAATAATTTTAATCAGTCAAGTGGCAGGTTCCAGAAGCATGATTCTGATTTTTGTATTATTAATTTAAAAATAAAAAAAGCTTCATCATGCTGGGACATTTGAATGTGACAAACTAGGCATTTCTGACACGCCTGGTCTGTGATCTGCACATCGCACATAGAGAACTCTTAAAAGGGGGAGTAATCTGGTCAAAGTCCTGCCTTCTCCCACCTGTGGAGCTGGTCCCTTATATGGAAACAGGAATAGATGCTGAGAATTACCAGAATTAAACCTCTACAAGAAAAAGTTTCTCCATCCACATGGAGAAGAGAAATGAGAAGAGAGTGCTGTGGGGAGGGGCTGGAGGAAGGGGATGGGAGGATTGCCAGGAGGTGACAGGCCATGCCCAGGGCCAGCTAGAGGGGACTTGCATGGCAACTGAGTGACAGGGAGGCTGCTGCATGCCATGCCGTGGTGACTCAGATAGCTTTCTGATGCTTCGGATTAATGGTTTGGTTTAGGGATAAGTAAAAATAGAAGAATGGAAATAAGTAATCTGTTTTACTTTTTTAAAAAAAACTTTTTAAAAATACTTTTAAAAAAAACAAAGTATTGGCTCGTAAGGCAGTTATGCCTTGTTGGCTCTGTTGGGAGATAAAGTGATGTCATGTAGAAGACAGGTAAATGGTGTATTAGTGTGTGAACTGTACAGATGAGTGGCAAAGAATCAGGATGTACTTTCTGGCTCTGTTTGGTGTAAACTACGTTCTCTTTTATTGAGATTAGGAGTCTGTTTGGAATGGCTTTCCTCCAGATGCATGACTCTGGCCTTAACCAACTTGAGGCCTGTACACACCCAGTGATCTCATCACATGGAAGGTCAGGAATAATGACAGGCCTTCCACTGTCCTTAGGTGGAGTTCACTCTTACAGGCTGTGTTGATGAAACATCCAGGTGCTTTATACACATTCTTTCATACATTTTACAGAAGCATAATTTGTAGCCTGAAGCCTCAGGACATCTGGAAATCCCCAGAAAACTGATAATGAACTTAGGTATATCATCCTCATTTGGTCTCAAGTGCATGGCTCGTTCAAGTAGCTTTTCTCAGTGCCTGTCAGGCGCTGGGTCCTGGGAATGTCACCCTAAGGCACAGTGCCTGCCTTCATGGAGCTGATGTCTAGAGAGCCAGTGTCAAGTAAAGCTGATTTCAAGTGAACTGTGTGATCTGTTTAGAGGGTTCTGCGAGGTTCCAGGGAACCCAGAACTGGGTGCTTGGCCTTGCCGATCCTGCTGAGTGCTGTGTGTGAAAGTGCTGTGTGGTGTTTGGTAATGTCTTCCTTTCCCTTTGTATTCTAGCATTCAATTCGAGCACTGGCGTTAAGAGTTTTGAGGGAAATTCTGAGAAATCAACCAGCAAGATTTAAAAACTACGCCGAGCTGACGATTATGAAGACTCTGGAAGCCCACAAAGACTCCCATAAGGAGGTGAGTCAGTCATGTGGCCAGGGGTGCTGAACAGACGGGTCATGAGGAGCAGTTTGGACATGGAGATAGAGGAATCAGAATCAGCGCACAGCTTAAGAGCCCCTTCCTTGGAACTCAGCCATGTCGTAATACAGCGTGGAGTCCCCATTGCTGTCGTCCTTGCTGAGCAGTGGCATAGTTCCAGGGCCAATGCCATTTGTTCAGTTCCTAGCTCCTGCTCACTGTTTCCAGCAGGCCTGCCCTGCCCCTGGGATGTGTTCCATGTCCGTGCTTCCAGCTGCCTTTGTGGAAGGGAAGGGTCTGCTGCTGCTTCTGGCATTTAGCCTCTGGTAGTCTGGTGTGGGAGGTGGAGACCAGCTTTGGAATCACAGACATGCAAGTCCCAGAACCAATGCCTTCTTGCTCCAGATCTGTGGACCAGTCATTTCACCTTCTGAGCCTCCGTTTCCTTGTGTGTAAAATAGGAATGGATATTTCCACAGAGTTTCTCATGAGAATTAAATGAGATGACCAGGGATGATTCCAGCCCAGCGCCTGCCAACAGTGGGTAGCAGGCTGCTGTACTGACCTTCCTCCCTCCCGGCCGTTCAGTGTGCTTCTCTCTGCAAGATGAGGCTGAGTGGAGGCAGCCCTGCTGTGCCTCTTCCACTCACTTTTGAGTATTTAAAATGCTAGCAAGCTATCTCTGCAGTTCCTGGCATTGGGACCTCAGCTGCCTGGTAGAGAGTGGCAGGACATGTCTCTGTGTCCTGCACACATGCCACAGAGGGTGCACACTCAGCAAAAACACAGCCTGTTGCTTATTGGATTGTCCAGCCCCTATGCCTCACCAGGCTTTCAAGTGGCTAGAAGCCTACAGAGAATGGGGAGGTGGCAGGAGCTGTCCAGATACAAATGATTCAGTGACACCCTTCAGTAAAAGGAACCGTGGGAAACAAACTCATAGATTGGAACTTCAGAAAACTTAGCATGCCAGATAATGGGCTTGACCCCAGAGTGAGACGTAACAACTTGCTTAGTTTGAGCTCTTGGCTCATGTGTGACTGTCGTGTGAGCACACTCGTGGATGAAGGGAATTATAATTAACACAATTCTTCCGTCTACATAGACAGTCAGACCCTAGATCATAGTTCTGTTTGGCATTTGTGTGACTGCTTGAGCAGTGACTGATGTGACCTCTTCAAATCTCCACCACAATTGTAGCTCAGCAAGGGCGAGGGTCTTGTCCTCAGACTGGGCCTCTCTTCACCTGCTAGTCCTAGAACAGCACACAGTACACGGGGGAGGGATGTGTTTTCAGACTAATAACTGGGTTTCCAAAATCTGGCTTGGTTGCATGATGGTGATAATAACTCACATTTGAACAAAGCACTTTTCATTTATAATAACTCATTTAAAAAACGTGAAGACCAGATGAGCTAGTACGATCAACATAGTGATTCCCAGGTGAGGAGGGAAGGTCCTAGAGCAGGGGTGTCCCATCTTTTGGCTTCCCTGGGCTGCATTGGAAGAATTGTCTTAGGCCACACATAAAATGCACTAACAATAGCCAATGAGCCTAAAAAAAAAATCACAAAAAATTTTCATAATGTTTTAAGAAAGTTTATGAATTAGTGTTGGGCTGCATTCAAAACCGTCCTGGGCCACGGGTTGGACAAGCTTGTCCTAGAGGAACTGTATGCACAGCAGTTACTGGCAGAACTGAGACATTAGCTAGGTTTTGTGTCTCCGTTAAGGGGCAAATGGCATGTGCTAACTTTTTTAAACCATAATTGCTTCTCCTTAATGAGAATACGTGATCAAAAAATGAAATTAAAATGATGTTCTTTTTGTTGTGCTTTGTTTTTGAGACAGGGTCTTGCTTTGTCACCCAGGCTGGAGTGCAGTGGCACAACCTGTGCTCACTGTAACCTCCACCTCCCAGGTTCAAGCAGTCCTCCTGCCTTAGCCCCCTGAGTAGCTGGGACTACGGGCATGAGCCACTGCACCTGGCCTGATGTTCTTTTACATAGAGATGATATCAGTTGTTTTCATGGGGCAGTACATACTTAGACTCGGGCATTTAAATGAAACGCCAAGCCGTCCATGGTGTCTTGGCACGCACTTACCGACTCTCCAGTTGGAAGATATCTGTCTAAAGTTGAGTCCTAAGAAGTATAAGTTAACAACATTAAGTAATTGGTTTGTTATTTGTTTTTTTCTTGGGAGATTTTTTTTTTTTTCTGCAAAATTAGAAATTTAGGAGAGAAAATTCTCAGGTATGAGGCCCTTTAAATTTTCCAAGGGAAAAGAGCAGAATATATATCCTGCTTAAAATAAACTTAGCAGCACTCGGGTTCAGGGGTCCCCATGCTGCTGTTACTGACTTGTGGTAGAGCTGGTGGAGGAGATGTGTTGGGAACGGTGCCTGCATTGGCAGGCCTTCCTGCTTTGCATAGTTGGACTCACCTTGACTCATTGCCCTTGGAGTTTCCTTATAAAACTTTACTCTGTCACTTTGCCAGGAGCCACTATAATAACTCAAGAACCTGTGTATTTAGGTTTGGGGTTGGGTTTTCATTTTTCGTTCCTTTTTTTTTCTTTTCCCTTGAAGTTCTTCTTATCTTCCTCTTATTTTAACCAATCTTTTCCCATTCCTTCTTGCTATTTTTTAGGGCAGAAGGCTGAGATGCACATAAAGTTTGTGTTGTAGGCATCTTGTTGGCATATTAATATGGCACGTAATATTTCTCTAGTCCTTCCATTTTCTTATCATTGCTTTCAATTCTTACGACTCCAAACATTTATTGAAAAGGATCTGAAATGTTTCTAGACTTACTTTATTAGTCATACAAAGACATAGTCTATTTTCCTGTCTTATTAATACTTCCAAAGTTTGTTTATCCCAAAGTTAGCTCTCTTGGAGCTTCGTTCTCAATAAGAAGCTAGTTGGTTTTATATTCCCAGACAAAAACTGGGCTTCAGCAGGAGATGAAGAGCGTAAGACTCGGCAGGTTAACATGGGGCTGCTTTTAGAGACATTGGCACCAGCTGCCCTTCTCTTGCCAGCGTGACGTTACCACACCAGCATGTGCACTGTGGCTCTGACTATGTGACTGCAGCGAGGAAGGACAGCTTCTTGAAATACAATTTCTGTAAATTGAAATTTGTCACAAAAGCTGTTTGGGAAGATGGATGAGATAGGACTGACAATAAGATGGCTTGTTTTCTCATATAAGCAAGCGTCTGCTTTGTCAGTTTCTTTCAAAAGAAGCTATATGTGCAGAATGTGTTTCTTACACATTGAAAATGTGCCAAGTACCAAATCTGTCTCAGACACCATTCATCCAAAGCTAACATACATGTTCTATAGTAAGCAAGATAGATGAAGGATTTGGACACCGATTTAGAGTTTGTATTTTAAAATTTGGTGTTTCTGAGCTTAGACATAATGTTTTCACAGTCCCTATTTGAGTAAGTCTCTTCATTATCTAACTTCTTTATCTTTTTAGTAAATAAATTTTGCTATTGAGTTTCAGTGCCTCATTAATGAAGTTACCGTGGTTTGCAGTAGAGTTGGCATTTAGCAAATACCTTAAAGGGCTAAGGCCTTGAGAGTGACCTTTTAAAATTTTGAGCCCATTTTCTGTTTCCAAGAGAACTCCATGAATTTGAACTCTTCTTATATTAGAATTTGTAATCTGTTTGTTAGAGCTGGTACAGAACCTCTCCTTTGGTGATTAAAAAGAGAGGATTAAATAAGAGAATTGATACTACAAAGAGATTCTGGGGTCAGTGTGAGATAAAAATCTCGAGGCAGAAAACCTGGTTTTTAGTCCTGCGTCTGCTGTTGTCCAGCTGTCCCCAGTTTCATCATCTTAGTATAACCCTGAATAAGCAGCTCTGCTGTGAGAATGAAAGATATTATGATATAGAAACATGCTTTTAAAATTGTCATATGCTATACAAATGTTGCTACATAAAACTGTTCTCAGACATCCTTACTCATTTCAAAAGTGCCCATTTCTCAGGAAATAGTTGATATACTAATTATAAATCATTGTATGCACACTTAATGCAAGAATATTTGTTGCTGCCAGTCATTGTGATGTGCATATAGTACCCATAATGTTGAAGTTCACAGTAAATGTTTTATTTAAACTTGAAAGAAGCCCAACTGTTTTTTGAAGATATTCTGTAATTGAGGTTTTCTGATCATTAGACTTAGCTTATTCTGAACTTTGCCACATTAGTGAATATCCAGTTACACTTGTCTGTTAAAAGAGGAAAATATTAGCATCATTCATGTCACTGTGCTGGATCACCAAACATTTCTTGCTACACACACAAAGGTCGTGGTGTTTAAGGCACCAGAATCCAGCTTCAAGTGGTTTGGCTTGTTTTGGGAAGTTTGATTCTTAGATAAATATAAAACCACCAGTAGTATGTCTTCAGGGGTTTTATTTTTAAATCATTTCTAGTTAACTTTTTATTTTATGACTTTAAGGAATTAAAATGGCAAAATCAGACCAAAGTTATTTATAAAAGAAAGAGAACTTCCTGGGAACTTGTCTGGTTTCTGATTCGCCCAGCCAGCATGGTATCTCATGCAGTCCTTTAGACAAATGCCATAGTCAGAGAGAAGCACCAGTGTGCCAGAGAAGATATGTGATCAAATACCAGTTAGAATCACTAGCTGACCTCATCTCAGCCAGACCCCCTGCGCTCAGGAATGGCCCTTAGGTGCCTCTCAGGGCAGCAGTCATTTGTATCAGTGGGCACTGGGAAATAATATACTGCATGAACTCTGGAGAAATGCCTTTACCCCTCTGTACTTTGGTTTTTCCTTATCTCTTACCCTATCAAGTGGACTAGGTGATTATCTGTGTTTCATCCAGCCTCAAGATAATACAGGTTGCTGTTGAGTAGCAAACCAAAATCCTCAAATTCTAAATTTTCAGTTTTCCCTAGGCCCAACCTTGGGATATGACCAGAAGCCCCATTTCCTTTGTAGGTTTTTGCTTTTTAATAAAAAGATAAAACCCCAAAACCTGTTTAGCTTCATTGAGAGATTCCAAGTTACTGAGCCAGCAGTCATACTAACAGCACAAACTCCAATAAATGTTTGATGATTGATGGGTAGTGGTGTACTGTAGTCTTCAAGGTCCTTACGGTTTAGGTGAGGTTAAAGCAGAGTCGTGTGGTTCAAAGTGAAATACACCAGGAGTTTAGGAGTGGGCTAGAATAGTCAAGGAAGAGTTCCTTAGGGAGTTAGAACCTGAGATGGGCTGAAAAGGAGCGCATAGGGAGAGAACTCTAGCTAGGAGCCAAGGCCATGTGGCCAAGGGAGGGGGCATGGGCTTGGAAGACACTCCTGGGTTGAACCCCGCTGAGCCAAGACGGCAGGAGACTTACCATTTTGTGAGCCCTCATATTCTCTGTGTCGAGTGGAGAAACATAGCCCACCTCACAGGCTTGTAAAGTGCCAGGCACAGTGTCTATTTCTGAGTGGCAGCTGTGGTGGCGGCTGCTCCTGCTGTTATTCACAGGTAGGGGAGTAGTTCTGCCTCGCTGATGAACTGACTCTCAAGGAGCCAGATGTGACACCTGCCCTTTAGTTCTTGTAGCTTCAGAAAGAGCCATAACTTAATGTCAAAACCTTTGAGTTTGGGGTTTGAAGGCCTGGGTTCACATGCTGCTTTTGCCAGCTCGGGGACTGTGATTGTGGACAAGTCATAGACACTCTGGATATCTAAAGCACTTGTATGCTGGGTGGGAGGTGGGGGGCGGGTGTTTTATACCCTGCGCTGAGAGGCTAGCATTAAAGTCAAGTGAGGTAAGGTGGTTGACATTGTTGAAAATTGAAGATAGTATCCTTTTTATACTCTTCCATTGAAGAAAGTAGACTGATTTTGAATAGAATTGTTGTCAAGTTTTTAAAATTCTACATAAAGCAGATATAACTGCATTTCTCTAAATACACCGAAGAAGCTATTAAATGCAATTGAGTAAACTCTAAAACACCAGTCAAAAATATGACTTGTATTTTTTGACTACTGCTTTGTTTGGAATCCGTCTATATTTGTGCTGGGGTAGCCGGTACATTGTCAGCGTTAGGCTAGGAAATGCCATGGGTTTTTAGAGATGGATACCGGAATTAGAATGCCAAAGAGAAGCCTTAAACGTGCTGCCCAGCTTCCCATCTGATGCTGAGCACCTCCTGAGAGGCCAGCCCAGCCTCTGCAGCATCTCCAGGACAGCAGGACACACCACCTCCTGGGCTCCCAGCCCCTCTTTCCACTCCTTCTCATCATTTGTCCCTGTTGGCCCTAGTTCTACCCCTTAGAGTAGAACAGAATAAATCTCCCACCTAAGAGCCTGACCACATTTGAAGATATCCATTGTGTTGCCCTGAATCTCCTTTTCCAGGCAAGGATGTGAAGACTGTCTTGTTAGAGGTCATTTCATACAGACACTACTTCTCAAGATCTTCAAAGCTTCCTGGAATTTTGTGCATGCACATTTTTCAGGGGAAAAGACTCATCAGGTAGAGTTGGATGATAAGATTTTATAATCTGAAATACTTTTAAAATAATTGATTCAGATTCTCCCTTTGGTTTTACTGATGAGGAAAACCGAGGCATAGAAAGTGAAGAAATTTACCCCAAGCTCACTTGGCTAGTTGATGCCAGAACCAGAGCCAAAACTCAGGTCTCCAGACTTATAGCCTGGAACTTTTCTTCTCCTCTCCCTCTGGTACTGAGCCTAGCTAAGTGAGGACTCTCGTCCCAGGTTCAGGGCCATGCTGGCGCTCCGTTGTAAATCCCAGGACCATGTCAGTGCCAATCTGGGGCATTGGTCGTTTTTCCCCAGTCTACTGGTGGATACTTAAACTCAGGGTCAATCCAATTTTTTAAGGTCTTTCTGGCCTTTCCCAGAAGGTGGCGCTAAACTCTTCCTTAGCTTCCACATGATTGAGTAGCTAAGCTCAAGACACTGCTATGAAGAGTTCTTTGATTCCAGCCACTGTTGTTCCTGGACCTTTGCTTTTTTTTTTTTTTTTTTGACTCAACCAGTTATTCTGGTGTGTCTGTGACAGAGCCAGATCAAACCTTGTGAACCTAAAAAACATGCAATCCAAATTTTGAAAACTTTGTGCTAAAAGAAAGAAACCTTTAAGCAAACATTCACCAGTATTCTGAGTAATGATCCAATTTTAAAAAGCTAGATGTGAAAATTACGCTTTTCTTAGCTAGACACTATTACTTCACTGACTTTGAAAGAGGAAGGAGTGCTGTGTTTCTAATGAGACTGTAGCAGAATTGGAATAGTTTTTGATGACTTCAAGGCAGATTATAACCCAGAAGTCTTTTTGATCCTGTCCTCTTTGAATAGTCCCTCACCCCTTTCTAAATCCTTGCCACTTCTGGCCACCCTGTGTACTAAGTGGTGTTGTCTTCCTTTGTTTCTGCTGCCCATGTTGACTTTTGCTCTCTGTTTGCTTACATTTATAATCTTTGCTTCTTATGTTACATAGAACACAGGGGCAAAACCTAAAGTTCACCCTGATTCAGGCAGCTTGCCAAAGCCAGGGGTTTGGCATATAGAGGGAAGTTGAGAACACCTACCTCCCTTGCCAAAACCAGCGTCTGTCTTGGGAAACTTTCTCTAACCCCAGTGAAAAAGAGGGCCTCAAACTACCCATCTTAATGTGCAGCTTCTGACATTTTATTTTCAGACATTTTAGAACCAAAGCCCTCATCCACATTAGATACATTTGATCATCCGGGCGTGGTGGCTCACACCGGTAATCCCAACACTTTGGGAGGCCGAGGTGGGCAGATCACTTGAGGTCAGGAGTTTGAGACCAGCCTGGCCAACTTGGTGAAACCCTGTCTCTACTAAAAATACAAAAAAATTAGCCAGGCGTGGTGATGTGCGCCTGTAGTCCCAGCTACTCGGAGGCTGAGGCAGGAGAATCGCTTGAACCCACCAAGATGGCGCCACTGCACTCCAGCCTGGGCAACAGAGCAAGACTCTGTCTCAAAATAAAATAAAATAATAGATACATTTCACCAAATGCCTCATGCAGGCCACATCCAGAGTTCCTGGATTTTTGTAAGATGAAGGGCTCCTTGGGTTTGGGTTTCAGCTCAGCGGATCTGAAACAGCCTTTTTCCCCAGCAGCTCTCTGTAGGATAATTCACTTTATCCTGAAGGGCAATAGAGTGCAGGAGATGGGGAGGAGAGAAGGAAAACCACGAGTTCTCACCACGAACCCGGCAATCGGTTACCTGGTCTCACTAATCCTCGTTGCAACCCCGAAGAGCACCAGGAGGCCTTAGCTTGCTCCTGTCAAGCCTGGAAAGCAATGCTGCCGACTCTTGAATCCTGTCTCCAGAGCCGTGTTCTTTCCACCCACTGAGCTGCTTCCCACCTCCCGGGGGACCTCAGATATTGACTCCTGTGCATCAGTGCTTTCTAATTTTGATACGCTACAGAATCTGGTGTTTTCTGACCTTTTGTTTCTTTCTCCAGGTTTGAAAACAGAGGCCTAAAAGTTCCTCAGCTTTCAGGCTGGTGTGTTATGATACTTGGGCAGTAATTTCTTGCAGTAGAAAGCCAGCAGTTTCTGAGCATGGTTTCATTGCTGGGCCAGATTAGATAAGAGAGGGACTGTCTCCTTCCACTTTTCACCGTCCACTCAGCTGTGTGTAACTCAGCCACATAGGTACACAGCCACGTGCTTGGCTTTCCCAAACACACACAGACTCTGAGACCTGCACAAATGGAGGAGGAAGGAAAGCGCCCGTCTGAGGCAACCCATTACCTGACGGAGCTCTTCCAAGAAACATGCCGGTCCTCCTCAGACAATTGGTGACTGGAAAAACCTGAGCTGAAGTCTCTTTTCCAAAGAACTGTTCTGTTGCTTTTCCAGTGTGTCACCTGGAATGGGACTCTCTGGGCCTGGTACAGTAGATTTTTCCACAGCCCAAGTTGATCATTTGTAGATAACCTGCCATGCTCCTAGTTTTCTGTGCTAGCTCCTTAGGAAAAATGTAAATCCAAGTCAATGTGGCATGCTCCAGATGTGACTTTGTGAGTCATGAGCATTAAAAATATGTACGCTGGCCTGGGTGTAGTGGTTCATGCTTGTAATCCCAGCATTTTGGGAGGCTGAGGTGGGCAGATCATTTGAAACCAGTTTGGGTAACATAGCGAGACCCCATCTCACATACTGAGACCCCTACAAAAAACTTAAAATATTATGTGTGCCTGTAATCCCACCTACTTGGGGAGGCTAAGGTAGGAGGATCGCTTGAGCCCAGGAGATCGAGGCTGCAGTGAGCCATGATCACACCATCGCACTCCAGCCTGGGCAACAGAGCAAGACCCTATCTGTGTGTGTGTGTGTGTGTGCACGTGCACACGCACACTATGGGGAAATTAGTTCAACAGCTATTTATTGAGCACCTGGCGTATACTGGACATTGTGCCAGTCATGGGAATAGAAAGGTGGCTAAGATGGGATCTTGCCTTCAAGGAACTTTTAGTCTAGTGGGAGGGACAATTTCAGCAAAATATTTACCTGCAGTGATAAAATAAAGCGTACACATGATGAGGCTTCCTGGGAGTTGTGTTGCAGTAAGTCCTCAGGATGACTTGGCCAGGGGCATAGAGATGTGGCTGCACAGGGTGTGGGCAGGGAGAGGAAGCACCGCATAGGCAGGAAGGAGCTAGGCCTTGCTGAGGAACCTCAGGCATCTTAGAGGTCATTGGAGAGGGCATACCCATCATGATGTTGGCACTGGACCCCAGGGAAGGAGCTGGCTTACCAGTGTTACCCATTCTTAGAACATTCAGTGTGATGACTGGGCCTCTGTGGAGTCTCGGGGTCACAAAGCTCTGCCCCCCTCGCCCCCCATCCCCAGCAACTTGGGAGCTCCCGGCTCAGCTGCTGTGCCTTCTGGTGGTGCCTCTGCTGCTGAGCTCCACTCTGGTGTCATTCCTCCACCAGCACCTAGCTTGTGTTTTGTTTTTGTTTGAGATGGGGTTTCTCCATGTTGCCCAGGCTGGTCTCAAATTCCTGGGCTCAAGTGATCCACCCAGCACAGCCTTCCAAGTAGCTGGGGTTACAGGTGTGAGCCTCCATGTATGGCTTAGCCATCATGTGTTTTGTAGCTAAAATATACCAAGCTGGTTTACATCTTGTCTCAATTCAGATAACTGTGAAAGTAGATACTTTAAAATCCTCATTTTAGGCTGGTTGCAGTGCCTCTGTAATCCCAGCACTTTGGAGGCTGAGGTGGGTGGATCACTTGAGGCCAGGAGTTTGAGACCAGCCTGGTCAACATGGTGAAACCCCGTCTCTACTAAAAATACAAAAATTAGCTGGGTGTGGTGGCACACGCCTGTAATCCCAGCTACTTGGGAGGCCGAGGCATGAGAATCGCTTGAACCCAGAAGCAGAGGTTGCAGTGAGCCCAGATGACTCTATTGCACTCCAGCCTGAATGATAGAGTGAGACTCTGTCTCAAAAAATTAAAAATAAAATCCTCGTTTTAGGAGTTTTTATTAAAAAATGGAAGCTTAGACCAAGGAAGTTTTTTGCCAGAGGATTCAACTAAGGTTTGTCTCCTGTACTTCTCTCAGAGGCTGAGAATATGCTCATCTAACTCTGGAGGCTGCCTTTGTCGGGGTAAAAAAGTGAAAGGTCACACGTACACACCAGGGTCCAAACAGTACTCTGCTTTCAGGTGACCTGTGTGGAAAAAGCTACCTTTGGCAGGAGTTTGAATTGGCAAGAAAAAGAAATCACAGTGGGCTTCCTTCAAATAGGCTCCTTCCTGTACATTCGTGGCATGCATGGAGTCAGTGCCATCAATGTTGAGTCTAACACTTTGGCTGGCAAGGGGAAGGCCTGCTCACTGAGGTGCCTGGACGAGGCAGAGGCAGGGTAGGCTGGCTGTGCATGGCCGAGGGCCCTTGAGCTGGAGGAAGGCCCGCAGAACACCAAAGAAGCCTTCTGCACATATCCATTCTCCTTCCTCCCATCTAATCCTGGCCACCCACAAGAAGTGCATCAGGTAGCAGGTCCCTGCCATCTGGCTCCTTCCTGGGTCTCCACACCCTCATGCTGGCCCTCTGCACAGACTACCCTCACTCTGCCCTGAACCACCAGAGCATGGGTGGCCCAGTCCTTCTCAGCTCTGTGGCCTGAGCTTTGAGCTCAGTCTCTGACACACAGGAGGCACCTGGTCAGTGCTGGGTGAACAAACGTACACACAGAGCACAAATGAGAGGAAAGAATCTTATGAGGTGCTTGAGAGTTGGACATGACTTTTAAAATAAAATTGCCTCTCTACAGTGCTTTGTCCTCGAGCCTGACCTTCACATACATAGTGAGCACAGGCGAATCTTGGGTGTTCTGACCTGTACACAGTACTTACCCTTAAGCCATGCTGATCCGGAGCTCCACCAGGGATTCATCCATAATCCCAGTATAGGCCCCAGAGGTGGCTGCAGTGTGTTCACTCCAGGGTGCCGGCTACGTGGTGATGGATGTGGTGATCTTATTTCATGAGATTCCTAGCCTTTACTCAGGGCTGCAAGGAGTTAGCGGGTCCTCCCAGGGAAAGTACAAAAGACCTCCAACAAGAAAGACTTGAGGGAGGTAGGGCTTCTTTAAGTGGGACATATTCTCAGACAGCTAGGAGAATGAATTCTCAGTCTCTCAGTAAGTACTAAGCTCCTGGTAAATGCCCAGCTTAGTGGGTACTTAGGTACAACAGAAATGTTTCAGTTCCTGGGTGTTTGATAAGAAGAAACACACATGGAAATGCCACCAGAAATACAAAGCCGTCTACATATGGTGCCATGTGAATGTCACAGACAGAGGAACAGAAGTTGGGGGAAAAGTGTCACTGGTCTGATAGGGAGGCCTGGGCAGGGGCTGGGACGTGTGTGTCAGCCACATCTGAGGGACAGTGAGTTTTGTAGTTCAGCAGAAGGGCTTTATGGAGAGTGGGAGGTCAGCAGGAACAGTCATGATGATGGCGCTGGCTGCACCACGGAGCACCTCCCGTATGCTGGGGTGGGGTTCCCTTCAGGAAGACGAATGAGGTGCGGCCTGCTCCTCAAGTGCACTGCCCTGCCACCTTCCACCCTGAGCCAGGGCTGGGCTGCCAGTTTTCCCTGGCCTCAGACAGTTCAAGTAGATTTTCTGGAATACATTTTCCTTGCTACAAAGGTTATATTGTAATGGTAAAAACTGCAACTAATTTTGCACCAGCCTAATGTTCATTGCAATTTTTCTATCTATCTAAAAAGTATGAAGAGGAAAACAAAGTTATCCATTATCTTACCGCCCTGAGAGAAAGAGCGTTAACCCTTGATGCACTTTCTTCCAGGTGTTTTGTAGTGATAAGTGCCAGGTAGTGGGTGTGAGTAGCCAAAGCTCATATGGGGCTTCATAGTGAAAAACCCACTAACAGCAGCACGGCTGGCCCCAAACGTGTCCATTGTTAATGAGATGAACTCAGCTGTCTAGTGTTGGAAAAATTTCCCTTTACCATTCCACAGAGCAGAGCTGACACATGGACTCATGCACACTCCCTGAAGTGAGCCCTGTTCATGGGACAGTGTAGCCCTGGGCTGAAGGTGAAGCCGAGCGTCTTCTGGAGCCACAGTCTCTTCCCAGAGCCCCAGGAGAGCCTCAGTGAGGGCCCCAAAGTGACCCCAAGCAGTTTATATGGCCTCTGAGCCCAGCCCTGGGCCTGTCTGCTACACAGCTCAGGTGGCCTCTCTGTGGGCCTCCTGTCCATTTCCCACGCTCCCTGACTTGTACAGACTTCTTCACCCACTTCATGCCCATAACTAGAAGCAGCTTTCCAGATGATCCATATGCTGTTTCCATGGGCCTGTCTTGCTTCACTCACAAGGGCTGGGATGACTGAAGCTGTGGGCTGGTAGTCTTCACCTTTTTGTTGTATGAAGTTAGAGCTGAGTTATTTTGAGTAACAGAACATAATGCAAAAAGGAATCTGGATGGAATGACTAGCCCAGTCAGGGCTGGCAGTAGGCAAAAAGTATTCGAGTTCTGTTGTACTTTGTAAGAAAATCCATGTGCGTATAGCCTGGTGCCTGTCTTTATCTGTCATTTATGTAATGTGTACTCTGTGCCATTGGTAGTAGTAAGCATCCTTTACTGACTATATCTTGAGTACTGCTCACCATTTATCTCTGTGACGTCCCTGTTTTACAGATGAGGACATGGAGTTTTAGCATTTGGGACTAGCATGACTGGGACCTGCTCCCTGAGCCCAAGGCCGAGGCTCTTTCCACCAGGCCTTCTGCTGTCCTCTTTCTTGCTCACTGGGTTTTGCATTTTGCTTCCATCTTTATTACAAAAGGGTCTTGTGGCCCTCCAGAGGTCAGAGGCTGCTCCTTTGACCATGAGATGGCCATTTCATGTACCTCCCTAAAAATGGAAGGCAAAGGGGTCATCGTGAGCACAGAGTCCTAGAAAAGCAACTTTCCAGAAGAGATTCCTCAGGAAAACCCTTTCAGGGGCTTCTCTCTGTGCCTTCCCAACTGCCTCAACTGCCTGGCAGGTGGGCCTCTTCCAGGAAGTGCCAGCATTGAAGTCACTCTGATTTCCTCCAGGCTTCTTTGCAGATGCTCCAGTTGTAGGTGTCCCACAAGCCATTGGAAGCATTTCTGTATTCAGGTCCTAGTCTTCTAGGGCGGAGGTTCTCCAATTTTAGTGTGTCTAGAAATCACCTGGTGCTTACCAACACAGCTCGTTGCACCCCCTCCTCCAGTTGGGGCCCACCTCTGAGCAGGTCTGGGTGGGCCTGAGAAGTTGCATTTCTAACAGGTTCCCAGCACTGCTGCTGGGGCTGATAGGGGGCTGCACTTGGAGTACCACTTTTCTTTTCTTTTCTTTTCTTTTTTTTTTTGAGACAGAGTCTTGCACTGTCACCCAGGCTGGAGTGCGGTGGCGCGATCTTGGCTCACTGCAAGCTCCGCCTCCCAGGTTCATGCCATTCTCCTGCCTCAGCCTCCCAAGTAGCTGGGACTACAGGTGCCCACCAACACGTCCGGCTAATTTTTTGTATTTTTAGTAGAGATGGGTTCTCACCGTGATAGCCAGGATGGTCTCGATCTCCTGACCTCGTGATCTGCCCACCTCGGCCTCCCAAAGTTCTGGGATTACAGGTGTGAGCCACCGCACCCGACCGAGTACCACTTTTCTAAGGTTTTTCCCAGAATCCCCTAGACCTGCCTTTCCGTGGCCCACACTCTCCTTTAAAATCACCCTGCAGACCACTCTGTGTTTAACAATTGAGCCAGGCGAAGCAATGGCTGCCATCTGACATTGAGGTCATTGTCCTTTGGCCTCTGAAATCAAAAGTGATGTTTGGTCTTTCGCTTCACGTGGCATGTGGAGCTCACTCTTTGGGGGAACTGGGTGTTTCAGGTGGTGAGAGCGGCTGAGGAGGCTGCGTCCACACTGGCCAGTTCCATCCACCCGGAGCAGTGCATCAAGGTGCTCTGCCCCATCATCCAGACGGCCGACTACCCCATCAACCTTGCTGCCATCAAGATGCAGACCAAAGTCGTCGAGAGGATCGCAAAGGAGTCATTGCTGCAGCTCCTTGTCGACATCATCCCAGGCTTGCTGCAGGTAGGCCCTCGTGTTGGTGGGGCCTGCCCCCGGCCTGTGTGGGGTTGCCTAACTTGAAGTAATGTAAGGGCTTTGTGCTCCTCCTTCACTGGCAGGGACGGGTAGGAAAAACCAGGCAGGACCTGTGAGGCCGTGTGGCAGGGACACTTCACAGCCTCCTCTGTCGGCTTCCAGCTCACCCCCTCTCCTGAATGCACTAAGAATGCTTTCCTGGCAGCTCACAGAATGAACTTTCTGTTTACTATAAACATACTTTGATCATTTTTTTGTCCATTCTTTCAACAAACCCTTATTGCACACCTGCTGTAGCCCCAGCCCTGGGCGAGGTGGACCATGGCGTGTAAATCAAACAATGGTCCTTGGTCTCATGCAGCACACAAATACTCACTGAAACTCTTCTAAGCATGAGACAGTAAGTGAGACAGACTGGCATAAAGCAGCTGCGTTCCACTGTGTGGACTGCCTCAGAGGATTTTCAGCCTACTCCGCAGCCACACAGATAATGACAGGTGTCACCATGGGCTACATGACAGTAGAGAAGGGGTTTCCAGGTTGGGGTGGGGGAGAGAGGGTTCATAGAAGAGGTGGTTTGAAGTTGGCCCTTGGCGAGGGAGTTTCACTGGGGAAAGGTAGAGAGGAGTTAGCATCACATTTAATCAATGCTGCTGTTTGCTGGGCACTTGGCTTGGGGACTAAACACTTAATTGTTGAGGCCTAGATTATTCCAAACAAAGGGAAAGGCACAGAGACTGAAGAGTCCCAGGCTGTTTGGAGAACAGCAGCAGGTAGCCCCAGCTGGGTGTGGGCCAGGATGAGGCCGACAGATAGATGGAGGCCCAGCTGCAAAGGGACACGGACATCAGGCTGTGGGACCAGACGTTCCCCAGCAATCACTGGAGGGTAGAGGGGTTTTGCTCACAAGAGCGAGTGATGATGTTCTCATTTCTTTAAAGGCATTTTCACAAGGAAATTTGGTTTACCTTTGGGAGAAATGGGAATAAAGCAAGTTCTCTTTCCCCTTCATTTCCTTTTCTCATTCTCTCTCCTCTACAATGTTTCTTGGGTGGCAGCTTGTTACACGGTGATACCTGTGCAGACGCAGAGACCAGTCTGGGACTCTCCACCCTCCTGCTTCCGCACCCCAGAAACCAAGTTTCTCTTGATGCTAAGTTGTGACCACTTTGGGGTGAAAGCTGTCTGGATTCCATTGCGGGGCTGAGGTCTATCCTGGTTGTTACTGACAAGTCCAAGGTTGAACTCTGAGGGCATTTGTGGAAACGTTGATGAGATGTTGGCTATGGAATGAATCTTTGATCTGGTTTCCTTTTCGTGTTCCCTTCTGGCTCTCTAGGGTTATGACAACACCGAAAGTAGTGTGCGTAAGGCCAGCGTGTTTTGCTTAGTGGCAATTTATTCCGTAATCGGAGAAGACCTGAAACCTCACCTTGCACAGCTCACAGGGAGCAAGGTATGTATAGTGTTACCTGGGCTGATGCGCACACCTGGGCTCTGCCAGCTTGTCATAAATCCATTTGATTGCAGCTCTGGATTCCAGACAGGTTTTGTTCATTGTATTTTAGCTGGGCCTTATTTCTCCAATAGGATTTTTCTAAATATAAAAATGAACTATACAGTGAAATCAGTTTAAGGTAAGACTAACATTACACAACATAGTCTGCCTTAACTCCTGTTTATGAAATGCTAATTTTGAGCTGCTGGTTTATTTCCAAAAGAAAAACAACTTTAATTAGAAACCATCCGATTTTTCATGGAAACACTAAAGAAATTTACCTGCTTGCTTAGCAGTTGCTGAATCAGAGCTGAGTCCCTCATGGGCATCAGTAGTGGCAACAGCTGGCTCTCACCTTGAGCCTGCAGGGCAGCCCTACGCACTTTGCATGCGTTGACTCATGTTTACGGCAACATCCCTGTGGGCATGGTCATCCCCCTTAACGTGCCCCAGGGCACAGACCTGACTCCAGGAGGCAGACTTCTTACTCACACTGCTGCCTCTAATGTTCCTTTAAGGGTGTCTGGAATCAGGGGAAGAAAATGGACCAAAATGGATGTCACTGAAAATGAGAGTGGCTAGACTGCTTATTGGTTTTAATTAAAACAACAACGACGACAACAAACTCAAATGTGACATGCTAGGCTGGTGAGAGCAGATTAAAAACCCGGCCTTATGCTGTGGCAGGAGAGGCATGGTGAAGGGGTGAGGCCTTGGTTCCCAGAGAGGAGGCCAGCTGGGCCTGGGGCCTCAGGACCTGCCTGTGGAGAAAGCACATCTCTGTGGAGTTTAAAATCCCCACCTTTTTATACAAACCACTCTATCAAACGAAGCCAGTGGAAAACATGAAACCAGAAGCGCCTGCTCTTATGAGAGGAGGAATTGGCAAGTGGGGCCCATTTCATCATTTCAGATTGAGCTGTTGCTTTGATACAGCTGGTGAGCATAACAGCCAGAGCCTTGTTTCTCCAGAGTTCTGGGGAAGCAAAGCTCTGGCTGGGGTGTTCAGAGCAGGGTTTCTCCACCTTGGCTCTGTTGACACTCTGGGCCACCTTGTTGAGGTGGGCTGCCCTGTGTGTGGTAGGAAGTTTAAGCAGCATCTGTGACCACCACCGTCTATACCGACATGTGCCAATAGCACCCATCACTGCTGTCTCACACCTGGCCAGATGCCCTCTGGGGGGCAGAATCACCCCTGGTTGAGAACCGGTGGTCCAGAGGAGACACTGTCCTCTTTTTGTAAACAGGAATCAGCAGATAGGCTGGAAGAGGTGTATGAGGCAGGTGTGCAGTGCATGGTTTGGGGGTGACCTTATTCTGTTCTCCAGTTCCTTCTCCTTGCCCTACTGCTGCACAGGCTCCTCATCAGATCCCCTTCCTAATTATCTGAAAGATACAGAGCAAAAGTCCCCCCAGCTCTCCTACCTCCATCAGGGATTTGTAGGTGATTCCTGCTGACCAGGAGGACCTTCGATGATACAGTTCACAAAGGGAATTACATTTATAAAATGGAAACTTCATCCAAAAAGAACATGAGTCACACCTTGGTTTTGTCTGGCACTTTTTACTTTTCCTGAGTAAGAGAGTTGTCCCATCAACTCATTTGACCCTTTGGATAAGGGACAGAAAATCCAGGTGTTTTCTCCTCCCCATTTGGCAATTGACCCGCTGCTGCCACTCTTGGTGAAGCTTTGGGTCCAGAACCCACATTCCTGACCGGGAGCCAGCGCCTTCCCTCCCCCAGTTACAACCTTAGTTCCTCAGGGGTTTGGAGAGACTGGCCTTCACATCTTTCTGCTTTCGTAGCCCAGTTCATCCAGCCGTTAAGTTTTTTATTATTATTATTTTTATATGGAGCCTCGCTCTGTCACCCAGGCTGGAGTGCAGTGGCACAGACAACCTCTGTCTCCCAGGTTCAAGCGATTCTCCTGCCTCAGCCTCCTGAGTAGCTGGGATTACAGGCGTGTGCCACCACGCCTGGTTAAGTTTTTGTATTTTTAGTCGACACGGGGTTTTGCCTGGTTGGCCAGGCTGGTCTCGAACTCCTGACCTCAGGTGATCCTCCTGCCTTGGCTTCCCAAAGTGCTGGGATTGCAGGTGTGAGCCACCGTGTCTGGCCTAAATTTTTTTTCATGTAATAGCTCTGGTATGTTCATATGAACTTTGTAGACTCAGGTACACATCTCCTAATACAAACTCCCTCCCTTCCTCAACCAGATGGTAGCTGGCAGGCAGAACCTGGTGCTAAGTCTGTCTCAATTTCCTTGACTAGAAACAAAGGGAATCAAGTCATGGCTCCCTGTGTTCCAGTGTTACAGGCCTATGGGAACACCCTCTCCTTTTGCTAAAATGAAGTTAATAAATGAAGGCTGGGCATGGCTCACACCTGTAATCCCAGCACTTTGGGAGGCCGAGGCAGGCGGATCATCTGAGGTCAGGAGTTCAAGACCAGCCTCACCAACATGGTGAAACCCCATCTCTACTACAAATACAAAATTAGGTGGGTGTGGTGGCACATGTCTGTAATCCCAGCTACTCAGGAGGCTGAGGCAGGAGAATCGCTTGAACCTGGGAGGTGGAGGTTGCAGTGAGCCAAGAACCGCACCACTGCACTCCAGCCTGGGTGACAGAGCGAAACTCTGTCTCAAAAAAAAGGTTTTTTTTTAAGAAAAAAAATAAGTGATACCAGGAAGAGATATCTTCTGTACGAAGAGGTCTGATGAAGGGAAGGAACCTCTGTAGTGCATTTGGAGAGATGCCGTGTTGCTAGGGCAGCAACGCTAGCTTTGGGGTCAGCTTGCCTTCTGGTCTCTGTTCCCCACTTACGAGTTTTATGACCTTGAACAAGCTTTCTTTTCTTTTTCCCCCCCTCCAGTCTTTTTATTGTGGTATAATAAAATTTACCATTGTAACTTTTTTTTTTTGAGATAGAGTCTCACTGTGTCACCCAGGCTGAAGTGCGGTGACGTGATCTTGGCTCACTGCAACCCCCGCCTCCCAGGTTCAAACGATTGTCCTGCTTCAGCCTCCTGAGTAGCTGGGATTATAGGCGCCTGCCACCACGCCCAGCTAGTTTTTGTATTTTTAGTTGAGACGGGGTTTCACCATGTTGGTCAGGCTGGTCTCGAACTCTTGACCTCAAGTGATCCACCCACCTCCCAAAATGCTGGGATTACAGGTGTGAGCCACCTCATCCGACCCATTGTAACTATTTTTAAGTGTGTGGTTCATATTGTTGTATAACCATCACTACCATCCATCTTCGAAACTTTTTTCATTTTGCAAAACTGAACCTTTGCACCCATTAAACAATAATTTCCTATTTCCTTCTTTCCCAACCCCTGGCATCCACCTTTCTACTTTCTGTCTCCATGAATTTGACTACCCCAGGTGTCTCATATAAGTGGAATTACATCGTATGTGTCCTTTGTGGCTGGCTTATTTCACTTAGCATAATGTCCTCAGGGCTTATCCATGTTGCAGCATTTGTCAGAATTTCCTTCCTTTTCAAGACTGAATGTCCATTGTGTGTAGATTGCATGGTTTGTTTATCTGCTCATCTGCTGATAGACCCTGGGTTGCTTCCACCTTCTGGCTCTTGTGAATAATGCTGCTATGAACACTGGTGCACCTGTTCAAGTCCTTCATGTTTCAGGGAACCTCCCTGCTGTTTTCCACAGAGATTGCACCATTTTACGTTCTGACCAACAGTGCACAAGGGTTCTAATTTCCCCACATCCTCACCAACACTTGTTATTTTCTGTTTTTATTTTTCACTTTTCTAATTTATTTCTCATTATTTCTAATAGCCGTCCTCTATGAGATGAGGATGGGTATCTCATTTGTTGAAAATAAATAACCTGATGGCGATTTCTTATCTGTTAAAAAGATGATCCTTTCCCTATTGAACGGTCTTGGCATGCTTGTTGAAAATTATTTGACTGGGCCAGGAGTGGGTGGCTCACGCCTGTAATTCTAGCACTTTGGCAGGGTCACTTGAGGCCAGAAGCTCCAAACCAGCCTGGGCAACAGCAAGACCATGTCTGTGCATGCATAAATTAATTAATTAATTTTTGGTCACTCAGGCTGGAGTGCGGTGGCACAATCATGACTCACTGGCACCCTTGACCTCCTGGACTCAAGCCATCCTCCCATCTCAGCCCCTCCCCAAGTAGCTGGGATTACAGGCACACATAATCCCAGCTAATTTTTAAATTTTTTGTAGAGATAGGGTCTCGCTATGTTGCCAGTCTGGTCTTGAACTGGTTTCAAACGATTCTCCCACCTCAGCCTCCTACAGTGCTGAGATTATAGGCGTGACCATGCCCAGCCAATTTTCTCTATTTTTCTGTTCTCTATTTTGTTTATCTCTGCTCTAATCTTTATTGTTTTCTCCTGCTAGCTTTAGATGTAGTTCTTTTTTCTGGTTCCTTAAGATAAAAGTTTAGGTTGTTGATTAGAGAGCTTTCTTTTTTAATGTAAGCATTTATAACTCTAAATTTCCCTCTTCAGCACTGCTTTTGCTGCATCCCCAAAAATTGTCTTATCATTTTCATTTGTCTCAAGATGTTTTCTAAGGCTAGGTGCGGTGGCTCACGCTAGTAATCCCAGCACTTTGGGAGGCCGAGGCAGGAGGATCGCTTGAGCCCACGAGTTCAAGACTAGCCTGGTCAACATGGCAAAGCCCCATCATACAAAATACAAAATTAGCTGGGCATGGTGGTGTGCACCTCTGGTCCCAGCTAGTCAGGAAGCTAAGGTGGGAGGATCACCTGATCCTGGAAGGTCAAGGCTGCAGTGAGCTGAGGTTGTGCCACTGCACTCCAGCCTGGGCCTCCGAGTGAGACCCTGTCTCAAAAAAAAAAATTCTTTTTTTAAATATGTCTTCTAGTTTACCTTATGATCTCTTCTTTACTCATTGGTTGTTTAAGAATATGTTAACTCAATTTTTATAAATTTATGATTTTTTTTAGTTTTCCTTCTATTATTGATTTATTTCATCCCATTATGGTTGAGAAGATACTTTGGTATCTTTTTAAATCTATTTAAACTTAATTTGTGATTGAACATATGGTCTATGTTCAATCATATGTTAAATCCTATGATAAACCATATGTTAAATCACAAATTAAACTTCAATAGATTTGAAACTTAATGTGTCCCTTGAGAAGAATGTGTGTTCTGTTGTTGAGTTTCATATACATCTGTTAGATCAAGTTGGTTTATCAGGTTAAGTCCTCTATTTGCTTGCTTATCATCTGTCTGGTTCTTTCATCCATTATTGAGGGTGGAGTATCGAAGTCTTATCTCCAGAAGCTTTTTTGATGTCAAGTCTGTTTTGTCTGATATTAGTATAGCCAGCCTTGCTCCCTTTCATTACTGTTTCATGGAATATCTTTTTATATCCTTTCATTTTCAATCCATTTATGTCTTTGGATCTAAAGTGAATTTCTTATAGACAGCATATAATTGGATCACATGTTTATCCATTCTGCCCATTTCTGTCTTTTGATTGAAGAGTTTAATCCATTTACATTTAAAGTACTGCCAGGCATGGTGTCACATGCCTGTAGTCCCAGCTACTCAAGAGGCTAAAGGTGTGAAGGTTAGAGGATTTGCCCTCTGACCTTGGCCCAGCCACTTCAGCCCTGTGGAGCGGGGTTCTCACCCTGCTTTTTCCCTGGCTCTGATGGAGCCTTTGGGCTGCAGTCGTGCTTGAGATGAATGGCCCTGCCCCCGTATCCCTTCCTCCATGAGCTGCTGCGGCCCACCTAGTTGTGACACCTGGTGGTGGGCTTGTCATTGCCCACTGCTTTTCCCTCCTCTGGACTCTGACCTCCTCCCGCCCTCTGTGGCCCTGGCACCTGGCAGATGCATTGGATGAGCAGCAGGCACTCAGAACATGTTTTTATAATGAACTCCTCAACCAAGGGAACTAAGGGGCTTGCTGTTTCCTTACTGTCACCTGGGATTCTTTTTGCTGTTTTCTACTTTCTGATTGCTTTTCTTCCTGCTAATTCAGTTTCATCTTCTCTTTTCAGATGAAGCTACTAAACTTATACATAAAGAGGGCCCAGACCACCAACAGCAACAGCAGCTCCTCCTCCGATGTCTCCACGCACAGCTAATGGCAGTACCTGTCTCTTGTGTAGACCTAGAAGCAATCAGTGGTGCCTCTCAGAGACCTTTCCCCACCCCCTTCATCGGCTGCCCAGTCAGTACAAGGAGGCCCACAAATATTTATTACAATCAGTATTTTGGTCCCTTCCAGCTTTTCTGTAGAATCTTACTGGTATTGAATGTAAAGGAAGCAAGGCCTGTATTGCAGTCTTCATACAAAACAAAAGGAATAAGAACAGAAAAGAGCCATACTGAAACATGTCTTGTACAGCCTGCTGAGATGGCGAAACCCTGTGTGTGGGGTGCAGTTTTTAAAAATCAGAGCGCTCTAGCCACTACTTGGTAGAAAGTAGCATTTTTTTTTCAGTTAATAACATATTTGGGGGTGGGGTGGGGTGTTACTTTGTGTTCTTCCTCCTTAGCCTATTTTCTTGTGCGTATGGTCTGTGTGGGGCCCCTTTCACAGCTGACACCACGAAAGGTGATATATCTTTAAGTTGTGTTCTGAGACCTACTAAAAATGGGAATCAAGTCTTGGCAAGAACAGTCTGAAGATGGCCTTTTAACAAACGCTGGGAATTTTGCTTGTCATATCCAGACTGGAGGCCGACTGCCCTGGCTTTCAGCGTAGAATTGGGAGTGCACCCTGACAGTCTCCTTCCAGCCCTCCCTAATCGACTCCACCGACAAGGTCCCTACCCCAGAGCTTCCATGCAAAGGAATTCTTCAAGTTTAAATCTGGACACAAAAATAAGATAAATGTATGGCATCATTTAGGGATGCCTGAGATGGCAGTTCATGAAGCACAGAAGATAAAGAAGAAGTCTTTCATCTTTACTGCTGAGATCCTTGGGAACACTGTTGTCATGGGGGCTCTGCCAAGACCCTCATCTCTGGGCTACACGATGATTCAGATTGAGCACCAACTTCTTTCCTCCCCTCCAAGTTCTGCCTAAGCCGTTCAGTTCTAACGTGGTCTCAATTAATCTGGTAAATGGCATCTTTACCATCTTAGTTCTGACTTCTCAGTTTAATGTGGAATTAAGAGCCAAGAAAAGCCTAGAGAGACTGGATATCACAATTTTTTTTTAATTTTATAAACTGAAGTAGTTCCTTGAATGTCTGTTGATGAAATAGTCACTGTTTAAGGAAAAAAGTAATTATGAGGTGTAGCAGATTGCAGAAAAACAGGATTAGAAACACACTTAAAAAGAACACACATTTACAGTCTCTCTTCCTCCTCAACGAACCACTAGGCCCCCTTGTTAAAAACACCTTTAGAGCCTAATTACTCCAATAAAAGTAACTAGAGGTTTGGAGTCTGGTTAAATAAATTCTGAGTAAAATTCTTAAGCCAAATGGAAATTCTTAATGCAATCATGAGGACTTCTATCGTCTCTTACTGTTGTATTAGATCCTATAAATTGAACTGATTTTTCCATAAGGAAAATGCTTCTTTTGAGATTAATTCTAATAACGTATTTGCTATTCCAGTGCAGAGCCCACTGCAACTGCTAGGACTGAAAGCAGAGGCTGGGTGCCAGAGCACGTGATTCTTAACATCATTTCCACAGACCCCTCTGCCCTGACCCTCTGGATTGGATGCAGGAAGCTGGGAAAGACTGATGTTGATTTGGAAACATGCGCTGAAAATGAAGGCCCCATAGTGCATAGGAACAGTAAAGCCAGGGTGCTGACGTGTGTGTGTGTGTGTGTGTGTGTGTGTGGTGTTGTGTGTGTTTGTGCGTGCACCCTACACATGTGTGGTACCTCACTGCTGCTGTTGAGGGAACTTGAGGGACGCGTTTCAAGGGGTTGGGTATTACTGACTAGCTTTGGCTCAAAATATAGCAGGACCAGGTCTTTTGTTGATAAGTACTGTTTGTTTATTAATATGTCATTAATGGTATTTCTTTTTTACACTCTACAAGTGAATTAGGGAGTCTCTTGTTGACCCCTCTGTTGCAGGAATGTGCGTCGGGCTAGGTTATCCATGAGTTTCTTTATTCCTAATGCAGTTAGAAAGACCTTTCTCCTTGAGCTCTTTGACTCCCAGAAGGTCCCCCAGTCCCCAGTGTACTTAGAAAGGATCTCGAACATTGCTGGACGTCCTCATAGTACTCACAAAGGGCTAGCCTTGAATGTCACTCGCCCAGTCTTCAGTCTCCTGACTTAGAGATACAATCACGTCACAGGTCTCTTGGCCTCAATCTGAAAACTGCTGCCGCCGCGCCGAGGAGACTCGCATGCCGCCACCACCTCACTGGGAGGGCGCCGAGCCCACCGTCGCCCCCTAGACCCTGACAGCTGCAGCTGCCTTGCCTTGCCGCCGCCTCCCTGCAGGGCCCCTGTTCCAGTGAAAAACAGAACACAAAAGAGCAGAGCACCTAAGCCTGCCTCTGCCTCCCTGTCTACCTGACTGGCCAGGGCCCAAGACCCCTGCTGCTCCACTGCGGGGCTGGGCGGGCTGACTCCCTGCTTCCTCCAAGCTGCTGCCTCCCCTGCAGCCAGGGTCTGGGCAGGGTGCAGCCGGTCCTCGGGGCACGCAGCTTCCTTCAAGTACACTGTGTGTGCTTCCCGGACCTGCGGCGATGCCACGGGCCTGCCTTTTCTATGCGCCTCACTAGCTTACCACCCTGTGCAGGTAATGCAACTGACTTTGTCTCATCAGTCTTTTTCTTTCCCTGCCACCCTTTATTTATCAAGCATAATGTTACACTTTAAAGGACAGCAAATAAGAACTTTGTAGAATCCCACCAGGACTTTGCTAACAATAATGTTTGGAAATAAAGAAATGCTCTGAAAAAATATCAGCCACCAAAATAGTTTTGTTGGCACTGTGTTCACACGCATGGTCCCCACACCCCCAGGTTGGGTGGGTTTTTTTGTTTTTTGGGTTTTTTTTGGGGGGCTTTTTCATGTTACATCCATATCTGTATTTATATCTTATTTGTTTCACTTTCAAGTGTATCATGGCAAATGTACAGATTTTTTTGTTAATAATGTGCTAGGATTTGCTAAAAAAGAAAACAAAAAAAAAAACCCTTTTGAGTTTGCCCTAGAATAAATGAGACTTAATTCAATGTTCTGCTTGATGATGTCTTTACCACCACCATGCCCTGCAGATAGCTGATCCCCTCCCCCTGCGATCAGAACACAGCCATTTCGATAAAGGATTCAGGAGGAATCATACATCAGAAGAGCTCTTTCCCCTCGTGACATCAAGAGGTCAACCCATGTAATCCTAGCATTCTGGGAGGCCGAGGCGGGCGGATTACTTGAGCTCAGGAGTTTAAGACCAGCCTGGGCGACGTGGCAAAACCCCGTCTCTACTAAAAATACAAAAATTAGCTGGGTGTGGTGGTGTGCCTGTAATTCCAGCTACCCAGGAAGCTGAGGTGGGAGAATCGCTTGAGCCCAGGAGGCAGAGGCTACAATGAGCCGAGATCATGCCACTGCACTCCAGCCTGGGTGACAGAGTGATACTCCATCTGAAAAATATATATATTGATATACATTTTTTTAAAAAGGTCAATCTGGGGAAGTATCACATCTGATGGAGTCGCCTGGGAGCTGGTTGCTGTGCCGTGTGTGCGGTGACAAGGTGGGAGGTGAGACGCATGGGCTGGAACCCCACCCACGCTCCTGGAGGCCATGTGAGCAGGGGCCTCCCTCATCGGCTCCATTTCCTCAACTGATCAGTGAGAACAGTGGCTTCCCGGAAAGGTAGAAGCAGGAGAAAGCCTCAGCCTCGAATCCCGAAATGAGCTGGAGAGCCACTGAGAGCAGCCGGGCTCCCCTGCATGCCTGCGGTTCTTCTCTGCTGGTCACTGGGGACTGGAGCAGACTAGGCAGGGCAAAGAGCAGAGCCTCTGGGAGCAAATGCACAACGTCACAGGCTCCACAGCCGCTGCTTTGAAGCCCTTTTTCCCTTCAAGTCTTAAAATTGTGGCAAAATACACGTAACACGAGATTTACCATCTTAACCATTTGTAAGTGTGCTGTTCAGTGGTGGTAAATATATTCAGGTCATTGGGTAACCATCACCATCATGGTGTTCTGGAATCCCTCTCTAGGGCTCTCAACTAGTAAAACAAACCCTGTCCCCATTAAGCATAACTTCCCCATTCCTGCCTCCCGCAAGGCCCCTGGCAACCAGCATTCTACTTTCCCTCTCTCTGAATTTGACTATTCCGGGCATCTTGCATAACTGGATCATACAGTATTCGGCTTTCTGTGACTGGCTTATTTTGCTTAATATGTCAAGGTTCATCCATGTATGTATCAGAATTTCTTTTTTAAATTTATAAACACATGTTCACCTGCATTTTTTCACATTTTTAATTTCCTTCCTAAGGCTGAATAATATTCTATTGTATGGATAGACCACATTTTGAAGCTTTACTTTTTACTAAAAAGTTGTTTTCCATCATGTTCCATGATTCGTCCCGAGTGCCACTATCCAGTGACTCTGTGCCCCTTTCTCCTGTGGCCCACCACCTTGTACCCCGCCTGAGACGCCTCAGGATGCTCTGGATCACAGATACTTGGATTGGAATCCCAGCTCCACCCCTGCCCCCCGTGGGCAGATCACTTCCTGCCTCAGTCTTTTCATTTATGAATTGGGTTAAGAACTGCCTGGCTGTGTTCAAAACTATAGAAAAAAATGAAAAAATAACTGCCTAGCAGAGGTGCCATGAGAGTTCATGGAGATGATGTAAGTGAAGCAGCTGGCCCAAAATAAATGCTCCCGATGGTCGCCTGCCCTGCCTCCTACTGTGGACCCGGAAATGCACAAGAGGGTGATGTCACCCCCCTTCCCTCCCCACAGGCACACCTGCATGTGCAGTCAGAGACCATTATTCATTAGCAAAAGAAAAACCCTGGGCGGTGGGACCAGGTTCAGACACAGCAGCCTGTTCAGCTTTCTATATGTGGTTCTCCAACCCTGGTGCCATTGCCCTACCTTACCAAGGGCTGCCAGGAAGTCCTTGCCATTTTTCAGAGGGTCACAGGCCACCAGTGAAGGGTGGGGTACTGAGGCTGTTAGCATTCTTGGCTGATGAACTTCACACTTTGCAAGATTCTGGTCTGTAGCATCTTGCTGTAGGACACGTCCTGAAATACTATCGACGGACGCACTGTTGTGTTCGGTTTCCAAATGAGGAAACAGGCACAGGAGGAGCCACGGCTAAATAGTGACTGATGGAGTTGTGCCAGGCCCCGCTATGCATTTGGTCCGGCAGTGCTCCCCTCCCCTCATCAGGCCTTGCACCCTTCCATCTCCCC
Organism: Pan troglodytes; assembly: GCF_028858775.2. NCBI lineage: Eukaryota > Metazoa > Chordata > Mammalia > Primates > Hominidae > Pan > Pan troglodytes. Next base: position 22,013,353 of record NC_072411.2, on the reverse strand, counting down.
CTGGAGTTACGAGGACTCAGAGTGCACATCAGAACCCCTCGGGGCTTGTGAAGCAGATCACTGCCTGCCTGCATTGCTGACCAGTAGGGCTGGGGCAGCCTGAAAACCTGCGTCTCTGCGGAGGACCCAGGCAGTGCCGCCGCTACAGGGCTGGGGACCCCACTTGGGATTGTAGAGCATTTTGCTTAAAATGTGACAGGTGGTTTGACCCCAAGGCTGGGGACAATCCTGCAGGCTGTGGCTGAAAACAAGGTATGGCCTCAGGAATGTCAGGCCATCCCTGTCATTATAGGTAACTATGGTGACCAGCTAACTCAGCACGGGAGGACGAGAACTTTTGAGAGTGAAATGGGATGCTGTTAGCAGAGAAGACCGTGATGGCCTAAGCCGCCTGGGCCAGAGCTCCCTCCTCAGGGGACAGCTCTTCCCCCGCAGGCTCAGCCCACCTCCTCCAGTATTTATTAACTCACTTCAGTGGCTCCAGGCAGGAACGGACAAAGGTCATGTGAATGGGTATCTCATCCCAGCTATGTATTTAAAAGACATTAAAATGCTTCGTGCCATGCCCTCCTCAGCTGCAGGTGCCCGGCCTCCAGGTGGACTTGCCGGGCCCTGGAGCTCCTGGAGACACAGTGTTCCTGGGTCACTTCCCGGCAGTTCCGGGATGTCCTGCCTCCCCCTGTGCCCTGCCAAGTGCCTGGGAACAGTCTGGGTGGGGCGGGCAGTATGGCCTCCTACAGCGGTGGTTCAGGCTCTGCACCACCGTGGCCTCTGCTCCCCGACCGTGAGGACTTGGAAGGCTCCGGAGGTATGTCCAGGGCCAGCACTCCGGCCATGCCTCTCCTCTGGTCTCCTGCTTTCCTGTCTGCTGTCCTGCCATTTCCCCTGGACACCTGCTCATTCTTCAGTGGGAACAAGAGCTGGGACCTATGAGTGCTTACTACGGCCAAGCTGGCCGGGTGCCGTGGCTCATGCCTGTAATCCTAGCACTATGGGAGGCTGAGGCAGGAAGATCTGTTGAACCTAGGAATTCAAGACCAGTGTGGGTAACAGAGGGAGACCCCCTTCTCTACAAAAAGTTTAAAAAATTAGCTGGGTGTAGTGGCAAATACCTGAAGTCCCAGCTACTCAGGAGGTGGAGGCTGCAGTGAACCTTGATTGCACCACTGCTCTCCAGCCTGAGTGACAGCCAGAGACCCTGTTTCAAAATGACAAAACAGAAACCACCTGCCAAACTCTGTTCTGATGCTTTGCTGAGCTTTCTGATTTAATCCTCACAACAGCCCCATGAGGCAGTTCCTTTGATAATTCCCGTTTTGCACATGGGAAACAGTGGCACAGAGACTCTGAGTAACTCACTTGGGGTCACAGGTCTCTCTCGTAAGAGAACCGAGATTCAAACCCAGGAAGTCTAGCTCTAGACTGAACCGGAGTCTTTTGCTTTGTAACTCTGTCCCTTCCCTGAGCCTCTGTTCCATTTTCCATCCACCTGAGTCTTGTTAGCAAGTTCAGGTGGGCCGTGGTCACAGGCAGGCCCGCCCAGCTGTTTGACACCAAGCTCGTGGTAAACATTTCCGCAGTACTCCCGGGCAACTGCTCAGTGGGCCTGGTGGGGGAAAGGCCCGCCTGGGTGCTGGAATCTAGGGCTTGAATCCAATCCTGAGTGTTTTGAAGCCTGTGACTTAATAGCCAGATGACTCCAGCTCACGAAGACCTCAGTTTCTTCCTCTGTAAAATCCTAGGAGATGGGAATTGGGGAGGCAGGGCTGGGGTGTGTGTGTGAGGGTGTGAGGATTAGCACACTGTTAAAGTCTCTGACACCCTTCCGGAAGCCTCAGCAAATGTCAGCCATCATAATTCCTGTATTATTACTATCATGGAGGTCCCCGCCCCCGTTTCTGACACATGACGCTCAACAAAGTTCTGGACAAATGAACGACTGATGTAAAGTCTCTGCCCTATCACCCCCCAGTCCACGCGAAAGATTCACACGACAACCGTGGGCTTCCAGGCAGCTTTCCCACCTGGGGGGATGATGGGGCTGGGGACAGGACGGGGCCAGCATCCCCTCCCGTTCACCCCTCACCCCCAACGCCTGCCAGGAGTCTCCTCCACGCTGTCCCTGGGCTCCTCAAACCTAGTGCTGCCAGGCCTGGCTTCCCTGCCCGTCTGCTCGCTGCTCTGTAGTCTGCAGACACTGATGCCAGGCTCTCCCCACCCTCCACTCCCCCTTCAGCCCACCTGCAACCAGCAGCCCCCCGCAGCCCCCCGCAACCAGCATCCCATGGAGAAGATGCCGCTGGGACCCTCTCCTACCCAGCCCTTCGCTCCCAACTCCCTGCATACTCCACCCCTTCTATCCTCTTCCCCAAAGCTGCATGGCTGCTGGGTTTTTCTTTTGTATTTGTATTTTTTTGTTTTTTATTTATTATTTATTTATTTATTTTTGAGACGGAGTCTTGCTCTGTTGCCCAGGCTGGAGTGCAATGGCGCGATCTTGGCTCACTGCAACCTCCTCCTCCCAGGTTCAAGCCATTTTCCTGCCTCAGCCTCCCAAGTAGCTGGGAGTACAGGCACCCGCCACCATGCCCGGCTAATTTTTTGTGTTTTTAGTAGAGATGGGGTTTCACCGTATTAGCCAGGATGGTCTCAATCTCCTGACCTCGTGATCTGCCTGCCCCAGCCTCCCAAGGTGCTGGGATCACAGGCGTGAGCCACCGTGCCCAGCCTCCGTTTTTTTATTTTTTAGAGACAGGGTCTCACTCTGTTGTCCAGGCTGGAGTGCAGTGGCGCCATCGCGGCTCACTGAAACCTCAACCTCCTGGATTCGAGCGTTCCTCCTGCCTCAGTCTCTTGAACTCCTGGCCTCAAGCGATGCTCCTGCCTCTGCCTCCCAGAGTGCTGGGATTACAGGCCCACGCTGTTAAAAAAAAATGTTCCCCTGATGTATCATTATTTCATGTCAAACCTTGCAATGCCTACCTCCTACCCGTCACTGCCATACACACTCTCTGGGATAAAATTCCAAAATCTTGAACATGGCCTACAGGGCTCGCCACCTGGCCCCTGCCTTCTCCACCACCCCATCTTGTGCCGCTGTGCCCCAGGCACTGCCTCCTGGCCTCAGGGCCTTTGCATTGCTGTTGGCTGTGCCTGGCCCCCTGTCTACACACACACCTGCACACATGCACGCATGCACTCACCTGCTCAAGCACTCCTCTGGCTAACTTCACAGATCCTTCAGGTCCCAGCTTAAGTGCCAGGCCCCCTTTCTTTTTTGGAGAATATTCTAAATTAGACCTTTTGTTTTTCCTTCCTAAACTTGTTACGCATTTTGTATCTATTTGTGCAATTATTTGTCATCTTAGTCATCTCTGTGGCTAAGAACTGGGCCTGTGTCCTTTACCTCTGTATTCCTAACACTTAGCCTGGCCCATGGTTGGTGCGGGATGGATGGATGGACAGATGGATGGATGGATGGATGAATGAATGAATGACTAGTTTGTGGTTCCCCAACTAGGATGTGGTCTCAAGGGCGTGACTTGAGGCTTACAGTGTTTTCTACTTAGCTGGGAGCCCTGCCATGGTACTTGAGAACACAGTGGCTGCTACTAAACTGCCTGGGTTCAAATCCTAACTCTTGTGTGGCCGTGGCAAGTTACTTCACTCTTCGTGCCTCAGTTTCTTCTTCTGCATGGAAAAAGTGCCAATGGCAGCAGTATCTACCTCATGGGATATTTGTAAATCACTGAAATAAAAGAGCACACGGCCAGGCATGGTGGCTGACACTTGTAATCCCAGCACTTTTGGAGGCCGAGGTGGGCAGATCATTTGAGGCCAGGAGTTCAAGAACAGCCTGGCCAATATGGTGAAACCCCATCTCTACTAAAAATAAAAAAGATTAGCCAGGCGTGGTGGCACACGCCTGTAATCCCAGCTACTCAGGAGGCTGAGGCACAAGAATCGCTGTAACCCAAGAGATGGAGGTTGCTGTGAGCTGAGATTGCACCATTGCACTCCAGCCTGGGTGACAGAGCAAGATTCCATCTCAAAAAAAAAAAAAAAAAAAAAAAGAGCAAATATGGCCAGGCACAGTGGCTCATGCCTGTAATGCTAGCACTTTGGGAGGCTGAGGTGGGAGGATCACTTGATCCCAGAAGTTTGAGACCAACCTGGGCAACATAGCAGGACCCCCATCTCAAAAAATACAAAATACAAATAAAAATAAATGAAATATAAGAGCACGCGGCCACGGCCTGCACATCCTGGCAGCCATTGTACTTTGTCAGGTGGGCAGTTGAGCCGGTTCAGTGGGGGAGCGTGCTTGGCCGTGGAGCCGGCCTGGGGTCTAACCTGGCTTCCCCATTTTTATCTGCAAACTCAGAGAGTCTTTTGGCTTCTCTTAGCCCTAAAGTTACAAGCAGCGTGACCAATGTGGAAAACAGTCTGTAAAGGAGAAGATGTGCGTACCTTACAACCCGCAGTTCTGCTTCTGGGGCACACCCTGGAGCAAGGGTGTGCTAAACAAGACACAGCACAAAGGCGCCCGGGGAGGAGAAGGGGTCAAGAAACTGGACTCCCCACGTGAGCGATACCGTGAAGGAAAGAGGAAGGACCTGCAGCTGCATTTATCACATGGGGAATCGGGAATGCCGTTTTGGGGGGAAAGAGAAAGTCACAGAAGAAAGCACAGAGCATCTTGCCTTTTTTTTTTTTTTTTTCCTTTTTTGAGATGGAGTTTTCGCTCTTGTTGCCCAGGCTGGAGTGCAATGATGGCGTGATCTCGCAACCTCCGACTCCCGGGTTCAAGCTATTCTCCTGCCTCAGCCTCCGAAGTAGCTAGGATTACAGGCGCCCACCAGCACGCCCGGCTAATTTTTTGTATTTAGTAGAGATGGGGTTTCACCATGTTGGTCAGGCTGGTCTTGAACTCCTGAGCTCAGGTGATCCGCCCACCTCAGCCTCCCAGAGTGCTGGGATTACAAGCGTGAGCCACCGCGCCCAGCCACATCTTGCCTTTTTTTAAGATCAAAATAACCAAAACAAAACCATGTATTTTCTTAGAGACACACATGTGTGGTAAAACTCTACAAAATGAGTGGTTAGGAAACAAATTCGGGAGAGTAACTGCCTGTTCGGGAGAGACGGGACTGAGACTGGGGGAGCATGTCCTCAGTTTCAATGACCAGATGATGTTCTGCTTTGTAATTTGGGGGTGGGTTCACAGGTGTGTGTTTTATTGTTACAGCCCATAACTATCATTTATGTTCTATGTTTTCTTTTGCATTATCAAATGTTTCATAATTTAAAGACTAAAATTGTGTGAGAATCCCAAGTTATAAGGTGGTTATTTAGGTGAGTCTCCATAATTTAGGTGAGTCTCCTATTGATTCTTTAGACAATCACAGACATGAAAACCCTCAAATGTAAAATTCCTGCAGAGAATTTACAGAGCCTTGAGAGTACCTCTGTGGACTCCCATCCAAGGAAAGCCACCCTGCGTGAGACTGCCCAGTGTCCTAACAGGCCTGTGTCTGAGGGGACGACTCCACATACAGGATACTGTCAGCTTTCGTGGGACACTTTCTGCACATGGCGGTGGGGAAGGGCTGGGCATTGCCCCTCTGGCCCGAGCATTAACGGGCTCTGTCTCCTTCGCCACCTGCTCCTCCTTGGCTCCTCTCTGCCTGGTTTTGCCTCCTAACAAAAGCCAAAGGGATTTGAAATGGTCTTGATGCTATCCAAATTAGCACTAATCACACAGGGTCCTGATTTTCCAGCCAAGTCTGAGGTCCCATATTCTCTGTGAGACGTTTTCCAAAAGTATAGGAAAGAGGACGCAAGAGAGACACACTCAGAGAGGCAGGTGCACATGGGGTGGTGGCTACTCTCAAAATGTCAGGTTGCAGTGGGGAGAGGTTGAGTCTGAGGGCCATCCCCCCATCATGCCTGCCTCTATGGTGGGACCCAGCTCCCTCTCCCTCAATGCTAGGGCTTCGTGTATGGCTAGGTTCTGCCAGGGAGATAGATGCACCTCACAAGATGAGAAGCAGCTTTTGTTAAGGATGGACACAGTGGTGGTGACATTTGGTTCTTGTGGGGCATCTCAGTTGCAGGTTCTAGCTTGTCCTCAGTCTCAAAGCTACCAAGCTGCAAGTGGCAGCCGCCAAGATTTGGAAAGGAATTTTCCCTGTCTCTTGCTGTTCCTGGTTGGGTGGCACCCACCCCTGGCACCCTGGCCCTCCCAATGATGATGTCCACTACCTAAATGTCTTAAGAAGTCCCATTCTGCTTAAACTAGCTGGAGGGGGGCTGGGCACGGTGGCTCACACCTGTAATCCCAGCACTTTGGGAGGTGGAGGCTGGCAGATCACTTGAACTCAGGGGTGTGAGACCAGCCTGGGCAACATGACAAAACCTCATCTCTACCAAAAAATAAAATAAAATAAAAAATTAACCAGGCATGGTGGCACATGCCTGTATGCCTATAGTCCTAGATACTCCAGGAAGCTGAGGTGTAAGGATCACCTGAGCCCACGAGGCAGAAGTTAAAATGAGCTGAGATTGCACCATCGCACTCCAGCCTGGGCAATAGGACGATACCCTGTCTCTAAATACATATATAAACTAGCTGGAGGGGATGCCATCATCTGTAATAGGGAACTCTGAGCCATGGAGAGACAAGACCACAAAAGCATCCAACTGAAGAGAAAACATCTCAACAAATGATGGCTTAGCCTTTTGGTGGAAGACCATCCAGCCAGTTAAAAGTGTATGTCCTAGGCACAGGCAAAGATTTCACGAAGAAAACACCAAAAGCAATTGCAGCAAAAGCAAACATTGAAAAATGGGATCTAATTAAACTAAGGAGCTTCTGCACAGCTTAAGAAACTATCATCAGAATGAACAAACAACCTACCAGAATTAGGGAAAAGTTTTGCAATTTATCCATCTGATAAAGGCCTAATATCCAGAGTCTACAAGGAGCTTTAACAAATTTACAAGCAAAAAAAAAAAAAAAAAACAAACGACCCCATTAAAAAGTGGGCAAAGGACATGAACAGACACTTCTCAAAAGAAGACATTCATGCAGACAACAAACATAAAAAAAAGCTCAACATCACTCATCATTAGAGAAATACAAATCAAAACCACAATGAGATACCATCTCACACCAGCCAGAATGGCAAATATTATTAATAAAAAGTCAAAAAACAACAGATGCTGGTGAGGTTGTAGAGAAAAAGGAATGCTTTTACACTGTTGGTGGGAGTGTAAATTAGCTCAACCATTATGAAAGACAGTGTGGCAATTCCTCAAAGATCTAGAGGCAGAAATACCATTTGACCCAGAAATCCCATTGCTGGGTATATACCCAAAGGAATATAGATTATTCTATTATAAAGATACATACACACATATGTTCATTGCAGCACTATTCACCATAGCAAAGACATGGAATCAACCTAAATGCGCATCAATGGTAGACTGAATAAATAAAATGTGGTACATATACACCATGAAATACTAAGGAGACATAAAAAGGAACAAGATCATGTCCTTTTCAGGCACATGGGATGGAGCTGGAAGCCATTATCCTCAGCAGTCTAACACAGGAACAGAAAACCAAACACTGCATATTCTCACTTATAAGTGGGAGCTCAAATATGAGAACACATGGACACATGGAGGAGAACAACACACACTGGGGCCTGCCAGAGGGGATGAGGGAGGGAGAACATCAGGAAGAATAGCTAATGCCTGAGGGGCTTAATACCTAGGTGATGGGATGATCTGTGCAGCAAACACCATGGCACATGTTTACCTACGCAACAAACCTGCACATCCTGCACACGTACCCCTGAACTTAAAATAAAATTTGAAGAAAAAAAGTGTATGTCCAAAAAATTCTTCAAGACATGGGGATTACTGACAGTTAATATTAAGTGGAAAGTAGAAAGGTAGGGAAGATTTCCTCTTCTGATAATGGTACGCTCCCAACTCCCTGCATACTCCACCCCTTCTATCCTCTTCCCCAAAGCTGCATGGCTGCTGGGTTTTTCTTTTGTATTTGTATTTTTTTGTTTTTTATTTATTATTTATTTATTTATTTATTTTTGAGACGGAGTCTTGCTCTGTTGCCCAGGCTGGAGTGCACTGGCGCAATCTTGGCTCACTGCAACCTCCACCTCCCAGGTTCAAGCAATTCCCCTGCCTCAGCCTCCTGAGTAGCTGGGACTACAGATGTGCGCCACCACACCCAGCTAATTTTTTGTATTTTAGTAGAGACGGGGTTTCACCATGTTGGCCAGGATGGTCTCTATCTCCTGATCTCATGATCCACCCACCTAGGCCTCCCAAAGTGCTGGGATTACGGGCATGAGCCACCATGCCTGGCATTTTTTGTTTGTTTGTTTGTTTTTGGAGATGGAGTCTCACTCTGTCACCCAGGCTGGAGCACAGTGGCATGATCTTGGCTCACTGCAGCCTTGACCTCCTGGGCTCGGGTGATTCTCCCACCTCAGCCTCCCAAGTAGCTGGGACTATAGGCGTGTGCCACCATGCCTGGCTAATTTTTTCTATTTTTAGTAGAGATGAGGTTTCACCATGTTGGTTAGGCCAGTATTGAACTCCTGACTTCAAGCAATCCGCCCACCTCAGCCTCCCAAAGTGTTGGAGTTACAGGCATGACCCACTGTACCTGGCCAGGTGGGGCCTTTAAGAGGTGATTAGGCTCCACTCTCATGGATGGGCTTAATGTCATTAAAAAATGGCTTCCAAGGTTGAGCATGGTGGTTCACGCCTATAACTCTAGCACTTTGGAAGGTGGAGGTGGGAGGATCACTTGAGTCCAGGAGTTCAAGACCAGCCTGGGCAACATAGGGAGACCTCATCTCTACAAAAAATAAAAGCCGGGCTTAGTTAGCATGTGCCTGTAGTCCCAGCTACTCTTGGGAGGCTGAGGTGAGGGGACTGCTTGAGTCCAGGAGGTAGAGGCTGCTGTGAGCCGTGATAGTGCCACTGCACTCCAATCTGGATGACAGAGCAAGACCCTGTCTCAAAAAATAAAAATAAAATTCCTAGTGTTTCCTGTTTCTATTCAGATCAATAGCTGAATGCCAGGTACCAGGGTCTATGATTTGTATCAGTAAGGAGAGGGTCTGTGGAAGAGCTGCATTTGAAGTCACCACCTTATTAAATTTCCCAGTACCCAAGAATCAGCTGTCTTGTCTACAGGCTAAATATGTGAAGTCCGTGAGGCCACAGTACGGATGACCTCTGCATCTTTGAAGTCTTTGATGGTGGTATTAATCTTTGAAATTCAAACAGGGATGTGGTGCAGCTTTTAATAAACTATTTTCATAGACAGGAGGAACCCAGAGGTCTGTGTTTAGCTCTTCCAACAGTAACAGCACTGTCTCCTGGGTCAAAGAGCCCCAGCCAAGATTCTGAAAGTTGTTAAGGCACAGCAGCCACAGGATGTGTTTACAGACCTACTGGTCACACAAGATGCCCCTGGGCCCAAAGTCCACCTATTATCACCTGATGCCCAAAACACCCATTTGACAAATGGACTGCAGTAACAAGTTTTTTTTCTTCCTAGGAATTTGCATGAGCTCAGATCGTGTCCAGACCAGGTGCAGTAGCTCACGCCACCTAGCACTTTGGGAGGCCAAGGTGGGAGAATGGCTGGCATCCAGGAGTTTGGGACCAGCCTGGGTAACAGAGAAAGACCCTATCGCTACACAAATAAAAAATAAGCAATTAGCCAGGGGTAGTGGTGTGCAAGAGGCTGAGGTGAGAGGACTGCTTGATCCCAGGAGGTGGAGGCTGCAGTGAGCCACGATCACACCACTGCCCTCCAGGCTGGGTGACAGAGTAAGACCCTGTCTCAAAACAAAAACAAACAAAATAATTTTTAAAAAAGATTGTGTCCAGTGCACAGTTACTCTGGTAAACATCCACATGCACCTTTAGGGAAGGCCCAGGTGACGACTGAGAGTCCATCCTCGTGATGATAGCATGGGGTTTTTTCTCAAGACTTCCAGCCTCCCCTGCACTCCGGGGAACCCAGGCTGGAGACTGAGCTCTGGGAATTGGGTGAGGGGCAGGGACTCTGTATTGTGCCTTCTCAGGTCACATACGTATCCATCCTCAACACCTGGAGCTTTTTGGTCGCATAAATCAAGTAGGAGCTTAGCTGGGCTGCCACATCTCATTCAGTCCCAGAGACCCCAGGCTCAGACAATGTCACCAGAAGTCTCATGGACTTGCCTCTGGAGGAGCTGCTACATGGCCTCTGCCACCCATGATCCCTCCCTCCCTGACAAACACAGGGCCCCTTTCAGGCAGTGTTGTCCATGCCACCACAGGCTTTTTTTTTCTTTTCTTTGTTCTTCTTTTTTTTTTTTTCGAGAGGGTCTCATTCTGTCACCCAGGTTGTCGTGCACTGGTGCAAACATGGCTCATTGCAGCTTCAACCTCCCAGATTCAAGGGATCCTCCCACCTCAGACTCCGGAGTAGCTAGAACTACAGGCACACACCACCATGCCCACCTAGTTATTTTATTTATTGTAGAGATGGGGTCTCACTGTGTTGCCCGGGCTGGTCTCGAACTCCTGGGCTCAATCAATCCTCCTGCCTCAGCCTCCCAAAGTGTTGGAATTACGGGCATGAGCCACCATGCTCAGCCTCAATATGTTTTTGAAATAGATCCTGCAGATTTTGCTGATGGATTGAATATAGAGCGAGAGAAGAAAAAGAGCTCAGGTTGATTCTAACATTTTTGGCCTGAGATCTTAAAAGGCTGGATTAGGCAATTATACTTGATCCTTGAACAACACGGTTTTAAGCTGCCTGGGAACAGCTACGCGTGGATTTTCCTCCGCCTCTGCCAAACCCTCCTCTTCCTCCTCCTGAGCCTGTTCAACATGAAGATGACAAGGATGAAAACCTTTATGATGATCCACTTCCACAGACTGAATAATAAATGTATTTCCTCCTTCTTGTGATTTTCTTAATAACATTTTCTTTTCTCTGGCTTACTTTAAGAATACAGTATATTTTATATATATGTATATGTGTATATATATGTATATTTTATATATATTTTATATACATATATTTTATATATGTATATAAAATACACATGTATATAAAACACATATATATGTATTTTATATATGTATATTTTATATATGTATATTTTATATATATGTATATATGTATACATATATATATATAAAATATGTGTTACTCAACTCTTTTTTTTTTTTTTTGAGACGGAGTCTCGCTCTGTCGCCCAGGCTGGAGTGCAGTGGCACGATCTCGGCTCACTGCAAGCTCCGCCTCCCGGGTTCACGCCATTCTCCTGCCTCAGCCTCCCGAGTAGCTGGGACTACAGGAGCCCGCCACCACGCCCGGCTAATTTTTTGTGTTTTTAGTAGAGACGGGGTTTCACCGTGTTAGCCAGGATGGTCTCAATCTCCTGACCTCGTGATCTGCCTGCCTCAGCCTCCCAAAGTGCTGGGATTAAAGGCATGAGCCACTGCACCTGGCCTACTCAACTCTTTATCATATTGGTAAGGCTTCCAGTTAATGGTAGGCTATTAGTAGCTAAGTTTTTGGGGAGTCAAAAGTTATATGTTTATTTAGGCCGTGGCTGGCGGCTCATGCCTGTAATCCCAGCACGCTGGGAGGCCGAGGTAGGCGGATCACTTGAGGTCAGGAGATCGAGATCAGCCTGGCCAACGTGGTGAAATCCCGTCTCTACTAAAAATACACAAATTAGCTGGGTGTGGTGGCAGGCACCTGTAATCCCAGCTACTCAGAAGGCTGCGACAGGAGAATCGCTTGAACCCAGGAGGTGAATGTTGCTGTGAGCCGAGATCACACCACTGCACTCCAGCCTGGGCAACAGAGCGAGACTCCGTCTCAAAAATAAAAAAGCTATATGCCCATTTTCAACTCATGCAGGGTGGGGATCAGTGCCCCAACCCCTGCACTGCTCAAGGGGCAACTGTACAGAGATGGGGAGGGCTGTCAGGGGAGCAGATTCAGGAAGTATAGTTAAGAGTTTTGGGAATTCCAAGATCTGAAGTAAGTACACTTATTTTCAAAACAGATACAGGTCTGAAATTTTGTTCCTGCCGACTTCATCTCTCACTCTCAGAATCCACCCCCACATAGACTCCCCGAGTGCTTTTTGTTCCTGATATAAAATACCAAAATCTTACTATCACTTCTGTGTGTAAGCTTGTCCCCCCAGGTTTTCTTTGTAAGTATTGTCCTAAAGTATGCTAGGATTTGGAGGACACTCAAAGGTCAGGAAAGGATGGGCGTAAGGAGGATTGTCACATCTGTGCAAGGGTCTTCAAACAAGGCAGGAGCAGCCTCCTCTTATGGGGGAGTGAGTATCTCCACTGGCAGGGCAGGGAGATGGAGACGGCTCAAGAGTACGGGATCCTTTGTGTTCCTGAATCCTCCTAGGCAGTCCTCCCCCAACACCTGAGGCCCTGCTTTTTGTCTATCCGTGCCCTATTAAAAGAGGAACCTAGGCTGGGCACGGTGGCTCACGTCTGTAATCCCAACACTTTGGGAGGCCGAGGCGAGTGGATCATCTGAGGTCAGGAATTCAAAACCAGCCTGATCAATATGGTGAAACCCCGTCTCTACTAAAATTAAAAAATTAGCCGGGCTTGGTGGCATGCGCCTGTAGTCCCAGCTATTTGGGAGGCTGAGGCAGAAAAATCGCTTGAACCCGGGAGGCGGAGCTTGCAGTGAGCCAAGATCGTGCCACTGCACTCCAGCCTGAGCAACAGAGTGAGACTCCGTCTCAAAAAAAATAAAAAGAGGAACCTAGTGAGGCTGGAAGCTCAAACTACACTGTGATTCAGCAACCTGTAGAGTCAAGTCTGCTCCCGAGTTCTGGCTATGTCAGTCCCAAAGCTTTAAGACATAAAAGATTCTCAGTGGTTCTTTGCTGGTGGTAACTTGGAGATGTGTGGTATTTTTGGTTGTCAAAAATTATCAGAGGGGCCGGGGTGGTGGCTCACACTTGTAATCCCAACACTTTAGGAGACTGAGGCGAAAGGATTATCTGAGCCCAGGAGTTTGAGATCAGCCTAGGCAACATAGTGAGAACCCCAACTGTATGAAAAATTTAAAAATTAGAAGGTGTGGTGGCACGTGCCTGTAGTCCCAGCTACTCGGGAGGCCGAGTTGGGAGGATCATTTAAGCTCAGGAATTTGAGGCGTCAGTGAGCCTTGATTGTGACACCTAGGTGACAAAGCAAGACTCCAACTAAAAAAAAAAAAAAAATTACCTCCAAGACTTGTATACTTTTTGATGGTATGATGGTATAAAGGGAAATTATTTTAACTTAAATCTTTAATTATTTGCACACTAAATTGTACTGTGTGACCTTTCTAAATTATCTTTTAAATTCTTGTAATTATTTTGCAGAGTTCTTAAGAATAGAGACAATTTTAATTCTTCTGGTCTGTGTCCCTTTTTTTTTTTTTCTTCTTGCTCTGTCACCCAGGCTGGAGTGCAGTGGCACACTGAAGCCTTGACTTCCCAGGCTCAAGCAATCCTTCCATCTCAGCCTCCAGAATAGCTGGGAATACAGGTGAACATTAGCAGGCCCCGCTAATTTTTGTACTTTTTGTAGAGACAGGGTTTCGCCATGTTACCCAGGCTGGTCTTGAACTGCTGGGCTCAAACAAACAATCCATCCTCCTCACCCTCCCAAAGTGGTGGGATTTTAGGGGTGAGCCACCTCACCTGGCCTGCCTTTTCCCCACGTTTTTCTTGCCTTCTTGCACTGGCTAGGGAAATGTTTAGGAAAATTTCTAGCACAATGTTTAGGGAAAGCAGACATCCTTACCATGTTCTTGATATCAGGTGGAAAACGGGGTACATGTTTACACTGAAATAAACTAGATTCCAGGCCATAAAACAAATCTGAATAATTGTTTCTTTTTTGAGACGGAGTCTCACTGTTGCCCAGGCTGGAGTGCAGTGGCATGATCTTGGCTCACTGCAACCTCTGTCTCCCTGGTTCAAGTGATTCTCCTGCCTCAGTCTCCCCCAGTAGCTGAGATTACAGGCATGTGCCACCACGCCCAGCTATTTTTTTTTGTATTCTTAGTAGAGACAGGGTTTCACCATGTTGGTCGGGCTGGTCTTGAACTCCTGACCTCAAACGATCCACCTGCCTCGGCCTCCCAAAATGCTGGGATTATAGGCGTGAGCCACCGTGCCCAGCCACAAATCTGAATAAATTTTTTAGAAGGACTGATATCATGCAGGGCATGTCCTCTGACCACAGTGGAATTACACTGGAAATAAATATCAATAATATTGTCCACACCATGTAAAATGCAGAAACCTTGGCTGTGTTTATGTAGATACATGTATTCTCCCCATCCTTTAGTAATTGTCATATGTATTACCTTGACATATGCTGTAAACCCCATACACAATGCCATGATTTTTGCTTTACACAATCAAATGCATCTTAAAGTCATCAAGAGGACCAGCCTGGGCAATATGGCAAAACCTCATCTCTACAAAAAATACAAAAATTAACTGGGCCTACAGGTGCAGCTGTAGTCCCAGCTACTTGAGAGGCTGACATGGGAGGATCGCTTGAGCCTGGGTGGTGGAGGCTGCAGTGAGCTGTGATCACACTATTGCACTCTGGGCTGGATGACAGAGCAAAAGCTTGTCTCAAAAAAAAAAAGTCAGCCGGGTGCGGTAGCTCACACCTGTAATCCTAGCACTCTGGGAGGCTGAGGTGGGAGGATCACTTGAGGTCAGAAGTTCAAGACCAGCCTGGCCAATATGGTGAAACCCTATCTCTACTAAAAATACAAAAAAATTAGCCAGGTATTGTGGTGTGTGCCTATAATCCCAGCTACTCAGGAGGCTGAGGCAGGAGAATTGCTTGAACATGGGAGGCGGAGGTGGCAGTGAGCCGAGATCGCGCCACTGCACTCCAGCCTGGGTGACAGAGAAAGACTCCATCTCAAAAACAAACAAACAAACAAGAGAAAATTGTATATTTATATTTATACACTTTTTTTTTTTTTGAGACGGAGTCCTGTCTAGGTCAGAGTGCAGTGGCACAATCTCAGACTCACTGCAATCTCCACCTCCTGGGTTCAAGCGGTTCTCCTGCCTCAGCCTCTCCAGTAGCTGGGATTACAGGTGCCCACCATCATGCCTGGCTAATTTTTGTGTTTTCAGTAGAGATGGGATTTCACTGTCTTGGCCAGTTGATCTCAAACTCCTGACCTCAGGTGATCTACCCACCTTGGCCTCTCAAAGTGCTAGGATTACAGGTGTGAGCCACCTCGCCTGGCTATATTGATACACATATTTAGGATTTCTGGTGCTCTTCATTCCTTCCTAGATATTCTTTCTAGTATTATGTCCTTTCAGCCTGACAAACATCTTTTTGCATTTATTATAGTGCAGGTCTACTAGTGATTAATTGTCTTTGTTTTCATTTATTTGAAAATATCTTTTTTTGGGGGGTGGGTGGGACGGAGTTTCACTCTTGTTGCCCTGGCTGGAGTGTAATGGTGCGATCTCGGCTCACCACAACCTCCGCCTCCTGGGTTCAAGCAATTCTCCTGCCTCAGCCTCCTGAGTAGCTGGGATTACAGGCATGCGCCACCACGACCAGCTAATTTTGTATTTTTAGTAGAGACAGGGTTTCTCCACGTTGGTCAGGCTGGTCTCGAACTCTCGACCTCAGGTGACCTACCTGCCTCGGCCTTCCAAAGTGCTGGGATTACAGGCGTGAGCCACCGCGCCCAGCCAATTCTTGTTTTTTTTCAAAGATATTGTTCCACCGTCTTTGACTCTCATTGTTACTGATGAGAGGAACACACATTTTTTTATCCTTGATCTTCCGTATATTATGTATTATTTTTCTCTATTTCCAAAGCTTTTGCTTTATGTTTGATTTTCACCTATTTGACAATCATATGCCTTGTGATTTTTTTGGTATTTATTTGGTGTGGGGTTTGCTGAGCTTCTTGAATCTATAAATGTGTGCCCACAAAATTTGAGACAAGGTTGGCTATCATGTCTTCAAATATTTTTGCCACCTCATTTTCTTTCTCTTCTTTTTCCAAGACTCCAAATACAAGGGGACTAGGGTTTTTAAATATTGTTTACAGTTCCCTGAGATTGTGTTTTTATTTTCAATTTTTTGTTGTTGTTCTGTCCTTCAGATTAGATCCCTTGATCTAGCTTCAATATCACTTATACGTCTGTCATTTATAATCTGCTGTTAAGCCTATCGAGTAAATTTTTGTTTCCGATGTTATGATTTTTAGTATAAAATTTTTAATTGATTCTTTTTTGTAGTTTCTGTTTCTCTGCTAAAGTTTTAAATTTTTATGTAGTCCCATTTGTGTATTTTTCCTTTTGTTGCCTGTGCTTTTGGTATCATTACTAAGAAGTCATTGCCAAATTCAATGTCATAAAGTGTTCCTCCTATATTTTTTAGAAGAGTTTTATAGTTTTAGCTCTAACATTTAGGTCTTCTATTCATTTTGAGTTAATTTTTGCACATGGTGTAGGATAAGGACCCAACATAATTCTTTTGCTTTTGGATATCCAGTTTTCCCAACACCATTTGTTTAAAGTACTGCCCTTCCCCTATTAAATGGTCTTGGCATCCTTGTCTGAAATTATTTGGCCATGTATTCAGGGCTGATTTGTGGGCTCTTTATTCTATTGTATTGTTCTATGTGTATATGTTTATGTCAGTACCACGCTGTTTTGATTACTGTACGTTTGTAGGAAGTTTTGAACTCAGGGAATGTGACACCTCCAAATTTGTTCTTTTTCAATATTATTTTGAATATTCAGAGTCTCCTGAGATTCCATATGAATTTTTTTTTTTTTTGAGATAGAGTCTTGCTCTGTCACCCAGGCTGGAGTGCAGTGGCACAGTCTCGGCTCACTGCAAACTCCGCCTCCTGGGTTCAAATGACTCTCCTGCCTCAGCCTCCCAGGTAGCTGGGATTACAGGTGCACACTACCACACCTGGCTAACTTTTGTATTTTTAGTAGAGATGGGGTTTTGTCATGTCAGCCAGGCTGGTCTTGAACTCCTGACCTCAGGTGATCTGCCTGCCTCGGCTTCCCAAAGTGCTG
Source organism: Pan troglodytes (assembly GCF_028858775.2). Classification (NCBI taxonomy): domain Eukaryota; kingdom Metazoa; phylum Chordata; class Mammalia; order Primates; family Hominidae; genus Pan; species Pan troglodytes. The sequence goes on along the minus strand of NC_072411.2, from coordinate 21,996,173 downwards.
GGATTACAGGCGTGAGCCACCACACACAGCCCCAGGAATTTTCTATTTCTGCAAAATACAATGTAGGGATTTCAGTGTGGATTGCCTTGAGTCTGTAGATCACTTTTAAGTAACATTGGCATCTGAACGGTGTTAAGACTTCCAGTCCATGAACATGGAATGTCATTCCACTTATTTGTGTCTTCTTTAATTTCCTTCAGCAACATTTTGTAGTTTTCAGTATAAGTTCTTTGCCTCCTTGGTTAAGTTGATTCCTAAGGATTTTATTCTTTGTGATACTGTTATAAATGGAATTGTTCGCTTAATTTCATTTTTGTATTGTTCATTGTTGGTGTATAGAAATTAACTGATTTTTGCCTATTGATTCTGTATCCTGCTACTTTGTTGAATGCATTTAGTAGTTTGTGTATGTGTGTAATCTTTAGGGTTTTCTACATGTAAGATTATATTGTCTGCAAACAGAGATAATTTCCCTTCTTCCTTTCCAATTTTTATGCCTTTTACTTCTTTTTCTTGCCCAGTTTCTCTGGTTAGGACTCTTCCAGTACTATGTCCAACAGAAGTGGTGAAACCAGGCATCTTTGTCTTCTTTCTGATCTTAGAAGAAAAGCTTTCAGTCTTTGGCCATTCAGGTTAAGTTAGCTTTGGATTTTTCATATATGGCTTTTAATATGTTGAGGTACTTTTCTTCTATTTCTAGTTTGTTGATTGTTTTTGTCATGAAAGGTTATTGAATTTTGTCACGTGATTTTTCTGCATCAATTGAAATGGTCATTTTTTTTTCCATTCTGTTACTATGTTGTATTACATTAATCCATTTTCATATGTTAAACCATCCTTGGAGTTTTTTATTCTAGAAGTAAATCCCATTTAGTCATAGTGTCCCTTTAATATGCTGTTGAATTTGGTGTGCCAGAATTTTGTTGAGGAATTTTGGATCAATACTGATAAGCAATATTTGTCTGAAGTTTTATTTTCTTGCAGTGTCTTTGATGTCATGGTAATGTTGGCCTTACAGAATGAGTTTGAAAATGTTCCTTTCTCTTCAATTTTTTGTAAGAGTTTGAGAAGAAGTGGTGTTAGTTCTTCTTTAAATGTCTGGTAGAATTCATCAGTGAAGCTATCTGGTCCTAGGCTTTTCTTTGTTGAGGGGTTTTTGGTTCTGAATCCAATCTCCCTCCTACTGATAGGTCTTTTCAGAGTTTCTGTGTCTTCATCAAGTCTTGGTATGTTGTGTGTTTCTATGAGTTTGTCCACTTCATCTGGGTTATGTAATATTTTTGGCATGCAGTTATTCTAGTACTCTTTTTTTTTTTTTTTTTTTTTTGAGACAGGGTCTCACTCTGTTGCCCAGACTGGAGTACAGTGGTGCGATCTTGGCTCGCCGCAACCTCCGCCTCCCAGGATCAAGTGATTCTCCTGCCTTAATTTCCCGAATAGCTGGGATTACAGGTGCGCAACACCACACCCGGCTAATCTTTGCATTTTTAGTAGAGACGGGGTTTCACTATTTGTCCAGGCTAGTCTTGAACTCCTGACCTCAAATGATCCAACCCCCTCAGCTTCTCAAACTGCTGGGATTATAGGGGTGAGCCACCGTGCCTAGCCCTCTAGTACTCTCTTATAATTTTTTTTCTGTAAAGTTGAATGGCCCTTCTTTCATTCTGATATTAGTTATTTTACATTTCTCTTTTTTTCTTAAGTCTACTTAGTTAAAGGTTTGTTTTCAATTTTGTTGATCTTTTCAAAGAGCCAGCTCTTGGTCTTGTTGATTTTCTGTATTGTTTTTCTATTCTCTATTTTATTTATCTTTGCTTTAATCATTATCCTTTCTATCCTTCTGCTAGGTTTGGGATAGTTTTCTAGTTCCTTAAGGCGTAACATTAGGTTGTTGATTTCAAATCTTTCTTCTTTTTTAACGTGTTTACAGCTATGAATTATCTTAGCGCTCTTTATACTGCATCCCATAAGTATTAGTTTGTGTTTTTATTTTTTATTTTTTGCTGTTGTCTCAGGCTTACTGAAAATATTATAACATTTCAGAAAGAGTCAAAACAGTTCCACGTGGCATTTTAAAATTCATCCCAACTTCAGGCTGAGTGACCTGCAGGTTGGACAGACTGCCAATGTCCAAAAGCTTTAGCATTTCCCCAGTGTGAGAATTTACTTCAATGACCTCCTAATCCAGGACTGAGACCTCAGGAACAGAATTCTCTCTCCTTTTTCTCTCCTCCTCCTAAAATGGGATGGAGATATTTCTCACTGGGACCCTCTGAATCCTCTGCATCAGATGTGTGACATAGCCTGCTATCTTGTTGCAGGACTTCCTACTGGAGACGATAGCAATCTCCACACACACACACACACACAACACACACACACACACACAACACACACACACACACACACCACACACACACACACACACAACACACACACACACAAACACACACACACAAACACACACACACAAACACACACACAACACACACAACACACAAACACACACACACAAACACACACACACACACACCACACACACACACCACACACACACCACACACACACACAAACACACACACAAACACACACACACAAACACACACACACCACACACACACACCACACACACACACAAACACACACACACACACAAACACACACACACACACACACACGTTCATGTGGAAGTTGTTGCCCAGGCTCATGTAGTGCTTTTCTGTGATGACCCAGGCCACCTTATTCACGGCTTTGGTGTGAACATGACTCATCTTGGTGGGTCCTTGGTGAAAGAGGAAACCTGTTGTTGTTGTTTTGTTTGGGTTTTTTTATGGTAGCAACGGCCTTTATTGGCTGCAGCAGGAAGTGGAAGAGGGGATATGGTGTCTGCAGATTAGATCACTGCCCTCCAAAAAAGCAGAAACCTGTTTTCATTTTAATTTGTCTGAAGATATTTTCTATTTTCCCTTGTGATTTCTTCTTTGACCCATTGGTTGTTTAAGAGTGTGTTGTTTAATTTCCACATATTTGTGGATTTTCAAATTTTCCTCCTGCTATTGATTTCTAGTTTCATCCCATTGTGATCAGAAAAGACACTGTGCATAATTTTAATCTTCTAAAATTTATTAAGACTTATTTTGTGCCCTAACATATGATCTCTTCTGGATAATGTTCTTTCTTTCTTTCTCTTTCTCTCTCTCTTTCTTTCCTTCCTTCCTTCTTTGCTTCCTTTCTTTCTTTGTTTCTTTCTTTCTTTTCTTTCTTTCTTTCTTCTCTTTCTTGCTCTCTTTTCCTTTCCTTTCCTTTCCTCTTCCCCCCCTTCCTCCCTCTCTCCCTCCCTCCTTTCCTTCCTTCCTTCCTTTCTTCCCTCCCTCCCTCCTTCCTTCTTTCCTTCCTTCCTCTCTCTCTCTCTTTCTCTCTATTTCTTTTTTTTTTCAAGAAAGGATCTTGCTCTGTTGCCCAGGCTGAAATGCAGTGGCATGATCATGGCTCACTGTAACCTTGACCTCCCGGGGTTAAGTAATTCTTCCTCTTTAGCCTTCTAGGTAGCTGGGACTACAGGCATTTGCCACCACCACACCTGGCTAATTTTTTAAATTTCTTTTTGTGGAGATGGGGTCTCTCTATGTTGCCCAAGCTGGCCTTGAACTCCTAGGCTCAAGTGATCCTCCAACCTCAGCCTGCCAAAGTTCTGGGATTACAGGTGTGAGCCACCCTCCCTGGCCTTTGTGCACTTGAGAAAATTGTGTATTGTGATGTTGCTGGGTAGATGTTCTGTATATATCTTTTAGGTCAAACTTGTCTAAAGCATTGTTCAAATCCCCTATTTTCTTATTGATCTTCTGTCTGGTTGTTCTATCCATTATTGAAAATTGGGTTTTAAAGTCTTCTACTGTTATCATAGAGCTATTTCTGTCTTTAATTCAGTTGATACGTCATATAATTAGGAACTCTGACGTGTGGTGCATATATGTTTATAATTGTTGTGTCTTCCTGGTGAATTGACCCTTTTATCATTAAAATCGATTTTGTCTGATATTAACATAGTCATCCCTGCTTTGTTTATTACTATTTGCTTGGAATATCTTTTTCTATCCTTTCACATTTAACCAATGTGTATCCTTAACCCTAAAGTGAGTCTCTTATGCTGTAACATAGAAACAGTGTTTTTTAAAGCCATTCTGCCAATCTATGTCTTATTATTGGGAAGTTTAATTCATTCACATTTAAAGTAATTACCCACAGGGAAGAATTTACTATTGGTATTTTGTTATTTATTTTCTGTATGTCTTGAAGAATTTTTGTACATCATTTCCTCCATTACTTCCTTTCTTTGTGTTTAGTTGATTTTTTGTTGTGAGATGTTTTGATTCCTTTCTTATTTTCTTTTGTGTATATTATATATGTATTTCCTTTGTGGTTACCATGAGGATTGCATATAATATCCCAAAGCTATAACAATGTATTTTAAACTGCTATAACTTCACTTGAATTTCAAACAAAAACCCTTCCTTTACAGCCATGCCCCCTCCACTTTACATTATTGATGTCACAGATTATATCTTTATATATTGTGTACCCATTAACATAGATTTATAATTATATCTTATGCTTTTGTACTTAAATTACATAGAACAATAAAATGTGAAGTTCTAAAATAAAATAGCAGTAATACTGGTTTTACATTTGCCCATTTATTTACCTTTACCAGAGAACTATATACTTTCAAACAGCTTTTAAGTTACTATCTGGTGTTTTTTCATTTTAACTTCAAGGATTCCCTTTAGCTATTTTTGTAGGGAAGTCTAGTGATAATAACTTCTCCCAACTTTGCTTATCTAAAAGTGTTGTAATTTTTTCCTCATCTTTGAAGGATGGTTTTGCCAGATATAGAATTCTCCACTGGCAGGTTTTATTCTTCCAGTACTTTAAACATATTATCCCATTGCCTTCTGGCCTGCATGGTTTCTGCTGAGAAATTTGTTGGTAATATTATTGAGGACCGCTTGTGCTTGATGAGTTGCATTTCTCTTGGAGATCTGAAGATACCTTCTTTGTCTTTGGCTTTTTGACAGTTTGATTATAACACATCTTGGTGTGGGTCTCTTTAGATTTATCCAGTTGAAGTTCATTAACCTTCTTGAATGTGTATATTCATGTCTCAAATATGGGAAATTTGGGGTCATATCATTTCTTAAAATCTCTCTGACCCTTTTTCTCTCTTTTTTTCTGTGACTTTCATAGTGATTGTATTGGGCCACCTGATGGTGTCCCACAAGTTTCATAGGCTTTGATCACTTTTTCCTGCACTCTTTTTTCTTTCTTGCCCATCAGACTCAAGAATTTCAAATGACCTGTCTTCAAGTTTCTGATTATTTTTTTCTGCCTTTTCGAATCTGTTATTGAATACTGGCAGTAAAATTTTCAATTCAGTTATTGTATTTTTCAGTGTCAGCATTTCTATTTGGTTCTTTTTATGTATACATAATTTCTATCTCTGTTGATATTCTTATTTTGTTTATATATCATTTTCCTGCCTTCTTTTAGTTCTTTGTCCATGCTTGCCGTTAGTTCTTTGAACATATATAAAGCAATTGTTTTAAAGACTTTGTGCAATAAGGTTGATGTCTGTGTTTATGAAGATTTATTTTGGTCCTTTGAATTAGCCATGTTTTGCTATTTATTTGTATACTTTGTGATCCTTTGTTAAAAATTGGGCATTTGACAAAACAGCCATCTTTCCCAGTCTTTGCAGACTTGTCTCATGCAGACCACTAATCAGCCAGGCATGAAGGTATAAGGTGTTCCCAGGTCTTTTCATAGGTGCAACCGTAGCACACTAGTGCCTCAAACTCCTGGGCTCAGACAGTCCTCCTGCCTCAGCTTTCTGAGTAGCTGGGACTACAGGCATGCACCACCTACCTTTAAACGTCTTAATTTCCCCTTAGATTCTCCCCCTGCTTCCTCTCAAGGTCTTAGGTATTCTATTGTATTCCTTAATCAGTAATTTCTTACCTCAGGGGTCTGCAGGTCAGTTTTCAGAAGCTATGACCATTGCTTCCCACAGGTTCTTCCAGCTCGAGATCTGAGCATTGTCACTTTTGGCTGTCTGAGCTCCAAGTTAGACAATTACAGAGACCAATCCCTCAGGCAGCCCCTGGACAGCCTAGAATGTGGTGTACTTGATTGGTTCTGCTCCCTCTGACTTATGGAAAGAAGCTGGGAACCAGGACATTGCCTCCCCCAAAGTGCACCAGCTGGGGAGGGGATGGAGCATAGGCAAGTAAAAACACCATGAAATCCTGTTTGCTATAAATCTTGAGTGACTTCCAGAGCTTCCATAAAGGTATTTTAACCAGTCTCCAGTTGTTTATTTAATGTTTCCATGGGGAATATTGGCCAGGATATTCTTGGTCTACCATCTTACCGATGTCTGTTTTGCATCCATTATTTTGTTGTCGTTGTTTTTGAAATGGGGTCTCACTCTGTTTCCCAGGATGGAATGCAGTGGTATGAACATGGCCTACTGCTGCTTTCAAATTCCTGGGCTCAAGGGATTCTCCCACCTCAACCTCCCAAGTAGCTGGGACCACAGGTGTGCACCACCACATCTGGCTAACTTTTTAAAATTTTTTTGTAAAGATGGGCATTCACTATGTTGCCCAGGCTGGTCTTGAACTTCTGGGCTCAAGCAACCTTCCCACTTCACCCTTCTAAAGTGCTGGTATTACAGGCACGAGCCACTGTGCCCAGCCCATCCATGAGTTTTGATATGTTTCCCTTTTTATTTGTCTCAAAGTATTTTCTAATTTTCCTTGTGACTTATTTGACCCATTCTTCATTTGACTGCTTAGGTATATGTTGCTTAATTTCCACATATGAGTGAATTTTCCAAATTTTCATTTTTTACTGATTTGTAATTTATTTTATTTTAATTTTTATTTATTTATTTATTTTGACACTGAGTTATGAGACTGGCTAATTTTTGTAATTTTGTTAGAGGAAGGGTTTTGCCATGTTGCCCAGGCTGGTCTTGAACTCCTGGCCTCAAGCAATCCACCCACCTTGGCCTCTCAAAGTCCTGGGATTACAAGCGTGAGCCACCACACCTGGCCTGATTTGTAATTTAATTCCATTGTGGTGAGAGAACATACTTTGTATGATTTCCATCTTTTAAAATTTATTGAGGCTCATTTTATGACCTAGCCTGTGGTCAATCCTGGAAACAGTTCCACGAGTGCTTGAGAAGAATGTGCATTCTACTGTTGTTGGGTGGAGTGTTCTATAGATATTTTTTTAGGACTAGTTGGTTTATAGTGTTGTTAAAGTCTTCTATCTGCCCAGTTCTATCCAGTATTGAAAGTGAGGTTGAAGTCTCCAACTACTAGCATTGAATTATCTATTTCTTGGCTCCTTGATTTATCACAGAATTCTTCCATCTTTCTGTGCTACCATCTAATGATAGCACACAATTCCTGTCCTAGTCAGCTCAGGCTGCCATAACAAAATACCACAGCCTAGTTGGCTTAAACAGCAGAAATTTATTTTCTCACACTTCTGGAGGCTGAAAGTTCAACATCAAGGTTCTTGGCAGGGGTTTGCTTTCTGGTAAGCACCCTCTTTCTGGCTTGAAGACAGCCACTTTGTCTTCACATAGTCTTTCCTCTAAGCATGGAACGGGGAACCCAGAGCCAGTGGGAGTGAGCAAGGGAGCTCTGGTTTCTCTTCTTCTAAGGACACCTATCCTATAGATCGGGTTCTACCCTTATGGCCTCATTCAACCTTCGTTACTTCCCTACTCTAAATAGAGTCTCACTGGGGTTTAGGGTTCCAACACATGAATTTGGCGGGAACACAGACATTCTGTCCACACTTCTATCATGAAGAATGCTTTGGCCAGGCACAGTGGCTCACGCCTGTAATCCCAGCACTTTGGGAGTCCGGGGTGGGCAGATCACCTGAGGTTGGGAGTTCGAGACCAGACTGACCAACGTGGAGAAACCCTGTCTCCAATAAAAATACAAAATTAGCCAGGCGTGGTGGTGCCTGCCTGTAATCCCAGCTACTCGGGAGGCTGAGGCAAGAGAACCGCTTGAACCTAGGAGGCAGAGGTTGCAGCGAGCCGAGATCACGCCATTGCACTCAGCCTGGGCAACAAGAGCGAAACTCTGTCTCAGAAAAAAAAAAAAAAAAAAAGAATGCCTCATGATCACAAGATTTCTGCTGCAGTTTCAACATTCATGTCTACGTTCCAGACAACAGAAAGAAGGCAAGGGCAGAAGGGCACTTGTTAGCTGAGTTATATATATATTTTTAAGACGCTTTCCCTGAAGCGTCAAATTTCACGTGATTTCATTGGTCAGGACCTTGTCACATGGTTGCCCAACTGCTAGGAAGGCTGCTAAATACAGTTTTTGTGTTTGTTTTAGCTAAGCACATTGTTCCCCCAACAAAATCAGGATTTGATTAATAAGGAAGAAAGGGGATGTTTATACTGGTGACCAAGAGCAGTCTCCACTCTGTCTTCTCCCTGGGCCATCTATCACCCATCACGTGCCCTTCCCATCCACAGAACACATGTGCCCTGCCCACCTGTCATCCAGTGACTGTAACCAGCTCAAAGTCCAGGGTCCCTGGGTGGTGTGTTGTCCTCTCCATCAGAGGGGGATGTATCTTGTTAGGGACCTGCAACTCATAATCTGAAAGATAAATCATCTGTCCCAAACACACCTAAAATACAGTGGTAGAGAAAGAATGGGGCATCCACAACAAAAACTCATTCAAAAAAGAGACACTAGGAAATACATCACAATCACCGCCCCAGAATGTGATCACATCCTGAAGCCTTGCTGCCTGGGCAGTGGAGTGAGTCCCTTGGCCAGCTCATGAGGCACTCCTGGGTGTGCCATCCATGGGGATCTTCCTGACCCATTATCCCTCCGGGCCACGGCTGGTGTGGGCATTGAGGACATGCCCCTCCCAGAAACCATAATTAGGGCTTTTGCAATAGGCTTCCTGTTGGCATGAGTTCAGGGTCAGAGCCGTGTGGCCAGCCTTTGATTTTCTATTTTTTTGTAATATAGTAAGTTTGCTTGTAGGGTATATTACTCTGGTCAAATCTACATGCAAGTAACCACAGGCCAATAGCTTGCTTCTCCCAGGTTTTTTTGTTTTGTTTTGATTGTGATTGATTTTGTTTTGTTTTGATTGTGAAATGCATCATACATAAAAGAGTGCATATCATAGATACAGACATTTCAAAATGAAAACAAACCCCCATGTTCTCACTCCACCCCCCACACTTAGGTTAAGAAACAGAACACATAATTTAGAAGCCCGGGTCCCCTCTCCAGTCACATCCTCTCTCTCTCCCCAGGGGGACTTAAATCTTGATTTTGTATTAACCATTCCTTTACTTTTCTTTACATTTTCCCACATATTTACATATTTCTTTCTATTATATTGTTGAGTTTTTCCCCTTTTTGCACTTTCTACAGATAGAAAGAAAATCCTCCTACAACTTGAGTTTTTCCTTTCAACATTATGCTTCTCAGATTGAACCATGTTGATGCAGTGGCTATGTTGATTCCATTTTCACTGCTAAGAAACATTATGCCATTCTACAGTTGATCATGGGTCCTTACTGCCCCTATTTTTTTTTTTTTTTTGAGACGGAGTCTTGCTCTGTCCCCCAGGCTGGAGTGCAGTGGCACGATCTCGGCTCACTGCAGGCTCTGCCTCCCAAGTTCACGCCATTCTCTTGCCTCAGCCTCCCGAGTAGCTGGGACTACAGGTGCCCGCCACCATGCCCAGCTTATTTTTTGTATTTTTAGTAGAGATGGAGTTTTACCGTGTCAGCCAAGATGGTCTCGATCTCCTGACCTCGTGATCTGCCCGCCTCGGCCTCCCAAAGTGCTGGACGAGCCACCACGCCCGGCCAACTGCCCCTATTTTTATATGCACTGCTGCTCTGAAGATTTTTTGCAACTGATCCCTGGTTACATGTTCAAGCGTTTCTCCAGAAAATACAAATGTTTGTCAACTTAAGATAGGGTTACATCCTGATAAACCCATTGTTAACTGGAAATATTGTAAGTTGAAAATGCATTTCATACACGTAAGCTACCGAATATTATAGCTTAGCCTAGCCTAACTTAAATGTGCTGGGAACACATACATTAGCCTGCAGTTGGACAAAAACATCTAACATAGAGCTTATTTTATAAAGTATCAAATAGCTCATGTAACTTATTATTATTATTATTTAGATGGAGTCTTGCTTTGTCTCGAAGGCTGGAGTGCAATGTCGTGATCATGGCTCACTGCAACCTCTGCCTCCCGGGTTCAAGTGATTCTCCTGTCACAGCCACCTGAGTAGCTGGGATTACAGGCACGCGCCACCACACCCGGCTAATTTTTGTATTTTTAGTAGAGACAGGGTTTCACCGTGTTGGCCAGGCTGGTCTTGAACTCCTGACCTCAAGTGATCCACCTGCCTCGGCCTCCCAAAGTGCTGGTATTACAGGCATCAGCCACCATGCCCAGTCTTCATGCAACTTATTAAATACACTACTGAAAATGAAAAACAGAATGGTTATGTGGATACTCGAAGTACAGTTTCTACTGAATGTGTATCACTTTTGCAGCATTGCAAAGTCGAAAAATCATACGTCAAATCATTGTAAGCATAAGTAGAGAAGGTCTGTGTATTTAGGAGTGGAATCACTGGGTCATGGAGTATGTACATGTTTGACTGTTTCCCGATAGACTATTTTCTGCAGTGTTACATCAATGTACACCATCATATCCTGGCCAATACTTGATGTCATCTGAAAATTTTTGCCAGTCTTTTGACTGAAATCTTATCTCAGGGCCAGAATTTTCATTTTCCTGATTACTAATGAGGTTGAGCTATGTTTGATGTATTTACAGGCAATTTGTGTTCCCTCTTCTGAGCAAATGCCCTTTCAATTCTGTTGCCCATTATGTGACTGGGTGGTTTGTTGCATTCTCATTGATTTATGGATAGTCTTAATATATTCTGGATGCTAATCCCATCACTATTATACTTACTGTAAAAATATTTTTTTTAGTCTGAAAATTTGGGGCTCTGTAACTGGTGATCTCTGCCCTTTGCCCATCCCCCTCTGCCCATGCCTTGAGGTCATTTGAAACAATAAGTCCAGGTGGAAAGGCAACAACCTTAATTAGATCTTCCCAGTGGGCAGAAAACTCCTTCCTTCCTTCCTTCCTTCCTCCCTCCTTCCTTTCCTTTCCTTTCCTTCTCTTTTCCCTTCCTCCCTTCCCCTTCCTTTCAGCTCACCACAACTTAACCTTTACAGCCCCAAACCCAACCTTCTCCATTCAGCCAATTCCCAAACTGCAGATTTCTGTAACTGGCAGCCCCCCTTTGAGATACCAAATTGGGATCGATTAGTATCAACTAGGATCTGATGGGTAATCCAAGGCTGAAGTGATGGCTCCATGATGTCTCCAGGGATTCAGGCTCCTTTTGTATTTCTGCTCAACATTAGAATGGGCATCTAGCTTTCCCAACATGGCTGCCTGAGCTCCAGCCTTCACATCTCCCTTCAAAGCAGGGAGGAAGCAGAAAAGGCAAGGGCAAAAGGAGGCTGGTCAACTGATTCGGCTCTCTCTCCCATCTTCCTTTGCTATAAAATGTATTTGTATAAAGTATTAGGAACTTTTAGGTGGGAACAATGCTACCCAGATTTCACCACTAGGTTCAACAGAATGTAATGAGCCAGTGCTGTATCCAGTGTTAAATAGGCATGGCACGTTGCAACAAATGCTACACAGGACCACCTAATCTGCAAAAAAACTTATAACCATATTTTAAAGCTTCAGGAGGCAAAACTATTCCAATTCAAAACACTAAGAAACAGTCCCATCATGAAAACCAAAATCAACTTCTGAGGGTACCAAAAGGGGTACAGGACAAATGTGAGGAAAATCAGCATTTGTTGAGTTACAAATACAGGTTTTCTGTAAGACAGACATTAAAGAATTCAGTGACAAAGCTTGAAAATACAAAATAAAACAAAAGTCAGTGGTCATATAATTCAAAATTTACTTCAGAAAAGGCAAGGCAGGCCAGGTGCGGTGTCTCACGCCTGTAATCCCAGCACTCTGGGAGGCCGAGGCGGGCAGATCACTTGAGTTCAGGAGTTTGAAACCAGCCTGGCCAACATGGTGAACCCCGTCTCTACTAAAAATACAAAAATTAGCCAGGCCTGGTGGCGCAAGCCTGTAGTCCCAGCTACTTGGGAGGCTGAGGCAGGAGAATCGCTTGAACCCAGGAGGCAAAGGTTGCAGTGAGCCAAAATCGTGCCACTGCACTCCAGCCTAGGCGACAGAGCAAGACTCCGTCTCAAAAAAAAGAAAAAAAGAAAAGAAAAGGCAAGGCAATAGAGTCACCTTCTAGCCTGTCAAATCTTTTCTGCACTAACATTATCTACAGAAACACGTGGCCAATTTGTGCCTAGAGACTCCTATCATGCTGAATGGGGATTGTGTACAAACATGCTATGTACAAACCTGTGTACAGAACCAAAAGAATGTCCCCTGTCTCCCGTGGGGGTTATCAATAAACAGCAGGAAACCTCAAGCTTCATATTTTTGTTGCCTTACCAGAATTCCAAATAAATATTTCAGGGTGTGATTTTGTTTTTGAAGCTACTTCCCTCAAATATGTGCTCTATGGCTACAACTAACAATAATAAAAGGAAACCCTAGTTTGGGAAGCTGACCCATACAACACATCTGAGGGACCTTACCTTGGGGGACACACTGAGGCCAGCTCACCTGCTATGGAATCTTCCCCCAAAGCTCCGCCCATCAACTTCTTCTTACATCTCATTGGCCAGAATTTAGTCATGTGGTTAGCCCTCTCATTGAGGAGCCTAGGAAATACAGATTTTTTTTTAGCTGGGCACACACTGCTGACACCCCGTAAAATCAGGGTTTTGTTAACAAGGAAAAAGGAAATAAAAGATCTTAAGCGGGCCTGGCACAGTGGCTTACGCCTGTAATCCCAGCACTTTGGGAGGCTGAGGCAGGTGGATCACCTGAGGTCAGGAGTTCCAGATCAACCTGGCCAACATGATGAAACCCCGTCTCTACCAAAAATACAAAAATCAGCTGAATGCGGGGGCACACGCCTGTTATCCCAGCTACTCGGGAGGCTGAGGCAGAAGAATCGCTTGAACCCGGGAGGAGGGGGTTGCAGTGAGCCAAGATGGTGCCATTGCACTCCAGCCTGGGTGACAGGGCAAGACTCCATTTCAAAAAGAAAAAAAAAAGATTTTAAGTGGGCAACTCTAACTAGTAGGGGCAGAGAGGAATTTATCCCCACCAGAATTGCTAGAAGGGCTAAAAAAGCAGGTCCAGGCAAAGCTTCCAGAAACAACGCACTGCTTAATTGCTGTGATGAACCCCAGAAACACTGTCTCTGCTGCCTCCTATACCAGCAACAGACCACCTCCACCCATCCTGCTTCCTCATGTTGCTTCCAAATCAAAACCTCCTATGGGTGCATCTTATTGACGGAAGTTGGGTCACTGCCTGCAAGGGAGGCTGGGAAATGTAGCTTACCAAATTTTGACCTTAAGAAAAAGACAGGATTCACAGTTTTGGGGAGCCAGCGTATTTCACTGATTCTAAAACACACATTTTCCCCACATTTTCATGTCTCTGAAATCAGGATGCTTCTGACAGTTGGTGATGCCTCTGCCATTTGGCAGTTTGGTAATGTGGTTGACATTGCCTGCACACACATGAAATCTCTGCCTAAGACCAAGAGAGCATCTGCATTGAAAGAGTGCAGAGGGGCCATCAGCGGCTTGGAAGGAAATCCTGGGCCAACGGTGAAGCACTCTCTTCAAAAATGCTGCAACGCCAATGCTCCTCAGGGCCCAGCGCACCGCCTATGGTGCCAAACCAGCAACACAGGCGATTCTGAGTATAAAAGGGATCCAGAAGACTCTGCAATAAATGTGGGTCCTTTCAAAATACATGCACAAGGGCTGGGCGCGGTGGCTCACGCCTGTAATCCTGGCACTTTGGGAGGCCGAGGCGGGTGGATCACCAGAGGTCAGGAGTTCGAGACTAGCCTGGCCAACATGGTAAAACCCCGTCTCTGCTAAAAATACAAAAATTAGCCGAGCGTGGCGGCACATGCCTGTAGTCCCAGCTACTCGGGAGGCTGAGGCAGGAGAATTGCTTGAACCTGAGAGGTGGAGGTTGCAGTGAGCCGAGATCATGCCACTGCACTCCAGCCTGGGCAACAAGAGCGAAACTCCATCTCAAAAAATTAAAATATATGCACAAGAGAGATCTACACTTCACTAAATAGAAATGAGATCTTTCCTTTTTGCGACAGGGTCTCACTCTGTTGCCCAGGCTGGAGTGCAGTGGTACAATCATAGCTCACTGCATCTTCAAACTTCCAGGCTCAAGTTGATGCCTAAGTAGCTGGGGCTCATCCCTCATCCCCCCAAGTAGCTGGGACTACAGGCACGAGCCACCATGTCTGGCGAATGTTTTGTATTTTTTGTAGAGACAGAGTCTCCCTATGTTGCCCAGGCTGGTCTCAAACTCCTGGGCTTAAGCAATCTGCCCGCCTTGGCCTCCTAAAGTGTTGGGATTACAAGCATGAGCCACCATGCCTGGCCTTAAATGAGATCTTTCAAGAACAAAATACAAATGCTAAATGATAAGAAAGCATTATGCCTGTGTTTAACTGTCTGCATTTCCTCTTACTGCTCCACAAAATAATGATGCATCTTACAATTGATGGCAGCTTAGATTTAATGAAATATCTGTCAACAAAGCACGGGGAAGAGCACAAAAGATTCTAGGCAACCGTGCCTAGAATGCCTGCTGCATTCACAGATAAGGCAATGAGGAATGGCATCCCTGCCTCTGGCCACTGGAGGCAGCACAGTAGGAGCAGTCCAAGGACAGCTGCTGTTCTCTGATCTCAGCGGGGGCATAGACTACGTTTCTCCAATATCAGACCATGCTCGGCAGGCAACAGACACACACATGCCATCCATGCTTTTGGGTAGGACTGAACCCAAGGAAGAGAAGCAAACATTAACTGAGCACCTAGTGCGTATTTGGTGCTGTGCCGGGCACTTCATTCACAATATCTCACGTGAACCTTAAAACTTCCCTGGGAAGTAGTCCCATTTCACATGGAAGAAAGTCAAGATAAATGAGGTTAAGACTCTAATCAAAGGTAGGTGCAGTGGCTCACGCCTCTAATCCCAGCACTTTGGGAGGCCAAGGTGTGTGGATCACTGGAGCCCAGGAGTTTCAGACCAGCCTAGGCAACATAGTGAAACCTCTGTCTCTACAAAAAATATAAAACTTAGCCATGCATAATGGCATGCACCTGTAGTCCCAGCTACTCAGGAGGCTGAGGTAGGAGGATCACCTGAGTCCAGGAGGTTGACGCTGCAGTGAGCCATGACTGCGCCACTGCACTCCTGCCTGCATGACAGAAACCCTCTCTCCAAAAAAACAAAAAACAGAAAAACCCCCAAAAACAAAACAAAAACAACAACAAAAAAACGGACTAAACAAGGTCTCAGAACTAGTAAGTAACAAAGGCAAACTTGAAGCCAGGCTTGTCTTATTCCCAAGCTCAACCTCATTTCTTGGCAAGCTTTGTCCTCTGTCCTCTCTTTGATGGCAGTAGCAGCCCATCTGGAGAAGCCGCTGTGGGGACACCAGCTGCAGCAGGGGTGGTGCAGGTGGGGCTATGCTCTCTCCAGAGCTGGTGGGGCAGGAACAGGTGGGAGGCCTGCCCCCTACTGAGTTGGCAGGGTGGGACCCCTGTACTCCCAGGCATGGATGCAGCCACCCAGCCACAGCTTCAAACCGGGGCATCCCTGTACTCTCAGGGGCCTGAGAATCTCCTGGCCCCCACAGGCTCAGAAGTGCCTGCTCCTGCTCTCAGGCCTCTTCTCACTCCCGGGGCCTGCTGTGATTCTGGAGCAAAGTTGTGGCTGGGCCCAGGTGCTGTTGCAACCCAGCTGGCTGTGCACATGCTTGGCACAGAGCTGACACACCAGCCCCCTCCTCACCTCAGCCCCCTTCAGACCTTGGGCACTGACGAGCATGGGAGGGAGGCCAGGGGCCTGAGGGCAGCTCAGCAAGGGCCTGCAGTTGCCCCTCAGTGTGAACAGCCTGGGCACCGTGGATGACATGTTGATGACAGCAGGAAGCAGACAGGTTCCTAGGTGGGAAGGATGGGTCCTTGGTGAAACTCCACCTACAGGCCAGGGATGGCCTGAAGCCTGGGGGCAAGGCTGCCAGTTCTGGAGGAAGTCCACAGCACAGAGTGAGAACTTCATTGATGACCATTTGGCCAACTGGATGGTGCTTTTTCCAGGCCTGCCCATGGTTGACCTTGGACCAATCAGCGTGCACTTCGTCCATTCTGAGCGCATAAAAACCCCAGACTCAGCCAGACTCACACACAGGTGGGGATGACCTGCCTGCCGAAAGGAGCTACCCACTTTGGGTCTCCTGAGAGCTGTTCTGTTGTTCAGTGACGCTCCTCTCTGCCTTGCTAACCCTCCAGTTGTCTGCATACCTCATTCTTCCTAGATGCAGTACAAGAACTTGCAATCCAATGAATACTGGGACTGAAAGAGTTGTAGAACAAACAAGACTGAAGCATGTCCCCTGCTCACCACATTATGGGCAACAAGAAGGAGAGAAGAGCTGTGGCCCTTCTGGGAGCCCAGACCTCAGGGCTCCCCAAACCAGGACTGTGACAGGCTCTAACACCCTCTTTGGGGCTCTGTGGTTCCCAGTGTCTCCGAGCTTTCAGGTGCCGTTACATTCCCCCTGTCCAGATGCTGGTGCCCGCAGCAGAAGCCACTTGTGGTATGTCTAGTCCACCCTCAGCCTGGCATGGACCCAGTGCCTGGAGATGCCCTCCCTGCCACAGTTGGTGCCCCTGGCTGTGAGCAGTGGCCGGACCCCACACTCGCTTGCTCACACACCCCTCAACACTCCCACCTGCAGGTGTGGGATCCCACCCTTAGCAGGTGTGGGATCCAGGCTGGTAGTGCAAGCCGAATGCAGCCTGCCAGGCTGAGTGGGAGGAATGAGCCCAGCAGGTGCAAGCAAAACCCAAGCAGAGGTGCCACCAGCCACAGAGGTCTCTGGCTGGTGAAGCAACACCCTAAGGATCCTGTGACATCTTGAGCCTGGGCTTGTGGGGCTGTGAGGTTGTACTGAACCAACATCTACAGAGCTTAGAGTGAAGGAGAGGAGCACCTGGCCTACTCTTCTGGGCGGGTAGGGAGGGCTTCCTGGAGGAGGTGATGCTGAGCTGAACCTCATGAAAGTTAGGCAAACTAGGGCCAGGGAGGAGGACACTGAGGAGCAAGCGCTCTAGGAAGTGGGAACAGTAGAGAGGCAAAGAGCTGAGGTGTAAAAAGTACAGAAACTTAACAGCCTGTGTGGCCCCAGGTGGGTACAGACATGGGCACTCAGATGAATGAGCAGGTGGTACTTTTGGTGATTTTCCTCTAGGTGGTGCAGCCCCATGCCAGGTACATGGCTTGGTGAGAGGAGCACGGGCTGAACTTCGGGTCTCCTAGCCCCCACCTTGGCTAGTGCTTCTTGCAGAGCACAAACTCTGCAACCATATGCTGGAGAGCTGCTGCAGTGCATAGTGTGTGTGCTATTCAGGAGGGCTGGCCCAAAGGACACAGTGACCATCCATTGCCTTCCTGAGCTAGAGCTCAGGGATGGCCAATGCCAACACTAAGAGATTCCTTTTTTAATTTTTTTTTTTTGGTAGAGACAGGTCTCACTATGTTGCCTAGGATGGTCTTGAACTCCTGGCCTCAAGAGATCCTCCTGCCCCAGCCTCCTAAAGCACTGAGGTTACAGGTGTGAGCCACTGTGTTTGGCCCCAATACCCAATAGATTCTTTTTTTTTTTTTTTCCTTGAGACAGGGTCTCACTCTGTCACCCAGGCTAGAGTGCAGTGGTGTGATCTCAGCTCACCACAACCTCCACCTCCTGGTTCTAGCGATTCTCGTGCCTCAGCCTCCCGAGTAGCTGGGAGTACAGGTGTGCACCACCATGCCCAGCTATTTTTTTTGTATTTTTAGTAGAGACAGGGTTTTGCCATGTGGACCAGGCTGGTCTCAAACTCCTGGCCTCAAGTGATCCAACCCACCTCAGCCTCCCAAAGTGCTGGGATTACAGGAATGAGCCACCGCACCTGGCTCCTGACAGATTCTTAATGTCTTCTCTCTGTGTGCAGTCTCTAGTTCTTCCCATTTGATTCTGGTCCCCAACACCCCATGACTGCATTTGTGTTTTGGTCTCTATCTCTTATGGTAGAGCCCCTTTTCGCGTGTTGAGCAATCCACCATTACCTGCTCATATTGGGAGCTGCCCTGGTAGCTCAGAGTGTATGGGAGGGGCTGTTGACACATTGTCACTATAGGGTGACCTGGCTGTGCTCTTTCGCTGGGGAGCCCCCAGTGCATCGAATTCTTCAAGAAAATTCTTCCAACTTCTTGTCTGACCTGTCCTTTCAGCTTGGTACAGCAGATGGGACCTGGGTTTTCAAGCCGGACCACCCTGGGCCCTGTCCTGGCTCTACTGTCCTCCAGCTGTGCAAGTTTGGACAAGTTGTTGAATCTCAGGGGCTCGGTGTTCTCATCAGTGAAGTGGGTGTGATGACATCTACCTCCCTAGGATGTTGAGAGTTAAGCGGGCTAATGAATGGGGAGCACTTGTGTTTTCTCCCTCCTTGGCCTCAGCCGTGCCCCCAGCCAGGGTCTTTGTGTAGTCTCACTCACTGCTTTCCTCCATGTCTCTGGAGCCGCAGTCCTTGGGTTAGAGCTGCTCCCCGTGGCCCCCTGCAGAGACTGGCACCTGTAACAGGGCAGTTTGCAGAAGGAGGTGTGAAGCAGATAACAGGGTATTTGTTTGGCCCTAGAGGGAGGGCACTGTGCCAAAGTGCATGTGGCCAACTCCACCCAGGGCAATTCGCTGTGACTACTGAGCAGGGAGCGGGGCAGCCCTTGTCAGAATGAGAATACTTGACTGCTGCTGGAAGGACTGATGGGAGCAATCTAGGCCAGAGAGGGAGGAGGAGAGTCAGAGCAGGGTCTTTGCATTGGAGGGACTGGGGTTCAAGGCAGAAGGATTGCTTGAGGCCAGGAGTCAAGACCAGCTTGGGCAATACAGTGAGACCCCCTGATAGGGCTTGGATCTATGTGCCCACCAAATCTCATGTCAAATTGTAATTTCCCGCTCCCCAGTGCTGGAAGTGGAGGTCTCAGGAACGGGTTAGCACCATCCCCTTGGTGCTACTCTCGTGATAGTGAGTGAATGAGTTATCACGAGATCTGGTTGTTTAAAAGTGTGTAGCAATTTCCCCCTCTCTTTTCTCTTCCTCCTCCTCTGGCCATGTGAAACGTCTCACTCCCCCTTTGCCTTCCAGGATTGGAAGTTTCCTGAGGCCTCAGTGGACGCCAAGAAGAAGATGTTATGCTTCCTGTACAGCCTGCAGAACCATGAGCCAATTAAACCTCTTTTCTTTATAAATTACCTAATCTCAGGTATTTCTTTATAGCAGTGCGAGAATGGACTAATACACCCCATCTTTTTTGAAAAAAAAAATATATACACACACAAACATATGGCCAGGTGTAGTGGTTCATGCCCGTAATCCCAGCACTTTGGGAGGCTGAGGCAGGAGATCACTTGACTCCAGTAGTTTGAGACCAGCCTGCACAACATAGTGAAACACCATCTGCAAAAAATAAACAAAATTAGCTAGGTGTGGTGGTATGCGCCTGTAGTTTCAGCTGCTTGGGAGGCTGAGGTGTAGGGATTGCTTGAGTCAGGGAATTTGAGGGAGCAGTGAGCAAGCTCACACCACTGTACTTCACAATCCAGCATGCGCTCTCTCTCTGTCTCTCTTTCTCTCTCTCTATTTTGTCATGCACCAAATAGCCCAGGTTGGATGGGAGGTATCTATTTATCTATCTATCTATCTATCTATCTATCTCCCACCCAGTCTGGGAGGAGTTGCTATACCCCTGAGTAGGTAGGGGTGTGTGTATATATACATATATATCTCATATGTAGGCCAGGCACGGTGGCTCATGCCTATAATCCTAGCACTTTGGAAGGCCAAGGCAGGTGGATCACCTGAGCACCGGAGGTCAGGAGTTCGAGACCAGCCTGGCCAACATGGTGAAACTCCGTCTCTACTAAAAATACAAAAATTAGCCAGGTGAGGTGACAGGCACCTGTAATCCCAGCTACTTGGGAGGCTGAGGCAGGAGAATCACTTGAAGCCGGGAGGCGGTGGTTGCAGTGAGCCAAGATCGTATGACTGCACTCATGCCTGGGCGACAGAGTGAGATTCCATCTCAAAAAAAAAACAACAACAACATATATATATAGAGAGAGAGAGAGAGAGAGAGAGAGACAGAGAGAGAGAGAGAGAGAGAGAGAGAGACAGAGTATGCCCCCACCCAGTCTCTGCCCTGCCCCCATTTTGTCATGCACCAAATAGCCCAGACTATATACCCCCACCCAGTAGTAGCCCCACACCAAGGCTAGTTGGTGCATGACAAAATGACTAATGTCAATGATGCAGGTGAGTTTTGCTTTAGGAAAACCAAACCACACTTGCCCAAATTTTAAGTTGATCATTTGAATTCCGAAGAAAGATTTGTAAAAGAAATTTTTGTATTTTGGCATAATTCTAGATTTAGAGAAAAGTTAGCAATATAATAAACAGAATTCTCATATCCCCTTCCCCAAGTTTCCCCCTCTGTTAACATCTCATATGACCATGTACATTTGCTAAAGCGTAGAAACTGAGCTTGGGGTGGTCCTCTGAAGGCCACGTGGGACTTTATCTGAATTTGAAGAAACATCTTGGAAAAGTCATTCTCCTCTCTTAAGAAGCTAGGATCAGACATGAAGATGAACCACATCTGAGATGACAATATGGGCCATTGGAAAATAGGGTTCAAGGATACAAATGTGATGGAGCCAAGTTTGCAGGACAGCAAGGTATGATGAAGAGACGATCAGTAGTCGGGAGGCCTCAGTTCCTGCCTGGGTCTGTCATTCACTCTGTGTCTTGGCAAGTCCCCTCACCAAAGTGCCTCGGTTTCTTCATCTGTAAAATGGGAATAACATTCCTCGCCTGGTGCCCCTGGCAGAGTATGGCCGGTACTGGTTTCCCCCTCAAATCCATTCTCCCATCTTCCTCAGTAAGAACCTCTGCTTTTTGGCTGGGCACATGCCACTCCAATAAGGACTACATTCCCCAGCCTCCCATATAGCAAGGGGGAGGCCAGGTGACTATGTGCTAGTCAATAGGAAAAAAGCAGAAGTGGTGTGTCCATCTTCCACAGAGAGAGGTGTGCCCTTTTCTCCCATTCCTTCAGCCTGTGGCTGGCAGGAATACTGTCATAGTGGCTGGAGCTCCAGCAGCCATTTCAGACTGTGCCATGACCCGGCAAATGGAAGGTTCACCTGGCAAACAAACATGGCATCAGAAGGCTTCCCTTCCATTGTACAACCTATTACCTTCAGACCAGGGTTTCCTAACCTGAGTCCTATTGACATTGTGGGCTGGATAAATCTTTGTCGTGGGGGCTGTTCTATGCATTACAGGATGTCTAGCAGTATCCCTGGCCTCCACCCACCATACACCAATAGCACTCCCACCCACCAGATTGCCATCGTCCTCTGGGGGCAAAACAACCTCTAGTTGAGAAACCGCTGCTCTGGGACAAATTGCATCCAATAAGAATATAATGCAAGCGGCTGGGCACAGTGGCTCGTGCCTGTCATCCCAGCACTTTGGGAGGCCGAGGCGGGCGGATCACCTGAGGTCAGGAGTTTGAGATCAGCCTGGCCAACATGGCGAAACCCCATCTCTACTAAAAATACAAAAAATAATTAGTCGGGTATGGTGGTGGGCACCTGTAATCCTAGCTACTCAGGAAGCTGAGGCAGGAGAATCGCTTGAACCCAGGAGGTGGAGGTTGCAGTGAGCCGAGATTGTGCCATTATATTCCAGCCTGGGCGATAAGAGAGAAACTCTGTCTCAAAAAAAAAAAAAAAAAAAAAAAAAAAGAATATAATGCAAGCCACAAATACCAGCCATGTATGTAAATGTTTAAAAAGTAAAAATACGCCGGGCGCGGTGGCTCACGCCTGTAATCCCAGCACTTTTAGAAGCCGAGGCCAGTGGATCACCTGAGGTCAGGAGTTCAAGACCAGCCTGGCCAACATGGTGAAACCCCAACTCTATTAAAAATACAAAAATTAGCCGGGTGTGGTGGCAGGGCACCTGTAATCCCAGCTACTTGGGAGGCTAAGGCAAGGAGAATTGCTTGAACCCAGGAGGCGGAGGTAGTGGTGAGCCGAGATCGCGCCATT
Organism: Pan troglodytes; assembly: GCF_028858775.2. Lineage (NCBI taxonomy): Eukaryota > Metazoa > Chordata > Mammalia > Primates > Hominidae > Pan > Pan troglodytes. The sequence goes on along the minus strand of NC_072411.2, from coordinate 21,973,697 downwards.
GCACTCCAGCCTGGGCAACAGAGCAAGACGCTGTCTCAGAAAAAAAAAAAAAGTAAAAATAAACGTAAAATTAATTTTCATAATAATATTGTATCTAACCAAATACATTCAAATTGTTATTTATTATATGATCTGTATAAGAATTACTGAGGGGCTAGGTTACATTCCTTTTTTATATACAGGTTTTACATTTCCAGCACACCTCCATGCAGACCAGCCAGATCTCAAGTGCTCAACAGCCGTATGTGCCAAGAGGGTACCTTAGCGGGTGACATGAACTCTAGACTTCTGGAACTTGAGGGAGAAATAAGCCTCTATCTCTTCTAAGCCACTTCATTTTGGGGTTTCTGTTACTTGCAGAGAATGTAATCCTTACCAGCACACAGGGCTTTTGATGAACCACATGCTGTTGAACACTCAAGAAGAAATTAAAGCGAGACTGCTGACCCAGGGCTGAAAAGCAAAGTGCCTTAGAGAAGCCAGGCAAGCCTGCCCTGCACGCTCCGTCACTGTCTTAATGCTCCCAACGGCTCCATCAGGGAGGCATCATCATCTTCATTGCATAAACAAAGATTCTGAGCTTGGAGAGCGTGGTGGGTGCTGTCATGTCCAGCCAAGGTGTCCCCTCTCCAGCTGCGGCACTCAAGCCCCTGCTGCAGGGAGCCTTGGCAGGTGATAACACTGACAGGTCCCTCTCCAGGACTCAGCTGAGCTGCTTTGCCCAAAGTGATGTCCCTTCCCCAGGGCAACCACATCTGTCCATGACTGGTCAAGGTGGTATAGAAAGGCTTGAACCCCTGCCCAAATTCTGGACAACTTGGAGCACCAGCCTGGCCCTGGAGCTCATATAGGATCCACTGAGGCCTCACAGCTTAACTCTGTCCTCTGCTCACTGCTTCCCTCGTTCAGAGCTGCTGATCCCAAGATAAACTGTGATAAACATGTGTGCACACGCTTTCCCTCTGGCTCAATTCCGCCCTCTACCTTGGCCATCCTTCAACTCCTATTCATGCCTCAAAACCATCTTCTCAGATGTGAATCCCCAGTATTCATCGTGATCTCTTTTGAGAGCAGCTGGGAATCCCTTGTGGGGCTGCTAAGGGGGTGACACCTGAGTACTCAGTGGGCCCCTTTCTGCTGCCTCTGCAGGGAACCCAGGCTGATCCTGGGAGCAGAGGACATCTGGTCACAGCACCTTTGCCCAGTGTGGGGTGAAGAAGGGAATGCCGGGCCTTAAGACAGGAATGGATGAGAGTCAGAGTATGGTTGTTGAATTTACAGGCCTGGCCTCAAATCCCAGCTGTGGCAGTCAGCCTCCCAAGCCTGTTTCTTCAATCGGAAGGTCAGGTGATGTTTCTTCTTCTCAGTGTCGGGAGATGACAGTGCATGGCTCTGGGTCTGGCGCACAGTAAAAATCAATGTTCCCACCACATGGGAACTGTGAACATTCACAAAATAAAAGAGGAACTGGCAGGCCATCTCCTGCACATCTGTCTCCTCCTCCTCAGCAGCCTGGAAGCCCCAGGGGTCCAGACTAGGCCAATTGTGCCCTGTAACACCCAAGAGTCATGGGCAGAAATATGCATTTTTGTTCACACAGTGAGACTCAAATGCTGTCTCTGTAGGCATTGCTGAATTCCACCCTCCCATAGTTAAAAACCTACAAAGAGAGAGAAAGTAGGCAATGACCCAAAATACAGAGAGTCATACTTAGGTCATGAGAGCCATCATCCCTGAGAAGCTAAACTCACCTGAACCTAAGCTTCACCACAACCATGAAATGAGCCCTTATTATTCCCAATAGCAAAACCCAGATCCACAGGGCCCAGCGTATCATTTTTCCATTTGTATGAAACAAACCAGCCCACACCTCAGTGGCGTAAGACCACAGCCATCCATTTGCTCTCGAGCCTGCATTTTGGGCAGGGCTTGGGTGGGCAGGGCTTGCCTCAGTTCTATGAGGTGTGGTTGGAGGCAATCCCCTGGGGCATCTTAGATGGGCTCTGCTGAGTGGCCAGAGGGATTGGAGGCTGACCAGGTCTCCCTCTCCAATGGGGCATTTGGACTCTACCTGGTGGCTCAGAGCTCTGGGAGAGTTAAGAGAAGCTGCCTGTCATGCTTGTAATCCCAGCACTTTGGGAGGCTGAGGTGGGTGGACCACCTGAAGGTCAGGAGTTCTAGACCAGCCTGGCCAACATGGTGAAACCCCGTCTCTAATTGAAATATAAAAAATTAGCTGGGTGTGGTGGCAGGCACCTGTAATCCCAGCTACTCAGGAGGCAGAGGCAGGAATATCGCTTGAACCCAGGAGGCAGAGCTTGCGGTGAGCTGAGATCCTGCCATTGCACTCCAGTCTGGGCAACAAGAAACTCAAAAAAAAAAAAAAAAAAAAAAAAAAAAAAAGAGAAGCTGCCTAGGGGCCAGCCCAGAAGGGAACAGCATTACTTCCTCTGCATTCTATGGTTAAAGTAAGTCACAGGGTCAGCCCAGGCGGAAGGGGGAGGGGAGGGAAACAGACACCACCTCTTGATGGGAGAAGCAGCATGAGGTCAATTTACTCCACCCAAGGTCATAGATTCAGATGGAGCTAAGTAGTAAACCCAGGTCTGAACCATCTAATAATATTGACTGCCCTTCCTCCAGGCCTTTGCAGGAGCGTTTCCTGGGCCGGAAACCTCCCTCCATCTCCACAGATTGGTTTCACTTCCACTCACCCATCCATCAGGAGATATCACTTCATGCTGGAGCCTCTTCGGAGCTCCAGAGTCCTCCTCTGTGTTCCCAGGGCAGCCTCTACGTCCCTGACCACACTGTACTGTCACTGCTGCTTACCCATGGACCTCTCCTGTTAGAACTCAAGGACGAGTCCAGCAAAGGACATGTTCTTTCCAGACCACCCCAGAGTGCCTCCCATTTAAACAATGGGTTTGTCATGGACCCTGATGGGGTGAGGTTGGTTGTGGGGGTCGGTGTTCAGGATGTTTCTTTGGAAGTTCCCTTAAGAGTAACCCCTGGGCAAGGAACTGGAAGGAAGCAGGAGGGAGACCCTGAGCAGGACACAGGTTTTGTGACAGCTTTGACTGTCTTCATGGGGAGTCCTGGGGCTAAAATACCCCATCGGCACTGTCCCCAGTCAGGCAGAGATGGCCAAGCTTTTATACTTCTGCTGGGATAGTCATTGGGATGTGGGCTATCCCAGGAGGGACATGACAGAGGGCAAGGCTGCTCTCTGAGCAGGGGCAGTTCCTGGAGAAGCCGATGGCTGGGGGACTGTCTGCTGACAGCACCACCTGAAGCCAGGGAAATATTCCCATTCTCCTAACAGGGCAGAACAGCGGGGGGCAGTCCTTGAGGGCTGCACAGAGGAAGTGGTTTGCCAGTTGTGACCTATGGCTGGAGGGAGGAGGGCAGGAACAGCAGAGTGAGGGAGGGTTTTACCCACATCCATGCCTGGGGGAGTGGGGAGTTCTGGACCAGGTCCCCAAGGGATGTCATTTGACTGGATTAATACTCAGGGACAGAATCCCCATCTCCTCTGTGCCAGGTGCTGTGCCATGTACTGGAGGACCGGATAGCACCTGGATATGGGTCAGGGCTCCAGGGAACTCCACTCCCTCCTAATGGCGCTCCCCTCCACCCCATGACCCACTGTCTACACTGCTGCCAGACTGATCTTTCCAAAAGGCAAATCATACATGTGACTCCTCTGCTTAAAACACAGAATAAAATCCTAGCTCCTTGTCCTGGCCTGCCAGGCCCTCTGATCTTCCCCGCCCTCCTCACCTCATCTCCTAAGCTCTCCTCAAGACCAGCCATGCCAAGTAGGTCTTCCTCAAGGCTTTGGCAGTCACTGTTGCCAAGGGGGTAGGGAACTATGCCTGGAACTATTTTTCCCTAGGTGTTGTTCACAGAGATGCTTCCTTTGCATCCATCAGGTCTCAGCTCAATGTCACCTCCTCCAGGAAGGCTTCTCTGATTACTCTTTTGGTGCATTCCTTTTTTTTTTTTTTTATGTTTACTCAACAAATATTTATCTTAACTATGTCCCATGAACTGTTCTAGGCAGTGCAGGTAACGGGGTGTTAAGAGAGCCAGGCCCTGTCCTCTTGGAGCTTACAGTCTAATGGGAAAGACAATCAGTACACAAGTAAAAATAAAAAATAAAAAAATGTCGGCCTGACTCGGTGGCTCACGCCTGTAATGCCAGCACTTTGGGAGGCCAAGGTGGGCGGATCACCTGAGGTCAGGAGTTCGAGACCAGCCTGGCCAACATGGCGAAACCCCGTCTCTACTAACAATAAAAAAATTAGTCAGGCGTGATGGGGGGCGCTTGTAATCCCAGCTACTCAGGAGGCTGAGGTAGGAGAATTGCTTGAACCTGGAAGGAGAGGTTGCAGTGAGCCCCGAGATCGCGCCACTGCACTCCAGCCTGGGTGGCAGAGCGAGACCCCGTCTCAAAAAAAAAAAAAAAAACCAAAAAAAAAACCAACCAAAAAACCCCCATGATTTCAGAGCGTCTGAAGTGCTATGAAAAAACAAGAGCGAGGAAAGGCGACAGAGAGGGCCTAGGCTGGAAATCTCGGAGCCGCTCTGGAGACCGGCCCTGGGCGTAGAGTGGGGAGCAGAGGCCAGAGGGGCCGTGTGGAGCGGGTTGGGGGCGGCAAGGGTCACCTGAGCCCCACATCGGAGTTTGGGGAGAGCACCCGGCCGGCCCTAGAGCCCTCTGGTCTGGCCGCCCCGGAGGCGGCTCGCTCGCCGGAAAGGCACGCGCGGGAGTCAGCCAGGTGCGGCAGCCGCGGGGAGCCGCCCTCCGGGCCGCGCTTCCTGGGGGGCGGGTCTCACCGCTGTCCCGCCCCTGGGCCGCCGATAAATGCGCCGAGCCGGCCGGCACCGCGGGTTCGGAGCGCGAAGCCGCGGGTGGGAGCTCGGCGCGCCCCGCGTCTGCGCTTGCTGCCGCGCCCCGGTCGGCGCGCTGGGAGTTCCAGCCATGCTTTTCTGGCACACGCAGCCCGAGCACTACAACCAGCACAACTCCGGCAGCTACCTGCGGTAAGGGCCGCGCGCGGTCCCCGCGGGGCTCGGGCCGGGCCGGCTGGCCGGGCGCCGTTGGACGTCCAGGGGCGGAGAGGGGGCGCCCCTGCTGGGCCCTGGCCTCCCCGCTGTCCGCCCTCTGGGGACCGAGAGACCCGCCCAGCGTCCCGCCTAGGGACTGACAGATGGACGCCGGCGGGACCCCACGTGCGGAGTTGGGGGCCCGCTGGGGAGGCGAGCGCGCAGAGCCCTATGCCTGCGAGGGCTCCTCCCAGGCGGCAGGGAGGGTGCAGGGCGCGCACCTGCCGGCCCGCCGCCTCCCCTGGCCCATCCGCCCCCTGCGGCCCTCCTCTCCCCCGCTTATCGGAGAAGTAGAGGAAACTTCCTGCCAGCAGCCTGGTGCCCGGCCCGGGGAAGTTCGTTCCCTGCTCTTTGCCCGTCTCCGCCGGGCCCCCTCTCCCAGCCTCGCGCCCTCTGCAGTGCCCTTCCTTGGACGAGGGGCGGGCGGCGGCCAGGGGCGGCGGGCTCGGAGGGGCAGGTCGCCCCACTTCCCGCGATGGTCTTGCGCGTGTTCGCCCGAGGCCGGCGTGGTTATTGCCCTTGATGGAAATCTTTCTTCTGCTGGAGGGATTTGAGTAGTGCCCTTCAGAGGGGAAAGTAAGTCCTGCGTGTTTTGCACAGTTCCCCACAAGCCCCTCTTAGCAGTAGGACCCCGTGTGCCCTCGCTCCCGGAGGATTGTTTTTCCCTGTTCTGCTGCTGGCCGGGACTAATGGGCAGTCATTTCACTTTGTGAACTCGCCTGAACCAGCTTTAGCCTGTCCTTATTTCCATCTTAGTCACAGTTTATGAAATGTGCCTAATTTAACCCAAAGGGCATTTGATATGGGCTCAAGGAAAATGAATGATGAGGCCGAAGGAGTCACAGGCATTGACAGCCCCCATACTAGAGCTACCTTTAAGTGCTAGTTTTGGCCCCAAGAAGTTCCCACTTAGATCTTAAAACGTTATTTGTAATTCCTGGCTGCTGGTAGGTATTTGTCCTCCCTGAAGACATCCCCTTTTCCTGGAGGCGGGGGAATGATTGGGTTTAGTGGATGTATCTGCTGTTTTTATTCATGGGCCAAAGTAGTTGGAGATGGCAAAGGTCTGGAGCCTTAAAGGCTGACAGCCACCCGGCAGACCACGGTGATGTCACCAGAGGGAAGCCCAGGAGGAGATGTTAATCACCCAGAGATTAAGTGTCCATTCACTTGCAAGAAATGCTACAATGGAATACATTTTTACTGTACTGAAGTTTTAGTTGTAGCTTTGGCTAAGTTTTAGTTTGCTGCCATTAAGTATGTTGCCATATCTTAACAATGAGTTTGAAGGTGACCCTGAGTTGAAGGTGAGTGTACTTGAAACTTCCTAGATACCTACAATGTCCTCACCCCGTTAGGGAACAATTCTCCCTTGTTAGGGAACAATTCTCCCTTGCCTGGGAGGTACAGTTCTGACATCTGCTACCGAGATGGAAGTTTATCTGGAGTAGCTCAGGTACCTTTTAGGATTTGGTGAAAGGAGGAGGGTGAGCCTTGGGAGTGGGTGGTGCTGTAAAGCCATATTGGCTTCTGGGGTCATCGGGGGACCATGGAAAGAAGTCCTTGCCCTTTTTTATTTCACTTCTTGGAAGCTGGGAGTTTTGCCCTCAGTGGGGGCCAAGGTGGGGGTTTGTGCATATGCCCCTGGTCCGCTGACTCTAGAGGGAGGGTCTGGTCCTTTTCCTTGCGTTTTTTGTATTTTATTTTTGGTCGTCTCCTCACTTGGCAGAACTTCTGCAAGCTGTCTGACCTCACCAGGGTAGAGGCCTTTACTCCCTTCCCCCTTTCTATTTGATGTTCTCGTGACTTTTATTCCTTGGCAAATAAAGATGCCAAGCTTGAAACAAGTTACTGTTGAGGGATGGTTCTTAACTTCCTCTGCCCACCCGCCCCTTTTTAAAAAATTTAAAGGCAGCAGTCCGTGGATTATTAACTTGACACGGTCTGGGCAAACATGAAATTATGCAATCCTCAGTGTTCCTAGAGAACCGCCTGGGCTGGGAGTGTGCCCTGCTCTGACAAAAGGAAGACGCCCTGTGGGGAAAGTCGAGACGGCCTTGCACCCTTATTTTTCGGCAGTGGATGGTGACGGGGGAGGCCCACACAGGGCAGGTTTTCCAGGTGTGTGCTCAATGCCAGGCTTTTTCTTCTCAAAATTGATTAGATGTTGATGGGGTGTGTGCCGGGTTTGTGTTGTAGAGACGCTTGTTTCTGATGTGCGAGGAACAGATTGTACCAGTGACTCTGTTTATACAGACAAGTGGGGTCAGCTAATTGGATTCCTAGTCAGGGACCCACAAAGGGAAGAGGGTTATCAAGATAAGAGCACTGGCACTTATTTGGCACTTGTTTATGTGCTGCTCATAATTTAGAGACCTTACACAAGCCTTGCCTGCCTGTAGGTCATTCATGTTCTCAAGGAATTCTTTGTCCCTTGTAAGGGCATTTTTAAAATGCTGGGTTTTTTGTTTCTTTCTTTTTCCTTTTTTTTTTTTTTTTAGAGATGGTGAGGTCTCACTGTGGTGCCCAGGCTGGTCTCAAACCCCTGGCTTCAAGCAGTCTTCTCACCTCAGCCTCCCAAAGTACTGGGATTTCAGGCATGAGCCACTGTTCCTGGCTTAAAAAATACGTCCAGAAACAAGTTCCTCCCTAAGTCGCAGGATGATGACTTCATTTTTTTTTTTTTTAACGTGGGGAGTTTTGTTAAGTGGTGGAGGAAAAGAAACTTGGAGCAAGGATTTCAAGATTTCCCACTTGGATAAGAAAATAGACTGGGCTGGGCGCGGTGGCTCACACCTGTAATCCCAGCACTTTGGGAGGCCGAGGTGGGTGGATCACCTGAGGTCAGGAGTTAGTGACCAGCCTGACCAACATGGTGGAACCCTGTCTCTACTAAAAATACAAAAATTAGCCAGGTGTGGTGGCTCATTCCTATAATCCCAGCTACTCAGGAAGCTGAGGCACAAGAATTGCTTGAACCCGGGAGGTGGAGGTTGCAGTGAGCCGAGATCACGCCACTTGCACTCCAGCCTGGACAACAAGAGTGAAACTCCGTCCCCCCCGCCCCCCCCCCCCAAAAAAACAACCACACAAACACAGACTTGAAGCCAAGGTCCTTCCTTCCTGTTTGCCTTTTGGACAGATTAGAATGACCCTGAAAACAGTGTCCAGTTGTCCTCTCTTTAGAAGGGATGGAGGAATGTCTCAACCTGGGTACTCAGGGAGGGAAGGAAGTGGTTTGTTCATTTGCATAGTTTACAGAGCCTGGAGGACAGAGTTGTATTGCTATGAGAAGTGGCCGGTAAATGGAATTGTTGATTAAAAAATAAAAATGTTTGTTTAGATTTTTATTCTAAAAGTGAAACTTTATGAGTGATCGCTTGTGGATAGAAACCAAATAAATGTCTTAGAGGTCCCTTTGCTGCTAGCCTGTCTCTGGCATGGAGAGGATTTCTGTAGATGTTAGCTAACTTTGCCCTTTTACCTCCTTGATGGGCTGATTGAATCAGTGTTTTGGGGGGTCATTGAGTGAAACTAGAGTCACGAAGGAGCGGTTTCCTCTGTTTTAAAGCATCTGGAGTATGCGAGGGTTGCAGGAGTGCAGCTAGCACCCTGTGATGCGCGTGCCGTGTCACCCTGGGCCCCGGTGGTCTGCGTCGTCTCTCTAGCTTCGCCCTGGCTCTGTGCAGGAGTCCCCTGGGGCTCTGCTCCTGACCTCTGCTTCCTGTGTGTTGCAGTGATGTGCTCGCTCTGCCCATCTTCAAGCAGGAGGAACCCCAGCTGTCCCCCGAGAACGAGGCCCGCCTGCCACCCCTGCAATATGTGTTGTGTGCTGCCACGTCCCCAGCCGTGAAGCTGCATGAAGAGACGCTGACCTACCTCAACCAAGGTAGTGGCCAGAGGCCCTGGGCCAGGGCGGAACCCAGAAGCAGTGGGGAGCTGATGTGAAAGGCCCATTTGGGCCTTGTGACTTTGTTACGGTGGGTGAGGTCCGGGCTCGGGAAAGAGAACAGGTGCAGGTTCAGATTCCATTTTCCAGCTGTGTGACCCCCTCCAGCCTCAGTGTCTTCATCTGAAAAATGGAAACATCAGATACCTTACGCGGGTAACAGGGTAACACTCTGCATTCCTCCTATAGCCCCTCCATGGAGCAGATGCTAGCATTATTTCTGTTTTTCCCTCCCTCCCTTCCTTCCTTCTTTCTTTTTTTTTTTTTTTTCCTTTTTTGAGGGAGTCTTGTTCTGTTGCCCAGGCTGGCATGCAGTGGCATGATCATGGCTCACTGCACCCTTGACCTCCTCAACCCAAGAAGTGACCCTCCCACCTTAACCTCCCAAGTAGCTGGGATCACAGGTGTAGACCGCCATGCCCGGCTAATTTTTAAATTCTTTGTAGAGCTGGGGGGGTCTCACTATGTTGCCCAGGCTGGTCTCAAACTCCTGGGCTCAAGTGATCCACCTGCCTGCGCCTCCCAAAGTGCTGGGATTATAGGCCTAAGCCACGGCGCCTGGACACATGGTGATTATTTATTGTGACCATGATTGTGTCCTTTGAAGACATACGCTGAGTACCGTCAGCATCCCAGGTCCTGGAGCTGCACCTGGCAGTGGTGGGATGGCTGGCCTGTGTCCTGCGCAGCACCGGAGCAGGGTTGCATCCATGCTAGACAAAAGCCCTCTGTGGTGATGGGGACAAGTTCCCTCACCATGTCCTGAGGGAAACAGGCTTTGGAGTTTGAATTCCAACTCTGGCACTTCCTAGCTCTGTGACTTGGAGCTGCCTTTTTTTTTTTCTCTGAACCTCAGTGTTTTCATGTGTAAAACAAGAAGTATAATTTTGTGGAGTTTAAAAGAATGAAGGTCTGTGAGGTGCCTGGTATGATAGTGGTTGTTCAGTTGCTGGTTCCCTTTTCCAGAACATGTGGGCAAGTATCCTGATGGATGGTGTTTTTGTGGTTCTATCATGATTATGAGTATGCGTTTTTTGCACTTTCTTCCTGGGTCGTCTCATGACCACCCTGGCATCATGTGGATTTGTCACCTTCTGCTTTATCTTTTATTGTTTGTGTGCCCCAGACATGAAACAGTTCTGGCCACCCACCCAGGCATCCAGCAAGGATGAGCAAAGGACTGTGTGTCTGCTCTACCCCTGACTGGTATGATACCCCTCTACTTTCAATGGGCAGAGCAGACGGGCAGAGGAACGCTGGTTTCTGTGGGGTCACAGGGAATTGCAGGGGAGCTGCAGTGTCGTAGCAATTTGTCTTACATGTGTAGCTTCCTTTCCGCGAACTTTGATTCCTCAATTTGGAGAGCCAGCCAGGGTGGAAGTCCAACGTGGTCATCAGGCTCTCTGCTTACTGCTGAATTTGCCAGCTTCTGGGCCAAGAAACTAGCTCAGAAGTAGCAGCTGGCTCTGTCTGCCTCCCTCTGGGTAGAAGCAACCCCCTCTCATTGTGGAGGGGCCGCAGTGGAAGGTGATGCTTTATCCCCAAGGGCAGCTCTGCTGGCCTCAGTTGTTCTTGCTCAGCCGAGCTCCCTCAGCTTTAGAGCTTCCTGCTCAGGCCCGGAGACCTGTGCACCATCTGCAGTGGACAGTGGCCATGGTTGGTGGGTGATGTGGCCAAGTGTGCATCTGTGCCGCTGTGTGGAATGGTTTTTGCCATTTGCCTTTCACTTTCATGGAAGGTCAAGTGCTACCAACTGGTTATGCACCTTTGAGCACTTTCTTTCCTCTTTGGGCCTCTGCTCTTTTGCTTAAATTTAGCAGGGAAAAATGAGATGTTTATAGCATCCATTGAGCTTTGATGTGGTTCTTCTTGTTGGCTAAGTCCTGTGGTGCTGAAGAGTGGGTCCAAGGTCTGAGGTCGTGCTCCTAGACCAAGATATTGTGTGTCTGTCCCTGCCCTGGCCCCTGCTCCAGTTGGTAAGGCCATTAGCTGAGTTCCTTACCTTTCCTCCACCCCTTCCAACTCCTTTTTTTTTTGAGACAGAGTCTTGCTCTGTCTCCCAGGCTGGAGTGCAATGACACGATCTCGGTTCACTGCAACCTCTGCCTCCTGGGTTCAAGCAATTCTCCTGCCTCAGCCTCCTAAGTAGCTGGTTTTTCAGGCATGTGCTACCACACCCAGCTAATTTTTGTATTTTTAGTAGAGACGGTGTTTCTCCATGTTGGCCAGGCTGGTCTTGAACTCCTGGCCTCAAGTGATCCACCTACCTTGGGCTTCCAAAGTGCTGGGATTACAGGTGTGAGCCACCAGGCCTGGCCACCCCCTAGGTGTTTTTTTTTTTTTTCTTTCTTCTTTTTGAGACAGTCTTGCTCTGTCACCCAGGCTGGAGTGCAGTGGTGCAGGCTTGGCTCACTGCAACCCTTGCCTCCTGGGTTCAAGCGATTGTCCTGCTTCAGCCTCCCAAGTAGCTGGGATTACAGTCATGTGCCACCACGCCCACCTAATTTTTGTATTTTTAGTAGAGACGGGGTTTCACCATGTTGGCCAGGCTGGTCTCAAACTCCTGATCTCAGGTGATCCACCTGCCTCAGCCTCTCAAAGTGCCGGGATTACGGGCGTGAGCCACTGTGCCCAGCCTACTAGGTTTTTTAAAAAAGAGTTTTAAAAGTTGATCCTCTCATAGATCAGTTAAAAGAGAGAAAAAGGAGTTACCCCTATGGTCTCATCATCTCATGTTAATTTGGTATATTTATATTTTTAAAATTATATTTTGTAGGTTATTAAAATAATCTACTTTATAGAAAGTTTGAATAATTTAGAAAAGCAAAAGGAAGACAATTAAAACAAAATTAAAATCCCCTCCGATTTCACCAGAAACCACTGCTAACCTTATTTCTACATGTTTGTGTATATATCTTTCTGTGATTATGCTACAGACATATATCCTTTTTTTCATTTACTATATTTGTCAGCCGTCTCATGTCATTGAAAATGATTTGAGGACTTGCATTTCTGTAATGGCTGCATAGTATTACATTGTATATTTCTATGACTTTAACTGTTTCATATTATGGCCACTTAGTTTCCAGTTAGAAATTAAATACTATTATGATGAACAACATCCTTGCATATAAATCTTCCTGTGAAATGTTGATTATTTATGTATTTTAAAAATAAATACCTAAGAAGTAGAATTTCTGGATCAAAGGATTTGAACATTGAGGCTTTTGATGCATATCACCAAATTGCTTTCTCAGAAGAATGTACCAATTTACGTGCCAGCCAGCAGTATACATTTTGTCTCTTTTCCAATATTGGTTATTGTTTTTTGTCATCTGATTAGTGAAACATGGAATTTAATCCTAAACTAACATTTCTTTTCTTTTTTGAGCTGGGGTCTGGCTTGGGTTGCCCGGGCTGGACCCAAATTTCTGAGCTCAAGTGATCCTCCTTCCTCAGCTTCCTGAGTAGCTGGGACTGTAGGTGTGTACCACCACCCCTGGCCTTAAATTAGCATTTCTGTGATTGTTAATGCGGTTGGATATTTTAAAATACATTTATTGATCTTTTTAATTTGTTTATTATATTCCTGTCCTTTGCACATTTTTGTTGGGGTGTTTATATTTTATGGATAAGGGCATACTATTTATGAAGAATACCAACCTTTTAGCTCCCATGTTTTGCAAGTATTTTTCTCTGATGGTTGCAGGCCATTTAACTTTCGTTGGGTGATAACTATATTTATGGTGTAAGGTATATGTTGTGATTTTTTTTTTTTCTGTAGAGATCTATTTTAAATGTCTATGGTCAAATCTTTCATTCTTTGAAAATAAACTTTTCTTTTATGCTTAAAAGAAAATGGCTGCTCATCTCAAAATCAATTAGCTGAGTAGTTTTCTGAATTTCATTTAGAGGTGTCTAAATTTTAACACTTACTGAAATGCATTTGGAATTTATGATGTGATATGAAGATCTGAGTTTGTTTATTTTCTAGTTATTGCCTGACTTTTCCTACCTTTATCTCACAAATTTAGAAAGTCAATTCTGAAACTTTTTTTGTTGGCTTTTTTTTTTTTTTTTTTGAGACAGGGTCTTGCTCCATCACCCCGACTGGAGTGCAGTAGCTCCATCTCAGCTCACTGCAGCCTCTGCCTTGCGGGCTCAGGGGATCCTCCTACCTCAGCCTCCTGAGTAGCTGGGACTACAGTTGTGCGCCACCACACCCGGTGTGGTGTTTAGATGTGTAACTTTTGTAATTTTGTAATTTTGTAATTTTTGGTAGAGATGGGGTTTTGCCATGTTTCCCAGGCTGCTCTTGAACTCCTGGGTTCAAGCAGTCCTTCCACCTCGGCCTCTCAAAATGCTGGGACACTTGTGAAACATTAAAAAACCCATCATTCTCAGCAAACTAACACAGGAACAGAAAACCAAACTCCGCATATTCTCACTCATAAGTGGGAGATGAACAATGAGAATATATGGGCACAGGGAGGGGAGATCACACACTGGGGCCTGTCGGGGGGTGGGGGACAAGGGGAGGGATAACATTAGGATAAATACCTAACGTAGGTTACGGGTTGATGGGTGCAGCAAACCACCATGGCACATGTATACGTATGTCACAAACCTGCACGTTCTGCACATGTATCTCAGAACTTAAGTATAACTTAAAAACAAACCATATCCTAAATTGTAAGGCAGGCAATAGACAGACTTGTCCTGTGCTGCTGATGTTCTTGCCGAATTCCTCATTGAACTAATTTTTGTAGCTTAGAAACATGTTTTCCTTTGTCAGAGAGGTTCCGCTCAGTATTCTTTTTAGCCGTTCCCAATAATTTATTCTTACAGAGGGTTATAACCGTTAAGACTTCCTTCTCAACTGGGCACGGTGGCTCACGCCTGTAATCCCAGCACTTTGGGAGGCTGAGGCAGGTGGATCACCTGAGGTCAGGAGTTCAAGACCAGCCTGGCCAACGGGGTGAAACTCCATCTTTACTAAAAATACAAAAATTAGCTGGGCGTGATGGCGGGCATCTGTAATCCCAGCTACTTGGGAGGCTGAGGCAGGATAATTGCTTGAACCCAGAAGGCAGAGGTTGCAGTGAGCCAAGATTGAGCCACTGCACTCTAGCTTGGGTGATAGAACGAGACCCTGTCTCAAAAAAAAAAAGACTTACTTCTATACTTTTTCTTAAAAAAACAAATGGATGAGATTATGCTTTATGTGGTTGTTTCTTGCTTTTATTAAATACTGTTCTTGTAATAACATTTTCCATTATTATTAAAAGTATCCTAAACATGTAAAATGTCTACATGTTATTTCTTTTTCTTTTTTTTTTTTTTTGAGATGGAGTCTCGTGCTGTCGCCCAGGCTAGAGTGCAGTGGCGCGATCTCGGCTCACTGCCAGCTTCGCCTCCTGGGTTCACGCCATTCTCCTGCCTCAGCCTCCCAAGTAGCTGGGACTACAGGCGCCCACCGCCATGCCTGGCTAACAGTTTGTATTTTTAGTAGAGATGGGGTTTCACCGTGTTAGCCAGGATGGTCTCGATCTCCTGAACTGATGATCCACCTGCCTTGGCCTCCCAAAGTGCTGGGATTACAGGTGTGAGCCACCGCGCCCGGCCTCTACATGTTATTTCACCATTTCCTTTTGTTATTTAGGGCAGAATATTGTCATAACTGCTGGAAAAAATATACAGTATAATTGTTTTAGTGTCTGCCTCCCATAATAGAATGGAAGTTCTATAGGGCTGAGCCATGTATTAAATACTTTTTTTTTTTTTGAGACAGGGTCTTCTTGCTCTTTCACCCAGGCTGAATGCAGTGGCATAATCATGGCTCCTGCAGCCTCCACCTCCTGGAATAATTAGTCCTCTTGCCTCAGCCTCTCAAGTAGCTGGGATGAACATGTGCTACCACACTCAGCTAATTTTTCTATTTTTCGTAGAGACAAGATCCCACTATGTTGCCCAGGCTGGTCTCAAACTTCTGAGCTCAAGCAATCCTCCTTGGCCTCCCAAAGTGTTGGGATTACAGGCATGAGCCACTGCCTGGCCCCTACAATTTTAAAGTATAGGCTGAAGAATACCCCTTTTTCCTAAATGCTTGGGATTGGAAGTATTTTGGATTTTGAATTTTCTTGGATTTTTGGATATTTGCATATCCATAATGAGATGTTTTGAGGCTCTGACCCACATCTAAACACAAAATTCACTTACGTTTCATGTACACCTTAGGCACATGAGATGAAGGTAATTTTATACAATATTTTAAATAATTTTGTTTATAAAACAAAGCTTGTGTACATCGAGTCATCAGAAAAGATGATCTCAGCCACCCATGTGGACAATATGTGGGGTCACATCAGGACTCAAAAAGTTTCAGGTTTTGGATTTTTGGATTAGGGATGCTCAACCTGTATCCTCAGTATTAAGCTGAGTGCCTTGAGAGTATAGTAGGTGCTCTGTAAATATTTAGAAAATCTAAAAATAGGCATGATTTTATCCCCCCGCCAATCAGTAATGCTGCACTAGATATCTTTTTCAGTGTACCTCATTTAAGTAGCTTATTCTTCATCATATGACCAAAGGCATTGATACAATTGGTTTTTTTTTTTCTTTTCTTTTTTTTTGGAGACAGAGTCTCGCTCTGCTGCCCAGGCTGGATTGCAGTGGTGTGACCTCGGCTCACTGCAACCTCTGCCTCCTGGGTTCAAGCGATTCTCCTGCCTCAGCCTCCCGAGTAGCTGGGGTTACAGGCGCCCACTACCACGCCAGGCTAATTTTTGTATTTTTAAATAGAGACCGGGTTTAGCCGTGTTGGCCAGGCTGGTCTTGAGCTCCTGACCTCAGGTGATCCACCCGCCTTGGCCTGCCAAGATACAATTCTTAAAAAGTAGTTTTGACACGTCATTCAAGACATTTTTCGTTAATTGAAAAGCCTGCTATTAAGTGTTTATAAGCCTCTATGGTAGTTACTGCATTATTCTTGTGAAGCCACCACAGGTCCTCTCCTCTTCCTTGTAATGATGTGTTTAAAGTTCTCTGAAAACATGGAAAAGATGCTATAGGCATAAATCAAAAAGTCACTTAAGCCACTGGATGCCCATTTCTCAGTGCAGTGTCAAACAAATGCCTTGAGGACATGTGGCTTGGACATGTGTGTTTCATAGGGATGTCCTATCACCAAGCCCAGTGGCTAGTTTTAGATATGGTGAAAATGATTTGAAAAACAAACTCTGTTCTCTTCCTCTGAAAAGGTCCTTCCAAGGGGTGGATAGAGAGTTGAATAGAGGTTTGCAAACTTCCAGGTAACTTCCTCTTTGTCAGTGGCCAAAGGTTGTTGTAGACATATCTTCCTGAAGCCTGGAGCCCGAGGGAAGGGACGAGGAGGGTGTGGAGGGATGACAAGGGATGTGGAGGAGGAGGAGTCCGGGAGAGCAGAGAAGAGAGAACCCCAGGCAATCTGCATGGGGATTTCTGGCTTGAGATAAGAAACAACATTGCAAGAATGACTTGCGGTGGGGAATGCTTTGATATTTTCTGTCAAAACAACTCTTGAGTCTTAAGTATAGTAATGAATTTTCATAATATGCTTACTTTCATTCATTCATGGAGTAAAATTTCCTATTGGTTGGAGGAGGATGGTGGCTTGGTGAGAAGAAAGAAAAGCCACATGCAAAGGCAAGCATGGGGGTGCAGTTGAACACACTGTCTATCCCAGGAATCCTAAGCGGTTCAGGATGATGAGGGTTTCAAACACAAGGGGAAATATGAGTGATATGGCTGGAGAGGTAGACCAGATATCTGACCTAGAACTCCACCTGCCTTGCTGAGGCTAAACCATCTGGCAACCACCTGGGCAAGTCACTGAACCTTTCTTTGCCTCCAATTCCTTACCTGTGAGATGGGGGAAGTAAACTCCCTACAAAGCAGGTGCTGCCGTATGGGTAAAATGAGCTAATGCATGTAGAACACTGAAATGCCGGGCACATAGCAAGCACTCACATGTCAGCCATTGTTATTAATAAAGAGGAAACATCTCACCAATCCTGTTTTGGAAGTTAACAAGGTCATCGAGTTGAGACTTTGATAACTTTTGCTGATTTTTATCCTTTCTTTTCCCGATTCAAAGATTAACACAGGGTTGGCTCTAAAGCTAAGAACTGCATCTCTTAGAGTTAAACGGTGGTAGCTTTGGGAAGGCTTGCTTCACTTTTCCGTTCATTCTTCACTCGCTGTACAACCACACGAGGGACATAACCCTGCGGAGAATTTCCTATGCAAGGTGTTGAAATAGCATTTTAGAAATAAAGATCACAAAAAGCACTGAACTCCTAAATGCCGTAAACTATCATGTTAAGGAGGGTTTGTATTACCTGGTAGGCGAGAACCTCAGCCTTTAGGGTGGTACTTCTTTGTTAGCACTTGAAAATTTGGAAAGCACTTTCTGATACTCTCTTCTGGGTTGTTCTCCCAAGATGCGTCGTTCCCATCTTACAGATGACCAGCTGAGAGGTGAAATCAGGCTTCCCTCTTATATCATGTAAGTTTGAAAGCCAGGAGAGTGATTGAACTGGGGTGCAATAATAAAGGGAGTTCTGGAAGGGGAAGCACCCTTTCTTTCTCTGGCTGCTTTTTCTTGGAGTTCCTGCAGGCAGGATTCTGGGCCAGGCACTTGGGTGCAGGAGCTCTGTCACTTGGTACTCCTGATGCAGCTCTGAGGGAGGGTGGATGAAGCTTTGTGTGGGGAAGGAATGGAGTGGGGAGAAAATGCCTCCTTGGAGAGGAAAAAAACGTCCATTATCAGTTGCTCCTACCCTACCCCCAACCCTCCTGTTTTCCACTCACAGCAACCTCAGGGAGGGAGATAAGAGCTTCAGGGGAAAGTCCTGTCTTCCCTGCTCCTAGAACCAAACAGATTTGCAGTTCTGTCTTTTTGACCAGCTTCTGCTCCAGGGAAATCACTTGATTCTTTGGAGCCCGAGTTTCCTCATTTATGAAACCAGGACAGTTTCACTTTGTGGGTTACATGAATAACAAATACCTGGCAAACAATAAGTACCCAGTTATGTTTTTCCTTCTTACCAATTATATCAGTGACTTTGAATTTAAGGAATGAGGCAAAGGATTAGTTATTTTGTTTATCATCTTTTTTCCATAGCTGAAATTTTCTTTCCAGATTCATTTTTAGCCTGAAGTTTGGGAATATAAACTGAATAAACCAAATGACTTTAAAATGTATTACTTAAAAAAATGTTTTCCCCTTGTTTTTTCCTGAGTATAAAGTAGGACATTCTTTTATAAAATAGAACAGCCAAACCATATATACTCTAGAAAATGTGCCATAGTTCTACCTTCCAGATTTTTCGTAGTCATGCCTTAACCCATATATATCTGCTTCCATAGACAAACATGCATATAACCTTACATATGTTCGCCACGTGTACCTTTTGCTTTTTAAGAGAAATGGGATCATAATTATATTTGCTGTTTGACAACTTGCTTTTTTGTTTTTTTTTTTTATTTTTATTTTGAGACGGAGTCTTGCCCTGTCGCCCAGGCTGGAGTGCAGTGGTGCGATCTCGGCTCACTGCAATCTTTTCCTCCCAGGTTCAAGCGATTCTCCTGCCTCAGCCTCTCAAGTAGCTGGGATTACAGGTACCTCCCATCATGCCCAGCCAATTTTTGTATTTTTAGTAGAGACGGGGTTTCACCATGTTGGCCAGGGTGGTTTCAAACTCCTGACTTCAAGTAATCTACCTGCCTTGGCCTCCCAAAGTGTTGGGATTACAGGTGTGAGCCACCACTCCCGGCCAACAACTTGCTTTAAAAAAAAAAAAAAAGTGTGTTTAGAGATAGAGTCTCGCTCTGTTGCCCAGGCTGGAGTGCAGTGACACAATCATAGCTCACTGCAGCCTAGAGCTCTTGGGCTCAAGCAATTTTCCCCTCCTCAGCCTCCTAAAGTGTTGGGATTATAGGCATGAGCCACTGTGTCCTGCTGCTTTTTTTTCCCCCCAAACAAAATATCTTCAATGTCTTTCCACATGAGTACATTTAAAAATATAATAAGCAAAACCTGATCTTTACTGGTTACACTACGATCATTGTATGGCTGTTGTATAGCTTGTTCTGTTGAGGAACATTAGGCTTGTTTCCATTGTTTTCATGGTTATAACCTGGTGCTCTAGTAATCCATGAACATCTATGTATATCTTTGTGTTTAAGCGGGAGTGAAAATAGCTGTAGGATACACACCTAGAAATAGAATTGCCAGCACGACATTTTGGTAGGTACTGCCGGATTGCCTTCCAGTGAAGTTGTGCCAGTTTGCACTTTGTGAACAATAACTATCTGAATACTTGTTTATTTTCTCCTCCCTTATCTTTTTCCAGTCTCTGCCACACATGAAACATAAACTTGAGGGCAGAGACTTGGTCATCTTGTTCACTGCGAGGCCTAGCCCAGTGTCTAGCATACATCACTTCTTTAAATGACTGAAGAAGGTCTGTTTTTCTTTGCCTTTGCCAACACTGTTTACCCTTTGGTAACTGGTGGGGAAAATATAGGGTCTTCTTTTAATTCTCCTTTCCTCAATGATGTGAAATATTTTTTCATTTTACTCTTTTTGCCTTTCATGTGATCTACCCATTTTTCTAGTGAGATTTTCATCCTTATTTATTTGTAAGAGCTGCTTGTATATTTGGGATATTATAATATGCACTGGAAATATTTTCCCACTTTTTCATTCATTTCATTCCTTTTTAAATTAGTTTATTTCTTTTGCATATATATATATATATATATATATATATATTTTTTTTTTTTTTTGAGATGGAGTCTTGCTCTGTCACCCAGGCTGGTGTGCAGTGGCACAGTCTCTGCTCACTGCAACCTCTGCCTCCCAAGTTCAAGTGATTCTCCTGCTTCAACCTCCTGAGTAGCTGGGATTACAGGTGTCCACTACCACGCCTGGCTAATTTTTGTATTTTTAGTAGAGTCAGGGTTTTGCCCTGTTGGCCAGGCTGGTCTCGAACTCCTGAACTCAAGTGATCCGCTGCAGCCTCCCAGAGTGCTGGGATTACAGGCATGAGCCACCAGGCCCGGCCTCTTTTACATAATTTTTGCTGTTTGTTTTTAATTTATAGAGGAAGGGTCTCTATGTTGGCCAGGGTGGTCGACAACTGTTGGCCTCAAGCAGTCTTCCTGCCCCAGCCTCCCTAAGTGCTGGGATTATACGCATGAGCCACTGCACCCAGCCCATAATAAAAGTTTTTTTGTTGTTGTTGTTTTGACAGGGTCTCACCTCTGTCACCCAGGCTAGAGTGCAGTGGTGCGATTACAGCTCACTGCAGCCTCAACCTCCTCGGCCCAGGTGATCCTCCTGCCTTAGCCTCCCTAGTAGCTGGTACTACAAATGGCCGCCACCAAGCCTGACTAATTTTTGTATTTTTGTAGAGTTGGGATTCTGCCATGTTGCCCAGGCTGGTCTCGAACTCTTGGACTCAAGCCATCCACCCCCGCCTCAGCCTCCCAAAGTGCTAGGATTACAGGTGTAAGCCACTGCGCCCAGCCATAAAAGTTTTTAAGATAAATTTTTATTATCCGGTTTATTGGACTTCACCTTAATTATTTTTGTATTTCATGTCCCATTTAGGAAATGCCTTCTTCACTTTAAGATTTTACTGATATCCATCTTTTTTAAATTAAAAAAAAAGCCTTTCCCTAATCTTTGATACTTTGACATTTATTATGGTGCATAAGGAATAAATTAGGGCTCCAACTCTGTTAATTTCCGTATGGCCATCATCACATTGTCCCACAATAACTGACTGAATGTAGAACCTTGATATAGTGGAATAATATGCAGCTGTGACAAGAATGAAGACGGTCCTTTTGTATGGCCGTGAAAGGTATCTAGTATGTGTTATTAAAGTAAACACCTTTCCCTCATTCCCTCAAATGCCAGCCTGAATGACACTATTAATTAGCCTTTCCTAGCAACTGAGTGGCACATTGAAAGGGGTGAATGTTGGAGTTGGATGTACCCAGCTCCCAGTCTGGTTCTTCTCTTCTCCCCCAAGCTACTGAACCTGTCAACTGCATTTTCTATAAAATAGGCATAACACTTACCTCAGTATAGCCTGGAGAATGATATAATATTTTTGTTGTATTTTTTTGCCACATAGGGATACTTTATTTTGGCCATATAAAATTTAGAAATGTTAGCTGGGCATGGTGGTGCACGCCTGTAGTCCCAGCCACTCTGGAGGCTGAGGCAGGAGGATCGCTTGAGCCCAGGAGATTGAGGCTGTAGTGAGCCGAGATCGTGCCACTGCACTCCAGCCTGGGTAACAGTGAGACCCTGTTACTAAATAAATAAATAAATAAATAAATAAATGGGAAAGATACTATAGGCCAAAACTTTAAAAAAATGTAAATATTTATAAAAACGTTTAATCAGCAAATAATGTGGTAAACCACGTTCAAAGGTTTAAAAGAAAAAAACAACAAAGAACAAACGCTTTCCGAAATGTGAAATTTGTGAATTCCATAATTTGTGAATCTCAGGCTAAACTAATAAAAATACCAATAAATTAATAGGGGGTGTGTTTTGTTATTGTTTTTTTGTTTGTTTTAGAGAGACAGACTCTTTCTGTGTCACCCAGGCTGGAGTACAATGCTGTGATCGTAGCTCACTGCAGTCTTGAATTCCTGGGCTCAAGCAATCTTCAGCCTGGCTAACATATATTTTATAGAGACAGGGTCTCCCTGTGTTGCCTAGGTTGGTGTTGAACTCCTGCTTTGGCCTTCCACAGTGCTGGGATTACAGATGTGCGCCACCATGCCTGGACTTCTTTGTTGTTTTAAAAACCAATCAGAATGTATTGAAATAAATATGAGGTTACTTGTACAGATTGCTTATCACAGCTTATAGCACATAGACATGATTTTTAGGGCTGGGCGTGGTGGCTCATTGTCTGTAATCCCAGCACTTTGGGAGGCCAAGGCAGGCGCATCACTTGAGATCAGGAATTCGAGACCATCCTGGCTAACACGGTGAAACCCCATCTCTACTAAAAATACAAAAAATTAGCCGGGCATGGTGGCACATGCCTGTAGTCCCAGCTACTCGGGAGGCTGAGGCAGGAGAATCGCTTGTATCCGGGAGGCGGAGATTGCAGTGAGTCGAGATCGCGCCACTGCACTCCAGCCTGGGTGACAGAGCGAGACTCCGTCTCAAAAAAAAAAAAAAAAAAAAAAAAGATTTTTAATGTTCATAGGTGTCTACATGGTCGTGTCAAACTTTAATTATGTTTTAAGTAGTAATGGGCCAGTTAATTAAAACATCATACTTACGTGATTGAATTCCAGACAGTCCAATTCCAGAATAATATGTTCTTAATAATCACATTACTGGATGTGGTGGTTCATGCCTATAGTACTAGCTACTTGGAAGGCTGAGATAGGAGGATGCCTTCAGCCCAGAGTTCAAGAGCAGCCTGGGCAACATTGCAAGACCCTATCTGTAAAATAATAAATAATGTGGCCAGGTGTGGTGGCTCATGCTTGTAATCCCAGGACTTTGGGAGGTGGAGGCTGGTGGATTGATTGAGGCCAGGAGTTCAAGACCAGCCTGGCCAACATGGTGAAACCTCATCTCTACTAAAAATACAAAAATTAGCTGGGCGTGGTGGCAGGCACCTGTAGTCCCAGCTAACTCTACTCAGGAGGCTGAGGCAGGAGAATCACTTGCACCTGGGAGGCAGAGATTGCAGTGAGCAAAGCTCATGCCACTGCACTCCAGTCTGGGCAACAGGGTGAGACTCCATCTCAAAAATAAATAAATAAATAAATAATGAAAAAAATAATTATATTAAAATCATCTGTATTTTGGAAATACTTTGAAGGAAAAAGAGCCAGCCAAAAGATTTTCTGTTGAAGTTGAAGTGTGTCATAAAGCACGGAAGCATTGGAAGCCCTGGCGAGTCACTCGGCAGCACTTAGTACAGACCAGGGCAGGTCACCCTTTCACTGGGGATGTGATAGACTTCCTCGATTGAGAACGGATTAAAGCAAGTCCCTAAAATTTCATTTCGTGACTTGATGACCCATCTGGAAAAACAGACACACAGTCACTCACTGAAGCATCAAAACCTTGCTAGTCCCAGGTGACTGCAACTGCCTGCCTGGAACCCTGCTGTTGTCTGCCTCTAAACCAAGCAGGTGCCTGGCAGTCAGGACAGACCATCAGTGGGGCTGGAGGAGAGGACCCTGGTTTAATAAACTTTACACTCTCACCTTGCTCTGGTCACTGCAGAAATAGGGTTATGATTTATATGGTACATTATGGAAAAATCACATTAACGGGCCAGGTACATCATAGGGTCTCAGTAAGTGTTACTTTCCTTCTGCCACTAACTTTGGCAATTTTTTGTGGATATTTGGAGGAGGAGAGAGGGAAGGAAGGAAGGTCAGAGATGGGAAGACTCACTTTGCTGTTAGTGAAATGGGATCCTGAGTCGGGTTTCAGGGGCCACTGTGCTATGGTTAGAATTACTACTTGGGGGAAAAAAAACTATTAAAAAAAAAGATTAAATCCCAGCACTTCGGGAGGCCAAGGTGGGCAGATCACTTGAGCCCAGGAGTTCGGGACCAGCCTGGGCAACATAAGGAAACACCATCTCTACAAAAAATATAAAAATTAGCCAGGTGTGGTGGCACAAATCTGTGGTCCTAGCTACTCGGGAGACTGAGGTGGGAAAATGGCTTCAACCCCAGAGGTCGAGGCTGCACTGAGCCGAGACTACATCACTGCACTTCAGCCTGGGCCACAGAGTGAGACCCTGTCTCAAAAAAAAAAAAAAAAAAAAAAAAAAAAAAGATTACTACTTGGAAGAACGTGTACAGAGTCTGCTCTGAATGAGGAAGGTGTTTTGTGTTTTGTTTTAAAGGAGCCACTCTTGGCCAGGCATGGTGGCTCACGCCTGTAATCCTAGCACTTTGGGAGGCCGAGGCAGGCAGATCTTCTGAGGTCAGGAGTTCGAGACCAGCCTGGCTAACATGGTGAAACCCCGACTCTACTAAAAATACAAAAATTAGCCAGGCGTGATGGCTCATGCCTGTAATCCCAGATACTTGGGAAGCTGCAGCAGGAGAATCACTCAAACCTGGGAGGTGGAGGTTGTGATGAGCCGAGATTGCACCACTGCACTCCAGTCTGGGTGACGGAGTGAGACCCTGTCTCAAAGAAAAAAAAAAAGCTTTATTGTGATATGATTCACATACCCTACAATTCACCCATTTACTGTATAAAATTCAATGTTTTTTATTATTCAACTAAATATACTTAGCCATCACAACTAATTTTAGAACATTTTTGTCCCTTCTTAGAGAAATCCTGCACCCCTAGCACTCATTCCCCATTCTCCTTTCCCCCGCCCTCAGGCAACCAGTAATCTACTTTATCTCTACCCACTTGCCTATTCTAGACTTTTCACATAAATGGTATCACACAAGTGGTGGTCTTTTGTGGCAGCATTTTTCCGTCCATCATGTTTTTAAGGGTCTTCATGTTGAGCATATATCAGTATTTCGTTCCTTTTTTATTGCTAAATAATATTCCACTGTGGGATGTACCACGTTTTATTTAAATTAAAAGTTGGTGGACATTTGGACTGTTTCTACTTTTTGGCTATTGTGAATAATGCTGTTGTGAGCCTTTGTGTAAACATTTTTGTGTGGACCTGTGTTTGCATTTCTCTTGGTTATATTTGTAGGAGGGGAATTGCTGGGTCAAATGGTGACTCTGGAACTGCCAGACGGTTTTCCAAAGCAGCTATACTATTTTACATTGTTACCAGCAATACAGGAGGGATCCAGCTTCTCCCCGGCCAGCACTTGTTATTTGTTGTTATTTATTGTTTAGTGTCTGTCTTTATGATGGAGAGGGTATGGGTAACAGACTGGCAGCCATCTGCCAGCCTCATAAAGCAGAGTGTCCCAAAGCTGGGCCCCTGAAGCGCACGGGAACCAGGGGCTCAAATGTTGGGGAGCATTCTTTGACTCTTCAGTCGGTTCCTCTCTGGGCATCTGCCTTCTGCAAGCTCTGCCCACCAGCATCCCTGCCCTGGTGGCCAGATAGCAGACAGCAAGGCCACCAAAGCCTCCTGAGAGCACACGGCCTCAGCTGCCTAGAGAGACAGGTGCTCTCATTCCCCTCCTGATTCTGCACTCCCAGGAGGGGACTGCGAGTCTGGCCTGGTCACCTGCTCACTTGGACCAAGGTGGCCCAAGAGGTGGGCCTGGTGTAACTGACCCTGGCTGTCCCCGCCTTCCCCATTTCCACTCTGCAGCCAGAGGCTGGGAATAGAGGAGCAGTCTCAGAGAGGGTCCTTAGATACCCTGGGTATGAGAGAGAAGCGGGCTGTGTTGCCCTAGTAGAGACTGCTCCAGAAAGGCCTTCTCACCAGAGGCTGGGACACAAAATGGGACTGCCTGGAGCAGGTAGGTGGTGGGGGTTGGATATGAGCAAGTGGAAAGCCGGTGGCTGGGTGGGCTGGGCCCTGCCTTCGAGACCTGGGGTCCATTGATGTGGCCATGCGACCACTCTCAGCCCGGCACACGGGTTCCCCCTCCTGAGCCCCAAGCCTATGTAGGTGGCAGGGCTTGGAGCAGAGGTGCCTGAGTGAGTCATGATTCTGCCCTTATCTTTGGAGATTTGGTTTTTCTACTCTTTACTGTCCTTTATCCTACTAACTTACAGGGCAGGCTTTTTTTCTTTTTTCTTCATGTTTTCAAAATTTATTTTTTGGCAAGTTAATGCATTTACTTGGTTCAGAATTTAAGTGGTAAAAGGGATTATGGTAAGTCACCCACCTCTGCCCCAGGCACCCAGTGCCCCTCCTCAGAGGCAGCTGATGTTATCCTTGGCTCCAGTATATTTTCATGCATAAACAAGCAAAGATGCTTATCTGGCCTTGTCGTAAACACACACACACAAATGGCAATGATATATGTGTTTAGGATTTCTGTAGGCCTTGTCAAATCACCCTCCAAAGAGATAATACCTGTTTATATCCCTACCTCTTGTACAAGAGGACACCTGTCTCCACACTTGGCATTGTCAACATTTTGAATCCTTTCTAATTTGCATGGAGAATAGCAGCACCTTATTTTGATTTGTATTTGTCTGATTTCTAGTAACTGTTACAAGTGAAATTAAGCATCTTCATGTGTTTGTATGCCCTTTTTTTTTTTTTTTTTTTTGCCAAAAACAGACAGTTGATATCCATTGCTCATTTTTCTTTCGGCTTTTTGCTTGTGCGTCTTCAAGAACCATTATATTAGGTTAAACCATATGCACTTGCCATTTTGTAAATCAAAATCAGTCAGTTATCTACAGTTTCATATTGTTCATCTACTATGGATACAAATTCAACTAGCAAAACTGGTGAATTCCTATGTACCAGCAATAACAAAGTATAAAATAAAATAGAAAAGGGCCAGACATGGTGGCTCATGCCTGTAAGCCCAGCACTTTGGGAGGCCGAGGCAGGCAGATCACCTGAGGTCGGAAGTTCGAGACCAGCCTGATCAACGTGGAGAAACCCCATCTCTACTAAAAATACAAAATTAGCTGGACGTGGTGGCGCATGCCTGTAATCCCAGCTACTTGGGAGGCTGAGGCAGGAGAATTGCTTGAACCCCGGAGATGGAGGTTGTGGTGAGCTGAGATTGTGCCATTGCACTCCAGCCTGGGCAACAAGAGTGAAACTCCATCACAAAACAAACAAACAAACAAACAAACAAAATATAGAAAAAAGAGATAATATTCCCAGTATGAGAGCAAATCAAACAATTTAAAAAATGGTTATTAAGTGTCCAGGTACTTCTGAGCACGTCGATGTTCATATGGAGACCCAGTGTATTTTGTGGAGGAGGAAATAAATTTAGACATAAAGGTGTCAAAGATAGTAGTGAGACTTCTGGGTACCCTGTCCTCAGTTTCCCATAATGTTAACCTATTACGTAACAGTGGTACAATTACTGAAACCAGGAACTGACACTGATAGAATGCTGTTGTCTGCTACAGTCTTTGTGTGCATTTTACCAGTTCTCCCACTACTGTCCGTTGTTCCCGGATCCCACGCTGCAGGGGAGTTGCCATGTCTCCTGAGTCTTCATCGATCTGTGACAGTCCTTTTGTCTTTCCTTGTCTTCCGGGACCCTCAGACTTAAAGAGCTTTATTATTATTTTATTTTATTTTATTTTTTTGAGATGGAGTCTCACTCTGTCACCCAGGCTGGAGTGCAGTGGTGCGATCTCGGCTCACTGCAGCCTCGCCTCCCGGGTTCAAGCCATTCTCCTGCCTCAGCCTCCCGAGTAGCTAGGATTACAGGTGCCCGCCACCACGCCCGGCTAATTTTTGTATTTTTAGTAGAGACAGGATTTTTAGCATGTTGCCCAGGCTGGTCTCAAACTCCTGACCTCGTGATCCACCTGCTTCGGCCTCCCAAAGTGCTGGGATTACAGGCAAGAGCCACTGTGGCTGGCCTATTATTATTTTGTTATTATCATTTTTAACAAATAAGAGACGAGGTCTCTCTGTGTTGCTCAGGCTGCTCTCAATTCCAGAGCTCAAACAGTCCTCCTGCCTTGGCCTTCCAAAGTGTTGGGATTGCAGGCATGAGCCACCATGCCTGGCCAAAAGCTTGATTTTGTAGAATGCTCCTCAATTTGAGTCTGCTTGATGTTTTTTAAATGATGAGATTGGGCTTATACATTTTTGGCAAGACTACTACTGAAGTGACATCGTATCCCCGGCAGTGCATTGGGGATCATGGTGCTGATACGTCTTTTGCTGGTGCTGTTCACCTTGCTGATTTAGTTAGGGTAGTGTCTGCCAGGTTTCTCCACTGTAAAATTACCTTTCCTCCTTTGTAATTGATAAATAATCTTGGGGTGGAGGATATGACTTGGAGACTGTTTTACCGTTTGCTTTTTCCCTCTCAATCTTTGCCCACTTATTTTAGCATCCGTTGTTGGACTGTGTCCACACCAGTTATTATTGTAATGGTTGCCTAATGGTGATTTTCTGTTGATTTTCTTCTGTAATTGGAATGCTACTATAAAAGAGTTTTTCCTTCTCTACCATTAACTTATTTATTCACTTACTATATCAGCATAGACTCATGGATAGTTATTTTATTCTGTGGGTAAAACTGAAATCATTTTGCTGTTTATTGTGTTGTTTACATTGTTCAGCTGTGGCCATCGAGAGCTCCTTTGGGTTGGTGCTTGTGTTGCTCTGACATGGCTTCATTCTTTTTTGAGCATTTCCTCACCTTTTGGCACTATAGATGCTTAAGTCTCATCTTGTATTCTGCCTGCCCCAGCTCTGTAAACAGTCCTTTCTCTAAGGAGCCTCCAGTAACTATCTTCCAAGTGTTTACTTGGATTCATCTTACGCCAGACATGATGCCTAGCCTGTGGCATTCATAAGCAGCTGCAAAAAGAAGGTCAAATGCCCTGCCCAAGGTCATGCAGGTGATAGTCCATCAGGCTCAGGATTAGGGTGTGTTGCTGGCAAAGCCTTTTCCCTGAAGCATGCTGTCTTCTTCTGTGTGAGCGCTCTGTGTCAACAGACACTTGCATAGTATTGCACATGTGCAAGAGACAAGGTAAGCCGTGTGTGCTGGGCACGATGAGTTCAGGATTGCGCTTTCTGCATCTACCATTATTACCGGACAGTTGGCATCCAGCCCTCCTTTCTCACTGGTAATGATGGCCTCCATTATGTTTTATGTGGCATTAATTACCCAAACCAGTAACTGTAGGAAAGTAAACAACCTGTAAATCTTGGCTAGCTCGGGCAATTGCCTCCTGCTCTTGGGAACACTGTGATCCAGGCAGGAGGCCCTGTGCTGGGTTCTGCTCACTGGGGCACAGCCACTCTGGCTTTCCATGCTGCTCTGCAGGAGCACCTGGTGGGCACGACCCAGGGGAGGCCCACTGGGAGAGGGGCAGCCTGCTCTGGGCAGTGCTGTGGTTGCAGCAGCAGACCCTGGAAGACAGTGGATGGCCTGGTGGAGTTATCCCTGCCTGGGGGTGTATCCCAGCTGGGCTTTCTCCTGGCTCTGTGACCTTGGCAGTTAGGTCACTTGGTGTGTGGAGCTGTGTGAGGGCTGGAGGACAGTTTCTGTGTGCAGCACGGAATACAGTGACCTGTGCATGGGTAGGGCTCCGTAGGAGGGCGCATACAATACCTGTTATTTGGCTGGCCCTTGCTGAGTACTTACTATTAATACATGTGGGCGGGAAGTACATTATCTCATTTAATCCTCACAAGACTTCTGCAAAAAACATTTTGCAGATGTTGAGAGTGAAATGCTGAGAGATTTAAGAACTCAGCTGTGGTCCTGGAGTGTCAAGGGTCTGACTCAACCCCGGTGGTGTATCTGACCTGACCCCAGTTCCCTTTCCCCTCTTCTCCTGGGCCAGGCTGTAGGCTACTTAGTCTTTGCCATTAACTTGCACTGTGACCTTGGGCAGGTCAGCACCTCTCTGGGCCTTAGTTTCTTCATCTCTGAAATGGGCACGGTCCTAGTGTACTGTGGGTTCTTCAGGGTGATCTCTCAATGAGACCCTGGGTTGATGGGGCTTCTGCCTGTCTTACATGGTCTGCATGTGTTTCCTGCTCTATGAACTGGACTCCCTTCCCCAAATACCACCTGTGTGATTGGCCTTTGGGTACCAGCCTGACACTGGGCAAATAAATACCAATCGCTGTATTGTGAGCATCCATTATGTACTTGGAACAGTGTGGAGGACTTTCCCCTCTTTTCTTTGTTTTGTATTTTTCAAATTCAGATGCAATATATCCCTAGTTTTTTTTTTCAGGCCAATACTGAAGATATATCTAATTTAACAGGGAAAAGTCCTTCTCTGCCCATTGTTAGATGTATATATTAGACTTACAAATATGTGGGTTTGAGTATAACTTATTTTAAAACAAAAGTGCAGTCACACTGTGTACATACTCAGCAACTTGCTTTTTCATGTGTGTGTATGGTGGATGGCTTTTTACATCTATAACAGATCTCGGTCTGCCTAAGCCTTTTTGTAATCTTAATTTTAAAATTATTTTTTAACTTCTAATTCAAAGTAATTTTCAATTTCAAACTATGGAAGAATTAAAAATTTATTATGGTTAGTATGTATATCCTCCACCAGATTCACCAGTTTTTAAATGTTTTGCCACACTTGCTTTATCTATATAGATGCACGTATGTGCATTTATGTGTAACTATCTATAGATGTATATATATCTATAGCTCTATAAAGGGATGTATAGATAGGGATAGCTATTGATATGGATATCTCTATTATATATATTTTTTCCTCGCTGAATATTTTGAGAGTTAGTTGCAGACAACATGATCTTTTTTTTTTTTTTTTTTTTTTTTTTTTTGAGACAGAGTTTCACTCTTATTGCCCAGGCTGGAGTGCAGTGATGCAATCTCAGCTCACTGCAACCTCTGCCTCCTGGATTCAAGTGATTGTCCTACCTCAGCCTCCCAAGTAGCTGGGATTACCCACCTACTCCCAGCCTCCCAAGCTTCCCAAATAGCTGGGATTAGCCACCGCATCCGGCTAATTTTGTATTTTTACTAGAGACAGGGTTTCACCATATTGGTCAGGCTGGTCTCGAACTCCTGACCTCAAGTGATCCACCTGCCTTGGCCTCCCAAAGTGCTGGGATTATAGGTGTGAGCCACCGCGCCTGAGCAGACAACATGATCTCTTATTCATACTTTAGCATGTATTTCCT
The DNA here is from genome assembly GCF_028858775.2 of Pan troglodytes. NCBI lineage: Eukaryota > Metazoa > Chordata > Mammalia > Primates > Hominidae > Pan > Pan troglodytes. Next base: position 21,942,803 of record NC_072411.2, on the reverse strand, counting down.
AAGAACAAGGACATTCTTTTATATAACCACAAGTACATTATCAAATTGGGGAATTTAACATCAATATAATACCCTCACCTATCATCTATTCCTATTAAAATAGGGCCAATTGTTCTGATGTCCCATAGCAGGTTTTTGCCTTGATCCAGACCCAGTTCAGGACTGGACGTTGTGTTTAGTTGTCCCACTCCTGACCCCGCTTGAATCTGGACAGATCTTCAGTCTCCCCTCATTTTTCATGATGTTGATGCTTCTGAAGGTACAGGCCAGGAGGTTGTAGATGGTCTCTCTGTTTGGGTTTGCTTGTGTTTCCTCATGTTGAGATTCAGGTGGTGCCCTTTGGGCAGGGACAAGAAGTAGGTGATGCCGCGTCCTCAGTGGTCCATGCAGGAGGTGGACATGCTAACAGCACCACTGGGTGAAGCTGTGCGCCTCTTCCTCTGTGGTGGCCCCAAGGTTTAGTAGTAACGTGATTGCTGACCATTTTGTTCATTTCCAGTTTGGGGCTGTAGCAGTACTGCTGCTTTGAATAGCCAGCCTTGGGCAGATTTTTTAGCACCTAAGCTGGCAGCTCTATAGACTGGAGTCCTGGTGATGGGGTGGCTGGGCGCTTATTAATATTGATGGGTATTACCAAAGTGCCCCATAGGCTGTGGCTTGTTATCTCCCAGCTCCAGCATGTGTGAGGCGAGGGCCCATTTCCCCACATCGCTGTCCTTGTGGGATGCCAGCAATCTGTTAGTTTTTTGCCATCTGACAGGTGATCAGGCAGTGGCTGCGTTGTTTTCATTTGGCATTTCTTTACATGAGTGAGGTGGAGCATCTTTTCGTGTTCTTCAGGGTTTGGCTGACAAGTTCCAGCTCTGTTATTTGCTGTAAGGAATTTAACACCAAATTCTGCCACTGTTAATTAAAAACCGACGACATACCAGTATTGTCCATGGTGCTGGGGGTAGGGGTGACCTGGTTCGGGTGAACTGGTGGCGGGCCTGTTCTCAGAGCTTTCCGTTGTCCTTTGAGGGGCTATGACTTAGCCCCTCATTCAAGGAGGAGGGGTGGGCAAAGTTGCAAAGCGCCGAAAGCAGTTGGGAGGAAGGAAGGAAGTCCACAGGAAGAAGAAAAATTATATGAAAATTCCAAGTTCAGTGTTTGAATGAATTACAGCCCTGCCCATTCATTCCTGTGTGGTGTGTGACCGCTTCCTGGCTGCAGTGGCAGAGTTGAATAGTGTGGGCGGTCTTATGTCCTACAAAGCTGAAGATACTTGCTATGCAGCCCTTCACAGGGAAGGTTTGCTGATGCTTGGGCTGGAGGTGTTGGACATGTGGGGTGCAGGTGGGAAGAGGGAGAGCACAAAGTTTAGTTGAGCATGTGTGTATTTTATCTAGCCTCCCCCCTGCCCCCTGCTGCTCTTCAGGTGGGTGGAGGGCAGGAGGGGCAAGGGGGCGGAGGCTGAGCACAGCTGTTAAGATTGGGGTAAGAAGTTTCCACACCCATTTGTGTGGCTCAGGGCCCTTGGGCAGGAACCAGGCCATCCTTCTTGTAGGGTGGTGGGGTGTGGCAGCCTAAATCCAGCTGAGGAGCCCCACCCCTCCCCTGGGAGGGACAGTACTGCCTGGATACCCTCGGGCTATAGCTGTAGGGGAGGCAGGAGGGGGCCTCAGCTCAGCCTGAGGTGGGGGTGGGTGGTGGGTGGAGCCTGTCACTGTGCTTCCCCAGCCCCTGCCACTCCCAAGGTCACCTTGGCTCCTCTGAGCTGGGCTGGCAGCTACTTGCTCACAAGTTTTCATCACAAAGTAATCTGGGCTCCTTCCCTGCTAGCTTTTAAATGGCCTTTAACAGCCTGACAGTGTAGGGTTGGGCCAGGACTTTGGAGGGAGTTGCCTTGAAGCCTTTCCAGGCACTGCTGCCCAGTATGGTTCTACCTCCTGCTGAAGCTCTTACTGGACCCAGAGGTTTCCAGGGGCCGTTGTGGGACCTCCTGTATGCCAGTCTCTGCTGGGTGCACCTTCAACCCTCCAACAACCTATGCTCTGCCTCCCGGGTTCAAGCGGTTCTCCTGCCTCGGCCTCCTGAGTAGCTGGGATTACAGGCACCCACCACCACGCCCGGGTAATTTTTGGTATTTTTGTTTGTTTTTGTTTTTGAGATGGAGTTTCGCTCTTGTCGCCCCAGCTGGAGTGCAATGACGCCATCTTGCCTCACTGCAACCTCCGCCTCCTGGTTCAAGCAATTCTCCTGCCTCAGCTTCCCGAGTAGCTGGGACTACAGGCGCCCACCACCATGCCCGGCTAATTTTTGTATTTTTAGTAGAGACGGGGTGTCACCATGTTGGCCAGGATGGTTTCGAACTCCTGACTTCAGGTGATCTCCCACCTCGGCCTCCCAAAGTGCTGGGATTATAGGTGTGAACCACTGTGCCCGGCCTGCCCACCTAGAATTTATTATATTTATTAAGTGGTCAGGATTAATTTTTCCATATGGATAACCAGTTATCCCACACTATTGAGAAAAGATGGACCCGTCGTCATTTATAGTGTCATGTATCAAGTTTCCAAATAAGAGTCTCGTCTGGGCTCCTTGTTCTTTCCTATTGTTCTGTTTCTCCCCGTGCCAAAACAACATGGCTTTAGTTACCATGACTTTACAGTATGTTCAGAGTATGGCAACATGTGTTTCAGGGGGACTAGTGTATCGCAAGGAAACGAATATCAAATTTTATGCCACGGCATGGTTACACATTCATGAGAGTTCTAGGTCCATCTTGGTTCAGAGAGCTGAGGGCATGGGGCAGTAGGGATTTGAGCCTTAGGAGAAGCGGGAGGGTTTAGATGTGTAGAAGAACGTCCTGAAATAAAATGAGTATCAAGAAGTTCAGGGGGGCCGGGCGCGGTGGCTCACGCCTGTAATCCCAGCACTTTGGGTGGCCAAGGTGGGTGGATCACAAGGTAGGAGATCGAGACCATCCTGGCTAACATGGTGAAACCCCGTCTCTACTAAAAATACAAAAAATTAGCCGGGCGAGGTGGCGGGCGCCTGCAGTCCCAGCTACTCGGGAGGCTGAGGCAGGAGAATGGCGTGAACCCGGGAGGCGGAGCTTGCAGTGAGCCGAGATCGCGCCACTGTACTCCAGCCTGGGCGACAGAGCGAGATTCCGTCTCAAAAAAAAAAAAAAAAAAAAAAAAAAAGTTCAGGGGAAATGTAATAGATACACTCCTTGAATATTAGAGCCAGATGGGACCTTTGCAAGAACGAAACATTGGGTGCAGTAGTCTAGCAGGTGTGGAGGGGCGGCCCGGTGGCCACGTGTTCCACCTTCGGCGTCAGACAGACCAGGTTTGATCTTTAACAGGACACTTCACCTCTCTGGAACTTAATTTCCTCGTTTATAACATAGGGAAACAATAGACTTTTCTTATAGGATTATCGAGTGGACTGAGTGAAATGACGTACATGCAGGGCTTGCAGTGTACTGGCACACGGCTACATGACAATTCAGTTTTGGTTATTTTTAGCCTATTTCCTTGATTCTAAGACCAGCTCCCCCGCCCCCTCCTTTTACAATTCCTAAATTAGAACAGGCTTTACCACCACCTTCTATCATGATTTGTTTTCCCTCCTGGATCATTGTTAAGAACGTAGGAAACAAACAGAAACGTTAACTTGGGGAGTTACGCTGTACAACATTCGGCACACTTTAATCTGTGTGCAGAATGGAAGCAGATGCCTTCCAGAAAGGAGAGGTTGAGAGAGAATCATGGACAACTACAGCTGTCTTGTGCCCAGCACGTGACACCCACCGGGTGGGATGTGGCAAGTGTGGTGGGTTCTGGAAACTGACTGAGATTCTGCCATGGGCTCTGCAACTTATGAGCTGCGTGAGCTTGCCCCTGTCAGGTAACCTCTCTGAGCCTCTGCTTCCCCCATCCAGCAGGGCAGGTGATCCTAACTGCTAGTGCCACTCGTCTGGAGAGCCAGGTGAGTGACTACTTGAGTGGGCTTTGCCACAGATAAGCACCCTGTGAATGGAGCTGTTTGCAGCTGTTCCCTAGGGGCACTCCTCCCCCTCTGCCTGGCTGTGCTTTGCTTTGGGGGATTTCTTCCTTTTTTTTTTTTTGAGACGGAGTCTCGCTCTCTCTCCCAGGCTGGAGCGCAGTGGCATGATCTTGGCTCACTTCAACCTCTGCCTTGCAGATACAAGCAACTCTCTTGCCTCAGCCTCCTGAGTAGAATAGCTGCGATTACAAGCATGCGCCACCACGCCCGGCTAATTTTTGTGTTTTTAGTAGAGACAGGGTTTCGCCATGTTGGCCATGCTGGTCTCGAACTCCTGACCTCAGGCAATCCATCTGCCTTGGCCTCCCAAAGGCCAAAAATCCCTTGCTGGGATTACAGGTGTAAGCCACCACACCTGGCTGGCTTTGGGATTTCTTTATCATTCTTCCCCTGAATTACAGAAATCCTGCCCACTCTTCAAAGCCCATGTCACATGTTTTCTCATCCCGTGGTTCGAACCTGTCTCACACTCCCCGCCTCGTCCTGGATACCTATTGCTCACTTTTGGGCCTCCTTTGTCTCTTACAGAAATTTTAAACATTATAGTACAGCTCTTCCAGGACTGTTTGATGTACTCCAGAGGATTGTCAACCCTTTGAGGGCAAGAGTGTGTCTTAACTTTGGCAAACCCTGTAATTCTAACAGAGAACAGCACTATAGCACTGTAAAGAAGGTGAAATCCCATGGATGCATTTGCTGAGTACCTACTGTGTGCAGACAGCGCGGTGATGAGCAGAACAGACACGACCCGCGCCTTCTCATAGCCCACTGTCCTGGCTTCCACCCACGCCCAGCAGTGATGTCGGCCAGGCAGAGAAATGCCCTTGTGCCCTAGGTCAGTTCAGCCTGCGTGACCTCGCTCGTCAGCCTGTATGTGACTGTGGATGGTGGCCTTCTGCATGGCTTTTGGGATGGTGCTGTTGTGCTGCTGTGTGAGTTGGGTGGGAGGTCAGCTTGGGCCCACTGTGTTGGCACGGGGGTAGGCATGCAGAGGGTGGCTGGATATCCATCTGCATGGCTAGAAAGGAGGATTTGGTGAAGTGTGTGGATCAGGACCCCGCTGCTGATGGAGAAGGCTCATGCAGCCGTGATCCCTGGCCCAGGCGAAGCTGTGATCCTGGGCCTAATGCCTCACTCAATGGCTTTACCCTCCAAGTGGCTGCCCCTTATGTTCAGGCCTGGAAGTTGCTCTCTACAGGACAGGAGGTGCTTGCTGTTTGGTGTGAGCTGAGGTTGCCCTGCAGAGCCTGGGGTCAGTGCTAATCGGGCCCTGTGGCACCCGTAAACTCACTTAATGACCACCTGGACATTGGGCCTCATGCTAGGGCCGCTGTCAGCATTCTTTATCTGTGAAGGCAGAGGACACTGGAAAAACCAGTTAGGGTGTGTGAGGCATATTTTATGTCGATATCAAGGGAGTGTTGGACTCTTGGTTCAGGAGCCTGGAAATGTATGCAATCTGGCTTTTTCAGAAAGTCAGCCATGTTGAATAGGGAAGCAAGACCTTTTTAGGCGTCAAATCTCCTGAACAGGCAAGTGGGCAGGACGAGAGTTTGGGGTTTGCTCCTCTTCCCTCTGATGGGAAAGGCGTCCAGCACGTCACCATGAGCAGCACTGGGGTTTGGCATGGTCAAGAAGTGTTCACTGGCATGTGACCAGAGACCTTCCTAATGGCTGAGACGGAGTCTGACCCAGTGGGCATGGCTGTGCTCGGCCAGTGTCATGGCCGGTGGGGAGCTGTGGTGACAACTCCAGGAACATGGCGCCATGTGGCTCTGCTGGCCTCCCTGTTCCTAGGATTCCCACCCACCGCATTTGGCATCAAATTGTTGCTCAGCAAACTTTTTATTGTTATTTTTGTAGAGATAGCAGCTCGCTGTGTTGCCCAGGTTGGAGTTGGAGACCAGCCTTCCTCAGCCTCCCAAAGCATGGGGATGATAGGTGTGAACAAACATTTGGAATGAATGATTTAATTTCATATTCTTTGTCCATTCCATTATTCTTTGGTGAGGGTGGGAGTGTATTTGTTTTCTGTGGCTGCTGTAACAAGTTGCTACAAACGTGTTAATTATAGATGCATTAACTTAAAACAACAAATGATTCTCTCACGGTTCTGGAGACTAGCAGTCGGAAATTCGGCAGGGTTATGCTCCTGGGGGATCTTGGGGAGACTTCACACCTTTGAGCTTTGGTGGCCCCAGGCTTCCTTGACCCGTGACCCTGTCACTGCAGTCTCTGCCTCTGTGGTCACATGGTGCCTCCTCTCTTTTCTGTCTCTTGTGTTTCTCATAAGCACACTTGGATTGAGGGCCAACCCAGATAATACAGGGTGACTTCCTTGTCAGAATCTTAATTGTGTCTGCTAAGACTACTCTTCCAAATATAAGGTCACATTTCCAGGTTCTGGGGATTAGGATGTGACATATCTTTTTGGGGACCACCATTCAACCCACTACAGGAGTGTCTTGGTACTAATCAATTGCTTTTTGAGCTATATAATAGCTCTTGTCTGGGCGTGGTGGCTCGTGCCTATAATCTCGGTATTTTGGGAGGCCAAGGTTGGGGGATCACTTGAGCCCAGGAGTTTGAGACCAGCCTTGGCAACATAGTGAGACTTGGTCTCTACAAAAATAAAAAATTAGGCAGGCATGCTGGCGTGTGCCTGTAGTCTTAGCTACTTGGGAGGCTGAGGTGGGAAGATAGCTTGAGCTGGAAGGTTGAGGCTGCAGTGAGTCTTGATTGTGCCACTGCACTCTAACCTGGGTGACAGAGCAAGACCCTGTCTCAAAAATAGAATAGAGTAGAATAGAGTAGAGTAGAGTAGAGTAGAGTAGAGTAGAATAGAATAGAATAGAATAGAATAGAATAGAATAGAATGCCCATAGCCACTGGGTTTGCTCTTCCTAGTCTTCAGTTTGTATTAAGTGTTTTTACATTCATACATAGAAGTAATTTTAAATTTTATATAGCCAGATGTCCTTTCCATTGGTTTTAGGTTCAGAAAGTTCTTCCTTATTGAGTATCTGATAGTCATTCATGTTAAAATAAAACCTTAAGAAATTGACTTTTAAAAACATTGACTAATGAGAATTGTGTGTATTTATCATGTGCAACATGATGTTTTGAAATACGTATCCATTGTACATTGGTTGAATCTAGCTAAGTAACATAGGCATTACCTCATTTATTATTTTTTTGTAGAGGGAGCACTTGAAATAGACTGTCAGCAATTTTCTAGAATACGATGAATTGTTACTAACAGTAGTCACCATGTTGTACAATAGATCTCTTGAAGTTATTCCTCCTGTCTAATGGAAATTTGTATCCGTTGATCAACATCTTCCCTGTTCCTCCACAAGAAATTGACTTTTTAATCCAATGATAACTTGTTTTGATATTTGCTGTGAGGATCTGCACTCTGAAGTAAATAGCTAGTCTCCAAATGTGATTATATTTCATAGATTATACACATACAAGCCTGCAGAAAAAGAGAGAGGGAACATGCAAAACCCAGAGAAATCGAAGTAAGGTCTGTAGTTTTGATAATGTACCATGGTTCCATCAGATGCCACCATGGGGGATGCTGGCACAAGGTACACAGGACTTTAATGTACTTTTTTTTTTTTTTTTTGAGACCAAGTCTCACTCTCGCCTAGGCTGGAGTGCAGTGGCACGATCTTGGCCCACTGCAACCTCTGCCTCCCGGGTTCAAGTGATTCTCCTGTCTCAGTCTCCTGAGTAGCTGGGATGACAATCACATACCACCATAGCTAATTTTTGTATTTTTAGTAGAGACGGGGTTTCACTATACTGGTCAGGCTGGTCTCGAACTCCTGACCACAAGTGATCCCACCTGCCTTAGCTGGGTGCTGGGATTACAGGTGTGAGCCACTGTGCCTGGCCATATTTTTGTAACTTCTTAAGAGTCTATAATTATTAAAAATAAAAAAATTAAAAAGCTAATTAGATATACCAATACTGGCCAGGCATGGTGGCTTACGCCTGTAATCCCAGCACTTTGGGAGGCCAAGGTGGATGAATCACGAGGTCAGGAGTTTGAGACCAGCCTGGCCAACATGGTGAAACCCTGCCTCTACTAAAAATACAAAAATTAGCTGGGCGTGGTGGCAGGCGCCTGTAATCTCAGCTACTCAGGAGGCTGAGGCAGGAGAATCACTTGAACCCACAAGGCGGAGGTTGCAGTGAGCCGAGATCGTGCCACTGCACTCCAGCCTGGACAACAGAGTGAGACTCCATCTCAAAAAAAAAAAAAAGATATGCCAATACCAATTTTTAAATGATTTATTGTATTATTTGTAAAACACCCTTTATTAAATTGCGATATATGCTACAGTCTTGTAAAATTGTAGTTCAGTATTTAATTTTGGGAAAATTGGCATCATTTGAGTTATATATATATATATTTTTTGAGATATATTTTGGGAAAATTGGCATCATTTGAGATATCATTTGAGATATCATCATTTGAGATTCTATATATACACATATACATATATGTATGTGTGTGTGTATATGTATATAAAACAGTCTTCTGGGAACATGGTGTATCCTATTTATTCATGGTGTATTTTATATTTCAATAAAATGTGTGTCATTTCCTTCAGGTTTCATAGATGCTTTTAAATGTTCTGTTGTTATGGATGGATGTTTTTTCCATTTATATTCTTTGACCAGCCTGTGCTGGTTATATGTCCCTGAATATAATTTCTATACCCTTTCAAATACATGGAATTCTTTTAACTGGGGAACATGCTTTGCATTCTGCCATTAGAGACAATGTTTAACAGGCTTCTTCGTTCCTTCAAACCTGCTCTCAGGAAGGGTGTGGTTGGTTATTTACCCTGTAATGTGAACTTAAGTAGCTGTGTTCTCCATCCCGTTGTATTGGGGGGTTTGTAAAGATGTATGAGTTTGTGTTCAGTGATTTTAATGCTAACTGTATTTTCCTGGATTCTGTTTATTTGAACATTGTAGAGGTGCTGTCTCTAGTAGGGTCACACGGTGTGTTGTCTGGGGTATCCTAGGCCTGACCTGGCGGGGTGGACAGACTGATGTCAGTCCAGAGAGTGAGCTGAGCTGGTCATGGGTTTTCTTCTCTGCTTTGCTCCCCAGGGCCTTGAGGCCTGGATGGGCACTGAGGGTGTTGAGAAGGCTGCTAGCTGGATGAACCCCAAATTTAGAAACACTCAGAAATGGAAAATGTCCTATTAACCCCCATCCAGGTCAGTCTTATGAAATCCGACTACTGGAGAATCGGAAGCTGGGAGACTTTCAAGATCTGAACACAAAATATGTCAAGGTAAGCCTCACAGGCTGTTCTCATTGCCTCGGGGAGAGGGGCTTGATTAGGGTCTGGGCACCTGGGCTTGCTGGGGTTGGGCACGGGTAGCTGGAAGGTTAGGGAGAGGCCGGGTTCAGCTCAGCCCTCAACGGTGAGACGCAGCCCCTGTTTGGCTTCTCTGGAGCCTGTTGCCCAGGTGGGGATTAGATGGGCTGGCAGCGTTGAACTTTTCTGAGCTGCAGTTTGGTCATCTGCACAAAAGGGTTAATAACGTAAAGCACTTAGTAATACTGGGACAAATGGTAGTCATCACTATTGTTGCTGTTGCTAGTGTTACTGGGATCTGAGGAGGGGACAGTGGGCAAAGCTTGAGAACTGGGAAAGGAAACTCCAGGGGGAGGGGCCTCAAAGGTGAGAGGGTTTACTGTGGCTCAGGGAAAAGAGGTGGGTTCCTCTTGGCCCCCGCGGTCACTTGTTTCCCTGCTGGCCTCCCTCCCCAGAGCATCATCCGTGTGGTCTTCCATGACCGCCGGCTGCAGTATACGGAGCACCAGCAGCTGGAGGGCTGGCGGTGGAGTCGGCCAGGGGACCGGATCCTGGACATCGGTGAGTCTCCTGGCCAGGAGAGGCCAGGCAAGGCTCGAGGCACCCAGGCCACATTGGGTTCTTCCTGGATGCCACCTGGACCTATGCCGAGAAGGCGTTTTAGCTTGCACCTGCTCTGTGTAAAACCCCGCGGGAGCTTGCAGAGCTGACCATACACTGGGTCCTGCCCTCGAGGAGTCCCCTTTTTCAGTGGAAAAGAAAGGTCTGTGGAATTGAGAGACCTGCTCACAGGGAGTTCAGGGAAGGCTTTGCGGAAGGATGGTGCCTTAAAGGATTTTGATAAGTGTTGAAGACAACCGTGAGCATCACAGAGATAGATCGGCAATGGAAATGGAATTCTGGGGCCTCAGGGACTGGCCCACAGTCCTTTACCCATAATCCTTGTGGCCAGGTGGGTTTTGGAATTCAGAAGCTAGAATGACAATACAATGTGTGTACCCAGAGCATCAGGGAACATCTCCAACAGGCAGCCAAGCACGGTCATATTTCTGTAGCAAAATAAAATGACGGTTCATACAAAACGGGGTGAAGACAACACAGCGCTTGTGGTTCAGGTCAGGCTTTCCGTCCAGTAAGTTATGCAAAACTTTTTCAGAGCTTTCGGCATTGCAAATTGGGGTGAAGGAATTGGGACCTGTAACAGGGGTCTTTCCCTAAATATTTGGGAGAGGCTGACAATTGCACTTTCTGTATGTGTGTGTGTGTATGCAGATATTCCACTGTCTGTTGGTATCTTGGACCCCAGGGCCAGCCCGACCCAGCTGAATGCAGTCGAGTTTTTGTGGGACCCTGCGAAGAGAGCTTCTGCATTCATTCAGGTGGGCCACAGGGAGCTTGCCCTCCAGGGGAAGACCTAGTCTTTGGGGTGGCCTGCGTGCAGTTTCTAAAAACTAACCCATCTGGAAGGGTCTGGATGAGCTTCTGCTCCCTGTCACTGGGAAGGAAACTGCAGGAGAGAGAGAATGAGTGTTGCGAAGAGTCACAGAGCTTGTTGGTCCATATTTAGGGAAAGGAGTGGGGAGGGTTTTAGAATTCTATCTGGGTTTTGCCCGTAGAATATATAAGCTTTTTATAAATGAGTATTTCCCAACAGAAATCATTTGAAAGTAAACATTTTTTCTATTATAGTTTCTATCGTTGAGTGAATTATTTTGTTATCAAGCACTGGTATGGATCCAGCCTTGTGTTATATGCCATGTGAGATCAAGGTGGTGAAGGATGTGACTGTGGCATTGTGGTTGTGGTTCTGGCTTGATCCTGGCTCTCTCGCTTGCTGTGTGTCCTTGAGCAAGTCTCCTCCCCTTTCTGAGCCTCTTAGTTTTCTAACCTCCCATCTTACAAATCAGATAATGAATACAGAGCCATTAGCACTGTCTGGTCCCTAGGAATCACTCAATAAAAGCGATCTTTTCTTTCTCTCTCTCTTTTTTTTTTACAATTACAATATTCTTAATATGTTTAAAAATTATTACATTGTTATTATTACAGTTATCTATGGATTCTTATAATATTGGAGTATTATAACAATACATTGATATCGAGTGCCATTTATGTAGTAGGAACCTACCAGAAGTACAGAAATGGTTCCAGCCTTCTGGTTGTCCTTTCAGCCTGGCCTGAGTAGCCTGGACACCAGGACATTAGAGAGGGGTTAGGACTGTGCTGTGGTCCCTGCCCTCAGTCTAGGATTTGCCAAGGGGGAGGAATCTGGGTGAGGAGTTAGGTTGAGGTTATTGGGGTCAGTGGCCTGGGGAGTGGTGGGGACTTAGCTGGTCAGGCAGGGCCTCCACAGTAAAGAGACAAAGGTGGGGGTGTGTATGTCTTTTGCAGGCAGGGGAACAGGGAGGCCACCGGCCTGATGGAGTGGACAGAGTGTCAGGGAGAGCAGGGAGGTCGAGGCAGGCCTGCACTGACCAAGCAGGGAAGGACACCTCCAATAGAGGGGGCGCTTGGGGAATCCAGGGCCACCCTGCTTGGTGCCTCCTTGCCACCTGCCCAACGTTTCTCTTCCCAGGTACACTGCATCAGCACAGAATTCACCCCCAGGAAGCACGGGGGCGAGAAGGGAGTGCCCTTTCGAGTCCAGATTGACACGTTTAAGCAGAACGAGAATGGGGAGTACACGGAGCACCTGCACTCAGCCAGCTGCCAGATCAAGGTGTTCAAGGTAGGATGGCTTCACAGGCTCCGCCCTGCCCTGCTGCTGGCCTGGCCTGTGGTCACATTTGCCCACAGAGACCCTGGAGTTTCCTCTTACAGGCCCAGCGAGGAACGCAGCATCCCTTTAGCACATGGCTTCTACCTGACTCCTAATGCGCACGAGCTGCAAGTCCAGGTACCACAGGCTGCTGCTGCCCTGCTGGGGGCATCTTTTCACCTGCGGCACCCGCTCAGCTTCTGGCAGAAGCTCTATAAGAATGATTGGATTTGCACATTTTAGCTTTTTTTTCTCCCAAGCACATTACAGTTGCCCACAGGTGCTCACGTCTGGATTCTCCTTAAAAATCAAAGCAAGAGTCTCTCCCTGCTGGAGGCCTGGCCTCGGATCTTCCTGTTTAGGGCTTGAAGCCATTTTTCTCTTTGCAATGGCTTCCTGCTAGAGAAACCTTTTCAGGGGGACCACCTCCCTTTTCTTCCCTTGCTTCATTCCCTACAGTCGCCTGTCACTATTTTCCATCTCTTCAATCTGGACTGATTATTTCCTGAAGATAGTAGCCAACGATAGAGCTCAGTGTCCTGTGTGGCCTCAGGGAGATGTGGAGGGTTGCATGAGCTTGCATCATTCTCAGGGCGTGAGGGCAATCCATGTCCAAGCAGGCCCCAGCCCCACAGTCCCCAGCCCCTGTAGGCCCTGTCTGCCGGGGCCACTCTAGCAGGTGTCTGCAGAGAAGGAGTGGACCCACCTCCTGGGCAGGAATTGCCTTGAGTAACCAGCCCTGGTGCTCATTCCATCTTCCTCTTGTTTCACATTCAAGTGAATTTGGAGCCTGCTGAGAAAGTTCCATCTTCTGGGGCTGGAGACCCAAGAGGGAGTTGCTTTAGACAGGGCCCTTTAGAAAGCGGGTGTGTGCTGATCTTCCCCCAGACCGAAGGCACGGGCCTGTGGAAGACCCATGCTTGGAACGGATGTGGGAATAAATGCCCACAGGTAGAACCATAAACCTGGTGGCAACCCTGGGAGACAGGGATGCTGCCATTTCTCACAGAGCCTGGCCCACAGTGAGCACTGGGCAGTGATCTGGGGACGCACCATCACAGCTGCAGTAGAGGAAGCCGAGGATGAGCTGATGGAGTCTGCACTCAGGAGACCACACAGCTGGGCTGCCTGAGAGTTGTGGGCACAGGGTTCTGAGGCCCTGGCCCAGCTCTGTGGTTTGGGACGCCTTGGTTAGTCAGTGATATAGGCCCCAAGTGGGAGGGAGAAGTGGCGGGAGGGTTGTGTGTTTGTCTTTCCTGGCAGAGCAGTGGCCTCCAAGGGGAGCTGTGCTCCTCCACTCTGCTTGCTTCCTATTGCTGCTGTCACAAATGGCCACAAATTTTATGACTTAAAACTCTGTGCATTTATTATCTTCTAGTGCTGGCAGTCAGAAGTCTGAAATGGTCCTCACTGGGCTAAAGGTGTCAGTGGGCCTGTGTTCCTTTCCCGAGGCTCTGGGCGGGGCTCTTGCCTATTCCAGCTTCTAAAGCCATTTCTAGGTTCATGGTTCTTCCTTTGTCTTCAAAGCCAGCAAGAGCAGGCTGAGTCCTTCTCACATGGCGGCCCCAACCTCCTCGTCTACCTCCCTCTTCCTTTTGTAAGGATGCTGTGATTACACGGGGCCAAGCAGTTAATCCCAGATAGTCTTCCTATTGCATCAGTTGCGTAGCAAACTTAATTCCATCTGAAACCTCCATTCCCCGTTTGCCATGTTAGGTGACATATTCACAGGTTCTGGGGATTAGCAAACAGCCATCTTCGGGAACCATTATTCTGCCGACCACGTCCACCAAGCAGTGAGCGTGGCGGCCCTGTGGTATTTCTGCCTGCTCTGGGATCTGCCGGTCCTGGACACCTGCATGGCTGTGTGCTGTGGTCTTCTCCTAGCCTGTGGTTCACTGTGGCTCTGGCCACCACCTCCCCTCATGTACAGACCGCGTCTCTGCTCTGCCAGCCTTGGCCCCCGTCAGGCAGCGGTTCACTCCCTCACCAGGGATGTCATGTTAGTTCTGCTGCTCACAAGGTGTGTGCCCTGGGGGAGACGCTGTGCTGGGCAGTAGGAGAGAATTGAGGTAGGCATCTCCACCCCCATGGGGTGCCCTGCGTACCCCTTCTACACCTTGGGTCAGAAGCTTAGGAGTGGGGGCTCTGTCTACCAGGCTCCTCAACCCATGCCAGGCGTTGCTTGGGGAGTTGGGCTGGAAGCTGCGTGGTCTCAGTGCCCTGAGGAAGGCCTTGGCATCTCCTGCAGGGAGTAGGGGTGGCAGGACCCCTAGTCACCCAAAACTGGCTCCTCAGAATGCCTGAGGTGTGTCCTTCCACCTGCTTGCCCCCACTCACAGAAGAGATGCAGCTGATGTGCACAAGCCAGGCTGAGCCAAGCCAAGCTGCCTGTCACCCCTCCCTTTGCCGGTCACCCCAGTTACTGGGAAGCCTGGCTTGTTGGAGCCGCTCCCTGGGACTGTGTTGGGGGTGACTGAAAGGAAAGGCAGGGCTCCTGTCTGAGCAACCTGCTCCCTCCAGGCCTCATCAAGGCCCAGTGCGTGCCCTGCATGCAGGCTCGGCCACGGTCTGGCTGTAACCCCACTTTGCTTGTACCCTCTGTGCAGGGAGGAGGAGTCTCCTGCAAGACAGGAGCTGGAGGTGGAGCACGGAGGCCAGGTCGTGGGGGTATGGCTGCCACACACCACACTCTCACCCGGGACGCTGGATCTGTTGCGCACATCCCTGTGTGACCTCTGCCACCCTGCTTCATCCAGGGCAGGCATCACTCCAAGGCAGCGGGGCCCCAACCTTTTTGGCACCAGGGACTGATTCTGTGGAAGACCGTTTTTCCACGGAAGAGAGGGGGATGGTTTCGGGATGATTCAGGTGCATTACATTTGTTGTGCACTTTATTTCTGTTATTATTATATCGTAATATATAATGAAATAATTATACAACTCATCATAATGCAGAGTCAATGGGAGCCCTGAGCTTGTTTTCTGATCCCTTGCATGTGCAGTTCACAAAAGGTTTTGCCCTCTTATGAGGATCTAATGCCGCCGCTGGTCTGACACGGGAGGCAGAGCTCAGGCGGTAACGTGAGCAGTGGGGAGCAGCTGTAAATACTGTGAAGTATTTACTTCACAGTAAGATGAAGATGAAGCTTCGCTCACTCACCTGCTGCTCACCTTCTGTTGTGGGGCCCAGTTCCTAACAGGCCATGGGACCGGTACCGGTCTGTGGCCCAGAGGTTGAGGACCACTGCTGTAAGAGATGCTCCCTAAAAACCCTTGATCTGGGGGCCGAAAGCCGTAGCCTGAGAAAGGTGCCCCCTGGAATGAAAATCCCTCAAGGTGCCGTTGAGCTTGAACTACTGTTTTCATTACCTGCCCACCACATGTAGCCTGCTGTGTGGGTAGTAAAACTGCTCGATTCTAGCGCTGCTCGGAGTCTTTACATCTGACTTCGCCAAGCAGGCATGAGCTCATAAGATGCACATGCTCAGGAGACTACATAGCAAGGTCGAGAAGGCCCCCCATGGTGGTACCTGCAGGGCCAGCCTGCGATGCAGCACACTTGGCCACTCTCACTTGGATCCTCTCCCATCCTGATGAACCCCTTGAGCCTCAGTTTCCCACTCTGTAAATGAAGGGAATAATAATAGCTGTGAAGCCTGTACACCCTTTGAAAGTTGCCCCGGTTTGCAAAGCACCCATGATTGTCAGGCTCTCTCTCTGGATGGAGACGTTCCCCTGCAGACAGAGTGTAAGCTGGGGCTTAGCGGGAGTCCTGAGAGTTGGGGGTAAGGAGGCCTTCAGCTTATGGCCAGGATTTCTCAGGTTGCAAGCACAGACTAAATCCAGACCAGCAGCCTGTACTTCTTCCACTTTCCTCTGCTCTCCCTGGGTAACCCAAGGAATGCACTGGGATTCCTTGTGGGTCCCCAAGCTTCCTTTTCATAAGCGAGTGGCCATGGGAAACAATCTTTTCCCCTTGAGCAGCAGAGTGCATGACCCGTGGCAGGTTCCGAGTTCCTCAGGTGGGGAAGCATTCAGGCGGAATGGGAGGGGAGATAGGTGCTGTCCTGCCCCTGAGTTCCTCCCTGCGCCCTGGGGCCCTGGGTGAGGTGGGAAGCAGGAGAGGGCTTGGGGGCTGCTGCCTGTGTCGGTTTTGGGCTGATTGGACTCTGTACTCTGCTCGCAGCCGAAGGGAGCCGATCGGAAACAGAAGACTGACCGGGAGAAGATGGAGAAAAGAACTGCCCAAGAGAAGGAGAAATACCAGCCGTCCTATGAAACCACCATCCTCACAGAGGTGAGCCGGCTGGGTGCGGGGACAGAGCCTCCAAGGGCCTTCCACCAGGAGCAGGGCTGCTGGTTTAGATTCTTGGAAAATTGCCCATCTCGGGTGACTACTTCTGAGAGTGCTTATTCTGTTGTGGTGGGTTCCAGTGTCTGGAGCTCGTGTTCATCTGATAAGACCCAGTGGCCCGGGAGGTATTTCAGAAATAACTTCCAGCTCTGCTCCCTTTGAATGCATTTGTGCTTTCCCAAATTAGGTTACTTTTTTTTTTTTTTTTGAGTAGGCAATGTATTCACATGGTTTTAAATTCAAAAGGTACAAGAGAGTGTACAACAGAAAATATCCCTCCCAGTGCCATCCTAGCCTCATGGTTTCTCCCCTCCAGGGCAGAAACCTTCTGTATCTGGCCCGACTTTGTCTGCAGGTGAAGCCAGTGTAGACAAGTTTGCCCCATGCCTGCATTTATACACCAACAGTGTACATAAACACAACTTGCTTTTTTCCATTATTAGCTTATCTTGATGCCTGATGCCTACAGCTTTCTAGTTCCTTACCCAGCTGCATGGCATCGTGTGTGATGGCCTGTTGGTGGATGCGGGGTTGTTTCTGGGCTCTTGGAGTTTCAGACAGTGGTGCAGTGAATAACTGTGCATGTGAAGGTCTGCACATGGGAAGCAGTCGGCAGGTTTCCATTCTCAGTGGGATCTCTGGGGTTGGAGGGTGACAGCACTTGTTATTTTGCTGTCTGGTTGCATTTTCTGTTAACCCTGACAGCAATGCCAGCCTGCTCCAACCCTCCATATGTCCATGGGAACTCCTGAGGAGCTCGCTCTTCCTCTTCCCTTTTTTTTTTGTTTGTTTTTTGAGACTGAGTCTCGCTCTGTTGCCTAGGCTGGAGTGCAGTGGTGCAGTCTTGGCTCACTGCAACCTTCATCTCCTGGGTTCAAGGGATTCTCCTGCCTCGGCCTCCCCCAGTATCTGGGATTACAGGCATGTGCCACCATGCCCAGCACATTTTTTTGTATTTTTAGTAGAGACGGGGTTTCACCATGTTGGCCAGGCTGGTCTTGAACTCCTGACCTCAAGTGATCTGCCCACCTCGGCCTCCCAAAGTGCTGGGATTACAGGCGTGAGCCACTGTACCTAACCTCCTCTTCCCTTTACGAGTTGCAGCTAGTGCCTCCTTTTTTACTGGGAATTTTTGTGCAACTCTTTCCCACTGTGTTCTGCAGTCAGGCTAACTAATTGGTGGTGGTGTTTGTTCATTGAATAATTGGACTTCCTCAGAAGGCCCTCCATGTGGTAAGGCCCCTGCCGGCCATGGTGGGATTAAGGCTGTTAGGGGTGAGGCTTGGAGCGTCTAAGAGAATGGTGGCCCAGTCTTGGCTGACGAGCAGCTGTATGTATGTATGTGTGTGGACATGCAGAAGGGTATTTGCAAGAAGACAGTGTAAAAGCTAATTTTGTGGTCAGATAGATGTGCACTGGCATTTTATCTGACTGAAGGTCAGTCACCTGCCTCCCCCACGGCCCGCAAAGGAGTGGCAGGATGCAAGCACTGCATTTATGGATTAGAGGCCAGACCAGTTTCTTCCCGTACCTGGTTCATGCCTGTGCTGGTGCCACTGCCCAGAGTGTTCCCCACCTCCTGATACCATTCTCTCCCTAACAGCCTCAACCTCTCTGCTCCTCTGCTGACTGCCCCTGGGAAGAGAGGTCCTGGTGAGCCACATGCCAGGTCTGTCCAAGCCCTTGCCACAGTGCAGCGTAGTTGAAAGCCCACCCTGGGAGGCACCGGCTGCCACTTCTATCAGCTGTTCAGCTTTCCTCCTTGGGCTGTAGCATTTAGCACCAACAAATTTGAGCCCACACTCACAACACTTAAATATTTACCAACACTATAGTTTGGTGGGTGATAGTAAATCTTCAGGAATGCTTCAAATTGGCCCTCTCTGAAGAGGCATCATTGCAGGGAAGGGAAGAGATGAACTTTTTCAGCTGGATGGACTTTCTCCAGCAGGCAAAACCTGTAAATCCTTGCTTCCTTTGGGAGACTCCACATGCATTTGTTTTTGGCTTCCATAGTAGAATGTTTTTGAGGGCAAGGATCACATCTTTCATGTTTGTGGATCTCCCGTAGCCCCCAGCAGAATGCCTGAAATGGAATGAACACCACCGAATTTCACTGAGAGGAGCTGCTTTTGGTGATTGTGCAAGAGCCTCCGCCCCTGTCAGCAGGTTCTTTTTTCAAATAGCACAGGTTTTAATACTGACTCTTACTGCTTATTTTTTTGTTTGGAAGTTGCCTGTGGTCCAGTACTCCCTATAACAGACATTTACACGAATTTGTCTCTCCCAGGAAAAGCTGTTTCTGAGCACCTGGCTGGTTTCGTTTTTTCTCTCTCGTGGACCCAAGAATCACATGACTGTGATGTTTCCCCTCTGGTTTTACTGCTAGGAAGCCCAGAGAGACCCCCTGCGTACTTCACTTGCTCCAGGGGTGACTTACTGAACATTTCTGCTGGTTTCCTTCATGTGGCCCTCGTAACCTGCCTTGCCGTGGCTCATTGTGGGCACTGGGTAAATGCAGGCTGCGTTTCACAGGTCGGGGTCTCAGGCATTGGTGTCAGTGCATGCCTGCTTGGGAGGACCTGGGGAGCACGGCTCAGCACCTCTCCAGATCCCAGCTCGCCCTGTGCTCTCTCCTGCAGTGCTCTCCATGGCCCGACGTGGCCTACCAGGTGAACAGCGCCCCGTCCCCAAGCTACAATGGTTCTCCAAACAGCTTTGGCCTCGGCGAAGGGTACGTCCCACTTTTCTTTCTTCGGGTTCCCTGGAATGAAGGCAGGTGTACTTTCCTGTCTTAGTCTTCCTTTCTGGGTCTCCTCTCCTTTCTGTTTGGGTTTCAGGGTAGCTAACTCGTGTTGCAGTCACAACTGTCTTCAGCATTTACACAACTTTTAGTGCTCAGAAACACCCCTGTAAACGTTGTCGGGTGGGACAGCGGCCCAGAACTTACCTGGTGAAACCAGGACTGGCTTGAGGGTGCATGCGGTCAGCCACCCAAGACAGCCTCTGGTGCCCTCTGGGGCAGAATGGCCCTCCTGACAGTGGTGCCTTAGGGAGCAGCTGTCTGGGGGGCCTTTCCTGGTTCTTTGTCCAGCATGGTCACTGAGTGTGGGGGTGAGAGGGTCTGGCTAGGGTCCTCTCTGCCTTGGGTTTCAGGCCTTACAACACAGAAACTGGCTTCATTGCTGTCCCACACAGCTCTGCAGACACACAGGCCACATGGACCCTGAGGATGCTGTGACAGGACAGTCAGTCTCCTGAGTGTTGTGGGCTGCACGGCACGGGGCCATGGGTCACCGTGATGGCTCTGCATGTCCTGTGCTGGCAGCAGGGGTGGAGGCAGGAGAGTGCCGGGTGGGAGGCTGCCTGTTTTCTGCCTGCAGGTTCGTCAGAGCCCATGCTTGGCAGACAGAACTTTTCTAATAAGAAAGCGAGATTGTCTGTGAACTTGGTTTTACCAAGGAGTCCCCAGGGAAGTGGGGGTAGACACAGAAATGGTGTTATGTTTAGATTCAGGCAGACCTAGTCTTCAATCTGTACCTTTTTGGGGGTAACTCCCTTAACCTCCCTGAGACTCAGTTTCTCTACTACAAAAGGGGGTTAAGAATTCTACACAGGGTCGGGAGTAACAAGTGTACGATGCTTGCACCCTGTAGACACTTGGTGAGAAGTGGCGGCTGTCTTCACTGATGACCGGTCTGGGGATCAGCCCTGCGAGGGTCTCTTTTTCCCATTATGGAGAAATATACATAACACAAAATTTACCATTTTTAAGTGTGCAGTCTGGTGGCATTAAGTACATTCACACTGTTGTGCAGCCTTCACCGCCGTCCACCTGGAGAGCGCTCAGGTCTGTGCCTCATCCCCAACCTGGCCCCCGAGGAAGCTTGTGCACCCCCTCTCGGGAGAAAACAGAACAGTGCTTTTCCTCGTGGATGGATGTCAAGCCGCGGGTGCTTGTTCACTGCAAAATAACTCCCCGTGGGATTCTTATGCCCTCTCCTCTCACCACCTGGCAAAGGGTTTGGTGGAGGACCCTTGAGTTTGGCGGTAGCCTTCCAGGTGCCAAGGCTCTGGATGCCCTTGGTCAGCGTGCCTTTCCCTGGGGCTGGGGCTTTGAATCTCCAAGTTCAAGACCAGCAGGGGTCAGCCAACAGGGGCCTGGGATGTGTTACCAGTGACTCAGGGTAGAGGAGTGTCACTGACTGGGGCAGTGTAGCCTGTCAGAACTTCCTGTCTACAACGAAGGCTCAGTTAGGGATTTTGAGGGATTGGACGTTGGCTCCTGCTGTGTTTCTGTGACTCAGGAAATTCTTGAGGACTCATTTCACTTAGAACAAATCCTGCATCAGATGGGAAGTAAAAGTGCCAGGCTGGGTGCCGGGACCTTGGCCATTGCCCTGGGAGCCCCCTCTGTCCTCATCACTGGTTCCTTTTCCTTTGCAGCAACGCCTCTCCGACCCACCCGGTGGAGGCCCTGCCCGTGGGCAGTGACGTAAGTGTCTGAGCAGGGCTTTCTGGCTGGCGGTCCCTCATGGGCCCTGAGCCACCATCTCCAGGCCTCTCCCCTCTGCCCACAGCACCTGCTCCCATCAGCTTCGATCCAGGATGCCCAGCAGTGGCTTCACCGCAACAGGTTCTCGCAGTTCTGCCGGCTCTTTGCCAGCTTCTCAGGTGAGCATCTCCGAACTGTGTTTAAAGCCCATGAGTATCTTGGAGACACTTCAAGGCTGGCCACCTTTCAGGCCTTGCTGTCAACACAGGCAGTGCTGTCGTTTCAGCTGGGAGACCCGAGATAGTGTGGGTTCGCTCGCTCACGTGCCCCAACCCTGGGCCAAGTGCTGGACATAGGTGATGCTGCCCCCAGAAGGTCCCAAGTGAGTGCGACTTGAGGGGGAACATCTGGGTGACTTGGTCAAGATCTCCTCACCTGCGGGGGGTTGGTGGGCTCTGGTCTGCCCAGGAAGAGTCCCCTTAGCCCTGCAGGGTGATGCAGGGCCCCTTATGCTTTTCCTACCCAAATACTGCTCCTCACATTGGCTCCAGAGCCACGACCTGGGAGCTGGAGGTGAGGCCACAGGTGAGACAGAAAGGGGGCTCTTCCTTCTTTAAAAAGTGTCAGAGCCCTTCCTGATGGGCCCTCAGACAGAAGTCCCAAGCTAGGTATTGTGGAGTGCAAAGGTGAACTGAGCAGTGAGCCTTGTCACCAAGTAGAGTTCATCCACAGTGACAGAGTAAAGGCTTGGCCACAACTAGAGGAGCGGATTCCACAGACACCTGTGGCAGTGGAAGAGAAACGACGCCTGCACATCCTCAGCTTGTCATTGCTGAGAGCCTGTTGGGGGAGGGTCCCTGTCCTTGGGAGCTTGTAGCTGTAAGTCAGTACAGATGCAGAAACTACTCATTTCGGTGCAGTGTGACTTGTGTGATTGGAGTGGGGGTTCAGAGAGGACCCTGCACTGGACTGGGTGGAGGATGGGGAGGAGTGCCGGCTGTGTCTTAAGTAGGCCAGTCAGCCACCATGTGGGCACCTGCCTTATGTGGTCACAGAGCAGGGGACCCAGGTGGAGTGGAGTGGAGTGGCCCGGGGAGGAGAGGTCAGAGAGGCACCAAGGGACACGGACAGGATGGGGGCCCTGGAAGAACAGTGGAAGGACTTCGGCTTTTACTCCCAGTGGAAAAGAAGCCATTGTGTCTATAGAATTGTACCTAAAACCGTATCTTATTGTGGTGAGAGGAGAGGAGTGGGAATTGTGGCCTTGGGCAGGCTTTCACCTGAGGCTTATATACTAGTACCTTGGAGAGTGTGTGGGACCAGGCTCTCGGGGACCCCTTGGGCTTTGAGGAAGGGGCAGCTCTCACGCTGTGCTCACTTCTGTCCCCATGAGACAGTCACCTTCCTATGTTCCTTTAACTGTGGGCCCGTCCTCACATGCTGCTGGTGGGACCATACATGGATGCAACACTCTGGGAAACTGCTGGCAGTATCTGCTAGAGCCAAACACACCCTGTGACCCCG
Source organism: Pan troglodytes (assembly GCF_028858775.2). Lineage (NCBI taxonomy): Eukaryota > Metazoa > Chordata > Mammalia > Primates > Hominidae > Pan > Pan troglodytes. Next base: position 21,920,266 of record NC_072411.2, on the reverse strand, counting down.
CAGCCCTCCCCGGGGCTAGACCCGGCAGACACGCACCTGTGTAATGAACAAAGACATGTATGAGAACGTTCAGAGAGCCTATTCATAACAGCCCAGACCTGAAGCCCCCCCAGCGCCCATCCACATAAAGTGGGTATGTGAATTGTGGTGTAGTCACACAATGATGATAGGTAATAACGGGCATGAACACTCTATGACTACATTCCACACAAATGCACCGTGAAACATGACTTGCAGGGAGGAAAGCCAGACCAGGAAGAGTGCCTACCGTTCAATTCCATGTACAGAAACTTCAGAGAACATGCAAAACTGTCTGCACTGTAGCAAGTCAGGATAGTGGCTCCCCTGGGTGGGAGTAGGGGTGGTGGCTGGTACGAGGGGCCTACAGGAGGCTGGTAATGTTTCACTGCTGGCTCTGAGTGCTGGGTCCTGGGGTGTATTCAGATTGTCAGCATCCAGCGAGCTGTATACTTCCATATACAGACAGATGCACACATGGCCAGTGCCCTGTGCTGATGACATCTATGCATACAGATTATATGTCAAAAAAAAAAGAGAAGAGGCCAGATGCAGTGACTCATGTCTGTAATCCCAGTACTTTGAGAGGCTGAGGTAGGTGGATTGCTTGAGCCCAGGAGTTCAAGACCAGCCAGGCTAGGCAATATATTGAGACCTTGTCTCTTAAAAAAAAAAAAAGAAAGAAAGCAAGCAGGGCAGGCAATGAGGCAGTGGGGACCTATTGGCTTCTGTTGTACTCACTGTTGTGAGCACTGGCACTTCCTGGGCTGCAATCTTTTGATGTTGTTGAGCATTTTGCCATTTTCTCTGTGAGATAGTGCAGCTGGCTCTTCCCCACCCCCTACCCCCAGTGCTATGGGGTCTGCAGCTGGTTGGGGACCGAGCCCTTTCTCTGGGTTCCATGTAACAGGCATCCCCGTTTTTTTCCTGCCTAGGTGCTGACTTGCTGAAGATGTCCCGAGATGATTTGGTCCAGATCTGTGGTCCCGCAGATGGGATCCGGCTCTTCAACGCCATCAAAGGCCGGTAGGTGTTGGTTTCTCTGTGAAGCCAGCCAGAGGCTCATGTCCCGTGGCATGTGGTGGGAAACCCCTACCTCAGCCTTTTGGATGGTGGGTGGTCTGGCTGGGGGGACAGGACTCCTGCAGTGTGGGGTCAAGTGTAGGAGGAAATGTGGCAAGAGGGGCACGGGCCACAGCAGGGGAGTGAGACACTGCAGTGGGAGATGTGGCCGGCTGCCGCAGACCCCGCCTGGAGGCCCCTCCCTCTTCTTGGTTGGACGAGAGCCTTGGCCTCTGGATCTCGGCCTCTGAGCCACTTGCCCATGTTCTCAGATGCTTGTGCGGTCCTGGGCTCGGAGCTGCTCCCCCGCTGAGGGGAGCTGTAGACTGGGGCTGGTCAGATGGTATCATGCAGCAGTTTCAGGGGAGACTCCAGAGCAGCGCCGTCCTGCTCACCTTCCTGCCATGGCAGAGACGTTCTGCAGCCGTGCTGGCCACATGTGGCTGTGGAGCACTTGGACCGAGGCTGATGTGATGGACGAAATTTTTATTTAACTTTAGTGAATTTAAGTTTTAATAGCCACACATGGACAGCATGGTTTTAGAGTGAGAGCCTGGGTTTGAGTCCCAGATCTGCCTCTTAGGTGCTGTGCAGTGAAGGGAAAGCCCTTTGCCCTCCGAGCCTCAGTTTCCTCAACTGTGGAATGAGAGCGATGGTCCTAGCTCCCTTGCAAGTTTTGTGAGGATGAAATGAGTTAGGCATGTTCTGAGAACAATACCTGATACACAGCAAGCCACAGACAGTGTTTGCTCTAATTGTTGCCTGAAAACGTCTTGTATGTTGAGCTTCGTGGTCTGGGGCAGAGTGCCCCTTGGCAGGCTGCGGGACCTGGGAGGGTCATCCACCACCCCATGACAGGCACTCCACGTCACCACCGCTGTCTTTCTTCCTCCCTGAGTTCTGCCCACTATTGTTTCCATCCTGGAATATTCTGAAACAACTGCGCCTGGTCCACCACACCTATTATTTATTTTCTCTTCTCCTGCCAGGAATGTGAGGCCAAAGATGACCATTTATGTCTGTCAGGAGCTGGAGCAGAATCGAGTGCCCCTGCAGCAGAAGCGGGACGGCAGTGGAGACAGCAACCTGTGTGGTGAGTTGTGGGGAGCAGAGCTGGGACCCACACATTGGGTCCCGCAGCCTGGCTTTCAAGCCCGCAGTCTGGCCTCTGTTCGTTTCCAGTGAATGTGCAGGACAGTCCTGGGCTCCCACATGCCCACACGTGGAAAGGGCAGCCTAGTGCACGCTCCTTGCATGGTGCATGGTCTGACCTCGTGGCGGCCCTGCAGTGTGGGTGCTGCCTTAGTGCACACCCCGAGGCTTGGGAAGGTGTTGGGATTGTCCCAGATCTTGCTTCCAGTCAGTGGCAGTCAGGATTGGAGGCAGGAATGCCCACCCTGGAGCTTTTTGTTTCCTCAAACTGCTCCTGATGCAGCTCCTGATGAGAGGAGACTCTCGAGGACCTCAGAGGCGTGGCTGTCAGCTTTCCTGCTCCCACCGAGCACTCCCAGTGGCCATGGTGAAAGGCGTCAGCCTGGGATCCTGCTAATTCTTTTTGCTGGCAGCTTGGTTTGTTTTAGGAGCAAAATTGTGGCTGGGTGTGGTGGTTCATACCTATAATTCCAGCACCTGGGGAGGTGGGAGGATTGCTTGTGCCCAGGAGTTCAAGGCCAGCCTGGGCAATATACCAAGACCCAATCTCTAAATATTGAAAAAGTAGGCTGGACGCCGTGGCTCATGCCTGTAATCCCAGCACTTTGGGAGGCCAAGGCGGGCAGATCACTTGAGGTCGGGAGTAACCCCATCTCTACTAAAGAAAACATACAAAAATTAGCCATGCATGGTCACACCTGTAATCCCAGCTGAGGCAGGAGAATCATTTGAACCCGGGAGGCGGAGGGAAGTGGAGGTTGCAGTGAGCCGAGATCATGCCACTGCACTCCAGCCTGGGTGACAAAGTGAGACTCTGTCTCAGGAAAAAAAAAGAAAAGTGCACACCCCCACACCTGGCTAATTCTTGTATGTTTTTGTAGAGATGGAGTCTCATTCTGTTGCCCAGGCTGGTCTGAAACTCCTGGACTCCAGAAATCCGCCTGCCTTGGCCACGCAGAGTGCTGGGATTATAGGCATGAGCTGCCACACCCACCTATGTGTGCTTTTAAAATATTGGGCCTCTGATGAGGTTTGTTGAACCAAGGGTTTCTCAGGTGAGGGAAAGGCTTAAGAATCTTGAATTTAATCCAATTGCATTTGCTTTTGAGGAACTTGAGGTCCCTTGAAGTTGAGTAACCCACCCTGGGTTGCCGGTGGCATTTGCTCCTGCCTGGCTGGTGCAGGCCGTGTCTGTGTCAGTGTCACTGTTTTCTTCCCACTTGCTGACACCATGGTGCCCTCCTGGTGCTCTCTTCTCTCCTTAGGGTTACTTTGTTGAGGCTGAGTATGGTTTGTGTTGCGGGCAGGGGAAAGACCAGGCCTTCTCCTTTCTGTTGTCAAGTAATAGTTCCTTTTAACTTTCACTCATTGCCCTCCAACTATCCAAGAACCCTTTAAACAGCAAAAAGAGCTGAAAAGGGACAGAATTTGTTCCTTCCTTCTGACGTGGGTTCACATCTGGCTGCATGTCAGAATTGCCTGATACTCCCTTCAGCCCAGCTGGGTGTCACTGGGCTGGGGATGGGTCTAGGGATCTCTGCATTTCACATAAGCACCCCAAGAGAGACCAAGAGGAATCAAGAGTGGCAGCCTGGCTGGGTGCAGTGGCTCATCCCTGTAATCCCAGCACTTTGGGAGGCTGAGGCGAGCGGATCACCTGAGGTCAGGAGTTCGAGACCAGCCTGGCCAACATGGTGAAACCCCATTTCTACTAAAAATACAAAAATTAGCCAGGTGTGGTGGTGCACACCTGTAATCCCAGCTACTGGGGAGGCTGAGGCAGGAGAATCACTTGAATCCAGGAGATGGAGGTTGCAGTGAGCCGAGATCACGCCGCTGCACTCCAGCTTAGGCGACAGAGCGAGACTCCATCACAAAACAAAACAAAACAAAACAAAAAGAGTGGCAGTGTGGTCCTGCCCCGCCGCCCTGGGTGTGGCATTTTGACAAAGGACTTACTGCTTTCTCAGGGCGGGTGGGAGGCTCACACTGACGGAATGGCCACTTGGAAAGCAGCACTTGCTCCTCCTTCCCCCAGTGTACCACGCCATCTTCCTGGAAGAGCTGACCACCTTGGAGCTGATCGAGAAGATCGCCAACCTGTACAGCATCTCCCCCCAGCACATCCACCGAGTCTACCGGCAGGGCCCCACGGGCATCCATGTGGTGGTGAGCAACGAGGTGAGGGCTGCTGCCCGGCCTGCCCCGACAACGGGCTCTGGGCCACGGGAGGAGTGTCAGAACCCCTGCCCCAGAAACACACTTGGGTTTGGGAGTGACAGACAGGTTCATCTGCACACCACCTGCAGCTGTGGCTGTCCGGGGCTGCGATGGAGAGTGCTGAGGCCCCGTCTGGGTCCGAATGGCTGCCATGCCAAGTAGGCACTCCTTACCCCTCCTGGGCTGGGTGCCCAGTGGGAGCCAGGAGGACAGACTCCACTCTGGCCCAAGGTGCTTATAGTCAGGGCTGTGGAGGTCAGGAGAGGGGCGTTCCCCCAGGGTGGGCGACAGGCCCCAGGGAGAGGTGAAGTGGACTCCAGGGCAGGTGTTGGTGAGGCTGTGGCTTGTGGGAGAGGAGAGCAGAGGCCTCTGCCAAGTGGTGAAGGTGCCACAGCCTTCCCAGGTGGCACAGGGCAGTGTAGAGCACAAGCAGCTACTGGCAGAGGGCTCAGGTACTGTGGTCTCCAGGGATCTGACCCGCTCATGGCTAAGAAGCGGGTGTTGATATGCCTGCCAAAGGGTTAGGCATTCCTTGCATGATGTAGAACAGAGGCTTTTAAGTTTGTTCTATCCTGGACCCCTTCCGCCTAATAACAGGAGTGTGTACTTGTTTTAAGTGTATGCATAGCGACTTATTTAATCCTGTCTGCCTCTATATGATGTGGGTGTTATTATTATCCCATTTCACAGATGCGGGACTGAGGCACAGAGGCTGAGTAATTGCCCCAGGTTGAACAGTGGGTAAGGGGTGGAGCTATGGTGGGAACCCAGGGATTGGAGCTGCAGGGCCCAAGCTCTGAGCCTGTAAGGTACCCAGCCCCTGCTGAAGTGAAGCCTTTATTTATTTATTTAAAAATTTTTATATTAAAAAAAATTGAGACAGGGTCTCGCTGCATTGCCCAGGCTGGTCTTGAACTCTTGGGCTCAAGCGATCCTCTTGCCTCAGCCTCCCAAAGTGCTGAGATTATAGGTGTGAGCCACCATGCCCAGCCTTTTGTTGTTGTTGGTTGTTGTTGTTGTTGTTGTTGTGAGACAAGGTCTTGCTCTATCACTCAGGCTGGTGTGATCTCAGCTTACTGCAACCTCCACCTCCCAGGCTCAGGCCATCCTCCCACCTCAGGCTCCTAAGTAGCTTGGACTACAGGCACTCACCACCACGCCTGCCTAATTTTTTGTAGAGACAGGGTTTTGCCATGTTGCCCAGGCTGGTCTGAAACTCCTGGGCTCAAGTGATCCACCCACCTTGGCCTTCCAAAGTGCTGGGATTACAGGCATGAGCCCCTGCACCAGCTGAAGTGAAGCCTTTAAACATAGAGCTGTGGCTGGGCGCAGTGGCTCACACCTGTAATCCCAGCACTTTGGGAGGCCGAGGTGGGCGGATCACCTGAGGTCAGAAGTTTGAGATCAGCCTGGCCAACATGGAGAAACCCCTGTCTCTACTAAAAATACAAAATTAGCCGGGCATGGTGGTGCATGCCTGTAATCCCAGGTACTCGGGAGGCTGAGGCAGGAGAATCGCTTGAACCTGGGAGGCGGAGGTTGCAGTGAGCTGAGATCATGCCCATTGCACTCCAGCCTGGGCAACAAAAGCGAAACTCCATCTCAAAAACAAAACAAAGCAAACAAACAAACAAAAACATAGGACTGTGCTGGTGGGAGCGGGATGGGATCGTGTGCCCCCAGTTCAGCCCCCAGCAGACCCCGAGCCCTTCTGGGAATTCTGAAGGCCTCTGTATAGAGGATTATAGAGCCCCACCTGACCCTGGACCAGCAAAGGAGTGGTAGGACACAAGGCCAGTATTTGTGGATTAAGACTCCGATTTGTTTCTTCCCATCCCTGGTCCTTGCCTTTGCTGGTGATGCTGCCAAGAGTGTTCCTGACCTGGTGATACTGAGTACAGAAACAGTGGCTGGGAGAAGTAGAGAAAATGCAGGGTTTGGAATTGGACTGGTGTCCCCACCCGAAACTACCTCCTAGTTGCTGAATGACTTTGGGGGAAATTTACTGAACCTCTCTGTGCCACAGTTTCCACATCTGCAAAACAGGGATGCATATACCTGTCAGACTGTAGTACAGATAAGGTGGGAGAACAGTGGCAGGTGCCAGGAGACACTAAACAAGTCGTGGGTGGTGTCATTGACTGTGATTCTGCAGGGCACTTGTTATTTGGGGGAGCTAGTGGTGGAGAGATCTTTTTAGTTTTGGGGATGTATAAAAATGTCAGGCTTCTCAGGGTTTGTGTATTTCACAGGTTGACATTACTAGTAATAATCCTCTTGCCACTTGTCATTAAACTGCCAGAGCCCTTGAATGTTCATGAGCACTTCCTCTCAGTCCTGGAGGCCAGCAAGGTGGATTTTCCCTGTCTTTCACATTAAAAAGTAATTTGTAATTAGTATAAGAAGTTAAGCAACATAGAACAGCAGAAGGTAGATGTGAAAAAAGCTTACCTCCCCCTTCTTTTCTCCTGGAATAGTTTCTGTTAAGTTTGATGTGATTCTGCAAGGCAATTTTTTGTGCTCTTGTCTCTGTGTGTGCCCTAGTGTATGTAGATGTGGGTTTTTAAAACATGCAGTCCGGGCATGGTGGCTCATGTCTGTAATCCCAGCACTTTGGGAGGCTGAGGCAGGTGGATCACCTGAGGTCAGGAGTTCGAGACCCGCCTGGCCAACATGACGAAACCCTGTCTCTACTAAAAACACAAAAATTAGTCGGGCATGGTGGGTGCCTGTAATCCCAGCTATTCGGGAGGCTGAGCCAGGAGAATTGCTTGAACCCTGGAGGCAGAGGTTTCAGTGAGCTGAGATTGTGCCACTGCACTCCAGCCTGGGCAACAGAGCGAGACTCCATCTCAAAAATATAAAAATAAAAAAAAATTAAAACATGCAGCAAACATGCAGCCGTACATTTATCTGCAACTTGCTATTTTTGTCACCAGTTCACCAGTTAAGAATTACGTTTATATTATTACATTCAAATCTAATCGAGCCTTTTTTTTTTTTTTTTTTGAGACACGGTTTCACTCTGTAACCCAGGCTGGAGTGCAGTGGCCCAGTCACAGCTAGACTTATTGCAGCCTCGACCTCCTGGGCTCAGGGGATCCTCCTACCTCAGCCTTCTGAGTAGCTGGGACCACAGGCATGTTCCACCATGCCTGGCTAATTTTTTTTTTTTTTAATTTTTTGTAGAGACAACATTTCGCCATGTTGCCCAGGCTGGTCTTGAACTCCTGGGCTCAAGCAGTTCACCTGCCTTGGCCTCTCAAGGTGCTGGGATTACAGGTGTGAGCCACTGTGCTTGGCCTAGCTATTTTTTTTTTTAACTCCTATTTTACGGAGGAGGAAAATGAAGCCTGAGGTTCCTAACCTGAGAGCTGACTTTAGAATAGCCAGGAAGGTGGACATGCTGTGAGCAGTGGACAGCTGTAGTGTCACCGAAGGCTTGTCACTTTGCATTCCAAAATGAATTTCCTTTTGTGAAGACAAAAGCCAAAAATGTGGGGAACGCTTGCAAAATCACGGGTCCCTGAAGGCAGTTCCTTCCTCAGCTTGTCCTGTGTGCTCAAGAGTAGGCAGTGAAGCAAGTGAAGCAGAGAGCAGAACCCAAATGCCACCTCGCCTAAGTAGGCGATTCTCATTCCCCAAAGTCTCCTTGCCTCTTAACCCCGAATCTATTGGAAACCTTTGGTTCTTAATTGCCCAGAGTGCTGGAGGCAGCCTGGCCAGCTGCGGAGCCGGCCCCTGGGGTGCAAGGGCACTTCATTAAACAAGAGAGTTACTGATTAAGCCCATGTGGGCTCTGCGTAGGGCTTCGCATGCCCAAGTGGCTGGGCTGCCAAGAGTGCTAGATGGAGCAGGCCAGCAGAATAGAGTAAATGTACTTCACGCATCATTAGGCTCTGTGGGAGGGGCGGGGGCGACAGGTGGATGGATTTGCAAGATTCGAGGTAGTAATCCAGAGCAGGCCATAAAATGTGGATGGCATTTTTTCAATTTGAAAAGGGGTTTTGCTATTGTGTTAGCTAGTGTGTGTGTGTGTGTGTGTGTGTGTGTGTGTGTATTGTATGTTTATATATTTTATTTTATTTGGAGACAGAGTCTCACTCTGTCACCCAGGCTGAAGTGCAGTGATGTGATCTCAGCTCACTGCAACCTCCGCCTCCTGCATTCAAGCGATTCTCCTGCCTTAGCCTTCTGAGTAGCTGGGATTACAGGCACCTGCCACCGTGCCCGGCTAATTTTGTATTTTTAGTAGAGATGGGGTTTCACCATGTTGGCCAGGTTGTTCTGGAACTCCTGACCTCAGGTGATCCACCTGCCTTCGCCTCCCAAAGTCCTGGGATTACAGGCGTGAGCCACCGCGCCCGGCCTGTTTATATATTTTAAAAATATTCTTTAAATGTAAATTGTGAAATGCAGTATAAATATGGAAAAAATTTGTAAAACTTACTTATACAGTTAAAGAACCATTGAAGTACCCATGTACCTGCACTCAGGTTACCAGAATGTTACATTAGAAGCCCCTTTGTGGACTGATTTCATAACAGCCAACTGGCTAGTATGAATTTTCTATTAAACATTCCCTTGTTCCTCCTCAATATATTGTTTAATTTTGCTATTTAAAAACTTTCCATGAGTGAAATCATAGTGTATTCTTCTGTGATTTCTTTCATTTCACATTTTGTTTGGAAGGTCATGCATGTTGAAGTATACAGCTGGCGCTCATTGGCACTGCCGAGGAGCATGATTCCATCACATCTGGTTCATGCTTCTGCTGTTGATTGACGGGGCTGGTAGGAGTTTGGTGTTACTGCAGACGGTGCTGCGCTAACCAGCCTCATGCCCGTCTTTGTGATGTAGAACTTTGTCCAGGGCTCATGACTTGTAGGAGAATGTAGGAAAATTTCCTTGTTGGAAATGCATGGTCATTCTTACTGGGTCCCATGAACAGTGTTAGGAAGATTTACATCCCCATCAGTAGTGGACACCAGTTCCTGTTGCTCTACATTCTGGTTATATTTTTGTCATTAAATCAGCCCCATTTTACAGAGAGGGCCATGGAGACAGGAAGTTAAAAAGGTTGGCTTGTCCAAGGTCACTGGGTAGTTCATCGAAATTAGAACTCCAGAGAGGAGGCTCCTGAGCAGAGTCGTTAGTTTCCTGCCACATTTATAGACACAGGTAGTGGAACCCTCCTTTATATTTTGTCTTTGTAGGACGCGGATGTGCAGATCCTACTAAGTACCAAGGTTTCTATTTTTAAAAACATTTTATTTAGTTGTTTTTCTCTGTTGCCATTAGTCACATACACATTCCTGTAATGCGTCCGTTATAGAGACTGGAAGAATTAGTAACTAGGAAAAAGCAAAAATAGTGCAAACAAACATAAATCAGTGGTCCAGTATTAAATGGTAACATCTTGATTCCCGTTTGGGCCTCTTTCCATCCTTCATATTCATACTAGATGGTTGGGGTTATGTTCAGGTTTCTGTTACTTAAATTGCAATCATGTCACACCTTGATTCTGTGTCCTTATTTTTCAGTGAATGTTGTAGCAGAACCATGTTCCTGCTGCATTCGTAGACACCGTGGCAGTGGTGTTTACCGCGTTCCCGTGTGTGTAGACACCGTGGCAGTGGTGTTTACCACGTTCCCGTGTGTGTAGACACCGTGGCAGTGGTGTTTACCACGTTCCCGTGTGTGTGGACACCGTGGCAGTGGTGTTTACCGTGTTCCCGTGTGTGTGGGCACTGTGGCAGTGGTGGTTACCATGTTCCCGTGTGTGTGGGCACCGTGGCAGTGGTGTTTACCGTGTTCCCGTGTGTGTGGACACCGTGGCAGTGGTGTTTACCGTGTTCCCGTGTGTGTGGGCACTGTGGCAGTGGTGGTTACCATGTTCCTGTGTGTGTGGACACCGTGGCAGTGGTGTTTACCACGTTCCCGTGTGTGTGGACACCGTGGCAGTGGTGTTTACCGTGTTCCCATGTGTGTGGGCATTGTGGCAGTGGTGGTTACCATGTTCCCGTGTGTGTGGACACCGTGGCAGTGGTGTTTACCGTGTTCCCGTGTGTGTGGACACCGTGGCAGTGGTGTTTACCGTGTTCCCGTGTGTGTGGACACCGTGGCAGTGGTGTTTACCGTGTTCCCGTGTGTGTGGACACCGTGGCAGTGGTGTTTACCGTGTTCCCGTGTGTGTGGACACCGTGGCAGTGGTGTTTACCGTGTTCCCGTGTGTGTGGACACCGTGGCAGTGGTGTTTCCGCAGCTGCGCATGGCTAGGCTCTGCCACTGAGGCTTTCCAAATGATGAACTCGTGGTTGAAGGAACATGTTTTCTCTTTTGTCTCTCAGATGGTGCAGAACTTCCAAGATGAATCCTGTTTTGTCCTCAGCACAATTAAAGGTGAAGCCTCCCCCTCCCCCTAGGGTAGTTGTGGGGGCAGGTGAGAGGGTGGGACCTGCCTGCAGGATGGGCCCTTCCAGAGAGTGCTGACCTGGGAAAAGCCTTTGAGAAAAAGAAAGCACAAACTCTCTGTGAAAGCTAGCCCTAGAAATGGCAGAACTAGTGAGATTGGCCCCCAGGGTCACTTCTGAAAGGGAAATCCTGGGCCAGGCAACTTGTTTTCTATGAACTCAGTGTTGAGTAGAAGCGTTGTGGGTTTCCTGGGGTCCTCCGGGAAGATCAAGCCTGGAATACAGCCACTGAGTCTGCAGGCAGCGTGGGTCGGGATGGGGGATGAGGGGGCCACCTGACAGTGTGCCTGTGCTCTGCCGAGGAAGAGCCTGTGGGCCAGGAACATGTATTTATTCATAAAAGGTAGAGAAAGACCTGCTGTGGCCTTCCTAAGGGTTGGGGTGCATGTATAGGATATGTCAGAACAAAAGCCCTCTGACCGACTCATAGACCCTGGACCATGATGAGGCCACTTCCCACCTTGTCCCGTGGATCTAGCCACCGAGTGTCTTTTTGTTCTTTTTGAGACGGAGTTTCTGTCACCCAGGCTGGAGTGCAGTGGCGTGATCTCAGCTCACTGCAAGCTCCGCCTCCCGGGTTCACACCATTCTCCTGCCTCAGCCTCCCGAGTAGCTGGGACTACAGGCGCCCGCCACCATGCCTGGCTAATTTTTTTGTATTTTTTTAGTAGAGACGGGGTTTCACCGTGTTAGCCAGGATGGTCTTGATCTCCTGACCTTGTGATCCGCCTGCCTTGGCCTCCCAAAGTGCTGGGATTACAGGCGTGAGCCACCGCGCCCAGCCGCCACCAAGTGTCTTTGGGGCCTTGGGGGCCATAATATCCCTGAGAACCACAGTTGTCCAAATCCTCCTTGGAACATAGGTTTTCATCCTTGAGCCTAGGGCTATGGTAGAAAGACCTATTGTCAAAAAGACACTAAACGAGGCAGATGTCAGGGCATGTGAGATCCCTGCTTCTGCCAGCACGCTTTGCTGTATGCAGCCCTATTTTGGTGGTCTTTGCTGATACCCTAACAGCGTGCCTTTTGGGACTCCCCAATACTGTGGCACTGCACCTTTTTTCCTGTGAAATACACCCAGTGTTTCTCTCTAGCAGCTGAGAGCAATGACGGCTACCACATCATCCTGAAATGTGGACTCTGAGCAGCAGTGGACCTCGTACCTGTCTCCAGCTCCCAGCCCTGTGGATCCCCGTGGATGTAGACATTGCCCCACTGTAAGCTGTGGCCTCACCAGGCAAGCTGAGGCCAGGAGGGACCCTGCCCAGTCTGTGAAAGCTACAGAGCACCAACCAGCAGAAGCCTGTGGACACCAAGTACGGTGTACAGAAAGCCAGTGGCTCCTTTCTCCCTTCCTCTTGGCCTTCAGATTTTGAATGGTTCCTTGTTCATTTCTGTTGGTCCAACCCTGACGTTCTAAAAGGGCAAACAGTGGAGACGTCTGCTCTGAAACCCCTCATCCCTTAGTTGGAAGCTGATTGGGTATCTTGGTGCCGCCTGTATTGGTCCCTTCTGACCACTCTCCTGCCTCCAGAGAAAGCTCTGCTTCACCCTGGAAGCTGGTACCTTTACCTCCTCCTCTGGGAGTTGGCTGCATGGCCAGCACTGCCGACTTGATGGGAGCAGTTTGCCCTCATTCTCCTGTTTCAAGTTTGCTTCCCTTCTCAGTGACCCTGGTGAGCATCCGCCTTTCCTGTTCTTGGATGAATTGATGGGAGTGGGGCTATTCTGTGCCTTCTACCTCTTTCTTCTCTATGTTGTTTCTAAGGATCTGCTGCTGCGGAACCCAAAGATGTGCTCCTGTCTCTGCACTGGCGCATTGGCATGGTAGATGCCACAATGTATGTGCCCGGCCTTTCTCAGAGACATTAGTTCTGAGGCCCTTTGTGGGGAGGTTAGGGGGATGGTAATAGAAAAAGACTATTTTATGTCCTGGCAATCACGGGTAAGGAGGATTAGGAATGAGTATTCCATTCCTAGGTGTCATCAGATGACCTTGACCACCACAGTAGGAGGCCCTCTTGGATGGACTTACAGAAGGTTAGAGAAGACCTTGTTGAACCGCTGCTAAACTTGCCACAGGAACTTAAATGTTTATCTTTGTTTGTTTGTAGAGGCGATGTTTAGGGTATTTTGCCTGCAGCAGAATGGGTGCATCATCTTTCTTAATGGCCTATCGGGAAATTTGAGTGTCAGTAACTGTGGTAGACTCAGAAATTCGTCTTTGTCTTGCCTCTGGTTCCTGGGATCCAGTGATCTCTACTGGCCCAGGGCTTCAGCTCTTGGTTAATTTAGGTTCATGGGGAACCCCCTGACCCCCTGAATGGGATGTGCTAGCTTCTAAATGGAGCTTCTGTGGAATGAAGTGCTAGACTGAAGGACTACCAGAATAAAACAGGGTCTACAATGGGGAGAACTTGTTTTATAGATGAGGAAACCAAGGCTCAGAGGGGCGAAGTCACCTGCATGGTAGCACATAGTGATAGGGCAGCGATATAAATTTATCATATAAACCAGGACATTTCAGAATAAAAGGGGCTCTGTTAGTCATTATGTTGGGTAATAGCCATGGCATTCCTACAGAACAGAGTGAGGACAGGCTCCTGATTCCTCTTCCTTCTTTAGAGGAGAAGTGGGGAGTGGGTTAACTAACAGCTTTATTGAGATGTCATTCACATGCCATTCAGTTTATCCATTGCTAGTGTCCAATTGTATTCACAGAACCACCATCAATTCACAGAATTACAATCAACATTGGTACATTTTCATCACCCCCAGTAAAACCCTGTACCCTTTGTCTGTCACTCCCCTACTTTCCCAACTCCTGCAGTCCAAGGCAGCCATGAATCTACTTTCTATGTAAGATTAACCTACTCTGGACATTTCATATATCTGGAATCATGTGATATCTCTTTTGTGACTGGCTTCTTCCACTGAATGTTTTCTAGGGCCGTCCAAGTTGAGGATGTATCAGTACTTCATTCTTTTGTATTGCTGAATAATACTTCATTGTATAGATAGACCACATTTGTTTATTGATTCATCAGTTGATGGACATTTGTGTGCTTTTACTTTTTGGCTACTCTGAATGATGCTGCTATGAACATATTTCTACAAGATTTTGTGTGGACATATGTTTTCATTTCTTTTAGCAATATACATAGGAGTGGAATTGCTAGGTCTTACAGTAACTCCGTGTTTTAACTTTTTGAGAAACTGCCAGACTGTTTTCTATAGCAGCTGTACCATTTTACATTCCCACCAGCAATGTATCCAGGTTTCAATTTGTCTACATCCTCATCAACACTTGCTATTATCTGTCTTTTTGCTTTTAGCATCCTAATGAGTATGATGAAATGCTATCTTGTGGTTTTGATTTGCATTCCCCTGATGGCAACTGATGCTGAGTGTCTTTTCTTGTGCTTACGGGCCATGCGTATTTCTTCTTTGGAGAAAGGTCTATCCAGGTCCTTTGCCTATTTTTAATTGAGTTGTCTTTTTTTTTTTTAAGTTTTCTGTTTTCCTAACCACTAGACTACCAGGGATGAGCCTTCTTTTTATTATTGAGTTGGGTGAGCTATTTGTATATTCTAGACGCCAGTCTTTTATCAGGTATATGACTGGTAAAAATGTTCTCCCCTTCTGTGGATTGTTTTCAGTTTCTTGTTGGTGTCCTTTGAGACACAAAACTTTTTAACTTTGATGATTTCCAAGATACGTATTTTTTTTCTATTGTCACTTGTGCTTTTGGTGCCATATCTAGAAAACCATTGCCTAATCTAAGGTCAAGAAGATTAATGCCTGTGTTTTCTTCTAAGAACTTGTATAGTTTTAGTTCTCACAATGGTCTTTGATCCATTTCGAGTATATTTTTATATATGATGTGATGTAGGGGTCCAGCTTCATTCTTTTGCTTGTGGATCTCCACTTGTCCCACTGCTGATTATTGAGAAAAATATCCTTTCTCCACGGAATTGTCTTGGCACCCTTGCTAAAGGCCTCTGCTTCTTACTGGATCTTCTTTCCTGGGACATGGTGTCGTTGGGAAGCTTACCTTTTTTTTTTTTTACTTAGTCTGTGTTTGGTTCCACCAGTTTTATGCTGCCTTTCTACTCTGTTCTTGCTGTCTCCCTCTTTACCTGAGTCAACGGTACTGAGTCCTATCTCTCTCTGATGTTCCCCAGTCTTCCTTGGTGCATGTTCTAGCTCCACACACTAGTCCTTGGAGGAAGGTTGAGACCAATGATTTCCTGTTATGAGTCATGAGGAAACTGAATCACCTAGAAGTGGAATAATGTGCTTAGGGTCACACAGCCCATTAGTGGAAGGACCAGGACTAGACCTTTAGTCTTCTGAGGTCCAGCCCCTTAGGCTGTCTGTCATCACTGTACCCAAGTGATGTCACTACCAAGGCCAAATGATGGTGGGCTAAATTTTAATTCTCAAAAGTGTAGGAGGCTAATATTGTCTTCTAAGTTCCAAAAGAAGATGTAATAAAAGTCTGTTACCTTAAGTGTGCTATTAGTAGAGTCTTCCATTTTTCTGGCATGCCCCTGGCATCTGCTCTTCTTACCTTCTCGTGGTTGTAGTTAAAGCTTATAGCTTATGAAAGAATAGAAAATAATAAATACCAAAAAAAAGTACACATGGTAATTTGGTACCAAAATATCTCAGCTGCCTAATTTAGCAGTTCATCCCTTCCACAGGGGTCAGATGAGCTAAAGCTCCAGGTTTTATTTTTCATTTGATTGACATACAGAAAAGCCATAGCCCTTCCCACAGCTGTCCAGGGTCTTTCCTGTGAGTCCGGAGGTGCTGGCCTATTGAGCAGGACAGCTCTTCCCAGGGCATTCCCACCAACCTGTGGCTTCTGAACTGTAGCTTCTTTTTACAGTGAACCCCAGAGGGAAATAAGACAGACACATGTGCTCAGGCCACCATCTTGAACTGGAAGCCCAAAGCTGAGTTCCTTACTCTTAGGTCGTCACGGTTTTTGCGGGGTATCTGCAAGGTTGAGATAAACCCTTTCCTGTTTACCAGGTTGTCCTTTCTGGATGAAGGGACAGAGGCTGTTGAATGGAGGAATAATAGGTTTGCTGGAGGAGGGGCATGGTAATGCCTGTGAGAAAGGACAGGATGGGGTGGGGAGGTCGAGGCTTTGACTTGGGGTCCTAAGCAAAGGTCAGGTGTTGCCCTAGTGACCTCTTGCCCAGACAGCCCAGAGCCCCTTACACAGAGCTATTAACCTAGGGAAGGTTTTACCAGCAGTGGACTGGAGCCAGCCAGGGTCACAAGTTTCCAAGTCCAGCATTGCTTCAGGGGCTGGCCTGAGTAACTGAAGATCTGAAAATCATTAACAAGTCGATGAAATAAACGGAAAAGCCTCTTAGGCTGTTGTCAGTGGAGCAGAGGGAGAAAGTCCCTAGGCACTCAGAGGGGGCGAGAAAACAGTGGATGATTGGGCAGGGGTAGGGGGTTAGATGTTGACACTGCCTGGGGTGTAGGAAGAGGAACAGAGAACCCAGAGTCAGGGTCCTGGATCCCAGACCCTCGCTCAGTATGAGTCTCTTTGCCTCTCTGGGTCTCTATCTCCTCCTCTTACAAATACAGGCTTGGTGATCTCTGAAGATGGCACCAACCTGCCATGAAATGAATCTGAGGGGTTTTCCCATTTTTCCCTCCATCAAAATCGTACAAAAAGCTGGACGTGGTGGCCCATGCCTCTAATCCTAGCATTTTGGGAGGCCGAGGTGGGAGAATCACTTGACGCCAAGAGTTCGAGACCAGCCTGGGCATCGTAGTGAGACTCCATCTCTGTCTTTTTGAAAATAAAAAATCTTTGAAAATTGCACAACAGGCAGGAGACCTTTACGTGTGCCCATCTTGGTTGTACACAGTGCCACCAGTGCTCCTGCAGTGCAAGGCGGCATGCTTCTTGACATGGGTCAGATTGTGTCCATCGTGTCTTTGGGAATCAGCCCTAGCTCCTAACTGGGCTGACTACTTCCTCCGCAAACTTATGGGGGCCCCCAGATATTCCTTGCCAGCCAGGGGCCAGACACAGTGCGGGCACAGTCTGTGTCATTGGTGTACATGTGCGTGTTTACATGTGTACCTGGGTTCCTTCCCTTGCGCATGAATTTGCCATGAGCACAGCCAGAAGCAGCCTCAGCTTGGCAAGGTGTGGAGATGACTGCTGTTCCCTTTGCATTTGGGGAAAACAGGCTCCCTCGGTAGCTTGATGATCCTCTTTTGATCTTGTGTGACCTCCTGGAGAGTGGATGAAGCTGGTGGCCTTAGCTTTTCTAGACAGTGTAAGTGGCACTGGGCGAGGCCCCCAGAGCAGGACAAGGTCTCTAGAGCGGGTCTCCCACATGACTGGCTTCACACAGGCACTTCCCCTCGGGTTGCATGCTCTGTGTCATGTTACCAGTCCGGGGTTGCAGGTAGGAAATATTTGTACCCTCTTCTGATTGCCACCTCCTTCCCATTGCCCCTTAGGGACAGGGCTTGAGGGCCAGTGAGGTGCTGGTCAGGCACCCCAGGCCTCCTTCTTGGGACCTGCCCAGGGGCACCCTGAGAGCTCCTGAAACCCCCACTTAGCTTCCAGACCTTTCTGCAAAAGCTCCTCCTGGCTTTCCTCCCTCCCCCAATCTATGGGTCATAGCTGACAGATCTGAGGGCAACTGCTGTGCTAGTGGCCAGGGCTGCACCTGCCAT
Source organism: Pan troglodytes (assembly GCF_028858775.2). Classification (NCBI taxonomy): domain Eukaryota; kingdom Metazoa; phylum Chordata; class Mammalia; order Primates; family Hominidae; genus Pan; species Pan troglodytes. The sequence goes on along the minus strand of NC_072411.2, from coordinate 21,902,621 downwards.
CCCCGGCTCTGCCACTTTAGGGCCTTCTAGAGGCAGTGTCCTTAGGAAGTAGCTCTGAGGCATGGGTTTTCTGCTCTGTGCAGGGCAGCTGATGGGATAAGGTGGGGAAGGACGGTCACTGCTTGGGCCCCAGCTGGCCAGCCTGGCGATGGGGCAACCAAACCATGTCCCCCAGCAAAGGGCCAGAGTGGGAACCTGTCCTCATGCCCTTCGTCCTGAGGAGCCCTGAGGTGGGCAGCAGGGGCCAGGGGAAGTTTTCAGGCCTTCATCAAAGAGAACAATATCCTCAGCTCCGCACCCCTCATCCTGTATCAGCTCTTACCGGTGTGTGACTGCCCTTGTCAGCTAGCATACGGTGGGCCCACCTGGCCCACTGGCTGTTTATGCCACTGATTTATGATAGGGAATATTATCTTTGAACCCAATTAAGTGTTTTCTACCCCATCACACACACAAAAAATTCTTATTATTAGTAGACATGTATTTACCAAAAATATGTACTCAATTATTGTATTTTGGATTTTATCAGTTTAAAAATTGTGGAAATTTGTTTGCTCTTATGCCAACATAATATTGATTTTGCCTCTTGGCTCTGAAAGCCCAAAATATTTACCATCTAGCCCGTTACAGAAAAAGTCTGCTGACTACTGAGCCAGACCTCCATTACCTCCATCCCTGTTGGATTATTTAAAGAAAGCCTCAGACAGTAAGGGCTTTTTTAAAAGAATAAAATGACTTGGTTTGAGCTTGGAAGCAGGGGAAGCATTCAGATGAGCAGTTTCTGCATTAACCCTGCCTGTCACGCATCTCGTGTCCTGTGTGGCTGGCGAGCCCCCCTTGGAAGGTTCTGGTGCTTCAGCTGGCTCCTGCAGAGTCCACCCCGCCTCGTGGTGGGAATGCAGAGCCCTTTGCTTTCCTTCTTGCCGCCTGCTTCCTGTTCCTGGGGACCCGTTGGGCATTTGGCCTGCATCCCCTGGCCAGGCCCCTCAGGGTTGATGTGTGGAGAAGGCCTTTGAGCAGTGGTGGGCAGCAGTGGCCTCCTGGCCAGCTCACACTCTTGTCCTGGGAGGGGCAGCCTGATCTCACCTCCACCTAGTACCTTGGGGACTGAGGACCTTTTGGCTTCTCTGGAGCCTGCAAGCCTCTTCCCATGTGTCCAGCTGCTCTTCCTGCTACAAAGGGGACCACTCACAGTGGCCTCAGCTTGGTGGTTTTGAGGGGCAGCCCCCTGGCCCTCCATAAGGGTATCCTGGGCCTGAGAATTCTGCATCTGCCATTGGAGGATGGACAGCCTCAAATGGAAGGAGTCCCACGGGAGATGGGTCCGAGGTCCGGCTGTGGCCATCCAGCCCCCTGTGGCTTGTCCAGCCTCTGTGCACCCCTGGTGTCTTCACTCCAGGGGCAGACAGCAGCCACCGCAGTCCCTTTCTTCGTGAGTAACAGTAGTGGTAGCAGCTGGGGCTAACAGGCTAGGCTTTGTGTTCTGCGCGTTTGGTCAGCTTCTTACTTGATCCTCCCTAAAGCAATGGGGAGGCCCCCTCTAGCCCAGTTTTCAGGAAGTCAACTGGGAGGTTAGATGGGGGCCAGGGTCCCACAGCTACTGATGGCCCGAGCCAGGTTGAGCTTCCTGGTGTCCAGTCCGGATCCCACTTGCAGATCTCATGCTCTCAGATAGGTGGGACGAGTTCTTTTGTCACAGTGCTGGCTCTGTCCTGAGGCCTCATTGCTGGCTGGGTGTGCTCTGCTGGGAAAAGCTTTGCGGGGCTTGCTTGGTTAACCACAGAAGAGAAGGGGACTGTTTGGGGTGCCTCTCTGCAGCCTCCCCGTGCTGGGTGGAAGCACGGTTACTGTGTTCTCTAATGTTCATGTATTTAAAGTGATTTCTTTCTAAAGATGTAACCTCCACACCTTTCTCCAGATTGGGTGACTCTTTTCTAAAGGTGGTGGGAGTATCTGTCGGGGTGGTGTGGCCCTTGGATGGGTCAGGTGGGTGTGAGAGGTCCTGGGGAGGTGGGCGTTGAGCTCAAAGTTGTCCTACTGCCATGTTTTTGTACCTGAAATAAAGCATATTTTGCACTTGTTACTGTACCATTGTGCGGACGAGAAGTCTGTATGTGGGATCTGTGCTTGGGTTAGAATGCAAATAAAACTCACATTTGTAAGAAACCTCTGTGGCTCAGGCCTTGAGTTGTTTTGCTTTTTTGTTTGTTAGATTCTGGTAAAATATACAAAACATAAAATTTACCGTCTTCACTATTTGAATTGTACATGTCAGCGGTATTAAGTACACTCACATTGTTGTGCAACCATCACACCATCCCTCTCCAGAATTCTTAATTTTTTGTTGAGACAGGGTCTTGCTCTGTCACCCAGGCTGGAGTGCAGTGGCATGATCACTGCTCACTGCAGCCTCGACCTCCCCAGGCTCAGGTGATTCTCCTAACTCAACCTCCCAAGTAGCTGGGACTACAGGCCCGTGCCACCATGCCCAACTAATTTGTTTGTATTTTGTAAAGATGGGGTTTCACCATGTTGCCCAGGCTGATATTGAACTCTTGGCCTCAAGCAGTCTGCCCACCTCAAGCACAGTGGCTGATGCCTATAAATGCTGAGATTACAGGTGTGAGCCACCACGCCCAGCCCAGAATTCTTTTCATCTTGCAAAACCAAACCTTTGTACCCATTAAACACTAACTTCCCGTCCCCCAGTGTTAGTCCATTTGCATTGCTACAAGGAATACCTGATACTGGGTAATTTATAAAGAGATTTGGCTCATGCTTCTGCAGGCCATACATGGCCTCAGCATCTGCTTCTGGTAAGGGCCTCAGGAAGCTTACAGTCGTGGCGGAAGGTGAAGGAGAGAGCCAGCATGTCACAGGGTGAGAGAGGGAACAAGAAAGAGGGAGAAGGCGCTAGGCTCTTGTAATCAGATCTCGTGTGAACTCAGAGAGGACTCACTCATTATGAGGACAGCATTAAGCCATTCATGAGGGATTTGCCCCCGTGACCCAAACACCTCCTACGAGGCCCAACTACTACATTGGAGGTCACATTTCAACTTGAGATTTGGAAGGGACATGTCCAAACCGTATCACCCTTGTCCCAGCCCCTAGCAACTGCTTTTCTCATTTCTGACTCTATGAGGGACATCATAAAAGTGGAATCATATAGTATTTGGCCTGTGACTGGGGTGTCCTCAAGGTTCATCCATATTGTAGCATGTCTCAGAATTTACTTTTTTTGTTTGTTTGTTTTGAGACAGTCTTGCTCTGTTGCCCAGGCTGGAGTGAGATGGCATGATCTCTGCTCACTGCAACCTCCGCCTCCCAGATTCAAACGATTCTCCTGCCTCAGCCTCCCAAGTAGCTGGGATTACAGGTGCCTGCCACCATGCCCGGCTAACTTTTGTATTTTTGTAGCCATGCCCATTTTTGTATTTTTGTATTTTGTATTTTTGTAGCCATGCCCAGCTAGATTTTGTATTTTTAGTTGAAATTGTGTTTCGCCATGTTGGCCAGGCTGGTCTCGAAGTCCTGACCTCAGGTGATCTGCCCGCCTCGGCCTCCCAAAGTGTTGAGATTACGGACGTGAGACACCGGCCAGACTCTCCTTCCTTTTTAAGGATGAATAATACTGTTGTATGGATAGCCCACATTTTGTTTATCCACTCATCCTTCGATGGACATTTTGGTTGCTTCCATGTTTAGCTATTGTGAATGATGCTGCTATGCACATGGGTGTGACCAAACAGCTCTTCATGTCCCTGCTTCCAGTTCTTTTGGGTAATGCTCAGAAGTGGGATTGCTGGGTCAATTCCATGTTTAATTTTTTGAGGAACCACCGTCCTATTTTCCACAGGGGCTGCACCATTTTACATTCCCTCAAACAGTGCACAACGGTTCCAATTACTCCTTGCCAACACCTATTATTTTCCTGGGTTTTGTTTTTTGTGTGTCTTTGTTTTTTAATAATAGCCATTGTAATGGAGGCCTCAGGTGTTTGAAGTTTGATCAGTGGGTGGGCTGGCTGAATGCTGGTCAGCACGTTTGCAGCGCTGCCACCCCAGTCTCTTATCTCTTACCAGGACCAGGGCTGTAGCCCATGAGCCACCCACAGGCCTCCCTACCAGCCCCCTACCCTGCTCTGAAACCTTTCTACCCTGACCACAACTTTCCCAAGCTCTTCTGTCTCCAGCGTCCATTCTGATCATGTGTGCCCATGGCGCCCAGAGCTGTGGCTCCTCCATGCCTGCTGCCCGTGATCTCCCCAGACTTCCAAGCCCCACGGATGGCGCTCCTCCCACCCCGCACTGGTAAAGCCCCCCTCTCCTCTCAAGTTGCCTGCACGTCCCTGTGAGAGGAGCAGACGGTGTGTACAGTGGGAGGGCCTTCAGGCCTTGGATTGGAATCCTGGGTCCGTATGATTTTGAGCAGGCTACTTAACCTCCCCGATTCCTATTCTCATCTGTGAAATAGAAATACCACCTGCCTTGCAAGTTTGTGGGGCTGAAATGAGACCATGTACACGAGACAGGGAGCAAAAGGCCGGGCACAGGACGAGGCTCCTGGGGAAATGTGGAACAGCACTGGCAGGGCCTCTGAGCTGGGAAATGGCTGGGTGTTCCAGGATCCTGAAGAAGGGCATTGTTGCTGAAGGAGGATGATGCCAGGGGAGGTCAGAGGAGGAGGGGATCGGGCCAGATAACGGAATGATCTCAGAGTTTTCAGTGTTCCCAGTACACACGTGCATATTAATGAGTTTCACAAAACAATACTTGGACTAGTCCATGTCATTTTTTCTTGAGGAATGCAGATCTTGACCGGTGGAGCTGACCTTCTGGCCTGCTGGTGGGCTGTGCCCTATGCTTTGACTCTCCTGACACAGGGCGTTGCAGACCATATGGGAGCAGGAGGGTCCGGCCTGTGTTCTAAGTGCAGTGGGAAACAGCGTGGCAGGTCCTTAGGCTGAGAGGGTACGTGATGGCTGTCTTAGCCCATGCGAGCTGCTGTAACAGAATGCCATAAGTAAACTAGGTGGCTTATAAACAACAGAAAGGTATTTCTGTCCGTTCTGAAGGTGAGGTGTCCAAGGTCAAGGCACTGGCAGATCCAGTGGCTGGTGAGGGCCTGCCTCCTAGGAAGGGGCAAACAAGCTCCCTAGGGCCTCTTTTACAAGGGCACTAACCCCATTCATGCGGGCTCCACCCTCATGGCCTCATACCTCCCAAAGGCCCCACCTGCATGTACCATCACCTTGGAGGTTAGGCTTCAACATCGGAAGCGGGGGAGGGAACACAAGCATTCAGTCAATAGCAACGGGATTGGGTTCAAGAGCTCAGAGTGGAACTAGGGAGCCTGGCAAGCTCAGGGCCCAAGAGTTCCCCTGTACCACCGTCTTTCCTTCTGGTATGGCAGCCTCTGCCCCAACAGAGAAACTAGAGGTGAGCTAGGACACAAGAGTGGGATGGTGTGAACTCAGAAGCACCTCGCAGCAGCCGAGGCCCAGAGCAGCATGGGCCCACAGCAAAGGCTTCTTCCTTTCCATCAAACTGCGAGAGCTCGGTAGGCCCCAGCGCAGGTGCGGCTCGGGTCGCTGTCCTCGGCCTCCCGGTGGGCAGGAGCCGGCAGCCGCACTGCAAAGGGGTCTATTTCCAGCAAACCACCCCCCACCCAGCCATGATGCGGGCATGAGGCTTTCCGGCTATTTCCCAGGATGTCTCTTCAGGCAGCGGGGTGCAGCACTGTGGTTCTGAAACTGGAGGGCTTGTTCTAAAGATGGCTGGGCCCTCGCAAAGAGCTTCGGGCTCGGTAGGTCTGATCGGGGGCCTGGGAATTTGTATTTCTAAGAAGTCCCCAGGTGATGCTAACACCGTTTGTCCAGGGACCACACTTCGGGAGCCCCTGATGTAGCGGAGAACTGCCTAGCTTCTCATTCAGCCTCCGGCTGTGTGACCTTGCCCAAGGTCGCCTAACTTTTCTGTTTTGCTCGCCTCATCCGTAAAATTAGTCCACAAGGACTAATACTCGTGCCTGCCTCGCAGGACGATTATAACGAGTAAATGAGCTGAATTTACTTCAAGAGCTTGGAATGGCCCCGGCACATAGTAAAGCGGTGAGAGGCAGGAGGCTTTTATTCATGGCTTGTAGTGGCTGGGTGGTGTCCCAGTGCATCGGAATCTTCAGGAGGGCCGGAAAGCCACCTGCACTGCACTGCGGGGGTTCCCCGCCCGCAGTCTCCCATTCAGTGGTGGGGTGCGGGTCTGAGAATGTGCATTCCTAACAGGTTGCCCCGGGGGCTGTTGCTGCTGGCCTGGAGGCACCTGCCCTCTCTTTCTGGGGAGGAACCTCCAAGAGGGATAGTGACTCACTCGGGCGGGGTGGGACAGAGGGGGACTAGAGAATGTTAGGGTCCGCTGACACCAAGGTGACCCAGAGCCTGACAGCTGGCTGGTAGCTATGGGATCCTCTGCGCCTCCCTGTAGGGGAAGATGATTTGAGTAGTGAAACCTGTTGATGACCCTCCCACCCCCCAACAGACACACACACACACGCACACAGACACACACACACACACGGAACCAGAGGGGCCTCCCGGGTACAGGTGTGGATGCCACTGGCTCTCGACCCCACTCTCTGCTCTGGGTCAGGTGAGTAGCCACACTCAGCGCTTCTGCTTCTGGAAGTCCTGGGCTGTGGTGGCTCCCACATCGCTGACTGGGGCTGTCCACATGGAAGACCCGTGAAAGTCACCAGTGGGAAGCAGGTGCATGCACTGTTTGGGCCTCTACCGGGTAGGCTGAAGATTCCACCCAGAGTGTGTCAGACAGGATAGGCCCTGGGAGGCTGACTCACAAGGACCAAACCCTGAGGAGCCTGAGGGAATCACTGCTGTGGGTGAGAGGAGGAAATCAGCCATATGGCTCTGGAGGATCCTGGCAGCCTGAGGACACTCTAAGGTGCAAAGCAGAATCCTCAAGGGAAGGGTGTCTGGGCAGGTTCTCCCAGCTGAGCCTCTGCTGGAACAAAGCTGGCTTTCCCCTGGTCCTCCAGCCAGGAAGCGCAGGCCCTTAGGCTTGGCTTGGACACTGTTCCTTGGACCCACCAGGGGCAGACCCAGGTCTAGACAGTCCCCTCCCGCCCCCCCCATTCCCAAACCCTCTGATAAACATGCTTTGGGGGAAGACTGCACGCCCTGCTTGCTCCAGCCCTGCTCAGCCCCAGGTTGCCTCGCCCAGGGAAGAATCTGGTGGCCAGGAGGCTTCCAGAGCTAGGTTGGGTTGAATATTAACCTGCCTTGATTGGGTGGATCAATATTTAAACTCAATTACAAGAGAAAGGGGTTATCTGGAGAGGGCTTATCAGGCCAGAGCAGCTATTGAAATATCTGATAAGCCCAGAGGTTGACATTGGAGTGGGGGAGGAGCTGGCCCCAAACACTAGTCCAGAGAGGAGAAAGGTGGATGGAGGAAAATCGACCAACTTCCCTCCCTTCCTCCTGTCATCCCTTCTTTCTCCTCCTCTCCCTCCATTCCCTTTGTTCACATGTGCTTTTTGAGTATCAGGGGCAGGCCCAGCTCTTTGCTGGCACCTACAGGTCACAGAACTTGCTGGGCCTTACTCTTCCTCTGGGCTCTTCCTCTGAGCTCCCATGGGCTCCTGTGCCTAGGCTGTAACTGTCCGTCTGTCTGTCCACCTCTCCCACTGGGAGGAGCTCCTAGAGACAGAGTTTGGTCTGCCTGATCGCTGCCACTCTGGAATCCAGCCCAGGGCCTGGCAGGGAGAAGCCTGCTAGGAGTGTTTGTTGAATGAGTAAGAGATAGCAAGAGGTGCTGGGCAAATGAGGGACTGGGACCTGAAAGCAGCGGTGAAGGGAGCCTGTGCCGGCAGGGGGCAAGCTGCCATATGGTGATGTGTCACCTTAGCACACAGAGAATGGGGACAGAGGACAGTGAGTTCGGATGGGGCAGTAGGGATTGGGAAGAGGACAAACATGGGCACAGGGATGTGGTGTGGGCCGGCAGGAAGAGGCCTGTGAGGGGCTCCCCCAGCCAGGTATTGCCCGTGCCTTGTCTGAAGGGATCCAGGATGTACCACACTGAAGAGGGTTTTCTGTTTTTTTTTTAATTTTTAAATTTTTTTATTCCCCTTAATCTGCCTAAAAGCAGAGGCTCCCAAAAGAATTCAGCTGCCAGAAATCCTTTCCCTGGAACTTTCAAAACCAGAGAGATGGACTCCTATCACCAAATACAAGAATTCAAGAAGTCAGCACTGGCACCAAGACAAGAAATCACCGGAACAGACATAGTTGCAAAACTGTCCTAGCTGCCATCTGTTCTCCTAGGGGCCATTTATCTTTCCTAAAAGTAAAATGGTCCTTCTCTTCCCTCTTCCCCTATTAACATGGTATATAAGTCCCGAATTATAACCACCTCCTTGAGTTGCATTTTTCTTTTCTTTTCTTTTTTGAGACAGAGTCTCACTCTGTCACCCAGGCTGGAGTGCAGTGGCACCATCTCGGCTCACTGCAACCTCCATCTCAAGCAGTTCTCCTGCCTCAGCCTCCCAAGTAGCTGGGATTACAGGCACCCGTCACTGTGTCCAGCTAATTTTTGTATTTTTAGTAGAGATGGGCTTTCGTCATATTGGCCAGGATGGTTGTGAACGCCTGGCCTCAGGTGATCTGTCCACCTCGGCCTCTCAAAGTGCTGGGATTACAGGTGTGAGCCACCGCGCCCGGCCACATTTTTCTTTTTATTTATACTTGTTTTCTCCTTTTCTCCTTTTTTCTCTTTTCTTTTTTTTATTTTTTATTTTTAACATTTCTTTCTTTTTTTTTTCTTTTTCCTTTTTCTTCTTCTTCTTTTTTTTTTTTTTTTGAGACAGTTTCTCACTTTGTCACCCAGGCTGTAGTGTGGTGGATCATAGCTCGCTGCAGCCTTGAATTGAGTCACATTTTTCTGTGAAACTCCCTCATAGGTATGAGAATAAAAATCCATCTTTTTTCTCTAGTGAATCTATCTTTTGTCAGTTTAATTTGCAGGCCCCTAGTCACTGAACATAAGAGGATACAGGAAAAGTTTTTCCTCCCTATTATCTCATCTGCACTCACAGCACGTTTTCAGGCAGTTGTTAAAGTCTCTGCTTTGCCTGTGAGGAGACTGAGGCTCAGAGAATCTGGGCAGCTTCCTCAGGGACACACAGCTAGTCAGGGGGCAAAGCCAGGCTTCTGACCCAGGTCCGTCAGCTCCAAAGACTGTGCCACCGTCCCATGTGGCTGCGGGGAGGCTGATGCTGGGGAGCAAATGCATCCGGATAAGGTGCTGCTCCTGGCTGGGAAGGAGGATGCCAGGATATCTAGGTAGCTTGGGAGATGCCCCTCCCGGCAGTTCTTCCTGCCCATGGGGAAGCGTGCCTTTGAGACAAGCTACATACCATGCTTGTCCCCTCTCCACCTCAGCCCTGACCCAGCTGTGCCCTTGGGGCCTGTGGAAAGGGGTGAGCTAGAACCACGTCCTCCTTCCCAGTGCTGCGCCCGCTTGCCTCTCTGGGACGGGGAGGGGTGGGATATACGGCCAGGGGGCTGGCTTGGTTTAAGTCTTCAGCTCACAGCCCAGCCCCAGCCAGGGGATCCTGAGCCCCAACTCGTTTACAGTCCCTGCATGGGCATCTTCCCCACAGCTGCAACTGTCCCTCTGCTGGCCCTGCTGCTGCCCTCTGGAATGTGGGCCCCAGGAAAGGAAGCCTGTCCCCAGGTACCTGCAGATGCAGCTCTTCCTCTGGGCTGCCGTGGGCTGCTGGGCTCCAGAGTTCTGCCCCAGCACTCAGGCCACCTCCTCTCAGGTGAGGTGCTCACCCCTCTCCAGCACCTTCTGCTGACCGTCCCTGCCCCTCTATTGTGGATGGACTTGGGAGGCCAGTTCTGTGCTTCACCTCCTTCCACCTTCCTCCTTCATCTGTCCCTTTCATTCATTCTTTCCCTCTTGAAGAGAAAGTGGACTCAAAGTTCCAGCTAATCTAGCAGGGAGACCCTGGCTCTGACCCCCATAGGCTGTTTTCTTTTTTCTTTTTTCTTTTTTTTTTTGAGACAGGGTCTCACTCTGTCACCCAGGCTAAAATGCAGTGATGTGATTTCAGCTCACTGCAGCCTCAACCTCCCTGGGCTCAGGTGATCTTCCTACCTCAGCCTCTCAAGTAGCTGGGACTACAGGTGTGTGCCACCACACCCAGCTATTTTTTTTTTTTTTTGTATTTTTGGTAGAGACAAAATTTCACTATGTTGCCCAAGCTGGTCTCAAGCAATCCACCTGCCTTGGCCTCCCAAGGTGCTGGGATTACAGGTGTGAGCCACTGCATCTGGCCGGCTGTTTGCCATTTAATCTCCCTAAAGTCTCTTTTTTAAAAAAATGGGGACTAGGACCAGCCTGACCAACATGGAGAAACCCCATCTCTACTAAAAATACAAAATTAGCCAGGTGTGGTGGCGCATGCCTGTAATCCCAGCTACTTGGGAGGCTGAGGCAGGAGAATCACTTGAACCCGGGAAGCGAAGGTTGCGGTGAGTCAAGATCATGCCACTTAGAAATAGTAGTTTGAATATTCTATAACAATATTTGTGTCCCTTTCTACATTTTAATGTGAACCTTTTTTACTGTCATGTTATTGTCAACTCATTTGTATTCATTGTAATAGCACTAATCATAATGAATTCATTTGAAATTAATGTGGTCATCACACATACTTTTATAATAATTCTACTGTAATTCACTGTTAATTTATGTTTTATTCAAATAAAGCGAAATTGTTTAAAGTCAAAAAAAAAAAAAAAAAAGATCGTGCCACTGCACTCCAGCCTGGGCAACAAGAGCTAAACTCCGTCTCAAAAAAAAAAAAAAAAAAAAGGTAAGGGGGACTAGTCATACCTACTTCAGACAAATGAAGATGAATAAATATATGTATATATTCTAAATGAACAGATATTGAAGGTGTATTGGTCAGGCTGCTTGGAGCTTTTCTGGCCTAGAAGTCCCCCTTATGGCTACTGTCATTCTGTGGAAAGCCACTGTTCGCAGGACTAGACTCTGGAAATGACCTTCAGGGAGAACTCTGCTTTTTCCTTGGGGCCGTAAGAGCTCCCAGCTGAGGAGTAATGGAGGGAGTAGAGGCAAACCCTGTCCTCCCTTTTGTGAGGTGTTCTGCCAGCATCCCTTTGGCTTCAGCCTGACTCTTGAGCCGCCAGCTCTGGCTGACTTGTCTGTTTCAAAGCACGCTGCTCCTGCACGCCCCAGAAGGGAGGGGCGTCTCTGTTTTGAAATTAATCTGACTTTGACTTTAGGAAGGGGCCATGAAGGCCTTGGGCAGACCATGTGTTCTAAGCAGTGTTGTGGGTACTGTTTTATTTGTTGCTAGTGACTTAAGAGTTTGAACTGGGTCTGAAGACCGACTACACTGTCTGTAAAGTATTCAAAAGAAGATGACATTAAAAAGAAGACTCCCAAGAACATAGAATAACACCACTAAGTTAAGCATTTTTAGAAACAGATATTAAGTTGGAAATATCCTGAGAAGATTGAATTAAAATACAATATTCTCATATCTTGGCCATATTAGGTAAGTAATATTGGCCACTGCAAAAACAAGCCCCAAACGCCCATGGCTTAACATAATAAAGGTTTATCTCCCCTTCACATCTCAGGCCCATGTGGGCGCCCAGGGCCGCCTCCCACATGGTCATTCAGGGACCCAGGTTCCTTCCATCTAGTGGTTCTGCCATTTTTTTTGTGTTTTTTTTTTTTTTTGAGACGGAGTTTTTCTCTGTCACCCTGGCTGGAGTGCAGTGGCGCCATCTCGGCTCACTGCAAGCTCCGCCTCCCGGGTTCATGCCATCTCCTGCCTCAGCCTCCCGAGTAGCTGGAACTACAGGCGCCTGCCACCATGCCTGGCTAATTTTTTGTATTTTTAGTAGAGATGGGGTTTCACCATGTTAGCCAGGATGGTCTCGATCTCCTGACCTCGTGATCCGCCCGCCTTGGCCTCCCAAAGTGCTGTGATTAAAGGCGTAAGCCACCGCGCCTGGCCCATTCTGCCATTTTCTAGGGCCTTAGAGCCTTTGCTCCTGCCAGAGGAAGGGACAATGGGGATCCTGGGAGGAGAGGTTTTGGGGACCAGCCTGGAAATGGCACCCTCACTTCTGCTTGGATGACCTTGGGCAGCGCAGTCACAGGTCGTACCCAACAGCCTGGTTGGGTGGTTGGGAAATGCGGTCTAGCTATAGGTCCAGCCTTCTCTGCCACAATGACATTTAAGACATAAATAAATAAAAGCCAGCTGGAATAAGTGAACAAAGAAATTGCTGACGCCTATGGTGTCCCCTCTGTGCCAGGCTTTGTCCTTAATCTGTAGATACCAATCCTCACTATAGCCCTGTTTAGACACCAGTATCAGCACTACTTTCAGAAGCAGGAAATTTAAACCAGGAGAGGTTCATTAAGTTGCTGAAGAAAGGAGTTTACTGGCCAGGCCCTGTGGCTCATGCCTGTAATTGTAGCACTTTGGGAGGCTGAGGCAAGAGGATTGCTGGAAGGCCAGGAGTTCAAAACCAGCCTGGGCAACACAGCAAGACCTCATATCAATTCTTAAAAAAAAAAAAAAAAAAAAAAAGGGAAGAAAGAAAAGGTCCAAAGTGGGCTGATTTTTAGGAGAAGGAAGGGAGGGAGGGAGGAAGGGAGGGAGGGAGGGAGGGAGGGAGGAAGGGAGGGAGGGAGGGAGGAAGGAAGGAAAAGAAAAGGTCAAAAGTGGGCTGATTTTTAGGGGTCCTGCATATTTATTCATTCTTTTTTTTTTTAAGCCAATTGTCATTCTGAGCTCACACTGTGGTGTGCCAGGCGCTGCTGTGTGGGGTGGTGCAGGGTGATTGGCAGGGTGATTGGCTCCCCCAAGCCTAGCTGTTGGGTGTGACCCAGGAGTTAAGAGGGGGTGACTGTTGTCTCCCACCTCCTCCAGATTCTTCTTATGGCCTCTATTTGCCTCACAAACCTAAGAATGTGCACCGATGCCTTTAAGAAAAAAAGTGCATTGTTATTGGAAAGACAAAATTGGCCTGCAGGTTTCCTATGACCCACCATGGGTGTTTGTATATAAAACAGAGCCCGGGCCTGGGGGTGGCCAGGGGCTGGGCTGCACACAGAGGCCCACTGTCAGCCAGGGCTGAGGCTCCAGTTTCAGTCCTGAGTCTCTGGCACAGAGTGGATGGAGACTGGGCGAGAGGACATGGCTCCTATGTGACATAGCTGTGGCATCTTGGCTGAATTCCAGCTGACTCCAAGTCACGCAGGCCTAGAGAATCAACGCTGCAAGGAACCCTGGAAATCCAGGCCTGTGGTCTTCAAACTTGCCATGCCAAACCTGCTTTGAAGGAAATAGAATGGAGCAGCACATTCAGAACCAAGGGCTGCTCTGAAGGGCCAGATTGGCATGGGCGGAACTGAGGACCCAGGGCTGTGTGGGCCACGGTGGGAAAGCTCAGAGCTGCTCTAACCTCTTCTGCTGTACCTGCTGGGGAAACTGAGGCCCGCAGAAAGGAAGCAACATGCTTAAGGGCATCCGGTGACTTGGTGGCCCATCAGGCTAAGAAGGAACCCATCAGATGTCAACTGGAAGTAGTGGGTCCCAGCTTACCCTTACTTCGCTTTTTTTGTTTGTTTCTTTCTTTTTGAGACAGAGTCTTACTCTGTCTGGAGTGCACAGGCTGGAGTGCAGTAGCACACTCTCGGCTCACTGCAACCTCTGCCTCCTGGGTTCAAGCAATTCTCTTGCCTCAGCCTCCTAAGTAGCCGGGACTATAGGCGCGCGCCACCATGCCCGGCTAATTTTTGTATTTTTAGTAGAGACAGGGTTTCACCATGTTGGCCAGGCTGGTCTCGTACTCTTGACCTCGTGATCTCCCCACCTCGGCCTCCCAAAGTGCTGGGATTATAGGCATGAGCCACCGTGCCCAGCCTTTTTTTTTTAAAAAAAAAATTTGAAGATAGAGTCTCACTATGTCACTCAGGCTGCGGTGCTGTGGCACGACTTGGCTCACTGCAGCCTTTGCCTCCTGGGTTCAAGTGATTCTTCTGCCTCAGCTGCCCAAGCAGCTGGGACTGTAGGCATGTGCCACCATGCCTAGCACATTTTTGTATTTTTTGTAGAGATGGAGTTTCACCATGTTGCCCAGGCTGCTCTTGAACTCCTGGACTCAAGTAATCTGCCCACCTCAGCCTTCCAAAGTGCTGAGATTATAGGTGTGAGCCACTGCGTCTGGCCCTTACCCATAGTTCTGTGTAACTTGGCCATAAAATGCGGGTTCCCACCATTCCATCCTCAAGTTCAATAATTTGCTATTATGGTTCACAGAACTCAGAGAAGATTAGATTTACTAGTTTATCCTCTGATAAAGAGTATGATAATGGACACAGATCACAGCCAGATTTTTAAAAGTACATAGAGCAAGGCCCGGAATCGTCCCAAGGGCAGGAGCTTCTGTCCCCCTGGAGTTGGTGCTCACCAACCCAAAAGCTCTAACCCTCGTGCCTTAGGGATGTGTTTTTTTTGTTTGTTTTTTGTTGTTTTTCAAGATGGAGTCTCACTCTGTCGCCAGGCTGGAGTGCAATGGCACGATCTCAGCTCATGGCAACCTCCACCTCCCGAGTTCAAGCAATTCTCCTGCTTCAGCCTCCTGAGTAGCTGGGATTACAGGCATGCGCCACCACACTGGGCTAATTTTTGTATTTTTAGTAGAGATGGGTTTTCACCATGTTGGCCAGGCTGGTCTTGAACTCCTGACCACAGGTGATGCACCCGCTTCGGCCTCCCAAAGTGCTGGGATTATGGGTGTGAGCTACTGCGCCAGGCCCTCAGGGATGTTTATGGAGGCTTCATTGTGTAGGTGTGGTTGATTATTAACTCAATCTCAAGTTCCTCTTTCCTCCCTGGAGGATGGCCCTAGGGCTGAAAACGCCAAGCTTCTAATCAGGGCTTGGTCTTTCTGGTGACCAGCCCTGTCCAGAAGTCCCCCAAGAGTCACCTCGTTGGAACAAAAGATGCTCCCATCACCCAGGAAATTCTAAGGGCTTTAGGAGCTCTGTGTCAGGAACTGGGGTTAGAGACCAATTATTGGAACAAAAGATGCTCCTAGCTCCTCTATTGCTTAGGAAATTGCAAGGGTTTTAGAAGCTCTGTGTCAGGGAACACTGGGAGATCCTGGAGAGCAACTGATGACCAACATTCATCAAGGGTAGGAGGTTCAGGAACTTGCTCAGTGCCCTGCAGTGAGGACGTGCCAGGGCTGGGACTGGAGGCAGCCAGTGGGCTCCAGAAAAGCCTCACCAACACTCTGGATGTAAACATCAGTGAAGAAGTTCCAGTAACCAGCGCATGATAGCCCCACACAATATGAATGTGTATCTGACAGGAGAGCGATGGAAAGGAACCAGAGAGATCGCAAAATGTGATGGAACAGCCTCTGCAGCTGCTAAGGACGCCGAGGTGGTAGTCATATGGAAAGGCAAGCATGCGATTAGCATGAATGTCAGCGGAGTGGTTAGCTTTGGGGAAGGGAAGGCCAGCCAGGTTCTGGAAGACCAAAATGTGTTATTTCTGGAGCTGGGTGGTGACTTCTTGGGGCTTTGCTTTGTGATAAGTCACTGAGCTGTGTGCTTGTTTTGTGCCCTTTTCCATGTGTGTATTATATTTCACAATAGGACAGGCTTAAAAAAAGAGGCAGAAACGCTCAGGAAATGAAGTGTGTCACCCTTCAGAGGAAGGACCTGCCCTTGGAGTGCCACCAGCTGGAGCGGGCAGTGCCTTTGGATCCAGGGCACCTTCTGCCTTCTCTCTTTACCCACCAGCCTGTCTTCCAGGTTCACCAACAAACTGGTGTTGGTGACACTTAATTGTGAGTCCCTGTTCCTAGTGCCGGCATGAGCAGGTGATGCAGCGTCCTCCCCCGGGAGCCCAACTCCACTGCAGAGCCAGGCAGTCATGCCAGGCAGGGGCCAGAATGGCCTCTCCATTGTCCTTCCCCATCAAAGCCACTCTGGCTGAGAGCTCAGAAAAATGAGGAGGCCTCACAATAGGTGGGAACAGAAGTGGACCTTTGCCTTTCTGGCCTCCTGCCACCTGATGCCCAGCCCTATGAACCAGCCTTAGGAGGCAGCACTCAGCTGCCCAGCCATGAGGCCTTTCACCTCACACCTGGGCCAGCTGGTGCAAGGATGGACTCGGGTGGATCTCCCCTCAACCACTTCCCTGGGCCTCACTTCTGAGTCCATTGAGTAAGGATAATTATTCCTGCCTCCCCAGGATGGTTGCCTGGTTTCAGTGCACTGACTCATAAACAGCGCAAGGCACTGCACTGGCATGGGAAGGCTCGATCACATGGCTCTCCTGCTTGGGACTGCCTTCCCTCCTTGATCCCTCCCAGATGCATCCAATGCCACCTTGACTGCTGCCTTCTGGCTTTCATTCTTCAGTTCTCTCGTTCCTGCCTCAGGGTACCCTGCTGACCTCCTCCGAGCCCAAGTAGGGTAATGAACCCTTCCCTGGCCCTCATGGCCCTCATGGCCCCCAGCTTGCCCCAGCAGTGGTGCTTGACACTCCCCTGGGACTGCAAGCGTGCACCACCACACCCGGCTAATTTTTTTTTTTTTTTTTTTGTATTTTTAGTAGAGAGAGATGGGGTTTCACCATGTTGGCCAGTCTGGTCACAAACTCCTGACCTCAGGTGATCCACCTGCCCCAGCCTCCCAAAGTGCTGGGATTACAGACGTGAGCCACTGCGCCTGGCCTGCTAGGTGCTTTATATCCGTTCTCCCAGAAAACCCTCATGATGGCTTTGCAAGGTGGGTGTTATTACACTCATTTTCAGATGAGGAAGCAGAGGAGAAGGAAGGTAAGTTATCAGGGGTGCGCCCAGCATGGTCCCACTTCCTGCTGCTGGGCTCCCTGCAGAACGTACTCCATCCTCGACACCTACTCCTGCTCCCTTGCTTTGGGACTGGCTGCAGATCTACAGGTTGTCCAGAGACTGTGTCCATGTAGGTGCCATGTACACACCTCCCGGCTGGTCAGCTCTGTGTCAGCACTCAGGCCACCTCCCAGGAAGGGGTGCTCACCCCTCTCCAGAGATGGCACCTTCTGCTGACCATCCCTGCCCCTCTATTGCAGATGGACTTGGGAGGCCAGTTCTGTGCTTCACCTCCTTCTACCTTCCTCCTTCATCTGTCCCTTTCATTCATTCTTTCCCTCTTGAAGAGAAAGTGGACTCAAAGTTCAAGCTGATCTAGCAGGGAGACCCTGGCTCTGACCCCCATAGACTGTTTTCTTTTTTCTTTTTCAGCTCCTGCTGAATGGGAGGTAGAGCCTGGGGTGAAGCCTGGAGAAGTCATCCACAGGGATCCAGGGCCCAGCAAGGGGTCCAGGGCAGGGCAAAGCCAAGACTGTTCCCAGCCAGTTCCCAGGCAGGATCAGGCAGAGACCAGCAGAGTCAGGCTCCCCTAGAAATTGCCCCAATGCAGATCTGAAGGTGGGTGACACTCTGGCCTGTAAGGACACTCATGCATAGACACCAGGCACTTCCCATGTAC